>NC_057397.1:62457399-63057399 GCF_019320065.1 Cervus canadensis | reverse complement strand
TCCTGCTGTTGACTTTTTCTTTAGGATAGGAGGATTTTTATCAATATTTCATGATACCTGGCATTTGCAGGAAGTTGTTGATGACTTATGGAGTCCCAATAATTATGAGACCTATATAAAGCCCAAGAGATAGTGGGAAATTGGGAAATCTGCATAGACCAGAGGGAACAGCTGCAGTTCTAGCCACTACACAAGTCGATGTTGCAGAGAAGTATGGAAAATCAGCAGGGGTTGGAGCGTGGGACCACCTTTGGCTTGCTGATCATTGAAAGCATATGAAATGGAAACTGAGTGTTCCTGGTCAATGATTGAGGACTTCTGACTGTTCAAAAGGAAAGATGGTTTCATCTTTGATTTGGGAGGCTCTGTCAACATGTTTGCAGTTATCTCAAATGAATTTCTTTCAACTTTTCAATTTTTTTTTTGTTTGTTTTCACGCATTTATTGGGGCCATCAGCTCGGGGGCCGCTCCCTGTCAATGGAGGCGCTCACAGTCTCTTCAGCCACTCCAGGCTCGGGCCCTGGGGGTCCTGAGGGTGGCTGGGCACGTCGGGCATGTTCCTGTCGTCTCGGAGGAGCATTGGGTAGTTGTACAGTGTGGCCCAGTTGATCATGAGCGAGTACTTGGTGTAGGGGCTGAGTGTGGGCAGGATTACAGCGAGGCCTGCAATGGCGAAGGATGCCACTAGCACAGGTTCCTTGGCCCAGACATTCTTGAGGAAGGCTGCGACTCTCTCAGCCATCTTGGTCGCGGCGGCTCGGTGGTTTTTTAACATAGTTTTTAACCACTTAATTTCACTTTTTTACAGTTAGTATATAAATTGTTGTTATTGCTTAGTCCCTAAGTCATGTCCAGCTCTTCTTGCAACCCCATGGACTTGTAGCCTGCCAGGCTCCTCTGTCCATGGGATTTCTCCCAGGCAAGAATACTGGAGTGGGTTGCTATTTCCTTCTTCAGGAGATCTTCCCAACCCAGTGATTGGACCTGTCTCTTGCATTGGCAGGTGGGTTCTTTACCACTGAGTCACCAAGAAGGCCCAGTATATAAAATGACTCAATTTAGTCATTTACATGAGTAAAATGGAAGTATTTGTAAGTGACTATGATAGTTTCCTGAAAGGATTAGTTAAATGAAGCTTCATGGATATGAGGCTTGTGAGCTGCCAAGTAAAGAGATGGGGAACAGTGTGGACTGGAAGCTTACATAGAAAGGTGAGGATGACCCCAGAAGACCTGAAAAAGTAAGTTTGGCTAGAGAGAGGATAGTCTGAAACAAATGACATGTGAGAATTGACAGGTAAGGTGGTGATACTGGAAAGTATTGATAGAATTAAATAAGTTTTGTATTCTTGATGTGGATATGGCTGTAAGTCCAAATGCCTCTCTAGGGTTTCTGACCATTCTCTGTGCACTGTCTCCTCCACCCCACCTCATTCCTGCCACCCAATATACATAAACAGAAATGAGAAGGGATAGCATTAAAGTAGCAGAACAGCACAACAGAAAGAAAACCAAACCAAGGGTGAGGACACCTGGTTTCAGCATTAGCCGTCTGACTTTAGCAAGTTGCTCAAAACTCAGCAGATTAAATTTGGATTAACTAGGAATTTAATCAAGTAAAAGACAGCTTTTGTTTTGATTTTTCTGCTATAAATCTTGTCTCTTTTTCCAACTGCATATCCCTGATAATTTAGCACAAATGTAGGTAATGTCACATTAGAAAAACTTTGCATGTTCATATTGTTTTCTTGACTATAGCTCTGCTATAATAAGTAATTCATGGAAGTTTGTTCTGCAAGAACTGGAAATAAAGCAATTGAAACTAGTATATTGATTATTAACTTATTGTGTTGAATATGAGAAGAATGGGCAAGGGAAAAGACGTAATAAGATCCAGAAAGAAGAGATTAGAATACATGCTTTTCTTCAGGGTCCTGAATCTAAGTACATTTCTGGCGATGGGGCTCAGAAATGCTTAATTAAAAAAAAAAAAAAAACACTAGTGATTCTGATTAAAAGCTAGAATTGGTGTTCACAGACTTCATTCTACTCATGAAAATCTCTTGAGTGCTATCATTTTGTTTTAGAGATGTTGGGAAAGCTAAGATAGCCTTTTTAAACTGTGGCATTGGGTTAGTAAAGCTTCTAAATCCTAGAATAGTACAGCCATTAGATTGTAGGATTACAGGGGACATTAGAGATTATCTAATACAAAGAACAATGAACTATGGTCCATGGACCAAATATGGCCCTCCACCTATGTTTATAAAATTCTTCAGAACACAGGCACACTCATTCATTTATGTATCATCTCTGGCTGTTTTTGTGCTAGCAGAGTTTTGTGTTGTAACAGAGACTACACGGCTCATAAAGCCTAAAATATTTTGTTTGGCCGTTTACCAAAAACGTTCATGGACTTTTGAATAGATCAGACCTATCATTTTTACAGATGTAGAAATAATACTCAAAGATAATGAAATACTCCGAGTACACAGCCAGTTGGTGGTCAGAGTGCAAGTACAATTTAGTTCTTGCTTCCATTCCATTGTTTTTTGTTGGAGGTACTGATGTCTAGGTGAAATCAGTATAAATTTGTGGTACAAATTTTGCTTGTAAGTTCATTCTTTTTTACACTGCAAGTTCCTAGAAATGGTAGTCTGACAAGTCTTAGATGATACAGCTGTACAAAAGTCTTTCTAATTTGGGTTAGGGGGTGGAATTTGATCATTGATTCTATTCCTGAGTATAGATCTTCGGTTTGATCTGCCAGGCAGTTTGATAACAGAATCCATTTTTGTTGCTATGTAGCCAAATGGACGGACCATTGAAGTGGCTGAGGAAGAAGTTGTCCGAACTCCTCGAAGTGTAACAGCAAAGCAGCCAATAGAGACAGACAAGAAAAATGAAAAGGTAAGTTTGGGAGCCTATGAAATTATATGCAAGACTCTTAATAAAGACAGTGACATACAAAATGTTACATACAACCCCCCCCCCCCCCCATTTAAGGAAAGTGAAAAATGTGAGTTTATCGTAGTGGATGGATAGATAGTGAAGGTTTAAGTAAGTTGTGTTTTTGTTTTGTTTTGTTTTGTTTTAATTTTTTTTATTAAGTTGTGTATTTTTTAAGGAAGGATGTATCACTTTGTGTTTCTAAACATTGCTGTGGCATTTTTTTTTTTTTGCTGTGGCATTATTAAGTATTCATTCTGCTAAAGACAATTTATTCATGACTTGAACATCTTTTATATGAATAAGGTTCCAGATATGTTACATATTTCTTATGAGAAGACAAGATTGTGTTATCTTTGCTAACAGTAGACATCTGACATGAAAAGCTTGACAAAATTGTCCTGTTGTAATGTTAAAGTAGATTTCTTTTGTGATAGCAGCATAATCATTTGTTTACTAGATACAATTTGACTTTGTTTAACAAAGGAAAATGTTCTATACTCAGGTCATTATTAAAAGGTTTGGGTGTACACTGTTAAATTTTCAAATAAGACAGTGTATACCCCATAAATGGTACATTCCTGGGATTTTATTCATTTCCTAGTTGCCAGTGTTAGAACTGACCCATTTTTATTTGACTTAATTTAGCTTGTAAGTAGGCAAAATGTACAAGAAAGTTAACAGTGGTACCTGCTGCTGTGGGCAAGAGACTTCTTATTTAATTCCTTTTGGTATATTAAAAACTGCGTACATGACCAGTGGCACAACAACAACAGAGATAAACTTGTGTGCCAGCTTTTGCAAACTTCTTATAATATGAGGGCTACCATATTAGAAGCTGCTGTCTCCTCTAGGCACTCCCTTATTATTACCAAACTTCTTGAAAATTAAAAAAAAAAAAAAAAGAAACTGCACACACATGCACACCCCTTTTTTTTTTTTTAACCCTGTGCATACATAACTCCTTTTCAGGGGAAGCAAACAAAAAAACAGCCACAGGTAGATAAGTAGTTTCTAGAAACCAAGGTACTGCAGCTCCTGTCCCATAGAATCGTGGTATGAAGTAGTTGATAAAGTTTCTTAATGCTTGTAATTTCAAAGTAACACTGAAGAACTGGTGAGACCAATTCTGTCCCTGTAATCTGGTGAAATTGGTCTAGAGCCAAGATAACTGAAAGTAGGATAGCTTAAAATGGAGGATGGTTGTGGGAAAGAATTAAATATATGCCTGACTTGTCCTTTGGCAGTAAAATAAATAGAAAATTACTTGTATTAAATAAGCATACAGTTTAGGAATTGTGAATTTATACTGTGAATAGTTTGTATGTTTAATATAGGTATATAGGTTTATACTTCTTGCATCTAATGTTTCCTTATTCCTGGGCTTTCTCTCTACTAGTGAGCATTTCATATTTAACTCCAGCTTCTACTCCCTGAATTATCCTGAAAAATCTGTAGTTGGAATAATTTATCAGCTACCATCATATATAGATTTTATGTATCAGGATGTAAAACCACAGGATGATTTAAATCATTCTGAAATCTCTCATGTTAGAAAGTAATTGTAATAGTTGAGATCTATTAAGTATCTTAATGTGGCAGGCATTGTGCAAGATGAGGTAAATGTATTTACTCATATAGTAGGAACAACTTATTGAGCACTCACTGAGTGTACTTTTAAGACTTTCTAGAATATTTATACATGTTACTTTAATTATCCTTATAAGAACACTGAGGAGGTGGTATTATACCTATCTTAAAAATAAGAAACCTGAGGCTTAAGTTACCTAAGCTATTACAAGTATAGTTCACTTCTAACCCAGACCCATCTGACTCCAAAGTCTGTGCTTTTTACTGCTTTGTATTATTTCTAATCCTTTCAAACACTTCCAGGCAAATAGTATTAGCCCCATTTACAGATAAGGGCTCTGAAGTATAGAGGAGGTTTGTGACTTCTCTTAATTTCATGTATATTAATAGTTTCTGCACTAGGAATTGAACCCAGCTCATTCTGAAGCAAAAGCCCATGCACTTTGTGATCACTTGACAGAACCACCTCCTTTTAGTCACTGTTGCCTTTTCAGTATAAGGCTTCTACCTTTGGTTAGTTGCCTATTTGATTTGACTTTTTGCTGAATAATAAATGCTACAACCCATGGCTGGTGTTTCTTTTTTCCATCTTGCATGTTAAATTTATCCTTTTTAATTTGGTTCAGTCCAGCTCTCTTTTCAGTTAATTTTTTGTGCTGCGTGCTTTTATGTGTTTTAAATATGAGGTGTTTTTTTCAGACTTCTTATTGTCTTTTTTTATAAATAAACATTTTAGATCTATTATGTACCTTAATATATTTGTTTTTGTCTCAGACCCACAATTTGCCCATAAAGCAATTGGACTCTATGCAGTGATACCGAATACCTTGTCTTGTCACTTGTTTGTTGTTGTTGCTTAGTCACTGAGTCATGTCCAACTCTTTTGTAAACCCATGGACTGTAGCCTGCCCGGCGCCTCTGTCCATGGGACTTCCCAGCCAAGAATACTGGAGTGGGTTGACATTTTCTTCTCCAGGGGATCTTTCTGACCCAGGGTTCAAAGCTGCATCTCCTGCATTGGCAGGTGTCTTCTTTACCACTGAGCCACCAGGGAAGTCCATCACTTGAGTAAGCCTTATAGATAAAACTTTGTCTAAAAAGCAGTTAAGACGAGCTATAAATCTTGAGTGTATAAAGCAAGTTAAGCCACCGGGTTTTCATTTGGGTCGGTGCTTGACCCAAAAGTGCTGGGAGGTCAGTGCTTCATTGATGCTGGTCTCTAGTAGAATATACATTGGACCATTAGCCAGGCTGAATGTATTGTGCTACTAGATGCTGAAAGGGAATAAAGAAAAATGGAAGATGCACTTACCCTCAGAGAGATTACAGCCTTGTTAAGGAAAGGCAAACATAAGAGAAGGTATCAGTTAAGGCCTTGAATGCCAGGTATTCAGAGAAGAAAGATTATCCTATTTGGGTAGCCAGAAAAGATTGACTTAATTGGACTGTTGAGGATGGGGATGGTATTTCAGTAAGTAGAAGTGGGGGGCCAGTTTTTGCAGAGGAGAGAAACAAGTGAACACAGTCATTGTTCATTTGAAACGAAAGAATATATTTAGACATACTCAAGGGAAAGGCCAATCAAGTTTGACGGGTCAGGGTGGGGTGGGGTGTGATAAAAACTTAGATATGTTCAGCAGTATTTATAATGAACGAATCAGCATTGTATTTATGATTTTAAAGGTCTGAATTAAGATAGAAGTGTAAAGATGGTTAGTAAGAAAAACAACAAACGCAAAAATGTATATAACATTTGGTCACCATCAGGTTGTTGAGGACGAAGTCAGTGATTGTCCTACTGAAATACTCATTTTAAGTATTAACGGCTTCTTACATTTTGTGATGTACACAATGTACAAAGTATTTCCACATCTCTTAATCCTAATATACAACTCTGGGGAGGAGGGTATTATCGTTTTTGTTTTTTTTTTTAATACAGCTTATTGAAAAGAGTTTAATGAATTTCCCAGGATCACATAGTAGTAAGGAATTGTCTCTCAGTTTCTCTGAGATATCAGTTCTCAAAGTGTGGTCCCTAGACCCCTGGGCAGAGGTTTCAAGGACCTTTTTTGGGTCCTAGAAGACAAAACTGTTTTCCTAATAATTGAAACATTGTCTTTTTTACTCTAATACTTTCATTAATGGTCCGAAAGCAACAGGGAGCAAAACTATTGACTCTGTAGTACAAAAAAAGGCAGTGACACCAAACTAATAGTAGTTGAATTCTTTACTGTAGTCTGCTTACAGTTAAAAAAAACCTGTTCCGCTTAAAAAGTGTCCTTGATGACTCTATAAAAATGATTATTAATTTTATTAAATCTTGGCTTCTGAATACATGCCTTTTAATTATTCTGTATGATGAAATGGAAAGTATGCATAAAGTATGCTGTGTACTGAAAAACAGTGGTTGTCTTGAGGAAAAACACCAGTGCAACTGAGTTGCAGGCTGGACTAGCCACTTAGTTCTTGATACTCCATTTTTACCTGAGAGAACAAGCAGTAGACAGACCATGGCTATTTATTTATTTTATTTTTTTAGGCCATGGTCATTTAGACTTGGGTATTTGTAGACTTTTCTCAAAAATAGTCAGGATACTTCAAGGAAAACAACTGACAGTATTGTTGAAAAGTGCTTTGTTTCCAAGTGAAAATTAGAAATATGGAAAATGTCTACCACCATGAGCTTGACAACATCCTAGTAGTTAATGAGTTTATGATGAACTTGTTTGTTGTTGTTGTCAGTGGTGACATTAACAATTTTCCTTTTTTAAATATTGTGTATAATGCAATGCTTCTTAACCTTTTGAGAGATGTATGTGCTCTGCTTAGTGTAACTCAGCAAATCAGTATTTTCCAAATGCTCAAGGATTGCATGTTCTAAAATTAGGCAAGTATAAAAGATTCATTTAAGGTGCAAGATCAGTGGATTTAAATGTAGTATAGAAAGCTCATTGACAAAGTTCCAACTTCAACATTGCAACAGTTTTTAAGAAACTACATTTGACAAGTTTTGGTCAAATTTAATATTTTTTCCTTCTATCTGAACTGCTTTATGACTTCTCATTGTTCTTGTTCTACAATCTTGAACATCATCAAAGGCACTGTAGCTCAAGTCTTTTCCTGCTTCTTATCTTCTCTAAGCTCCAGACACATTGGTTTTCATTCTTTTTTGTTAAACAGCTTTATTTTGAGATATAACTTACCTCTTTCATGTGTACAATTTTAGTGTATTTACAGAGTTATACAGCTGTGACCACAATCTAATCTTTAAAACATTTTCCTTTTCCCAAGAAGAAAACGTGTGTCTGTTCAACAGTTGCTTCCTGTTTTCCCTGTCCTCCACTTGCAACTACTAATCTTTGGTGTACTCTCAAGAATATCACAATTACACAACATTGTAAAGCAATTATACTTAATTGCTTTACAAATATATTTTTTTTAATGCAAAAAAGTAACACTATTATCTGGAAAACTGCTCCTTCCAGTTTCATATCTGCATGTACATAGCTGTATTTTTTATATGCTTCAATCAGACAGTGTATCAAAGTAAATTAACACAAAAACATATATGCAAATCAGGGTTTTTTTTTAATGGAGCCAGATGCAAAAGATATTTGTACAATATGAAACATGACATTCTTCTCACTAAAATGTTTGTTTTGGAAAATAAGTTGTTTATATGGGTACAATTATATAGTACGTAGTTTATTATACTTTGAAATAAGTTAATACATATCTAAACAAATTCTTAGTTTAAATTTATAATGGTAGATATCAATAGATACAACCCACACGAAGGCTCTTCGATATTCTCAGCACATTTTAAGAGTATAAAAGATTATCCTATGACCAAGATGTGTGGTCTTCGGTTTAGAAGACCGAAGACAAAGTTATTCTGAGGCAGCATAGATTTTATACAGGCATAAACTGTAGCAGCTCTTAGCAAAATAGAGCAAAACCTGCATGCCCAGGGAACTTACATACATTTATTTTGTCTTCCATAATGCATCTTAGAAACTGTAGTTTCAAACCAGGGATTGTCAAACCAAGACCAACTGGTCGTATCAGGCTCTCTGCCTATTGTTGAAAGTTTTACTGGAACACAGACAGACTGACACATTTCTGTATTGTCTGTGGCTGCTTTTGCAATACAGCAGCAAAGGTGAGTGAGTGCAAAGAGGTCTTATAGTTTGCAAAGCCTAGAATATTTACTATCTGGTCTCTCTTTTTTTTTTTTTTAATTCCCTAAACCTCTGTTTTAAACTCTTAATATAGTCTTTTGGGTTCATTAAAATGTCTCCTTATCTGGAGTGCTTTAATATCATCTGATTCTCTAGGTCTTGGACTCTTTGATCTTCCAGGCTCCCTTGTACCACAGTCAATAGCTTTGTGATTTGGGTTCCACCCAAGGAATTAATTTTTAAGGCCTTCTTTAAGGTTAACCAAGAGAACCCTCATTTCTGCCTTTAGACTTTTCAGTCTGAATGCCTAACAAATAGTGGAACTGAGACTAGAACCAGGACTGCTGCCATAGCACATTGTTTTTCCATAATGCTATGGTTCTATCTGGCAGGAAATGGTAAGGGGTTCAAGAGTGAAACAGTGAATTTGTTTTTTAAAGTGCTTAGATTGAAGCGAGAATGGATCACCCAAGTGGAATTAGTTTAGGCTATTGTGCAGGATGAATCACAAGCTGGAATCAAGATTGCCAGGAGAAAATATCAGTAACCTGAGATATGCAGATGACACCACCCTTATGGCAGAAAGTGAAGAGGAACTAAAGAGCCTCTTAATAAAGGTGAAACCGGAGAGTGAAAAAGCTGCCTTAAAACTCAACATTCAGAAAACTAAGATCATGGCATCCGGTCCCATCACTTCATGGCAAATAGATGGGGAAACAATGGAAACAGTGACAGACTTTATTTTCTTGGGCTCCAAGATCACTGCAGACAGTGACTGAAGCCATGAAATTAAAAGACGCTTGCTCCTTGGAAGAAAAGCAATGACAAACCTAGACAGCATATTAAAAAGCAGAGACATTACTTTGCCAACAAAGGTCTGTATAGTCAGAGCTGTGGTTTTTCCAGTAGTCATGTAGGGATGTGAGAGCTGCACAATAAAAAAGCTGGTTGCTGAAGAATTGATGCTTTCAAACTGTGGTGCTGGAGAAGACTCCTGAGGGTCCCTTGGACTGCAGGAAGATCAAACCAGTCAATCCTAAAGGAAATCAGTCCTGAATATTCATTGGAAGGACTGATGCTGAAGCTCCAAAACTTTGGCCACCTGATGCAAAGAGCCAAGTCATTGGAAAAGACTCTGATGCTGGGGAAGATGGAAGTGTCAGGAGGAGAAAGGGGTGACAGAGGACTAGATGGGTGGATGGCATCATTTACTCAATGGACATGAGATTGAGCAAACTCCAGGATATAGTGAAGGACATGGAAGCCTGGTGTGCTACTGTCCATGGCGTCACAAAGAGTTGGACGCAACTGAAAGACTGAACAACAACAAAAAATTGGAAATGTGAGAACCAAATCTGGGAAAAGAGTTAAAGCCTCCATAAAAGAAGTTCTTAAGAAAGGTTTCTTATAAATTTTTAAGATTATAAGTTGATAACCATGCTGCTTATGCAATGTACCATAACTTATGAGCTAACACCAAATATATTTAAATAATTTAATGGCTTGGTTGGTGAATCAAGTATACAAATATAATAGCTCATATTTTATTTGAAGGGGCAGTGAAAGTTGGGTAAATAGGGCTATATGTAATTCAGTCTAGTTTTAGGCCCTTTCATTAATTAACCGAACATTAATGAAATACTTCTGTGTGCAAAATACAGTATTGTAGTCTCTAGCAATATAATGGTTGGTAAAACAGGATAAAGGGGTTAATAAAGAGTCACTGTTCTCATGAAGTTTAGTGGGGAAAAACAACTAGAAACAAGCAAGTATAAATGCTGTGAAAGAAAATAACCAGAAAGAGAAGAGTTAAAGTGCAAGTTGTGTGCACTTCCTGACACCTGCAACTCTACTCTTCCATTCAAAAAAATGTATCAGGATAGTAGTGAGTGGGGTGATCCTGAGTCTAGTTTAAATCACATCCACTCCCCAAAATGGGGGAAATCAGTTCCAAGCCTCTCTACTTTTAAAAAGATTTGTGACATTTTTCATAATCTCATCTTGATTTTGTGTCATCAAGTTACTAAGTTAAATTGAGAACTGCTAGTTTAGATAGAGAAATGGAATTTCATATGCCTTTTGGGCCTTTCATCCTTTGCTATTTAACCAGGCGCAGCTCGCCTGTATGTTTGAGACAAGTGAGGAAAATAGTGCCAAAATGTTGAGCAGTATAAAATTAGGGACTTGCCATATTTGTTTAGGCAGAATCCTGAAGCAGTGGTTTTCAGACTTTTCAAGTGGCAGTTGCTAAAACTTCCAAAATAAATTTCACTAACAACTTTTAATTTTGTCAAGCACTTTTTTTTTTCCCTTTTACTTTATTTTTGGCCTCGCCTTGTGGCATGCAGGATCTTAGTTCCCTGACCAAGGATTAAATGTGCACCCCCTGCACATGGAAGCATGGAGTCCTGACCATTGGACCACCAGGAAAGTCCCATCAAGTACTTTTTTTCTTCCTGATTTTTTAAAATTAATTTTTATTGGAGTATAGTTGCTTTACAGTGTTGCATTAGTCTCTTGCTGTATAGCAGAGTGAATCAGTTACATGTATACATGCATCCCCTCTTTTTTCATTTCCTTCCCATTTAGGTCACCATGAATAGTTGAGTAGGGTTCTCTGTGCTGAACAGTAGGTTCTCATTAGTTAATAGTAGTGCATATGTGTCAATCCCAGTTTCCCAATTTGTCCACTCCCCCACTTTGGTAACCATGTTTGTTCTCTACATCTGTGACTGTTTCTGTTCTGCCAATAAGTTCATCTCTGCCATTTTTCTAGATTCCACATGTAAATGATATTATACAAGTACAGTTTTAAAACCACTGTCACCATTGCAAAAAAGAAAGAAAATTTGATACAATAGAAGAAGAACAAAAATCTCAGAAAAAAGTTTTTGCCATGAGTTAATGAAAAACCTCATGTACCAGCCATTAGTCGGCAGACCAAAACACACTAGTATCCATTTCTAGCCTTTAGAAAATACTCAGAATTCCTCTTTTTTGTGCTGTATTAACTTTATCACTCCTAACGTTGCCAGCAGAGACTTCAGACAATTATAAAGTTGTAAATATTAAGTCAGTTTTCCCAAATTTTCAGGACCAGTTACTTTCCAAGTTAGAGAATAAATTGAATAAGGGTTACATTCAGAACCTGGCTACTTACCTTGTGTGTTAATAGCTAATTGCAAAATAAAATATCATTTCACTTAAAATTTGTTCAGTATTCTTATGATAGTTTTGATGCAATACAAATACCAGATTATACTCCCTAAGGTAATCTTTTTAGCATTAACTGGGCACTGTTCTGCCTTTCTTTACTCTTTGCAGTTCTTTAAAATACAATGTCTGTTAAGAGAGCAGTTAGCCATTGAAGTAGATTTGCTTTTGCTATCAGGGTATACTTTTTGCCCCTCTGATAAACAATAGCATTTATTTGGGTATTGTCTAATATTAGGAATGTCTATGTTAAGATGGAAAGATGAGCTTAGTTATGGAAGTATTTCTGTGTGTTTTATTTGATTCCCAGCTCATATTTAAGTTCTGTGAATTTAAGAGCAGATATGCGTCTTAGAACTACTTTAGCATGTGCTTTTAAAGACTGTGCTCTCCAAAAGTAGCTACTGGGATGAAGGAAGAAGATATTAGGCTCTCTATTTATACTTTTTTTTTTTTTTTTAATTAAGCTTTACTACATGTTTTATATATGGCTAGTCATTGGCACCTTTATTCGGATGTTAAAAGGTAGTAATTAATTAGGGGACAGGACAGTGGCAGGGATAAAGCAGATGAGGTGGAACTTGAGCCAAGTTAAGAAGAAATAGTGAACATTGTTTTAGGATTTGGCCATCGGCGGGGAGGAGGGTGCATGGTAAAGGGCACAGAGAAAGTCACCCTAAAGCACCCAGGCTGCTGCATTGTATTTAGAAAGAAATACATGATCAGTAGAGTTTGGGCAAAAGAGAGGAGTATTAGAGATGACAGTCCTGTTGGAACCAAATGATTACATGTATGTAAATAAAAGAGTATAAAGTTGAGATTAATTTGTGGAAGGCCTTATATGTCATATAAGGAAGGTAGACTTTATAGATGGTAGAAAATGGTAGGAATTTTGTAATGGGAATATAAATTAATTGGACTGGTATAAATAATGTTGGGAAGTGAGCAATGGCAGGGAAGCCCTTGAAGATAAGAATTTCTCATAATGTCTCATTTACATGTCTGTTTTTCCTATTAGATTATTATAGTACAGTTTCCACTAGTAGAAAGTTTTATTTAGCTATATATATTGAGCTCCTGATATAGTGTCTGACACATGGTAGGTATTTAATAAATCTTGATTTGCGTGAATACCATTCAAGAGAATCTAGTTTAATAATTCACCCAGCTCGATGGTGAAGCTTACAACAATGTTGGGGGGAGGGGGAACTATGGGTAACAGGCAGAATTTATGTTCTCAGTTTTCCTTCAACTGTTAGCTGTAGCGGAGCTGATCAGAAGTAAAAGATTGACCTTACCAGGATGGCTGAGTCAATTAGTGTGTGAACCTATGACTCTAAAGAGCATTTTATATGTTATTAAGTCTCATCTGAGTGAGAGGTTACTTTTAAAGTTAGTTTTAAAGATAATAGTGAAATCAAACAAGATGGAAGCCAAAGTCAAGATAATTTTCCTTGCTTTTCTACAGACCTTGTTTTAACAACAAATCATAGTATATTTCAATGTGAGTACAATTTCTGTCCTTTTTGTATAACTTCCCTCTTTTAGGGGTTCCCTGGTGGCTCAGCTGGTAAAGAATCCACCTGCAATGCAGGAGACCTGGGTTCCATCCCTGGGTTGGGAAGATCAAAGTTTATGTATAGTGCTTTGTAGTTAGTCTGCTTTCACATCTTATTTAATCCTTAAAAGAACCTTATGTGAAGTTAGTAGTAGATTTTGTCCCATATGACCATTGGGGAAAGGGGTTTAGAGTGATTCAGCCTCAAATCACATAGCTAATACTTGATTGAATTTATATTTGGCATTAAATGTAGAGAGGCAGAGAGGAAAGATTTGTGAGGGCAGGCTCTGGAGTCAGAACTGGATTTTAGTCTCAGTTTCAAAACTTAATAACCCTATATCTTAGGCAATTTATATATATCTCTTTATGGCCTCAGTTTCTTTATCCATAGGTTGGGGTTCTTACCTAGTTTTTGTAGGTATACACTGTCCAGTATGGTAGCCATTTGCCACATATGGCTATTTAACATTCATTATTTTCATACTGTCTTATTAACTTGTTGTCAGTTGCTAAGTCATATCTGACTCTTGTGGCCCCATGGACTGTAGCCCGCCAGGCTCCTCTGTCCATGGGATCCCCCAGGCAAGAATGCTGGCGTGGGTTGCCACTTCTCCAGGGGATCTTCCCAACCGGGGACCTAACCTGCATCGCTTACATTGGCAGGTGGATTCTATTCTGCTAAACCACCAGGGAAGCCCATCTTAATAGTTTTTAATATTGATTACATTTTGAAATGATACTGTTTTGGATAGTGTGTTGGGTGAAATATAAAAATTAGTGTTAAATATTTTTACTTTTTAATATATGCTAAAAATTTTTAATTATGTTTGTGGTTTGTATTATACTTCTGTTGGACAGTACTCCTATAAACCAAGAGGTAGCAAACTCTGGGCCACCACCCCCCCACAATTCAGCCAGATAAGCCTATTTTTATAAATAGAACTTCCTAGAACACAGCCACACCCATTTCATTCTGTGTGGTATGTGACTGCTTTTCATGCTACAGCAACAGGATTATTTTGTTGCTGCATATATAATAACCATACGGCCTGCAAAGCCTAAAATATTTACAGTGTGATCCTTTATAGAAAATGTTTGCTGGAAATTTCCTGTCAGTCCAGTGATTCAGACTCTGCACTTTCACTGCTGAGGGCGCAGGTTCAATTCCTGGCTGGAGAACTAAGATCCCACAAGCCATGCAGCCAGAGCAAAAAGAAAACTGCTGCTGACCTTTGCACTAGATTGTAATTGATAAATGCTTCATGTATTTTATCTTTGCTTAAGAGTGAATGTGAAAGACAGAAAGTAGATCAGTGGTGGGTCAGTGGACCAGAGGGGAAAAGATAGTGGAGAGTGTTAATGGATGCCAGGTTTCTTTTTGGGGAACAGTGAAAATGTTCTGGAGTTAGAGAACACTGATAGTTGTGCAACTTAGAAGATACCAGAAACCACCGAGTTGTGCACTTGAAAAGATGGTATCTCAAATTTTTTTCTTTAAGTGGATATGAGCCTGGTTTGGTAGATGTAATAAAGCAATACATTAAAAACATGTTCATGATGATGGGAACGTGTAAAGAAACATGCAAATCAACTGTGGAGAATATAAGAAAAAAATGTAATCGATTTTTATATATTCTGATGTCACTTGAAATTATTTGTCAATAGTTTCTTAGTAAGAAAAGCAATCAGCTATCATTTATTGCTTACGCAAACTGTCATTTACTGCTTACCCTATTCTTTTGCATTGTAAACTTGATAGTGTACAATAATACATACATAGCCAATCTCAGTAAATAAACAAGTGTAAATTAACAAGTATAAATAAAATCTGTATTTTATGAATAGTAATTCTCTTCTGGAAACACTTATCATGGCTTTGTGAAATTTTTAGCAGGCTTTTGAAAGGAGAAAATATTAGCAGAAGGGAATTGGAAGGCCATTCTAAAAATGTCCATATCTTGTATGCATGTAGGTGTTTTTCTTGAATGAATTACTATACATGAACCATATTCAAATCTTAGATATTTTCACACTGGTTTGAAACTGACAAAATATTAGCTGCTTTGTGTAATTGACTCATTAATTTGTTATACATAGAATATGCCAACAGTCTGTTTTTTGAAATCAAAAAACCAATAATCAGTACATCATTTTCTTTCTGACCACTCGCAGTAGTCTTTTGTTTTATTGTGCTGAACACCATGGTATAGTAGCTTATTTATGATTTAGGGTAGGATAGCATGATGTCTAAGAGCACAGATTTTGGAGCCAGATAGACCTATTTCCTAATCTGTTAACTTCATGTGACCCAGAACAGCCTTTTTAACATTGAACATCTCTAAATCTTTGTTTTCTCGTCTCTAAAATGGGAATAATACCGTCTCCAGTGATTTTTTTTTTTTTTTTTTTAAGGAATAAAGTGTAAAGTACTTAGCATATAGTAACCACTGAATAAATGATAACCTCGTACTGTTATTGCCATTAAATATGTTAAGTTTTTTAATCAAACATTTTTTTGGTTGTCAGCATCATACATTTCATTATGTATTTTACTGACTTCCTTTTCAAAAACATAATGAAATATTAAGTAACATTCTATTTTATTTTCAGTCAAAGAAAAATAAGAAGAAATCAAAGTCAGATGCTAAAGCAGTGCAAAACAGTTCACGCCATGATGGAAAGGAAGTTGATGAAGGTACTTGAGCAAGTGAAAGGACTGTAGGAAAATTTTTAATCTTTTTTTTTTTTCTAACCAAGGTGCATTATATAAAAGCTGCATTTGTTTTGCTTAATCTTGTATCTAGCTCTTCTGTTTAATAACTCTAGATTTTAATGTACACATCAGTGACATTGTTAGGAGACACTTTTTCCCCTAAATTATTTAAGGATCTAATAGTTCTCTCCTTAAAGGGAACTGCCTTGAAATTTAACGTCTAGCTCAATATCTTGAGCAATTTAAAAACCATTTATTTTGTCTTTGTTTCCTAGAAGTGTGGCTTGGGGTTTTCCCATTGTTCTTTTTTTTTTTTTTTTTTTTTTTTTTTTTTTTTTTTTTTTTTTTTTTTTTTTTCTTAAATATACAATCCCTAGAAGACCCTGTACAAAATTTTTAAGTAAACGATTTATTGTCCTCACCTAATAAACCCATTTTGTTAATAAGTATATATAACACTCTCCTACTAGTTCTCCCCAGCAAGATAAAAAAAGATATAACTTCTATCCATTTTTTTCTAAACCATAGATGACAGATCTGATCAAAATTGCCAGAATAAATAATGGCAATTAGCTGCCTGAAACAGCACAATTAGAATAAATTCACAGGATAAATGAATATAATCAGCACTCTTGGTTTTTAGTTTAATATCTAAATTTATCATGATGTTTCAGGTGCCCCACCCTATTTTCCCCCGAAAATGAGAACCTTTTTGTCTTCGCCCTACTGAATAACACTTTTCTTTCTGGGGCTACGTCAGGAGCCTGGGAAACTAAGATTAGTCACAGAGAGAAGCGGCAGCAGCGTAAGCGTGATAAGGTGCAGTCTGACTCTGGCTCATTGGATTCAACTGTCCCTGGGATAGAGAGTACCGCCACAGTCACCACCGAGCAACTTACAGCTGCATCATTTCCTGTTGGTTCCAAGAAGAATAAAGGTATATTAGTGGAACGTAAGAGTGATACATCAAATCCAATTCCTTTAATCAGATGTACAAAATATCATTACATCAAAATCTGGCTATTTTGAGCTGCTTACCTCATTGTGCTGATATACCCTTCTTCATGAGAGCATTGTGGACCACGTACTTGTTTACCTGATACCAGCAGTGTTACTTGTCACATACTGCCTAATGAATGACCGATTCAAGTTGCCTTTCTGCCTTGAGTCACATGAGAAAATGATTGTTGCTTTTTTCTCACGTGTATTGCTTTGACCCAACTCTCTTAACATCTCCATTTCTTATAGTGGACATTCATTAAATGAAATGAGTTGTCCCCATTCTACATGTTGGGTGCTTTCATTCCAAGATGAAACAAGCATGTTCTGGATAGTGTGGGTTCTATCTGAATTTCTTATCACCCCAACTCTTTGAGAATGCTATAGGTGTTTGATAAAGCTAAACTGGAACTGCAAAATTATTGAGCTACTGCTCTTCCCAAGTTTTCAGATGTTCAAACTATCCAATACTGATGGCCTCTTGGTAATTCTTACATTACTATCATTTTTACCCTGGAGACATCAGACTGCAGAGTGATGCTGTTCATCTTGCTTCAAAGCATTGACTTTTCTCCCTCTACCTTTTCATTAATTGCCAGCACTTCCCACTTGTTTTCAGACCTATGTCTTAGCCTTGATAGCTTTTACCTTTTTTTTTTTTATAGCTTTTACTTTTTTGCTTCATGGTTTGGTGGAATTTATTGCATTGATTTCTGCTTATCCATTTTCACTGTCACCTGTTAGCCATGCTAAGTGTGTGTGTTGGTGACCCTTTTTCACTGTTTTCCTGCATGCCTTCCTTGCTAGCACAGTCCTGTGTCATGCTGATTTTTTGATACATTGTGATCATTATGCTTTTTTGTGTCAGAGAAATAGCAGTAGCGTCTATGTTATGACGTTACGGTCTCACCTCTTGCCATATTTCCTAAATCCTGGTCCAGATATTGGCAAAATTGTTCTTAAGTTGATGTGTTTGCTTCCAGGATTCTTGAAAAGGCAGCTAGCTGCTATTGTTGGGAGGTGGCAAAGTTGAATCCAATTACAGAGCCCAGTTCTCCAATTCCTCCTTTAAAGAATCTTGATAACCATTGTAGAACAGGAGACTCTATATCTACTCGGGCAATTTTCCAGGTCCTTTATTGGCATTTTAGTTGACTAAGAATATGGTAACTAGAGAACTCAGTTCCTAAGAACATGTGAAATATGTTGTGAGTAAAACTCTTTTCCATTATAAGACTTTAGTACTTCAAGGAACAATTTATTGTAATTAGTAAAAAATTAATTTGTATGTTACTCCTAATTTTAATGTGCATAATAGCCTATTTAGTAGTAAATAAATTTTATTTTTATTTCAACCAGGTGATTCTCATCTAAATGTTCAAGTTAGCAACTTTAAGTCTGGAAAAGGAGATTCTACACTTCAGGGTGAGAGAAATTACGTGTAACTTAAACTGAAGGCCCATCTAAGTACTAATAGAAACATATATATGTCTCTTTCCTCACATGAATGACACCAAAAGAAAAAAAAAGGCTTAGAAATTATTTTAATTACTAAAGTAATTAAATTACTTTACTAAAGTAATTACTAAAGTTCAGAGATTTTGGACAATAGATCAACAGAAAAGTCACTCCCACTTGTAATAGTCTTTGGTATATTCTCGTTGTTCATCCCTCTCCCTTGTATGGAAAAACATTCTTTTAGTAATAGTTTATATGCAATTTTGATTCTTGCTTGCATTGTTTAAGCCAATAGAATCCCATGGACTTGGGTTTTATATAGGCATATATGGGATAAAAGACTTTATTCCTGTTTATTAAATGAGAAACCTTATACTTACCTGGCAGGGGAGATACCATGATCACGAAGGTGGTTTTCCCAGGGCGAGGCTTATCCATTGCACTCCGGATGTGCTGACCCCTGCGATTTCCCCAAATGTGGGAAACTCGACTGCATAATTTGTGGTAGTGGGGGACTGCGTTCGCGCTTTCCCCTGAAAAAAATAAATAAATAAATAAATGAGAAACCTTAATACCTTTAATCTTCTGAACTGCTTCCTGAACAATATCAAATCTCTCATAATAAATGGACTGTAGTCTAAAATTATACAGTACTTCACAAATAGAAAATATATTTTATTTACTAAGTTATGATAAAGATTGAATTAAGTAGAGAGTGGTATCTGTTACCTAAAAACTGAAGTGTTCGTAGTGAAACAAAAATTCAGAAATGAAGAAGCAACTTATTTCAGACTTGTTCTTAACACTTTCAGCCTCCTTTGTTCTCAGTCCTGGCTATTAGAAAACCACACATGTAAATAAAAAGAAACATGTACTTATATATACACACCTATGTATATTTGTGTGTGTGTGTGTATACACAGATCCATGCATTACACATATGTATGGATACCTGCATATAAATGTGTACACACAAACATACTGATGCCTGGACTTTACCCCTAGTAATTTCGATTTTGATTGATTTGGGCTGAGGTTTTAATGTCTTCAGTTCAGTCGCTCAGCAGTATCAGACTCTTTGTGACCCCGTGCACTGCAGCTTGCCAGGCTTCCCTGTCCATCACCAACTCACAGAGGTTACTGAAATTCAAACTCCAGTGTCTACATCTAAGAAATTTTTCATTTGATTTTAATGTGTAGCCAGGTTTTAGAATCACTGCCTTAGACATGATATATATGGATGAACATTTAAGGAAAGAGCATGTAACTAAGGAGAAGCCTTTGTGTTTTCAGTGGGTGAGTGTTCTGAGTATACCAGAATGTTTGTTTTCCTGTTTGCTCTGTTGTACTTTTGAGCAAGTCAGTCTGCTTTTAAAAACGTTATTACTGTGTGAATATACATATATAAGCTCAAATCTACTTGTATTTTTTTAAAGTCATTGATGGTGGTCATGTCACTTTTCAGATCCTTCATTTTATCTTTAAAGCTCGAACTGTTTAGAGGACAGTAGGGGGTGAATGAGTGATAAATGTAAGCCAAGCAATTATGGAAATTTGAAAATATCCAGTTTTAACAAGGAGTCATGTATCCATTTTTAATCTTTGTTTTCTCTTCTTTAAGTTTCTCCAGGATTGAATGAAAACCTCACTGTAAATGGAGGAGGCTGGAATGAAAAGTCTATGAAACTCTCCTCACAGATCAGTGCAGGTGAGGAGAAGTGGAACTCTGTTTCACCTGCTTCTGCAGGCAAGAGGAAAACCGAGCCATCTGCTTGGGGTCAAGACACTGGAGATGCTAATGCAAATGGAAAAGACTGGGGAAGGAGTTGGAATGACCGATCAATATTTTCTGGCATTGGTAAGAGCTGTTAGAAAATTTTAAGCTAGTTTAAAATGCTTATCTGGTACATTTAAAATTTTCCAAGAATGAAAAACAGATCCATTGGTAGAAAAATTAGTCAAACTATACAGAAAGAAAATGACTAACTCATCTCAGATCCTTCACATGGAGCAAACTGGAAACTAAATAAGTGAATAATAGCATTTATTATTTACTCTTAATGCTTTTATCACATTTGATTATCAGTGTAGCTAACTGGTATAATTGTGTATTTTTAGTTTTATAATTAGTGTAATGTGTGAGCAGAGTTCTTGATTAATTTCAACAGTATGCCTATTGAGTTTAAATAAAAGTAATAAATGGAGGTACAGTTTCTAGCATCAATTTTATATACTGTTTTACAGTCTACAAAATGACTGTTGGTAATTAATTTTTCCCCTGGATTCTAAAGATAAAGTCTATTAGTGAGAGCCTTATTTCTGCTGAGAGCCTTCAAGTTAAAAGCAACTTAATTTCAGGTTGTGTGTGTGATAGAAGAGATGCATATTTAATATGGAAAACTGCAAAAAGAAGGAAGAACCTACTCTTAATCACATCACCCAGTGACAACCTTTCCTTATGGTCTTTTTTTTCCCCTGTGTACAGTTTCAGTATTTTCTTTTTTTTCCCCCCATAATCCAAATCATGTATGCATTTTTGTTTTCCCCCTCCCTCACTTAATGTTGTACCTCAAACATTTTCTTTACTTTCTGTATTTCATTTAATGATCCTACAATGTTGTGTAAGCATAGCGTAGACTATCACTGTTCCCACATTATGACAGAAATAACTTTTCTTTTTTAAAAGAAATATAAATGATGTTGTACTGAATATATTTGTTGGGGGTTACTTCTTTAGGATGGATTCTTGAAAGTGATATTATTGGATTAAAGGAAATGTGGATGTTTACAATGCTCTACGACATGTTGTCAAAGTATTTTCTAGGAAAGTTCTAATTTATACTGTCAGCATCAGTATGAGTGTCATTTATCATATGTATATTACCAAGGTTGAGTATTCTTTTTTTAATCTTTTCTAATTTAATAAGAAAAAATACATAAATTATTTCTATTAACTTTTTTAAACCACTAATGAGGGTTGGATATTTTTCACAACTTTCTTGATCATTTCTATTTCTTTCATAAATTGTTTATTCATGTTCTTTGCCCATTTGTGTAATGGCCTCTTGTTTTTTGTGCTTTAATTTGTAATTCCTTGTGCATTAAACATATCTTTTCTGTTAAGCTTATAGCAGGTTTATTTTAGTTTAGGGGATTGATAATTACAGAATTTTTAGTGTTTAAATAGAAAAAACTATTTCTTCCTATATTATTTGCTTTTCCCATCACTTCCAACCTTAGAAAAACTTATGTTGAGAAACATCCCCAAGAAACAGACCTCAGATCATTTGCTAATATTGTTCTTAAGCTTGTTCTCTCTTCCCCTGCAATGTCCAAAAATTGTGTAGAAATATCAAAATTTGTTTTGTAAAAGACAGTCCCTAAATTCCTAGCCTCATTTCAGCAGTGATAAAAAAATAACTTTCTATGGTATAAAGCATCCTTTCTCACTTAATAAAAGAAATGGTCAATGTTTAATCAAGTAATCTGAAGAAGAACTATGACCTTTTGAGATATTTGTAATTTACTTATAAAAGCTATGTAGTATGAATCATAATTAGGACATAAATTAGATGGTAGTACTTGCTTAATGTTGCTGTAGATAAAATTAAACATCAGATTAGAGTTCCTGCCTAGATGGATTAGGACCTTTATTGAAATTGAAAGGAACTGTATTAAATGAGGGTTGCAGTTAGTTTCTGAGAAGAGGCAGATGTGACTGCCCTCATAGATGTATATGTTCCTTAAAATACTCATATGAAGTAGGAAATTGCTTTAAAAATGTTGAGAAGATATCATGGTATAATGGAATGAGCATGTTCCTAGTTCAGACAGACCTGTTTGGTACGAATCCCTATTTTTCCACATACTAGTTAGTTGTTAGGGAGATTAGGCTAATTATTGAAGCTCTGTGAACCTCCTATTTAAGCAGTTTAAAGGATTGTCTAGAATGAATATCAAGCACTCAGTTTCAGTGCCTGATCCAAGCTAGCAGTAGCTTCATGTGGCGCACGATCGGCGTGTCGCCATAGTAAAGAAAACATGGGCTTGGAAAGCTGGCTCAGGTTCCAGGCTGGCTCAGGTGTTTTCTGTCAGCAAGTCACTTAACTGCGCTGAAACTTTGCCTAGCAGCGTTGCCCTAAGGATTAGAGGTAGTTGGTGTCAAGAGCCCAGTACATAACAGACATTCAATAAACAGTCACTATTGTTGTACTAGGTGGTTCAGATTTCTCAGGGTATCTTTTAATATTATTATCATAGTTTTAAATCTGTACATGTCTTTCAAGTTTCATTGCAAATTGAAGGTTCCAAGTGACGTTCTTTATTTTAACAGCTGCTTGGTCTAGTGTGGATAGGGGAATGAATACCTCTGAACAGAATTCTGCTTCTTTTGCATCTCTCACACTTAACTCTGCTGTTTCTGGTATGTGAAAACAGTCTTTCATTTAGTTAACAAAGAATTTTCTGTTTAATTGTAGCACTTGTTCTTTGAAAAAATAATCAGAGTCAAGTACTGCTAGCCACATAAATTATAGATGAAACAATATAAAGTAGCAAAGGCCTTGAAACAGAGAGCGAAAGACCTAAACTCTTACCTGCTGGTGGCTTAGTTCCTTTTGTTGTATAGATAGGAAGATTGTGTGGCCTAACATAACTGAAAACTTGTTGACACACATGCAGACAAATGCAAATATTAATAGAAGGCCTTCCTTCAAAGCCGTGACACTTCTGTTACTAGTTTATTCCATTATTACTACCAAACTACCATCAATCCAGCCTCACTTACATAGATATGCCATTTATTAATAATAGTTCATGGACCCAGTGTGCTAACCATGTAGTTCCATAGCGTCTGGAGCCACTAGTCTAGAAGAGAGGTCAGCAAACTTTATCTGTAAAGGGCCCAATAATAAATATTTTAGGCTATGTGGGCCATTCTGCCTTTGTAGCAGGGAAGAAGCCAGAGGCAATGCATAAACCAGATGAGTGTGTTTGGGTGAAATTTTGTTCTCTTGACTTTCTTTCAACCATTTAAAAATATAAAAACTGTTCTTGGCTCCTGGGCCCGTACAAAAAGGGGGTAGCTAGATTTGGTTTATGAGTTGTGATTTGCCAACCCCTGGTCTTACAGGCTACATTGTAGTTCCAGAGGTACAAGTTAATTTTTTCCTTCATTTGGTGACTTTGTACAACACAGATGCTGTTCTCTCCATATATTCAGAGAAAGCTGCTAAAGAAATAGCAACAGTGTTACTATAGTCTTTCTAAACAACTAATGTGCTAATTATATATGAATTTTATAGAGTTGCTCTACTTGTTAAAGTTTATTTTTAAAATATGTAACCATTTTGAGTTTATGTCAAGCATGTTAGTGGTAAGCTAATAAGCTAATCTACAACCAGCTGAAAATCTGTGAGGATTTTTATGAGAGGAAGTGATTATGGCTAAATCTCTTATACAAACATATTCTTCTTAACCCTTTCTTTATATCTGTGGCTCTGAATCCAAAGTGAGTATCAGAGTCACCTAAGAAGGACTCCAAAACACATGCAAATTCTGATGCAGAAGGTCCATGGTATATAAATCCCTGATGGAGAACCACTCTTCACATTTCCATGCTAAAATGAGTTTATGGCAGTAGAGCCAAGGATTTTGACCTGGCATCTTTGAATGTGTATGCCCTGAAAACTGTATGCAGGATTTCGTGTAAGTCCTGGACAGTAGTCTAACCATAGCTTTCATCATACTGCTTAAGGGCTGTGTGACCCCCACTCACCACACTTATTTCCCACCTCCCAAAGAAATAAAGACAAAAAATTTAAAAGATAATTTTCTCTTCTCTTTAAGTGCACTTGAACTTAAGTTGGTCTCTAAACCGCCGGCACAGCTCTCTAAATTCTCTTCGGCTTCTTTCTGCCTCACTTCTCTAAGTATCATCTATTTCTTTTGTCTTTTTCCTTAGAAAGTTCTAGGAAACTCAGACATTTTGTAATTCTCTCCTTCAGGGTTCTAAGGATATAGGGATATTCTGAAACATCTAGGTTTTTTTTAACGCTTTATTACTTTTCATTAAGAAAAATAAAACTTTTTTGACTTGAAATTTGGAGATAGCCAATTTGAAGTATGTATTAATAAAAGATAAAATCTAATGGATTGGTACTAGGGAAAAAATAGATTTCTGATCAGTGAATTCAATCTAGTGATTATCATACTTAATCTAAAATTACCATCAATTCTACTTTTCTTTATCTTAACTCTTTTTCTAATGTCTGAATTTTTCCTTTTAGGAGAAATGAAAAATAATTAAATCTTCGTGTGCAAAGTATAGAACTATTGTTATGAAACATCATTAGAAATTTCCATTTTTAATTTTATTGCATTCGTTTTCATTTAAGGGTCTACTGCTGAGCCAGTTTCTCAGTCTACCACTTCTGATTATCAGTGGGATGTTAGCCGTAATCAACCCTATATCGATGATGAATGGTCTGGGTTAAGTATGTCCTTTTATCAGTTTGCTTTTGTTTTTGTTTTCAGAATTTTCTTTCTAGCACCCTGAATTCATGTTTATGTTTTTTAATTTTAATTCTAATTTTCCACCTTTTAGGTCATAGCGATATAACTTAATACCAAATGTATCCTACTTATAAACCGATTATTAAATACCTGTAGAATTTTAAAAAAGAAAATTAAATTCGGTTTTCATGATTGAGGCAATATTTAAACATGAAGTTTTCTTATAGTTGCACTGTAGTTTTTATAGTTTTTAAAATTGTTTGTTTTAAATAAATATTCTATTTATTTCCCTAGTTTTAATATACTAGAGTGAATAAAATATATAAGAATGGCTTTGAATTTGTGAGGTATGCAGGTTTTTATGTTGGTAGAAAACCGTTTTCTTAGTCTAATTTCCAGTAGAAGCATAAGAAAGTTAAAGGCAAGAATCACAAAAAAGAGGAAGGGGGGAAGAATATGATTTTTATGTTCAGAAAGCTCATACCATCTTCATTTAAAAAAAATGTTTTTTTTCCCCCCACAACCTCAAATCTTAGAATTTACAACCCTCTGAAGACAGGAGCTCTCTTTGACTTTTCTTTCCATCAGTACTTAGTGCAGCGCTTTATACAGGTGTTCAGTAGTGATGTTATAATAAAGGCAGACACCTGACCGTGCCAGGCGCTGATCTCAGTGGTTTAAGTCTTATGTATATTATTAGTTTGTTTAGTACAGTTCTATGAGGTGTAGGTATTATTTTTTCCCCACACTTTGCAGATGAAAAGACTGAAACACAGAAAAGTTATCTAATTTTCCCCAGCCACACAGTTAAGTTGGAGGAATGGCTATCAAACTTTGGTAGTCTGGCTCCAGAGTTCATGCTCTTAACCACTACATGTACAGCCTTGGTGATGATAGTAATCATAAAGGTAAGTTTGAAACACAGTCTGAAAATCAGTCTTAGACTGCTCTCTTAGATTAGTTGAAGCGTAATTCTTAGAGGTTGAGGGAGATGAGGTTGGAAAGGTAAATTACGAAGGACCATACTGTAAAAAGCCTTGAGTATTAGTCGCTCAGTCGTATCTAACCCGACTCTTTGTGACCCCCATGGACTGTCGCCTGCCAGCTCTTCTGTCCATAGAATTCTCCAGGCAAGAATACTGGAGTGGGCTCCCATTTCCTCCTCCAGGGAATCTTCCCCACCCAGGGATCGAACACAGATCTCCTGCATTGTAGGCAGATTCTTTACCATCTGCTGACTAAATATTAGGGAGGTAAGGGTGAGGATACTAGTTTAGAAGGTAAATCCTAGTTCTAATCCTGACTTTAAAAAGTAGCAATTCATATGTCTTGAATTTGGTCACTTATCTTGGAATCTAGATTAACTGACCTGTGAAATAGAGCAAATAGTCTCTCATACCTATTTCCATAGAGTGTTATGAGGTTTTAATGAGATACTGAATGAACATGAAAATTCTTTGAAAATTATAAAGTATCAGATAAATACAAAGTGTTATAAAGATGTGAAAGCAATTTTTAGAGGGGGAAAAAAGCCTTACCTGTACTTTGGGAAGAATGAACAGCTATGTGCAAAATAGACTTGAGGAATGATTATAGGACTAACAGGTAGTGATTGTAAGAAAATAGCACTGAGGTGTCTTGGGCAGCTGTGGGTTAAAGCTGAGAAAAACTGAGCAAGCAGGGCTCTAGGCTTCACTGCTTGGACACAACAGCTCTACTTTTTATCCTTGTATAAAAAAAATGGCTAATAAATATACTGAAATAAACATTCTTAAAGTAATAAGCGTTAAGAACACTTTCTTTGTTCGTTATGCTGTATTGGCAGTCTTTTAAGTCCTCAGTTACTCTTTAACCACATTTTCTCTGAATTTTATTTTTTGTGTTACCTTCTTTAATGTCCCTAATTTTGGTACTCAGTGAGTTTAGTCATTCCTTCTAAATTTATAGAATGCATGACGTATTTGAGATTACTAATCCCACAAAGTATATATATTATTTAACAGTGTGATTTGAGTAATATATTGACCCTCTGGTTTGAGGCATAGACATCATTATCTGGCAGAAAAGCACTTAATTTACCGAAGCACTTGAATATACAGTTAAGATGCTGGGACTTCCATGGTGGTCCAGTGGTTAAGACTCCACGTTCCCACTGCATGGGGCACAGGTTCGCTCCCTGGTCAGGGAACTAAGTTCCTGCCTTGCAGCCAAAATAGTTTAAAAAGTAAAATTAAGATGCTAAAGTACAGAAGGTAGCATTTTTTAAAGGCAGATGTTAATCTGTCAATTATCTTGACCATAAAGGAACAATGTCATAACCCCTATAAAAAGTCAGATTTTGAATAGAATTTTGTTTTTGTTGACACAGAGTGAAAGAAGTAATGGCCCCATAGTGAAGAGGTTAAGAGCATGAGCTTTGAGGACAGACTGCCTGAGTTTGAATCTTGGCCACCTTGTTTTTCTCTGCTTCAGTTTCATCATCTGTAAATAATATTTCTTCCCTCACAGACTTGTTGAGAGGATTAAATGACATAATACATATAAAGCCCTTAGAACACTGCCTGCTACATGGTAAATATTCAGTAAGTGTTGTGGTACTATTAATTGTCTTTTAGGAGCATAGTCGACTCAGTGAGGTTAACTTGTATTGTCTGTTTCAACACTGGAGAATGTCTTTCTAACATAGTTGTTTTGTTTTATTAAAGTTAATGCTGAATTAAGTTTTGACCAGAAACAACTGACAGCCACTTTATTACTGAAATAGAAAGGAAAACAGCTATGAGATGCTTAAACCTAAAACATGGTTTCACAAGCAAATTAAATAGAGAGCTATTTTGAAAAGACCATTTTGAAAAGACAGCTAATGTAGTTCTTTGGAAAGTTTAGCAAACTAATGGAAGAATTTTAAGAAATGAGAAATTATAATTAGAGAGAACTATGGCTTGAATGAAACTATACTACACAATTTCAAGGAAACTGTCTAGAAGTTTATTAGGCCCATGAACTGTAAGAATTATGCATTGAGAAGTTGCCTGGTGACA
Organism: Cervus canadensis; assembly: GCF_019320065.1. NCBI lineage: Eukaryota > Metazoa > Chordata > Mammalia > Artiodactyla > Cervidae > Cervus > Cervus canadensis. The sequence goes on along the minus strand of NC_057397.1, from coordinate 63,029,181 downwards.
ATTTTTAGGCTTAGGGGATTGACCTGTTGTTTTAGAGTAGTTTTATTTGGGGAATTCCCTGGTTAGGATTCTGTGTTTTTCTGCCGAGAGCCCAGGTTCAATCCCTGGTCGGGGAACTAAAATCCTACAAATGGGGCAGGGGTAGGAAGCAGTTTTATTTGATCTCCAGTTAATTTTAAAGGGTGGTCCAGTAGTTTCCACTGCAGGGGCCGCAGGTTCAGTACTTGGTTGGGGAACTAAGATCCCACATGCCACACAATGTAGCCACAAAAAACAGATAGGTATACCAACCTGAAATCAATAGACATGGAAAAATCACCATAAAGCTTTAATAAAGCCTGTAGAGATTTATGTTTCTGTTAATGTTCTGATAGAAGTTGAAGCATGGGCTACAGTTATTCCTCAAGCTTTATGGTTGTCTAAACCTTTAAAAAAAATAATAATTTTACCAAGTACTTTATTAGATTTTTACCCCTCACCACACCTGCACCACTGCTGTATTTATTAAGAGTTTATGTTGTTCTTATTTAGTCGTTAAGTTGTGTCTGACTCTTGCAACCCCATGGACCTGCCAGGCCCGTCTGTCCGTGGGATTTCCCAAGCAAGAATACTGGAATGGATTGCCATTTCCTTCTCCAGGGGGTCTCCCTGACCCAAAGATTGAACCCGTCTCCTACATTGGCAGGCGGATTCTTTATCACTGAGCCACCAAGGAAGTCCCATTTGCTTAAACTTTTTTTTTTTTCCCCCTTGACAAAGGGTTTTTTTCCTGATAAGAGGTCTTAAGAGACTTGGTTTATGAACACCAGTTTTCCAAATCTTACTTGTGAGGGTTAAGCAAAATCATTGACAACTTTGGCATTCAAATCTCCTAAAAATATTGTTAATGAATGCTTGGTGTAAGGTGAGCAGTTGGTTCCAGACATCTACTAGATCCATCTTTACTTATAAAAATGACACATACATTAAGACATAACCAAGTGTATCTTATTGGGAGATTTACAGGATTGTGAGAAATAAATTAATTGTATATGCCTAATAACTTTTAAACTGGCTTTCTATTATTAATGTCATCAATAATGTATAAAAGCAATAGATAGCATTTATTAAGCACTTACTGCATTGTCCTGAACTGCTTTACATGTATCTTATATAATCCTTTCAACAATCCTATGAAGTTGGTACATAGCCCGTTACGGTTAAGAAATTTGACCCAAATTACATGGTTATTAAGTAGTAGAGCAGTATTCAAATATAGGTCTGTTTGACTCTAAGACACCTTAGAGTCTTAACCTCTATGCTGTTACTGTGTGATTCCGGCTCTGCATACCTGCTTGTAGTAGGAAATACAGAAATATAGAAAGGAACTTCCTGGTTTGTAATATATTTCACACTTGTAGTCACTTGTCCATGCTTCTCCTATACTGGACCATAGATTCTTATGCTTTCAGTCTCTCCCCATCCTCTACTGGTTTAGTCCCTCTTCTCCCTTTTTGCGCTTCTCATGACAGAATCTCACTCTGTACTTAACTGTCTGTTGTACTGTGAGCTCCATGTGGGAAGGCCTTTTGTCATACTCATTTTTGTATCTCTGTTACCTGTCTAGCTCAAGTTCTAGTACTTAATAAGATGAAATTCCTGTAACTCCATTGTTGAGATGTATCTATTATTAATGTATTCCTTAATCTCTTCCTTATATAAATTTGGGATCATGGTGCACAGACAGTTTTGTCTGCCTTTTTTTTCCCTATGAGCATTTTCCCAGATCATTACATATTTTTCTAAAAGATAGACTTTTTAAAAGTCTTGATGAAGATGTATCATAGTTCCTCCCCTCTAAACAAAAATAATAGAATTCATGTGGAAAAATAAGAATAGTGAAGAAAATAAGAGAAATGCAGGCAGATTTGTTTTTGTAGATGTTAAAATGCATACAGAGTTACATTTTGTATTCCACTATCCCAGGAATAGATGAATGGAACAGAAATTCCAGAAACAGACTGAAGTATATAAGAATTTATTATTTGGGAAAAGTAGCATTTGGCATTATTTGGGCAGAAGTCAGGGTTTGTTTTTTGGTTTTGGGGTTTTTTTCCCCCAGTTAAGAATAATGTTAGGATGACTTGCTAACCATTTAGAAATAAAGTCTAACTTCTGTTATCTTGACAGTAAGTAGTCATGGGTGTATACATGGATGTGTATGAAAGTCTAGGTTAAAAATTTTTTCTTAAATTCTATCACCCTATCCTCGAAAAGATTGTTCTTGAGGATAGGGTGATAGAAACCCTAAAAACGACTCACATATTTGGAAAGATGTAAGTAGCATTGAATAATCTGAAAAAAGTGTAAGGTACAGGTTAAGTATTTTTAAAAATAGGAGAAGAGGAAGAGGTTAAATATTCTGCATGATTTGGTGAACTTGAAGAACCTAATCTTGAAAAGTTCGTAAGGAGGGGAAGAGCATGATTTTGGCACTTCTGTTAAAGACTCATTTTGTACCCTGGGGGGAAGAATCAGAAAACAAAAAAAAATGACCAAGTCCTTCTTATAGTTAGATATACACAATGAAAAGAAAGCAAATTCAGGAGACAGAGTTCCTTTGATAATAAAGGAAGTAGGAAGAATGGAATAAATGGTTAATTAATAAGTTTTCTGGAGTTTCTTAGTCATTCCATCTAGTCATGTAATGTGCCCAGCAGAAGTTGGGGAAAGGCTTTTACCATCATGTTACTGGGTTTTTTCCTAGCTCTTAAAATGTGGTTGGGAGGAAGAAGAGTAATAGTTTAAAATTACAGCTTAGTTCAACATAAAGAATTTGGGGTTTTGCATTTGGTTTTTGGCAGAAGTGACAGATAACCTGATTCACACTGTTAAATTTTAGATGGTCTGTCTTCTGCTGATCCCAGTTCTGATTGGAATGCACCAGCAGAAGAGTGGGGGAACTGGGTAGATGAAGAAAGAGCCTCACTTCTGAAGTCCCAGGAACCAATTCCTGATGATCAAAAAGTGAGTAAAAGGATTGGTGGGTATGTTTATTTCTCTGTGCATCCAACTGTATTGGAATTATTAAGGGTTACATTCTGTATTATAAATGTATCCAGGGGTAGAACTGCTTCAGAGAGGCATTCTAATCACACTAGCTTCAATCATCTTAGGGTCGCATGCCTTCTCTCTATTACTATTTCTTCTTTCCACAGATTACTGACGATTCTATGTGGAAAGCATTACTATATATTGATAAGAAAACAAACGCACAATTTCTGTCCTCTTACTAGAATTATTTACCAGCCTACCAACTCTTGGTGTGTTTAGATACAAGCAGATTGGATCTCAGTAAAAAATTAAGGAAAGTTTCATAGCAAGATAAGACTGAGAACATTATGAAAAAGGAGCCAAGGAAAGTAGCATGTTTGATGGGGAGGAATAATACACCTGTGGAATCGACTGGTGGTAGGATCAGTGGTTTACATGTCCGTCTTCCCCTTCTAGGCTTCATTCCTTAAGGAAGGGACTGTGAAGTCTCTGTTTTTGTAGCTCTAGCAACATGTTTGGCATTTGGTAAATAGATGAAACGAATGATGTAGATTGCCACAGTTTTATGGAATTCTGTAAGTAATGAGAACCTATGGACAGTCTTTAAACCAGGGATAAAAAATAAAATAAAATAAACCAGGGATAACCTGGTCATTGCTGGGGTTAGAAAAATTAGGCTAGATATTGCAGAAAATTGAGAAGACTGATTTTGGAGCCTATTTTGTACTATTTGGATTACATAAATCAGGGCAGGAGATAATGAACTAAGTTGATAGCTTTGAAAAAGAATGGAAGTGATATTTACAAGAGACACTAAGCTACTGATTGAACTTTTCTGCTGGTTAGTTTTTCTATTAAAAAAAAAGTCAAAGAGAAGATAATAGGGCCATTATTATTCAACAATGATTAAAATTACATCTGCTGTGGCTCAGATATTGTGCTAGTAGAGAAACAAAGTACAATTACTGCTTTCAAGGAGCACTACACTCCAGGTAGGGAGGAGAGGAAAGAGACCAGCACTCTGGAAGATAAAGGTCATGTTATAATGTATTAGGAATTATGAAAGCACTTTGGAGTTTTAGCAAAGGCATCCCAGCGGTAAGAGCATAATGGGGTCAGAGCAAAGAGGGGTCAGAAATGAGGCTGGAAAGGAAAGAAGAGGGAAGATTCTACAAGCCCTTGAATATCATGCAAAAAACCTTGGATTTTGTCCTATAAATAATGGGAGAGTCTTAAAGTGGTTTGTTTTGTTTTTGTGAGATTTGTTTGTTTGTTTTTGTGGGGGTGTTTTTGTTTTGGGGGGGGTGGTTGCTACTTTGGTAATCCCTGTAGATAAAGGAATGGAGGCGTATAAGAATAAAGGCAGGAATACCAGTTTAAACGTTGCTTTAGTAGACCTGTGCAGCAGTGGTAAGAATAGTATACAGAGTAGGGGAGAGGTTTGAAAAATAAATTGAAGCAAAATCAACAGAACATATGGTTAGAATTGATTGGAGAAAGAATCATCAAAAATGACTTCCAGAACACTTAGGTAACTGGGATGGTGAAAGTGGTATTCCCAACAGAGAAAACAAAAGCTGGTTAACTGAGGGGAAAGGTGGTTGGTTCAGTTTGGGAATGTGTTAGATGCGGGGTGTTTTGTAGATAGGCCTAAGAAAAGTTGTGGTACACGGGCTTAGTTGTTCAGTGCCATGTGGGATCATCCCAGACCAAGGATCAAACCCATGTTCCCTGCATTATGAGGTGGATTCTTAACCAGTGGACCACCAGGGAGGCCGATAATGTCAATTTTTTCATGAGTTAAAAGATGTTAATTTCAGCCTTTTTCCCATGAGCAAAAATAATGTTCTACCATGAGGAATCACATTTCTCTTATGGATGGATTATAAATTGGCTGAAAAGCAGACGGACTGGAGTCCTTGTGACCTGAATATCCTTCAGAGGATGCATCTTTTCATATGATATTTTCATCATTATGAGCCTGTGGTTAAAACCTCTGTGGAAGTTTCTCCACAGCTAGGAACCGACTTGGACTGAATGTCTCTGAACCAAGATTCTAATTTGCTATTTTTGTCATGCACAGTATTATTTTTAATGACATTCCTTCTCACATTTTTTTTAATTAAGGCTTTTGTTTTGAGGTAATTTTAGAGTCACATGTACTTAGAAGAAATAATACAGAGAAAAAACACCTGTACCCTTTACCCAGGGGCCCCCAATGATAACATCTTGCAGAACTTTAGGACAATATCACAACCAGGACCTTGACACTAATACAGTCAAGACAAAGAACATTTCTAGGGCTTCCCTGGTGGCTCAGTGGTGCGGAATCCGCCTGCCAATGCAGGAGACGGGTTGCATCCCTGGTCTGGGAGGATCCCACATGCTGCGGAGCAAGAGAGCCTGAGAACTGCAGCAACTGAAGCCTACATGCTGCGACTCAAGAGTAGCCCCCGCCCGTCACAACTAGAGAGAAGCCCACACAGCAAAGAAGACCCAGCAGAGCCCCCAAAATAAATACAAATAAAAATTTTTTAAAGATGCAGAACCTTTCCAGTCACTTTGTGAAATACCTGTTTATATCTTTTGCATGTTTTTCATCTGGATTGTTTACTGTTGAATTTTGAGTGTTCTTCATATATTCTGGATACAAGTCCTTTGTTGGATATATGATTTACAGATACTTTCTCTTCCTCTGTACCTTGTCGTTGTCTTAACAGAGTCAAATTCAACTTTAATGCAAATAGCTCTGTGTTTAAATAAAATGAATGACCTATGAAATGAACTTTTAAAAACCAATGTTTGCACAGCTCTAATTGATCATGTAGTGAATAATGAAAGATGTAAGAAAAAGGGGTTTATCATAAACAAATAGAAGAGTGAAGAAGAGTTTTGTTATTTTTTGTGTGACTTAAGATCAGTTTTATTATTACTAATTGTAGAATTTGGGAGAAAAAGACTAAACCTAATAAATTATTTCCTAAATTATGAATAAAGAAAACTTCATTGATTCATTTCAGTACTTTTCCTTTAACATCAGGTTTCAGATGATGATAAAGAAAAGGGAGAGGGAGCTCTTCCAACAGGAAAATCTAAAAAGAAAAAAAAGAAAAAGAAGAAGCAAGGTGAAGATAATGCTCTTGCACAGGTAAAATATCAAAACAACAGACATCCTTCATTAAGCACCTACTACTGACTTATGAAAGGATCATTTGCAGATGCTAAGAAAATGTAGAGATATAAATACAGGATGTGAGACATCAGATTTACTTAGTGTTTGAAAAGTCATAGAATGTTTTAAAGGTTTTATATATCATACTGTAATAAAAAGATTATTGCTCTAAAGAAAATCATATCAAAGATGTAAACCAAAAGCAACTAACTAAAATTCTAAATTAGTGCACTTGGGTTTATATTATGGTGAAATGAAACAGAGGTTACGGTATTTCATACTCAGAAATTCTTTGAGCAGTGGAATTTAGCAGATTAGAAATTTTTTTCCCCCATTTTTATTTTATTTTATTTTTTTTTTACTTTACAACATTGTATTGGTTTTGCCATACATTGACTTGAATCCACCATGGGTGTACATGTGTAAAAATATGGAATGCTTCACGAATTTGCATGTCATCCTTGCACAGGGGCCATGCTAATCTTCTCTGTATCGTTCTAATTTTAGTATATGTGCTGCCGAAGCGAGCACCAGATTAGAATTTTAATACAGTTATAAAAACCATGTGCACAACAAGGGATATCTTGCACTTAACTCTGAGTTTGCTGGCTGTTGCACTTGGTATCCTTTCCTGCTATTTTTGGCTTTTAACAGAAACTTTTCCTTTTCTTTTGTCTTTTCCTATCTGGGAAAATATTTCTAGATTTTAATATAGATGAAAACAAAGATTAATTTCAGGTGTACTAGATGACTAGAAATATGCATGACTTTGTTTTTGAAAGCATTATCACTGTTACATTGCAGCTTATGAAAATCTTGTTTCTCACCTGTAACTTTGTGGCTAATTGTTTTCATTCCTTTAAATGTAGGAGATAGCCAAAATATTTAGAGAACAGGCTACATAATAATTTTCCTACTTAATTAAATTGTGAAAGTTCCTTTGGTGGTGCTCTTTTTCTTATTATTATTACTGCACTGGGTCTTGGTTGCTTCGCACAGACTAATGGGGCAGTTGGGGGCGGCTCTTCATCATGGTACGCAGCTTCTCACTGTGGCGGCTTGTAGGGCACATGCTCTGGGTGCACTGGCTCAGTAGTTGTGGCACATGGGCTTAGTTGCTCCGTGGTGTGTGGAAACTGCCCGGACCAGGGATTGAACCCATGTCCCCTTTATTGGCAGATGGATTCTTATCCACTGTACCACCAGGGAAGTACAGTTTTTTTCAATACAGTGAATAAGTACATAATCACTTAAATTCACTTAAATATATTTAAGTGTATTTAATTCACTTATATACAGTGAATAAGTCGATCTGTATTCATATCTCAGTTCTGCCATTTACTATTCTTTTGTTGTTGTATTTTGCACAAGTTGCTTAACTGCATAGGTTGCTTTTGAGAATTAAATGAGATCTGTGAAGTTCTGTAAAATACATAGCACATGGTAGCCTATGCATAAGTGATTACATTTTGGATTTTTTTTCTTTCTTACCGTTTACAATGATGTCATATTTAACATATTCTTATTCATAACTTCTTTCACATACCTAAGCATGTTATGTATTTTTGAAAGTCTATAAAGGCCTAAGAATGGAAATGTTTAAACTTAAACTTGGAAAGGACCTTAGAATCTACACAAATTTTATTTTTCAGTTGAGAAAACTAGTTTGAGGAAATCAAAAATTTGTCCTTGATATTTTATGACATGCCTATTTTATGGCAAGCTTATTTTATCTAGAAAATGCACTTGTGTATATATATTTCATGCCTTGAAGAAGTCATTAAGTGAAATACTATTTCTAAAGTCTCAAAGTATCAACTAATTCACCGTGTAATTTTTTCTAAAAGGAAAAAGTACTAGTTTTTTTGTTTGGTTTAGTAAATTAAATGATTCCCATTTGAGGTTGTGAGTGTGTTGTTTTTTAGTTTACAGAAGCTTTAAATCCCTGAAGAAAACAGGAATGATGAACATACCAGAGATTTCTAAATAATAATAAATAATTTTTGAATAATAATTATTTGAATAATCTTTGAATAATTATTTTTATGCTCTTTTAAGCTATTTGGGCAGTTTCTGAAATAAAATTATCTTCTTGAGAAATATCTTTTGGACATTGGCATTCTACACCAAGTATGTTTTAATTCATAGAATTCTTTATACCATCTGATGCACTGCTTTTCTCTGCAGGACACAGAGGAATTAGAAACAGACGTTAGAGAAGAGCTCCCAGTGAACGCCTCTAAAGTCCGTCCAAAGCAGGACAAAGCTTTTTCTCTGAAGACCATGAGCACTAGTGATCCAGCTGATGCACTAATCAAAAATAGCCAGGTAACGTTTTGCTATCCAAGAAATAAAATTTTGATGACTGGAGAATTGTATTAATACTAATATTTTATTGAAACACCGTGCTAAACATTTTTAATATACCAGATTGCCCTCATAGCAACCCCAAAAGAAAAGGTATGAATGACGTTAGAGAAGTTGAATAAGTTGGCCCAAGTCCCACAACTGTCAGAAGCAAAACGAGAGAAAGCCACTAGACTGTTTCTTTTTCTTGTTAAATATCTAGGTATACAAGGGACATAGACAGATGGCTTACAGAAAATGTGAGTAGTTGCACTTTTCCAAAAGCATGCACATAATATATTATGACTATGGTCCAATCTCTAAAATATAGCATTTTTTTTTATGTAGTGACAATATCTTGAAATGTGTGCCATCTGTGGAAAATTTTGATATGTCAGAAGGGACCATTTTATAAAAGGTCTAGACCAGTGACACAAAGCCCATAGCGCTTTAAAAGTCTGATTTCTAATTTGGTAAGTTGTATCGTTTAGAAATATATTAAATATTAATAACTATGAAATTGTGCATGGTTCTCATTCAAAACATGTATTGAGAATCTCCCACACTATTTAAAGTTCTGGAGATATATCAGAGAACAAAGCAGGGGAAAAAAATCCCCTGCTTTTATGGCACTTACATATTTAATGAAACAGCTTTAATATTAAGACTGCAAAGGGTCATGTGACATTTTGATAAGTCATTTTCAGAAGTCACCTTGTAAAGGATATTTGAGTCCTTCTGTGATTTAATATAGAGAAGTGAGAGGATGGAGGGTGGGAAGAGATTTAAAAATGGGTACTAAAATTTTGGAATAAACACAAGGAGCATTAATAAAACTGAAGCAAGCGTTGTAAATACAGCTTCAGATACCTGAAATGGAAGGAGCCCTAGTAGTTATCTAAGCACGCACATCTTCCTCTTTGTTTCCTTTCTCCTTTTGCTTTTTTGCATTCATGGAGCCTGGAAGAACAAGGGGCAAGAGAAGTATGACTTACCCTTGTTTCTGTATTCAAAGTCATCATCACAGGTAGAGCTTAGGGTGAGATGATCTCTGCCTCACCTCTTCCAGCCTCACTCCACAAGTCCTTTACCTGTCCCGAACATGCATTAGCAGTTCAGCCTCATTCCAGCAGATCAGTTAGTTGACCGCTCTGCTCCCAGGTTGGAGAGGAGAAGCAAGACTCAAGTTTGGCCCTAAGCTTTATAATTTCACTACCAGACTCAATGAAACTCTGAAGATTTGGACCTGAGTTTTACTAGTTGCTTTAATAGATTAGGACTAGTAGCTATAGTCTGCTTTATCTGAGGCCATGTTTTTCCTTGGGGAGAAAACTGAAGCTGCTGCTGCTGCTGCTTGAGATATCCCTACCTCATGAAAAGGAGGAAAGGAGATGTCACTTCTGGTAGTTCAGAAATTTGCTATTTTTGCCTTTACAAGAAAAGGTTTTGAAGAGGTGAGAGTTTGTGGGAAATGGACGGAACCATTGAATACCAGTACATGAAAAAGTCCTGTTATTTGTAATGAAAAAGACAAATGTAAAAGTTAATGAAAATTGAATTATTCGCTCCTCTTTGAGATGCAGTAGACATCTTGTAATTTTACACATTTAATCATTTTTATCTCAACCTGTATTTGTGGATACTGTAGTTAAAGATTTATTTGGTTATATGTCACTAGAGGGCAGGCATGAGTTATAGTGCTTCTGCTGGTAAATGATTTATTCACCATCTTTATATTCCAGCTGAGCAGCCTCTTGTTATTACTATGACATTTGATTTTTTTTTATTAAAACCTAAGATAATTTTATTTCAAAATAGCCTATCAAGACTCTTCCACCTGCTATTTCTACCGAGCCATCTGTTATTTTATCAAAAAATGATTCTGACAAAAGCTCTTCCCAAGTGCCACCGATGCTACAAGAAACAGATAAATCCAAGTCAAATGCTAAGCAAAACAGCGTGCCTCCTTCACAGAGTGAGTCATCCTCATTTTGGTTCTTTTGGGGTTCTCTGTACTGTTCATAGGTGTCACTGTCTCAGAAGTCTAAAGGATCACTCAGTTCAGTCCAGTCACTCAGTCCTGTGACTCTGTGCGACCCCATGAGAGGATTACTGGAGCAGACCTTTGCTCCTTTGCAAAGCCTAGATTCCGTGGAACCTTGCAGAGCTCAGTGGTGAGGACCAGGCAGCTAAAGTCACTTCAGGCCAGAGTCGGTGGCTAAGGACATACACGGGGAGCCCTGGGTACCTGCCCCTGCTCTGCGGGCCCCTCGCTTTTTCTGTGCACAAGTTCTTAAAACTGTGCCCCCTTCCGCCCCACCCCTTTTTCTGCCTTCAGCTACCTTTAGTTTCCAGTTTATCCACTTTCACTCTTATTACTTAGATTGAGTCTTGTAAGTGATGGTTCTTCTAGGTCAAAATGATGAACATCCTTATGGTTAAACCAAATAATACATTGGAATTGAGGAAAAGAGGAAGGCAACCAGAGAATAACCTAAAAACCTTTAACTAGAACTTGAAAATGTGCACATAAAATCTGAGGCATTATTAGTGGATTTCAAAGCATGGTTTTAGTGATATTGCTTTTATACTTTTGAAACAGAACAGTATTTACTATCCTCCTGACGTCTCTTTCTCTCTCCCTTTCTCTCTCTCTTTTTTTCCCTTTTTTTTTCCCTTTTAGCCAAGTCTGAAACTAGTTGGGAATCTCCCAAACAAATAAAAAAGAAGAAAAAAGCCAGACGGGAAACGTGAATTTTTTTCTTCCTGAATTGGACATGTGTTTGCAAACACTGTCTTGAAGATTATGCTGTTTATGCAATAATTTGTGAACATGTACAGAGTTTTATATAAATTTAAACCAGTTTTTAAAACAAAACTGTGAACACAACCACCGTAAAAATGGAATCAAAGGAAAGTTAATTTATGAAATTAAGAGGTCAGCAGAACATACTACAGTGCTGGAAGACACTTGGGGAAGGTCAATCTAACAAGAACGATCTTAAGATTCTCATCCTGGTTTTACAGCAGTGCCCTGTTTACAACAGATTGTGCCCTATCTCATCTGCAGCTAAAGAATAAAGGATTCTGATTAGAGAGAAGGCTGCCTACAAATTAGTAGGCAGCTTCTTGGATCTTATGCACGGAACTTAAACCATTTGAATCTGTTTTATGCTTAAAGTGCTTTGATCAAATGCATAATCTGCCATATCTTTACATATTTGTTGGTAGCAATTTGTATTAAAGAAATCACAAGTGCAAATAAAAAGTCATTTATTATTTAACTAAACTGTCATGGTTTAGTTTACAATTTTTAAAATATTCTTAAAACATTCAAAATGCTGTTGACACTTGTATGGCTTATGAAGTTATTTTTGATAGTCTTACTTTACTTGAACTGTTCAAACTACAGTATATTTTAAGTTAAGAAAGGTAAACTCTATGTATTTGTTTTATACTTTAAAGGTTGAGACTCACAAATAATGCTCTTGTGTATGATTTGAAAACTTTCAGGCAAAATCCAACTTATATTTTTTTCCTTTCCCTAGCAATTACTTTTTTCCAGCATCAATTCTTCTTCGTTACTAATACTTTTTTGACTTTACAAGTGAAATCTTTCACAAACTAGTTACACAGACAGAACTTTGAGTATATGATGGAGAATGAAAAACTAGAGTCAGACAGCTTTAATTGACATTGTCAAGACCTCCAGTTATCAGGAATACATTTTTTTACTGCCTTAACCTGTAGTGCGTAGAATATGCATCAATTTCTTGAAGGGGATTCGTGTTTTTATAAGAATTTTCATGTAATTATTGCAATCGTGATCAAATAAGGAACGTTTCCTGCTTGAAACTGTATTGATTTAAATGATGTGTGAGACGTTTCACCATTTTCAGGCACTGTGTAATTCTATTGTAATAAACTGGCAGGTATCTTTGTAACTATAAATAGTGCATGCTCAGCCATGTACACTGTAAATAGCCTTTACCAAACGTGTTTGACAAGGACCATAATTAACATCACTTAGTGAATTGTGATAAAGAAAAAAAGCCATGACTTATTTGATGTGATTGGCTTAATTGTTTTTCTGTGGCGCCAAGAATGAAACTGTTTAACAGCTGTAACCAATGGTACTGATCTATCCATCCAATTTTGTCTCTTCTATTTGATTGTGGTTTGATAGTATTGCATTGTTACACCGGAAAGCTAAAGAAACAAAATGGTTTTAGTTTTGCTGAAGACTGGCCTTATTAATGGACAGCTTTCCCAACAAGCGATTATTAACTTTTATCAGGTGTTAACATCTGTTTCAGGAACACGGCAGTATGTTTACATGTCAGAAGTTTTGTTTAATTCTATGATATTTCTAAATTGATTTGTTTAAATAAATTCAGCAAATGGATAGCATTGTTTTTATTTGCTTCAGTATCGGGGTAAATAAGCTAAAGTGCCAGGAGTGAATTTCTTGAAATGACTGTATTAGCTTTGTATAGCTGCTTCCTAAAGAGATCCAAGGATTCAATTCCTGCGTTGCAGCACTTTGTAAAGGTATCAGCAAAGGATAATTGAATAGGAAGTCTGTAATTTTAGAATGTGCCAAAAGATCTATGCTCAAAAAATTTAATTGAACTCTCTCAACTCTACCTCACCATTTCTTTATCTTAGAATTATTTTGGCTATGTCGAATGTCAGACGTTATATTTCTCCAGCTTAGTATCTCTCATTGAACCACCGATGCTGGGTGTTACAAACACCTTCTTTTGAGGGGAGATGGGTGCAGAGACAGAGAAGTGCCCTTCTAAATTTGGGTGGATCCGAGATGGAAATGCCCATCCCTTCTCTCTGGCTCAAGAACTAGGGCATGGCTTTTATATTTCAAGAGATGGCAGCTATGAGTGTTAAAATTACTATCAGTTCATTCTCTTACACATGCATGAGGTGCAGACTGTTGCACAGTTAAAATATCATTCATTGTTCATCGCTCTTCACTTGTTCCATAAATGTTTATGACATGAAAGCAGTTTCTGGCATCTGAACCAGAGGAATTGTTTTCCAGCATCAACTCAAAAGACTAAAATCTAGGGAGGGGGGAAGAGAGGAGAATTGTCCTTTGGAGGCTTGGATTAAACGCTCCCCCAGCCACTAGTAGGGAGATAAATGACCCCATTAAAACTTTCATCAGGCCTGAAGGGGATCCTTGTTCTGATTAACAAACAAAGCCTCCTAAATAAAACTTGGCCTTCATCCTGACCTTTCTCCGCAGACTTAGTGAAAACCCTTCCCGTCCTGGAGCAGGGAGTAATGGGTTAGGACTTCCCCAGACTGGAATCCTACCTCTCTGTACCCTACATTGAGCAAAACAAAAGTTGAGAGAGTCCAAAAAACAAGTACTGAAATAAAATGTCATTAATGTAATTGACCGTGTTTCCTTTGTGCATGCATTTTATTGGATGGGGAGTGGGAATAAGTCATCTGAATCTAATGGTATTATTTCATAGACTAATCCAGTTTGTACTTGGGTTAAAGATACTGAAGGGCAATATTTAACTACAGAGTTTAGTTTTTCTTAAAAACAATCCTCTATTAATATAGTGTGAAATGTCTTTCAAATTTTAGAATTTAGGCTTAAGATGTCTAATAGATGTCTTAAGACTTTCCTATAAACTCATTGCACAAACTGGAATTACCTTCCAACAGACTTAGGGAATGCAAATATGTTATTTGTAAAATGCATTGAGTATTGTAAATAAAACAAGCCATTTTTGTTTTGTTTAAATTGCTCGTTACAGTTCTCTTACTGGAGGGGACTTCGCATCCTAAGCTAGTCTAAAAGGCTTCTTGATGTTAATGTTTCTAAACTCTAGGTTCTATATGTTTCAAATGTTCCTGATGCTCTGAAACCACAGGTGCACTTGGAGGTTTTAACCACTGGAAAAGGCAGAAGTGTTTAGAGTGAAGCATCTCTTGAGCTGTCCCTGTTTGTGACGCAGCATTGTCTGTGGGAAACAGCTTCCATCATCTTAGCAGTAGATGTAACTCACCAGGGGCAGTGTATCACTCGTATCAACCCTTTTAAGGAAATTAGACTCAAATTTGGCATCATTATTTTAGAAGTTTGTTTCTCTTTCATGTCCGTCTGAGAAAGCAGTCCAGAGCTGCCCTGACCCTCGGCGGGGCCAGGCGCCCAGGGTCCGTCCTCCCGTGCTGCTCTCCCGCCTTCTCAGCATGCAGCATCCTTGTCACAACTGCAGACAGCTGCACCAGTTAGAAACCCCCTCTCAGCCTTTCTGCCCCCTTCTCTGAAGAGCTCTTCTTAGCAAGTTATTCACACCACACAGGCTTATCCACGCAGTCACCTGATCCTGCTAGCTTCAAAGGGGTGTGGGAAATATTAAGTCTCTATCCTGGGCTCTCACGGGCCAAATTAACATTCAGGTTTCATGACAGAGGAAGCAGCGGAGAGCGGGCTATCAGGAACAGGGTTGACATACATCGTGTATATTATGCAGCCAAGCATCACTTTCAAGGTCAGGTTAGCTTTTCCCATTGAGCAGAAATTTAAAATCTCTTGGATGCTAACTTAAATGTAATAGATTCTGAAAAATTTCTGCCACTCAATGCTTTAAATTCTAGAGACCTAGAGGCTTGAAGAAACTTACTAGCCTGCTATCACATGTTGACTGCAAGTATAGATTATAACAATTTTCAGGGAAGTTACCCTGGTGTATAATCTTTTAAAAATTAAAAGGCATTATTACTACTCAAAATACTTTAATAAAAGATTTCTAATCCTAGCATCAAGACAGGTATATGAGGTGCTTGTAAAATGTTTGCTACCTACCTAATAATAATTAACAATACTGAGGTTCATGAACAGGCTAATCTGAAGAAAAATTTAAGCAGATTCAAGGTCATCCCCATGATAATGGCATTCTTATTTGTATGTGTGCTTTCCTTTTTTATTTATTGTATCAAAGCCTTCAAAATGAATATATGTAACATGTACATAAATTATAAAGCATAATAAAAAGAACACCTCTGAAACCACCATTCTGCTTAAGATATAGAACGTTACCAGTAGGGGGTGTTGGGGGTGAGCTGGATCTTTGGTAACAGGATCAAGCAGCGGGGGTGGGGGGTGTTGGAGGGGGACTGCAGAGGCATGGACGAAAATAGCTGCTCTCATATACCCAGGGTTGGCACAGGTCCTTTTCGGTGCCAGAACTGACTAGGGGTCCCAGGTAACACACATCACCAGGTCTCGGAAGGCTGCCTTGACAGCCTCACTGGTGCATGGACATCTGGTGGGAAATTGTTGGGATGAATATGCAAAGGTACACAGTGAATCAACGTGGGCAGAGAGTGCCCTCGGAGTTGTGCGATGCACACTTTACATGGCAGCCTTTCCACACGGAAGGATAGCGAGGCTCTGCTAGAAGGTGCTCCCCCAGGATCATAAGAGCCGTGTGTGTCCTGCTTAGGGCAAGGGCATCTTGTGAAGTGTGCCAGGGGCTACAGACTTGCTGACAAACACCACAGGGCTTTGTGGGCAGATCAACCAGAGCTCTGAGCTCCTTAAGACACTAGAATTATGAATAATTTCTTTTCTAAACTGTCTTCCATAATTTTAAAATATATTGCTGGGAATAGTTGGAGCTATTCCCACTTCTCATCAAAACTGAAGTGACCACGATAATGAACAATGGCGGAAAACCTGTCTTAGCACTGAAACTAGGAAAGGGGCATCTGATGCCAGAAACTGGGAGGCATCTGTGTTATTAGCAGTCAAACTCCAGAAAATTTTCAAAAGAATTAAACAGATGCAATAGCAGGAAATCTAACCATTTAATCCCAAAGCAGAAAAAGTGCATGATCATGACAGTTAAGCTGAAAAAGTGTTAAATCTAACAGCTATTCCAAAATTAAATTTCAAAAACTTAAAGTAGGTGAAATACTTATGTCAGATTCATTAAAGTCAAACCAAGGCAGGTTTACTCACTTGCTAGTCAACATTGTCTTACGTATTAGCAGTTAACAAAAATTTAAAATTGGTACAACATCAAAGAAGAAAGAAATCATTTTTTCCTGATTGCATACCTAGAAAACCCCAGAGGTGGTAATAAAAAGCTTATGAGCACTAGAAAGAGGATACATTAAAGTGGCTGATAAGCAAAAACAGAATATTCTATACTAGAGTAAGTACCTGCAAAAGGAAATGGAAAACAAAAAAATTACATAACCACTAAAGCTACCAAATATTTAAATGTGGACAATCTTTTGTCCACAATTTGTTTTAAGTTTTTAGTGAATTTGTTAGCGATGTTGCTTCTGTTTCATGTTTTGTTTTTGGCCATAAGGCACATGAGAACTTAGCTTCCTGACCAGGGATTGAACCTGCTGCACCCCCTCCATTTGAAGGCAGGAGTCTTAACCACTAGACTCCCTTTTATTTATTTTTTGGCTTCACCCTGCGCTTGCAGGACCTTAGTTCTCTGAGCATACTCAGGCCCTGGCAATGAAAGTACTAAGTCCTAACCACTGGACTGCCAGGGAATTTCCGTAACTACCATATCTAAAATTAAATGTTTCAAAAAAGATACAAGGTCAAATGAAAACTGCAGTCTTTTCGAAGGTCAGAATAACAATCTAACAAATGAAAAACTGTCCTTCTTTATCTGGAAAGCAAAAATATAAATATTTAAGTTAAATTCAACTCCAGTTAGACTGCAACAGATTCTTAAGTACTTCAAAGACTATGAAAACAATGTGAAAAAAAAGGAAGTGAGAAAAAGTAGTGGGCGGCCACAGGAGAGGGCCAGGGGACCCTGCTCATGAATACCAGTTATGAGAATAAACTTTAAAATGCCTTGCATCCATCAGGGTTCTTAGCCGTAAAACCCAGAGCCGCCTCTGGCTAGTTTATGCTGAAAAAGAATCTGGAAGCACAAGAGATGTAGATTCCCTTACCACCAGGAATAACACCTCGCCTCTTCCAAGGGCTGCTCGAACAAAAATAGCCCACCCACCAGCTCCTCCGAGGATGCTCAGGACTGACTCTGGACTCCACAGGGGCTGCTCCTACGCTGCTGGAGGCCACGCCACGTGTGTCCGCAACTGGGTTCTGCCCAGGCCTTCTCTTCCCTCCCTCCTCTCGTAGAGCTGGGCAGAGGCAAGTTCCCATCCGTGTGTGTCAATCAGCAAGGGATACTGGAGAATGAACTTGGGCAATGTGAGGAACTCCAGACATACGAATGTTCAAAATTTATTGAGCACTACACCAATGCAATTCAGTAAGTTGTCAGTAAGAGGATAGGTCGGAAGAACAGGATGGGGAATCCAGAAATACATTCCTATTATTCATGGGAATTTTGTTTACAGTTTAGGTGGTGGTTTCGTTTCAGTGGTAAAATGTTGATTTCTTTAATAGGTAGCACAGCAAAACAAAGAAAATAATACTGGATCGCATCATGCCTTATACATGAAGATAAACCCCAGTTGGATATAAGACCGAAAAAAAATTTTTTTAACCTTAAATGACAATATAGGAAACTAACTACATGTATAACTCAGGAGTGGAGGAGATACTCTTTTTTTTTTTTTTCTTATAAAGGAAATTTTTTTTCCAGTTTCGTTAAGATAAATAATTAACATTTATTGCTTTATATGAGAAGATGTTCTTAACCAAGAACTAGAAACCTAAAAACTATGAAAGAAAAGATACACATATTCAACTGCACACAATTTTTTTAAAACCTTCAAATGCTTTATTTTGAAGTAATTACAGACTCACAGGAAGTTGCAAAAATAGTCCAGAGCAGTCCTGTGTCCCCTCACCCAATTCCCCCCCAGTTGCAATCTCTTACAAAAATATGGAACTAGGGAAAAAAAAGAACTATGGAGCAGAGAAATGCAAACAGGGACCAGGTGGCAGGAAATCAAGAATCTCTGTAAACAGCAGGAGGACTTGGGCAAACAAAGAAAAGCAGGAACCCCCAGACTGACAGGAAATCACACAGTTTGGGTGATAAGGTTCCCAGAAGCAGACAAAGAAAGGTGGGGAAAGGCAGAATCTCCTGCAGCCCAAGGTAACCGCTTGCTCATTATGCTCTCATTACAATAAAATTAGCCTTGCAGATAAGAAGTATCCATCTTGCACTGATTCCATGACACTTCTGATCTAAGCTAAATAAGGGCAAAAATCCGTCAGGAGAAACCAAGCGAGGCCCCGTGGGGCTCTCAGGCACAGAGGCTGTTTTTTTTCCCCCATTTCTGGTAGGCAAGACTCCAGCCCCCATGACCTTCCCTGAATTCCAAAGGGCAGATTCCAACAGTTGTTAATTATGGGAGGGGCAGCCAAGAAACCACCAGAAGCAAGAGTAAAAGAGTAAAAGAAGCTCAGCAAGACTTCCCTGGTGGTTCAGATGGTCAAGAATCTGCCTGCAATGCGGGAGACCTGGGTTCGATCCCTGGGTCGGGAAGATCCCCTGGAGAAGGGAATGGCAACCCACTCCAGTATTCTGGCCTGGAGAGTCCCACGGACAGAGAAGCCTGGCAGGCTACAGTCCATGGGGTCACCAACAGTTGGGCACGACTGCGCGACTAACACACAGAAGTTCATTGAGATTAGGAGACGGGGACTCCCCTGGTGGGCCAGTGGTTCGGGAGGACTCTGCCCTCCCAACACAGGGGCATGGGTTCGTTCTTTGGGAAGTTCTGTATGCTGCTGCTTCTCGTTGACTCACTAAGTCGTGTCTGACTCTTCTGTGACCCCAAGGACTGTAGCCCACCCGACTACTTTCTCCACGTATGGTGCTTAGCACAGCAACCCACCCCCACCCCCACCTCAAAAAAAATATTAGGAGACCAACCACTTGAGATTAAGGGAGTGCAATCCTGCACCCTTGAACCATTGTGATAAAACCTGTCACCAAACTTCCCTGGGAAGTTTGGGACACATCATTTTTTTGAGGCAGGAGTCTATGGTGTCTGCCTTTGCCTGGCAACGTAAATAGAGCTATCCTTTCCTACTTCACCCAAAACTCTGTCTCTAAGATTTGACTTGGCACCAGTGTACAGAGAGGCTGAGCTTTCCACATCACTCCCCTTGGGAAGATGGAGCCGGGATGAAAATCAGGGAATACTGCCCTCAAACCCCTCGTTTCCCAGTGAATATTCCACTTCTTCATTCGTATGCTCCTCATCACCGGTTTTCCAAAGAAACCCAGGGCAGCAGCTCCTCACCTCTCTGCCTGCGCTCCCTCCGATAGACTATTCTTGCTTTCATAGATTCTCACTTTACTTTCTTAACCTCCCTGCTTCATCTCCGAATTCTTTCCAAGACAAGGCAAGAATCTTAAATTCACCAAGAACCATACGACACCCAAAACAGGAAATAGATCCTGTTGGTGCGATCAACAGATTTTGTTCAGATTTTACCCGCTTTTCCTTCAGTATGTATATTTGTGCAGTTTATGCAATTTTAATGCATGTGGATTCATGTAATCACCACCATGATCCCAATACAGAACAGTTCCTGACCACAAAGGAACTCCCTTGTGCTTCCTATTGTCAGGGGAAACACACTCACTGAAACCGCCCTCCCTGGCCAGGCACCATGGTAACCATTTGTGTGAGTTATTTTACAACAGGAGGCCCTGGTAAGGAACACAGAACTAATAAGCCACCACCAACCCAAATCACTGCAGATGGTGACTGCAGCCATGAAATTAAAAGATGCTTACTTCTTAGAAGGAAAGTTATGACCAACCTAGACAGCATATTAAAAAGCAGAGACATTACTTTGCCAACAAATGTCCGTCTGGTCAAGACTATGGTTTTTCCAGTGATCATGTAGGGATGTGAGAGTTGGACTGTGAAGAAAGCTGAGTGCCAAAAAACTGATGCTTTTGAACTATGGTGTTGGAGAAGACTCTTGAGAGTCCCTTGGACTGCAAGGAGATCCAGCCAGTCCATCCTAAAGGAGATCAGTCCTGGGTGTTCATTGGAAGGACTGATGCTGAAGCTGAAACTCCAATCCTTTGGCCACCTCATGCAAAGAGTTGACTCATTGGAAAAGACCCTGATGCTGGGAGGGATTGGGGGCAGGAGCAGAAGGGGACAACAGAGGATGAGATGGCTGGATGGCATCACCAACTCGATGGGCATGGGTTTAGGTAAACTCGGGGAGTTGGTGATGGACAGGGAGGCCTGGCATGCTGTGATTCATGGGGTCACAAAGAGTCGGACACGACTGAGCAACTAAACTGAACTGAACTGAACTGAACCAGAAGAGTCCGGGAAAGGTAAAAAGGAGACACCACGTGTCCTACCACCTCCCACAATCCCTCTCGCTGTCGTCCATCTTGGCTGAGCAACGTGTGCGCCACCAGGAGGGACCCTGAGTCAGAATGATTGGCCAGAGACAACCTGGAAACTCATTCCATCTCCATAAAACCCAAGTCTTCGAGCCATGTGGCTAATGAGTCCTCCTGGATTCCCTTACCTTTCTGCTCTCTGCCCAGGTGCCCCTCCCCAATAAAGTCTTTTGCTTTATCAGCTCATGTATCTCCTCAGACAATTCATTTCCAAGTGTTAGACAAGAGCCCACTCTCAGGCCCTGAGAGGGGTCCCCCTTCCTGCAACATTATTTATAGTCAAACACTCCCACTCCCACCCTCATCCCTATCCCCTCACAATCACTAACACGTCCTTGTTATCCTGAGAATGTCATACAATTGGAATCATTCAGCATGCCACCCGTTGGGGATTGGCCTTTTCATTCAGTATAATGCCCTTGGACCCATCAAGTCCTGAGGTACCAGGGCGGTCCTCCAGGAATCTTGCTCTCAGCCTGAAGTTACCACCCTCCATCTGGGTGGGGCCTTAGTCCCTGCAGAAAAATTCAAAGGCGTTGTTTTGTATAGTCTTTGGAGGGAAAACCAGGACCCTGCCCCGAGGCTGCGCTGTTGTTTATCGACAGCTCCTCCTTTCCCTCTGCATCTCCTCCCTTCCCGGATGAGCAACTGTCCATCTGCCCTTTGGAACTCAAGGAAGGTCAGGGAGGCTAAATAAATGGCCCAGGTTAGTCCAAAAGGGAAAAATCCCAACCAAGGCTGTGCCACAGGCAAAGCCCCAGGCAACAGGGAAGGATCTCCAGTGTCATCAGTCCTGAGCCTGTTACCTCACCACCAGCCAATCAAGAAAACCACACACCCTGCAGTTCTCACCCCAGATTTTGCCTACAAAAGCTTTCCCCCCAAAATCACTGGGGAGTTCAGGGGTTTTGAACCTGAGCCATCCACTTTCCTTGCTTGGCCCGATAATAAACCTTTCTCTGCTCCAAACTCTGACATTTTTGTTTGGCCTCACTATGTGTCAGGCACACGAACCTATGTTCTATAACAGATTCAAAATGTTTACTCCCCAAAATAGTAAAGGCTTTCATTGTACAGGTGGGCATAGTGAAGTTTGAGATGACAAAGGGCCCTTATAACAGATTTTCCTGAAAGCTGCAGAGCCAGACAAAAATTGCTCAGAATCCTGGTCTACTCAACGGGCTGCCAGATGTACTGTGTGTGTGTACCTTCCAGATGGCAAAGACTATACTCTCAAAAAACACAAAACACGAAGACCAGGTGGGACAATTACATCTCAGAGGCACAGGGTGAGGGGGAGGGATAAATTAGGAGTTTGGGATTAGCAGATATCCATTTCTAGATACAAAATAGGTAAACAAGGACCTACTGTTAAAGCACAGGAAACTATACTTGATACCTTGTAAGAATCTATAATGAAGAAGAATCTGGAAAAGAATATACACATTTATAACTGAATCACTTTGCCATATACCTGAAAGTAACACAACATTGTAAAGGAGCTACAATTTTTTTTTTAATTTTCATTCAAAAAATATTGTAGGGTTTCCCTGGTGGCTTAGTGGTAAAGAGTCCACCCGCCAATGCAGGAGACATGGGTTTGATCCCTGGTCTGGGAAGATCCCACATGCCATGGAGCAACTGAACCCGTATACCGCAACTACGGAATATGTGCTCTGGAGCCCAGGAGCTGCGACTGCTGATTCCACCTGCAACAAGTACTGAAGCCCAAGAGCCTGAGAGCCTGTGCTCTGCAACCGCGGAAGCCCAAGCTCCACAACTAGAGAAGAGCCCGCACAGCAACTGCGACGAAAACCCAGCACCGCCAAAGTTAAGTAATCGATTAATTAAAAAAATAGTTTTAAAGGCCCAGAGGGAGAACTGCAAATTCCTCCTAGAAGGATTTTTGTTCCTTTAAGGTCAGAATTTTGCAAAGTTGTTTTATCAACCAGCTTTCCCTAATGAGATACTAAAAAACCAGTTTGGAAATGTCAAAAAGAGCCCCATCTTGGCCATTTTTAGGGTACAATTTCCCTAGTTTCCTACTGTGTGTGTGAAACTCACCCAGTCGTGTCCAACTTTTTGCGATCCCATGGACTATATAGTCCATGGAGTTCTCCAGGCCAGAATACTGGAGTGGGTAGCCTTTCCCTTCTCCAGAGAATCTTCCCAACCCAGGGATCAAACCCAGGTCTCCCGCATTGCAGGTGGATTCTTTACCAGCTGAGCCACAAGGGAAGTACCATATTAAATACTCACAAGTATAAATTATATACCTGGCTATGGTATCAGTTGGAGGTTGGCTTTCTGATGCCCCTTGCTCAGGAAAGACGTTTGGCTGGCTTCCTACCTAATCACCCAGTCCAAAACCATCTGTCTTTCAGCTAAGCAAATCCCAGTGTCTTTCCACTGGGGGCACTTTTCCCTGGTGTCCTTTAATTCAGGTATCTCCAGTATCTTTCAACCAAATAAACCCTCCTCAGTGTCTCTCAAGGGAGGAATCAGGTATCTTTTAATCCATCACTGAATAAAACTTAAGACTGTCTGCCTGTAATTGGGAGAGCCAAGACCCGGAAGTGACTCACCCAGGTTTGTCTAGACCCAGCGAGGAGGTGGGAGGACATACATGACCCTGGCAGGTGTTAAGGCAGTGTTGTAGCCACGCTTTCTGGGAAACAAACTCACTCAGAAGGACAGTGCAGATAGTTGAGTGCAGTTTATTACACCGGCAGGCCCAAGGCAGAGTCTCCTCTTAGCCAAAGACCCCGACCAGCATTTGTGAAAATCCCTTATACCCAATGTGTACGTGTCCGAACCCACCACCCCAAATTCCTTGAGACTTACATAAACTAAGGAAGGGTAAATACAATCCCAATAACCCCATCACTCATGTGCCATGTGCTCAGTTAAACAATTAGCCAATAATCAATAAGCACAAGGTTATACTCTGACAGGTACAGAAAAATTTATGGCCTGTCTGGAGGAAGGAGTGATTAGTGTATGTGTTCTCTTAGGTGATGAGTAACCTGGATATGATCTTCAAGTTTCCCCTGTCCGGAGGGGGTCTTATCCTTCTGTTGTCGTTTCCATAGACAATAAGCACAGAGTTCAGAGTCCATTGGAGAGGTGGCCGAGCACGATCAGCATGAACAGGCCTAAAGTGGAGTCCAGGCCCTATGAATTCCTTCTTCAGCAGGAGATAGATGGGCTCCAGGCTAGACATCTACAGCCAGTCATTGATAGTTTACACGTCCAGATAGAAATAAAAACAGGCACAGGACAAATTGCTGGACTTTGCCTCTGATGGAGACTTTAAGATAATAGTAATGGCAAGGGCAGAGAGGAGCTGAGCTCTGCCCAGATAAGAGATAAAGAAACCACATATTACTCACGCTTGAGGTCAAGAAGACCTTCCCGACTATGCATTTGCAGAAAGCCTCCTCGGAGGTCAGAAAGGGAGGAGGCCCCACCCTATAATATGTGATGTCAACCTACCGATAGGCCTCTTCGCTGGAAATCCATCTTGGCTAAGAAGAGATGTGCACGCACAGAGGGCTGTGTGCTCACACAGGGAAGGATCTGAGATAAACCAAACGCAGAATCAAAGCCAGACAGAGCAAGATGATTGGCCAAGAGGGAACCCAAAAGCAATGCCCTGTAAAACTGATATAAACTACCACAAGGATTTGGCTCTCTGAGTCCACCCATGTCTGTATCCACACATACTCCTAATAAACACTTTACTTGTTTCACTCCTTCCTGCCTCCCTGCTTTTTGTTTTGTTTATTTCATTTATTTTTTGGTTTCACTGGGCCTTCGCTGCCACAAGCAAGCTTTCTCTAACTGGGGTGAGCAGGGTCTGCTCTTCGTTGCAGTGCGTGGCCCTCTCATTGCGGTGGCTTCTCTAGTTGCGGAGCACAGGCTCCGGGCGCGCGGGCCGTGGCCGCAGCACGCGGGCGCGGTGATTGTGCATGCAGGCTCTGGTAGCTATGGCACAGTGGTCGCAGTTGCTCCCAGTGTGTGGAATCTTCCCAGACCAGGGTTCAAACCTGTGTCCCCCACATTTGGCAGGTGGATTCGTATCCACTGTGCCACCAGGGAAGTCTCTTTCCATCTCTTTGTGGAAATTTACTTCTATGAAGCTGACCGGCCAGGACCTTGTCACTAACCACTGGCCCTTGTGGTCTAGGGGCTAGGATTCAGCCTTCTCACTGCTCTGGCCTGACTTCAGTCTCTGGCTGGGAACCAAAATCCTGCTTCAAGCTGCTTCAGGCCAAGGAGACCTGAGATCAGCACTAAGGCTCCAGATCCTCATAACGTTCAGGTAGAGGAGAGATGTCTCCTCTGGGTTCCTTCATGATCGCCAAAACCTTTGGCTGAGAGGAAATCCACACAAGGTAAAAGTTGTGAGTTAAGTGTTATTCTAGGAACTTCCTGAGTGCCTGGAAGACAGCCACTCAGGTAGCTCTGAAGAACTGCTCCCAAGAAGTAAAGGAGAAGTCACAATACACATGAACTTTGTTGCAAAAACATGTAGTCAAAAATGTAAAGATTAACTGCTGATTACAAAGACCAGGCATCTCATTGATTTTGGAGCTTTTCTAGGGGGGGGAAGATGCAAGAATCTGGGGTTGTTGAAATTTTTCCCTAGATAGGCATCTTCACTGTGTAGGAGCCGATATATGATATATACAAAGCACAGAATGCTTCCTGTTTTTCTCCTTCCTGCTTTCCCCTCAGGGTGCACTGGTGGTGGGCAACTGCGGTGGCTAATGTCTCCATCCTTACAGAAATGGAATGGCATGCAACATCCCCCCTCCCCCACTATCCAAATACTAAAGAGAATATGGATGAATTCCTGTATAATGTGGGTGAATAAAAAGGCTTGTTTGGGACTTCCCTGGTGGTCCAGTGGCTAAGACTCCATGCTCCCAGTGCAGGGGACCTGGGTTCAATCCCTGGTCAGGGAACTAGATCCCACATGCCACAACTAAAGAGTTTGTATGCCGCAAGTAAAGACCTGGTGCAAATAAATAAATAAATAAATAAATAAACAAAAAAACAACAACAACAAAAAAAAAAGGCTTGTTTGACTCAAAAAAGTCAGGTGTAATGGAAAACCATTGATAAAAACTCAACTGTTACAAAAATAACACTCATGGCAAAAACAAGAGCCTCAATAAGCAATGTAGAAGGGCAAATGACACATTCAGTGCTGATCAAAGATATAGAAAATGGAAGTATTTCTGGTAAATTTCTCTGGAGCAGGATCTTTCTGATATGATGCTAGCTGATTATCACTGTAATTAGAGTAACCAGCTTCCCCTGGAGTAGCTTAAACTAACACACGTATTTATATCACACTGTCCATGCTGAGGCATTTTAAATAAATTACAAATAGCACCACATGAGCAAATCCATAAACTCATGATACTTATAAGCAAGATGTTTAAGATATGAAGTATAAAAAGTCATTTTGAGAAATTGCAGAATGGGACCAAGACAAAGGTACCTAGCCTTGTCATAAAGGAGGCATGTTGTGTGTCCTCTGAGGCAGGACACAGAGAGAATGGCTGAAGATGCACCTGATAGGGACTCGAAACTCAAAAACAGGGCAACCCTACTGCTTTGCAGGGCTGTAGTGCAAACTCAGAGCATCGGGAAGTCTCTTTCAGACCCTAAGGGGCAGCCGAGACATTACAGAGGAGCAGGTGGAGAAGACAACGGTGCTGAGGAGGTACTGAGAGCATCTCTGACTCCAAGCAAATAACTTGGCTGCTGAGTGCCACGACC
This sequence comes from Cervus canadensis, assembly GCF_019320065.1. Taxonomy (NCBI): domain Eukaryota; kingdom Metazoa; phylum Chordata; class Mammalia; order Artiodactyla; family Cervidae; genus Cervus; species Cervus canadensis. The sequence goes on along the minus strand of NC_057397.1, from coordinate 63,002,460 downwards.
GACCCCCCGCCCTCTGGCCCCATGTGCCTACCATTGCCTCCCACAGGCCAGCTTTAACGTCTGAAGGAGGAATCTGAAACCACCACAGATGGCGATTATTAGCAGAACACAGGGCCTTCTCAAACCCCACCCTGTCCGCTTGAAACCGTGCAACTCGGACGGGACGTGAACCCTTAGGCCAGAACATGAACCTGGCCAGAACCCGGAATGGGGCTCGAACCCGCTTTTAACTGAGGTCAAACACCTGGTCTCAGGACTTAATGAAACTCAGGTTCTTGATGTCTCATCACAGAAAGAATTCAGCAAGAGACAAACAGATAGATAAAAGGTGGATTCACTTAGAGAGAACCAGACCCTGCAGGCAGGGTGGGCCAAGTCAGAAGGTGGACGGTTCCCAAAATACAGTATGGTTAGTTTATAGTTCAGTCACGTCTGACTCTTTGCGACCCCATGGACTGCAGGACACCAGGCTTCCCTTTCCATCACCAACTCCCAGAGCTTGCTCAAACTCATGTCCATTGAGTCGGTGATGCCATTCAACCAACTTATCCTCTGTTGTCCCTTTCTCCTCCTGCTTTCAATCTTTCCCAGCCTCAGGGTCTTTTCCAGTGAGTCAGTTCTTTGCATCAGGTAGTCAAAGTACTGGCGCTTCAGTTTCAGCATCAGTCCTTCCAATGAATATTCAGGACTGATTTCCCTTAGGATGGACTGGTTGGATCTCCTTGCAGTCCAAGGGACTCTCAAGAGTCTTCTCCAACTCCACAGTTCAAAATCACCAATTCTTCTGCGCTCAGCAGTTTTTTGTTTTTGTTTTTTTTTTTTCGCTCAGCAGTTTTTATGGTCCAACACTTACATCCATACGTGACTACTGGAAAAACGATAGCTTTGACTAGACGGACCTTTGTCGGCAAAGTCATGTCTCTGCTTTTTAATATGCTGTCTAGGTTGGTCATAGCTTTTTTCCCCAAGGAGCAAACATCTTTTCATTTCATTTCAGTCATCATCTGCAGTGATTTTGGAGCCCAGGAAAATAAAGTCTGTCACTGTTTCCATTGTTTCCCCATCTATTTGCCATGAAGACCAGATGCCATGATCTTAGTTTTTTGAATGTTGAGTTTTAAGCCAGCTTTTTCATGCTCCTCTTTCACTTTCATCAAGAGGCTCTTCAGTTCCTCTTCGCTTTCTTCCATAAAGATGGTGTCATCTGCATATCTGAGGTTATTGATACTACTTCTGTGGTTAATTTCAGATGTTCAAGCTGGATTTAGAAAAGGCAGAGGAGCCAGAGATCAAATTGCCAACATCCGCTGGATCATCGAAAAAGCAAGAGAGTTCCAAAAAAACATCTACTTCTGCTTTATTGACCATGCCAAAGCCTTTGACTGTGTGGATCACAACAAACTGTGGAAAATTCTGAAAGAGATGGGAATACAGATCACCTTACCTGCCTCCTGAGAAATCTGTATGCAGGTCAAGAAACAACAGGTAGAACTGGACATGGAACAACAGACTGGTTCAAAACCGGGAAAGAAGTACATCAAGGCTGTATATTGTCACCTGCTTCTTTAACTTCTATGCGGAGTACATCATGAGAAATGCTGGACTGGATGAAGCACAAACTGGAATCAAGATTGCCAAGAGAAATATCAATAACTTCAGATATGCAGATGACACCACCATTATGACAGAAAGCTAAGAACTAAACAGCCTCCTGATGAAAGTGAAAGATCCCAGGTGCCACAGCTAAGACCCAGGGCAGTCACATACTTGCATACATGCATATATACATTTTAATAAATCTGTAAGTAAATAAAAAATAGAGTACCTTTCCCCAGCTACCTATAGTTGAATTCCAACCAAGCAGAGCCCTATAGAGACTTCTCAATGGAAGAAATATCCTATATTCATACTACCAAATACGGAAGCCTCTAGCTATGTGGTTCATTGAAAGCCCTTAAAATATGGCAAGTGCAACTGAAGGGCCAAATGTATAATTCAATTTGTTATAGTGTATTTCATTCTCAAGAGCCATATAGGCAATCACTTCAAGATCAGTTTAAGTCTCTTGGAATCCTCCCCTGATCTCCTCAGTCCTTACTCATTCATAACTTTTACACACAAACACACACACACAGAGGTTGCCTCCTCCTTCCCACATGGCCCTGGCCCGCATCTGTACTTGGATCCATTACACTCGGTGTCACTGCTGACCCATCTTCCTCTGCAGATGCCTACACTTTTTGAGACCTTTTCTGTCCATCACGTTTCTGGGCCCCCACGGTACCAGGCACACAGTTAGGAATTGGAGAGCCATTTGCTAGACGATTTTGAAGTGTGACAAGAATAACTGTTAACGTCTCAACATAGAAATTGCTTATGTGCACATCTGTAGTCTGGACCTGCAGCAGTATAGAGCCCAGTTCTGAGCTTAAGGAATACGAAAGGAGATTAAATGATCATTTTTAGAATTTATTGAGAATTTATCTAGGCTACTTTCACTTTATGTGCTGCTCCTACCCTCGTATTGACTTACAGAAGTTACTGACACCAAATTGCTTCCTCAGTAACACAAGTGATTTATAACTTTCCTTAGGCCTACGGTTCTATTTTGCAATGTATGGCATTCCTTAGTAGAAACTGATGGAAACGTTTTGTGCTATGTGATAGTCTTTTGAATTGAAAGAATTGCTTGCTCTGCAATATTTTAAATTTTATAAGCAAAGCATTTAATTCAATTAAGCTTTTCTTTTTTTTTTAGATAATGGTAGATTCATGTGCAGTTGTAAGAAATAATATAGACCCCTTCACCAGTTTCCCTCAAAGGCAATATCTTGCAAAACTCTAGTACAATGTGGCAAACAGGAAATTGGTATCATCTACCACTTTATTCAGATTTCCTCAGTTTTAGGTGTCCTTCTGTGTGTGTATTTAACATTATGCAATTTAACCACTCAGAGATTCCTGTGAAAGTGAAAGTCACTCAGTCCTGTACAACTGTTTGTGACCCCACGGACTGTGGCCTGCCAGGCTCCTCTGTCCATGGAATTCATCAGGCCAGAATACTGGAGTGGGTAGCCTATCCCTTCTCCAGCAGATCTTCCTGACCCAGGAATAAAACTGGGGTCTCCTGCATTGCAGGGGGATTCTTTACCACCTGAGCTATAAGGGAAGCCCTGGAGATTTGTGTAATCAGCCCAGATTAAGCTACACAACAGTCCCATCTCACAAGTTTCCTCTTCTACCGTCACACACACTTTCTCCAGCCCCACCCCTGTCCCTAATCCATGGCAACACATACTCTGACCCTTATCTCTACGATTTTGTCATCTCAAGAATGTAACATAAATGGAATCATACTGCATATACCTTTGGGACTGGCTTTTTCACTCAGCATAATTCCCTTCTGAGACACCAAAACTATTGTATCAATAGTTTCCTCCTGTTGTTGTTGTATAGCATCATATGGCATGTATGTACACAATTTATTTAACCATCCATCCGTTGAGGACATTTGGATTGTTTCTAGATTTGCATTATTATGAACAAAGCTGCAGTAAGCATTAGTATACATATTTTAGTGTGTACACAAGTTTCCGTCCATCTATGATAAATGCTCAGGAGTGAAATTATTGTTTTGTCTGATGACTGTTTGCTTTATTTTGTTAGAAACTGCTGAACTGTTTTCCAGAGTGGCCATATAACATTCCCTGAAAACAAACCTTTTAAAATAAGAGTCATTTTGAAAATAAGTTCAAATCCTGTTGAACATCAGGTACTTTGGTAAAATAAATTTGCTTTAGACCCAGGTAAGTTCTGGTCTCTGAAATAGATCCTGCTGCTGCATAATAGACCAGAAAATGCACTTGGGGATCGTTGATTTGGTTTGTTATCAATCACCTAAAGCTTGATCATGTCAGAAATAACTGAACTGAATAGAAAGTTCTGAATAGTCATCTCCTCTGCACCTGAGTGCTGAAGAATCGATGCTTTTGAACTGTGGTGTTACAGAAGACTCTTGAGAGTCCCTTGGACTGCAAGGAGATCCAACCACTCCATCCTAAAGGAAATCAGTCCTGAATGTTCATTGGAAGGACTGATGCTGAAGCTGAAACTCCAACATTTTGGCCACCTGATGTGAAGAACCGATTTATTTGAAAAGACCTTGATGCTGGGAAAGATTGAAGGCAGGAGGAGAAGGGGACGACAGAGGATGAGATGGTTGGATGGCATCACCAACTCGATGGACATGAGTTTGAGTGAGCTCCAGGAGATGGCGATGGACAGGGAATCCTGGCATGCTGTAGTCCATGGGGTCGCAAAGAGTTGCAAACGACTGAGCAACTAAACTGCCTGACTGAGGCACTCATTTTACAACATGTTTTCTGCTAGTCACAAGGATCTGATGTTACCATGAAGGGATTTAGTGCTTTCCTAGATATGAAGAGATGCAAGGATTGGTCTTATGAAATTTGTTCCTGTAAGTGTCCAACTATCTAAAGACCTGTCCCACGGACTCCCTGGGGCACAGAGGGCCTCACGCCACCCTGAGCTCTCTCACGGGGTGCTGAGGTTCCACGGCTGCGGCAGCACAGGGCTCAGTCTCCACAGAGGCAGATGGCAAATGCCCTTGTTGTTCAGTCCCTGGCAATGCTCTTGAAAGTCACTCAGTTGCGTCTGACTCTCTGTGACCCCACGGATTATACAGTACATGGAATTGTCTAGACCAGAATACTGGGGTGGGTACCCTTTCCCTTCTCCAGGGGATCTTCCCAATCCAGGAATCGAACCCAAGTCTCCCACATTGTAGGCGGATTCTTTACCAGCAGAGTCACAAGGGAAGCCCGATTGGCAAGTGCCAATTTACAGTTGACAGGACAAAGGGCTGGAGAATATTACAACTCAGATACCTTGAAGTCATCAACAGTATAAACAGTGATCAGTTCAGGGTAAAAAGCCCTCTTGGAAAGTGTATACATACTCTGTCTTTTATCATCATAAATTTTATTTTCCATAAGTTTTCTCTCTGAGAGCTTGAACTCTAATGATTAAACATTATATAGTTTTTGACATAGATGCTGTGTAAGGCAGTAAACAGCCAGCCATAATGTAGATATGGAGTCCAAAAGGTTTCATCACATAAATCACATTCAAAAAACTAAGATCATGGCATCTGGCTCCATCACTTCACAGCAAATAAATGGGGAAAAAAAGGAAACAGTGGCAGATTTTATTTTGGGGGGCTCCAAAATCACTGTGGATGGTAGACTGCACCATGAAATTAAAAGACACTTGCTCCTTAGAAGAAAAGCTAGTGTATTAAAAAGCAGAGACATCACTTTGCTGACAAAGGTCCATACAGTCAAAACTAGGGTTTTTCTGGTAGTCATGTATAGATGTAAGAGTTGGACCATAAAGAAGCCTGAGCACGGAGAAAATAATGCTTTCGAACTGTGGTGCTGAGTTTTGAGAGTCCCTTGGACAGTAAGGAGATCAAACTAGTCAATCCTATAGGAAATCAACCTGAATATTCATTGGAAGGACTGATGCTGAAGCTGAAACTCTAATACTTTGGCTACCTGATGGAAAGAACTGACTCATTGGAAAAGACCCTGATGCTGGGAAAGATTGAAGGCAGGAGGATAAGGGGATGACAGAAGAGGAGATGGTTGGATGGCATTACTGACTCGATGGACATGAGCTTGAAAAAATTGGGGAGATAGTGGAGGACAGATAGCTGCAGTCCACGGGGTCACAAAGGATTAGAGATAACTTAGCGACTGAACAACAAATCACATAAAATATAAAGTATTTTTGTAAAATAATGAAAAATACTATTTTTTTTTTCCAGCCAGTCTATATTGTCTCACAAGGCATAAAAGGAAAGACAAAGGAACTGTATCATATCTGGGCAAACCTTGGTCTGTGTAGGTTTTGGATTAGCATCACTGCGGTTCTTTTCCAGCCTTCCCCACAAGAAGGAAATAATCCCCCTTCACTGTTCCCTCTCTCCACGTGAGAGAGGGGCTGGGCAGAGGACGGAAGCAATCTAACTAGATCTCAGTTCCTTTTATCTCAGGGTTTCTCAGGTCTGGGCTTTCCTTGTTTGTTTGTTGTAGGAAATTGTGTTTACTCATTGCATGTTTGTAAAAGGAAATTGAATTTTCTACCCTTTAACCCACTCTGTGTGCCTTCACCAATCTCTTTAAAATTGACTTGACTGGTAGAAAAACTATACAGATCTTTTTGGAATTAGGAAATATGCATCAGATTTCCTCCACGTATCAATTTTGAAACATGGAAAAATTAAGAGTGATTTTAACAGAAAGGTGTGTAAAACAGTTTAGAATTTGAACTTAACAACACATCACGCATTTGATTATCACCTCAACAAAGAACCATCAGCAAAATACACTTGCTGATGGTAGGATGGATTATGAATTGATTCCATGTGCATGAGTCTCATATCTTGTACCCAATCATAGCTATCACATATGGAACATCTTTTCTGTAGTAGGTGCTTTATGCTTCTAATCTCGTGAATGTGTGCTAAGTCACTTCAGTCATGTCTGACTCTTTGCAACCCAGTAGACTATAGCCCACCGGGATCCTCTGTCCGTGGGATTTTCCAGGCAAGAATCCTGGAGTGGGTTGCAATGCCCTCCTCCAGGGGATCTTCCCAACCCAGGTATCGAACACGCATCTCTTACGTCTCCTGCGTTGGTAAGCATGTTCTTTACCATTAGCACCACCTGGAAGCCCTGTTTGTTATCTCAGATGCTCACTAAAGCTAACTTAAGGAACTTTAAGGGTGTGTGTGCTCAGTCACTCAGCTGTGTCTGACTCTTTGCGACCTCGTGGACTGTAACCCGCCAGGCTCCTCTGTGCATGGAATTTCCCAAGCAAGAATCCTAGACTGGTTGCCATTTCCTTCTCCAGGGGATCTTCCCGACCCAGGAATCGAACCTGCAACTCCTGCATTGGCAGGCGGATTCTTTACCACTGTGCCACCCAGGAAGCCCAAAAGAAACTTTAAGTAACAGTCCCAAATTCCAGAGATGTTGTGCAGTTAGGATGGTTCAAGGAAGAGAACCAGTATCTCAATCATCTTGCTAAATCAGTATTTCCCAAGCCACTGTTGTGTGAACACTGTCTGGGAGTTACTAGTTGAGTTTCAAAATTTGTCTCAGAGTCAAAGTTGAGGAATTCCTGTATACTGTCTCCTCACTTAGGAGTCTGTCTTTCATATCAGCATATTCAAGTTTCAGAAAAACCCTACATTTAAACAAGTGTTTGGGACTTCCCTGGTGGACCAGTGGCTAAGACTCTATGTTCCCAATACAGGGGGATCTGGGCTTGATCCGTGGTCGGGAAACTAGGTCCTACATGCCGCAATTAAGAGTTCAGACTGCAACCCAGTGAAGTCAAACAAATTAATTTTTTTAAAGTGTGTAATTCTGTTTCACTGAGTAGCTCACAAATATGTTTGAACTTGAAATTCTTGTTTTTTTTTTTTTTTTAAGGAATGCTTGTCACATCTTGGAAACTTACTGTGATTGATGTTGAGTTGACTTTTACTGAAGAAGAGACTACTGAGGCCTACAGCTGAGGACCAAGGGGCATTAAGCACCATGTGTTCAAAAAGGACTGCCGTCACCATGGCCCCATCCTGGTCCCCACCCTTTCATGGTGTCAGTCACCACGCCCCCCCAAGAAGACTATGGAGGGGAGTTAGGAAGGGTCACAAGGCAGAACGCTGCTGTTCCAGAGCCGGCTTTCCCTGCCGCCTCTGTGAGGTGGACGGGACAGGGCCCTCACCACCACTCTGACCAAATGAAGAGGGGTTCCCAGAGAAATTCTGAAGATTCGACTCCCTGTGCTGCACATGGATGTCGTTGGCACAGACCAGTCAGTCACGGCAGAGAAGACTGCTCATCAGAGCGCTCCAGAGAAACGGAACCAGCAAAGTGTGTGTGTGTGTGTGTGTCTGTGTGTGTCTGTGTGTGTGTGTAATAGTGTGGGTGGGCTTCATCCCATCAGTTGACAGCCTTAGGGAGCATCATATATGTATGTGCATATATGTGTCTATATATATATGTATTTATAATTTTTATAAAAAATTAAGACTTCTTTATATATATATATATATATATATATATATATATATTTTAAGACTTCATTTTTAGAGATGTTTTAGGTTTACAGCAAAATTGAACAGAAAATACAGAGATTTCCCATACACTCCCTGCCTCCCCGCTCCGCGGGCTTCTCTGGTGGCTCAGCTGATAAAGAATTTGCCTGCAATTCGGGGGACCTGGGTTCGATCCCTGGGTTGGGAAGATCCCCTGGAGAAGGGAATGGCTACCCATTCCAGTATTCTGGCCCGAGGAATCCCATGGACTGTATAGTCTATGGGGTTGCAAAGAATCAGACACAACTGAGCAACTTTCACTTTCCCCACTCCACATGCACAGACTCCTCCATTATCAACATCTCCCATTAGAGCAACACATTTGCTGGGGGGAGGACAAGGGATGCCTCTTTATTACCCAAAGTCCACAGTTTCCCTTGGGGTTCACTCTGATATTACACATTATATGGGTTTGGAGACATGGCAAACCATTATGGCATTATACAGAGTATTCTCACTGCCCAAAAAATCCTCTGTGCTCTGCCTAGTCATCCCTCAGCTGCAAACTCTGGCAACTACTGATCTTTTTTTACTGTCCCCGTAGTTTTGCCTTTTCCAGACATCATAGAGTTAAAATCATATGTAGGTAGCCTTTTCCAAATGTCTTCTTTCGATTAATAATATACAGAAGTTCCTCCATATCTCTTCATGGCTCCACACCTCATTTCTGAGAAAGAGATTTATTTTATTTTATTTTTTTTATTTTGTATATTTTATTGCTAACCTGTAACCAAACCCTTCTCCCAGCTGTGTAACCTTCTCTCGGTATTCAAGCACATTGTTGCTGCTGCTGCTGCTGCTGCTAAGTCGCTTCAGTCGTGTCCGACTCTGTGCGACCCCATAGATGGCAGCCCACCAGACTCCGTCATCCCTGGGATTCTCCAGGCAAGAACACTGGAGTGGGTTGCCATTTCCTTCTCCAATGCATGAAAGTGAAAAGTGAAAGTGAAGTCACTCAGTCATGTCCGACTCTTAGCGACCCCGTGGACTCCAGCCTACCAGGCTCCTCCGCCCATGGGATTTTCCAGGCAAGAGTACTGGAGTGAAGAGATTTATTTTAAAGAATTGGCTCATGCAATTGTGGAAAGTGGCAAGTCTGAAACTGGCAGGGCAGGCTGACAATCGTGCAGAAGTCAATGTTGCAGTCTTGACAAAGACAGAGTACAAGCAGTCTACAAGCAGAGTTCTTCTAGTGGAGACCTCAGTCTTAGCTCTTAGGACCTTCAAATAATTGCATGAAGCCCATCCACATTATGGAAGGTAATTTGCTTTACTCACACTGGACTGATTTTGGAGGGCAGCTGGGTAGCATATGGGACTTTAGTTCCCAGGGCTCAAACTTTAGCCCCCTGTATCGGAAGCACGAAGTCTTAATCACTGGACCACCGGCGAAGTCCCAAAGTGCAGTGATTTCAATGTTAATCACATCTAAAAGTTGCCTTCACAGCAACATTTAGACTTGTGTTTGACCAAATAACTGGCATCATGACCTAGGTGACTCTTAAAATTAACCATCACGACCCCTAGGAGAGGATAAGCAATCAGGAAAAAAACTCAGAACCTGTCTCTCCCATCTAGCTACCCTAACACATTGGAGAAACTGGAACAGAGAAGAGGAGGGAATCCCCGAGATAGAGCACAAGCTCCTTCCTCCACTGCAGCTGGCAAAAAAAAGACGACAGCGCAGAGCAGTTCCATCTACCTCCACATCCCTAAGCCATAAACCTGGTGAGTACCTGGAGGTAGGGAGAGGAAGTGGGGGGAACAAACGGTAAAGTTTAACAGGAGCTATAAACAGGACTGGACTATTGTTACTAGAAGTGACTGGAAAGTGATGAAATCTTCTAGAAATGTTTCTATGGGACAGGAAAGAAAGATTCAACAGAAAATGGATGAAGGAAGGCATGAATGGAACAAAAGAAATCATTTTGTGTTTAGACCCTACTGCTCTGACACTCGTTAATAAAAAGGATGGTATCCGACTTCCCCGGTGGCCCAGTGGTTAAGAATCTGTCTGCTAATGCAGGGGACATGGGTTTGATCCCTGGTCGAGGAAGATTCCACATGCAGAGGAGCAACGAAGCCCGTGTGCCACAGCTACTGAGCCCTCACACTCCGGAGTGTGCTCCACAACAAGAGATGCCACCACAGTGAGAAGCCCGCCCACTGCAGCTAGAGAGTAAGCCCCACACACTGCAACTAGAAAGCCCACATAGCAACAAAGACCCAGCACAGCCAAAAACAGATAAATAATATATATTTTTTAAATGGTGGCATCTTATTTTAGAGACTCAGTTTCATGTTTGTACCCCATTTGCACTGACACCACTAGACTAGTAATACATTGGCTAATAGACTCCCAAGTTAAGACACATGCTTTAATTCACTTTTGTTACCATTACCATTGTCACGCAAGTGTATGTTCCTCGTGGGTTCTTTGTCTCATCACAACAAAAATTTGGAGTGACCGACATTAAAGCCCCTTGGCGGGTCACAGCTCTCGGAGGACAGACCGTGTTATAGCTCTCAGGTCTCGAACGGACCGTGTTATAGCTCTTAAATAAATCAGTGTTACAGCTCAGTGTTACAGCTCTATTTATTTAGTTAATAGCAGGAAAATCCATCTTTGAGGCGTGAGGGCACGTTGATCCAGAGACTCGAAGAGAAGATCGCCCCATCGCGTGGGGGAGAGGGAGCAAAAGGAGAGAAGAGGGCTTTGGCTCCTCTTTTTATATGTTTCTCTGTCCCTGGACCTGTCTTATGTAAATTGGCTTAGGCAGGAGCGTTGTTTGTTTTACCTGAGGTTCTCACTCCGGTCCTCGGACCTTCCTTTGTTCTATTTTCGCGGGCTTTCCCTTCCAGGTCTTTTAGCCACCGCCATTTTGGACTCTTTTTCCCTATTCTAACTACCTAACACCATAATAAAGGCAAGTGAGCAGAAAAAAAAAAAACATTTTTAATATATATATGATTAAAAATTTTAAAAATATTCTTTTTTATGGCTGAGTACTATTCCATTGTATGTATGTACCACGACTTCTTTATCCATTCGTCTAGGACATGTAGGTTGCTTTTGTGTCCTAGCTATTGTAAATAATGCTGCAATGAACATTGGGATACATGTGTCTTTTTCAGTTATGGTTTTCTCCAGGTATATGCCCAGTAGTGGGATCGTTGGGTCATAGGGAGGTTCAGGAGGGAGGGGACATATGTGTATCTATGGCTGATTCATGTTGATGTATGACAGAAACCAACACAATATTCTAAAGCAATTATCCTCCAATTAAAAATAAACAGATTTTTTTTAATAGAAAAATGTTATTTTTATTTCAATAACTAGTGGGAGGTAAATTTATTTTCTCAGACATCAGGCTTAGGAAAAATGTCTTTGAAGAATCTGTACAGAGAGGTGATGGTGGCTGGGGGTTTCATGCACACGAGACCTTAGACTTGAGGCCCTGGAACCAGGAGAGAAAATACTGTGGGATGTTGTGGGGCTCCACTCTAAAATCCTATTCTGTATAAATTTCTACAATATCCAAAGTCCAAAGGAAAACAGTACAGGGTGTTACAAAGATACATTCCAGGAAAGAGAATTAGAATTTATAATCCAGCCCTTATTATCCATCCAATTGCTCATTTCTTTAGGGCTATAAAACTTAAAAGGGAAGAATGACCGAGTAACATTTTAAAGAGGAAATTGGGATGATAATGAGGACATTTAAAATATCCCACTTTGTCCTTCTTGTTTCAATCAGCAGCTCGGTTGAGATTTATTGAATACTTACTGTAAAAAGCATAGAATTAAAGTCTGAAGGAAAGAGGAAGGTGAGCCCAGCAACGCTTAGATCTGCTGCCAGGAATTTATTCTAAACATAGTACTGAATAAACAGCCATGTCTGTTTAGCTCACTGCTGTATCTCTGGCATCTAGAACTAGTAATTAGCTTGATTTAGGTGCTCGAATTTTTTTTCAGTGACTAGATAAATAAATGGATCCATGGCAAAAGAGTTGCCCATTTTATACAGAAGGTGTGCCGAAGCTGATGATGCAGACAGGAGTTGCCTCTGTTTCTAACTCAATAGTCAACTGCTCCACTTGCCTTTTGCAGTGCTAAGCACCTCAGTGTTCTAGGCACTGTGTTAGGCGTAGGGATACTTCAGTCAACAAGGAGCTCTCTCAAATCAATCCCTCACTTTACAACTTGCTCTTAAAGAGGCAACATGCAAGTAAGCAGGTAACAGAGGGACAAGTGGATAAAAGCCAGCAAAAGAGGACTGTACAGGGCCAGGAGAGCACACCTCACCACAAGGGAACCTGATTTATTGGGGACAGTGCCGCACCCTCCTCGCCTCCTCTGGAGATGGTTGTGGGGAGCAAACTACTTTGTGCCCTGCAGTGTTATGTAGGCCAAGGAAGCCTACCTGAAGGGATTTGACTTACTCTGTGGTTTTGTTAGGAGAAACACTGACGGAATCTACCCACCATGGCCAGGGACCATAGTAACTGTTTGCATGAATTATTTTACGACAGGAGGTCCTGGTAAGGAACATGGAACTAACAAGCCACCACCTGGAGAAGGAAATGGCAACCCACTCCAGTACTCTTGCCTGGAAAAGACCATGGACGGAGGAGCCTGGCGGGCTGCAGTCCACGGGGTTACGTGGCTGGGCATGTGTGCACGAGGGTGGAGGGAGACGGGTTGGTAGCAATAAACTGGTAGAACTAAAAAAAAAAAATTTAACGAGCCACCACCACGTGGAAAAATTGGGGGAGGTTAAAAGGAGATGGTGTTGGGGCTAGTGTGAGGAAAGTAGGAGAGACTCCATCTTGAAGCCTGTCATCCATCTTAAAGACAGGATGTGAACTGGGCCGGAACCCTGCCCAAGAGTGAGGAAACCGTTGCTAGGGGAAACCAGGTCTCCTGGAGACTCCCCTCCCTACAGATGACAAACGGAGATTGTGGTTGAGGTCAGGCTGCCCCTGTTAGATTAACCATGGAGACATACCCCCTTGATGTATAATCATTATTCCCCACCTTTTAACCTTAATTGTTTGTTCTCCTAGAACCTATTTGTTGTAAAACTCAATCATATACACGAAAGAGGTTGCTAACATGTAACCAGTCATGTAGTGGGGGTATAAAACTCAGCCTCTCAGAAACATCAGGGTCCTTGTTGGGAACTGATTCCCCTTGGACCCGCTGGTGTAATAAACTGTACTCCACTGTCTTGAGTGTCCTCTCAGATGTGTTCTGTGACTCTGGATTCCACAACAATGGCAGTCCATATGTCCTACCAACCTCCCAGACTCCTCCTCGCTGGCATCCATCTTGGCTGAGAGAAAAAAACTAAGGTCATGGCATCCGGTCCCATCACTTTATTGCAAATAGATGGGGAAACAATGGAAACAGTGACAGACTTTATTTTCTTGGGCTCCAAAATCATTGTAGATGGTGGCTGCAGCCATGAAATTAAAAGACACTTGCTCCTTGGAAGAAAAGCTATGACAAACCTAGACAGTGTATTAAAAAGCAGAGATATTACTTTGCCAACAAAGGCTCATCTGGTCAAGTTATGTTTTTTTCAGTAGTCATGTATGGATGGGAAAGTTGGACCATAAAAAAGGCTGAGGGCAGAAGAATTGATGTTTTTGAACTGTGGTGTTGGAGAAGACTGTTGAGAGTCCTTTGGACTGCACGGAGATCCAACCAGTCCATCCTAAAGGAAATCAGTCCTGAAAACTCATTGGAAAAGACCCTGATTCTGGGAAAGATTGAAGGCAGGAGAAGGGGATGACAGAGGATGAGATGGTTGAATGGCATCACCAACTCAATGGACAGGAGTTTGAGTAAACTCCAGGAGTTGGTGATGGGCAGGGAGACCTGGCATGCTGCAGTCCATGGGGTCGCAAAGACTTGGACACGACTGAGCGACTGAACTGAACTGAACTGAACTGAACTGACCTGGGGCTCAGTCACAAGACAGCAAGGTGGCTCCGTTGTAGAAAGACATAAGGAACGGAGCTCATACTTGCAAGTACCTAACTAAAATAAATAAATAAAGAGAAAATAAATCTCACCCTAAATATAGAAGAGACTCTTCAATGGGTATGCAGATTCTTTACTGACTGAGCTATGAGGGAAGCCCACTTTAGGTAGTATAGTAATATTAAATCTTGTTTTAATCACATACATGTCTATTTTACTTGTTCCATTCTAAATAACCATCCAAAAATTTTTTTTAATTCATTGTGGTAACTCCTTTTTTAAAAAGAAAAAAAAAGGTTTACCTGATTAAAATAATAGCTATTCATTGTGAACAATTGTTTTGTTGGTACCTATAAAGCAAAGGAGAAGGAAATGGCAACCCACTCCAGTTTTCTTGCCTGGAGAATCCCATGGACATAGGAGCCTGGTGGGCTGCAGTCCGGGGGGTCGTGGAGAGTTGGACATGACTGAAGTAACTTTAGCATAGCATAAAGCAAAAGTCAAATTAACCTAAGAGCTTATTTGAATGAGAAAAACTGGTTTGGGAAGCTTCACTGAAGCCTTCTCAATGGGCCTTACAGATGCTAAAAAGAGCAATTAAGAATACCAACAAAAAATTGGAAAAAAAGAAAAAAGGTCTATTATTTCCCACCAGATTCCCTGGAGCACAGATTGCCTCACTCCAGCCTGAACCCCCTCAGGGCTTGTTGAAGGTCAGCAACGCAGGGTCTCCAGAGGTACAGGGCAGATGCCTTTGTTGCTGTCGCTGTCGATGCTCTGGGTAAGTGCCAATTTGTTGCTGACAAGTTATCTGGGGCCAGTCGGGCTAAGGGCCTGACTTCCTCGTCTCTACCCAACTCGGGATCCCAGAACCTTTTATATAAAAGTAGGTAAAATAGACATGGAACAAAAAGCAAAGGCCTTCTAAACTCTCCCCTAAGACCAAAGCTTGTTGATTGGATCATTATGAAAGCTAACGATACAAAATTTGCTGGAATCTAGATTAAGGTATATAAATTGATACATTTAAATGGGCTTTATGTTAGGTGGTGACAGTTCTTATTTACTTACATTTTGGGATAAACACCCCTGGTGGCTTAGCTGGTAAAGAATCCCCCAGCAATGCGGGAGACCTGGGTTCGATCCCTGGTTTGGAAAGATCCCCTGGAGAAGGGAAAAGCTATCCATTCCAGTATTCTGGCCTGGAGAATTCAGTCCATGGGGTAACAAAGAGTCGGACACAACTAAGCAACTTTCACTTTCACTGGGATAAACAAGGCATATAGATTACCACTATGGAAATATTAACTAAATGTATCCAGGAAACCAACAGTCATCTGATTCATACAAAATAAGTAAACTGGAAACTTAACATGTAAGAGCTAATAAATACAAAAAATTATGATTTTTGCCTTGGCTTAATTTATAAACTCAGAAAATTTGTACGTGATAAATGCCTCGTACAAACCTTTGAATATGTGACAAATTAAAACTCTAAAGTTAGAAAACAGAACTTTGTAAACGCATTTCAGTTTGATAAAAATCTTGCCACTGGTTTTAGTTACTTTAGGTGATAAAACCATTCTTTGAAAAACTCAACTGAAAAAAAAAAGAGAAAAACTAAACTGCCTTTGTCTTGCAAATGTATAAAGCAGAATGTGAATACAGACCACTAGGACCTAGACTAAGCCCAATTAAGAAGGCTAGACCTGAAAAACCAAGAAAAAAAAAACAGTGGCTGTTTTAAAGCAACTGCTTAAAAGGTTCCCACGGGCAAACTTTATAGATAGTAAGCCTTAATCATCTGAGCTAGCAACTTTAAGGTATTCCAACTGTTTGTCAGCTAGTAAGTTTATATTAATATTGTAATACCTAGTTCATATCTAAGCTTTTAATAAAGACATGAGATCTCTAGCTTGTTTATGTCTGTGTACACATTATATATATGAGATATCTCTACTTCTAAAAGGTATTTTTAGCACTGGAGTTACAAAGAGCTCTATATAATTTTAATAAAAAGCGATTACATTTAAAGAAAACTGGCCAAGATGACTTTCAGGGTCTCATGAACTGGGAAATATTCAATATTAAGTTGATCAATTCAGTTCAGTTCAGTTCAATTCAGTCGCTCAGCCGTGTCCAACTCTGCGACCCCATGGACTAAAACCTACCAGGCTCCTCTGTCCATAGGATTCTCCAGGCAAGAATACTGGAGTGGGTTGCCATTTCCTTCTCCAGGGGATCTTCCCGACCCAGGGATCAAAACAGGGTCTCCCGCATTGCAGGCAGAAGGGAAAGATTTAAGTTTACTTACCTCTTAAATGAACTCACCAGACTTCCCTGGTGGCTCAGATGGTTAAGTGTCTGCCTACAATGCAGAGTAGAGTTATATGCAGAGTAGATGATGAGAAACGCTCGGCTGGATGAAGCACAAACTGGAATCAAGATTAACGGGAGAAATATCAATAACCTTCAAGGAGGAAACAGAACAGGCTCCATTGAAAGCAGGACTCCATCTTGGGCCGGACTGTGGACTTTCAGCTCTATGCCCAGTATCTATGGAAACAACGTGCCGACTGGAAAACCAGACCCCCAGGATGGAAGAGCCCCAGTGCTCATACCTAGACTCTCTGCCACCTAAAAGAATACCCTAATTATCTGTATAACCGAAAAGAATCATAAATTCTATTATGCTTATTGCGGTATGACCACAGGCCTATTGATAATTGTCCGCTGTTAACTACCTAGGCTTAAGGCAGATGAATCACGGGTGAACTTTGATTGTATCTTTCCTTTGGTCAGACTAGTTTCAGAGAATTTGGGGAGGTGGGTTTAAGCACATACACTTAGAGTATATAAGGTTTTCACAAAAACTGGTCAGGGTCCTTGGCTAAGAGGAGACTCTGCCTTGGGCCTGCCAGTGTAATAAACTGCACTCCACTATCTGCACTGTCCTTCTGAGTGAGTTTGTTTCCCGGAAGGCGTGGCTACAACACTATCAGTTCTTCCTGTTGGGAAGTGGTGTGAGGTGGCAGAGGTGAAGCTTCAATTGTCTGGGCCCCATGACTGTGACAAAGGTCCCCCTGGATGATGGCATATCCTGCCACGAAGGGTGGGGATTTTTGAGAACTGCCATCAATGAACCAGTGTGGGGTGTCTGGGTCTAGGATGGGCTGATCTGTTAAACGTTGGAAGGGGTTTTGGATAAGACCTACTGTTAGGCTGCAGCTATGTAGGAGGGGGTCTGTTGTAGAGGACGTGGGTAATA
This sequence comes from Cervus canadensis, assembly GCF_019320065.1. NCBI lineage: Eukaryota > Metazoa > Chordata > Mammalia > Artiodactyla > Cervidae > Cervus > Cervus canadensis. Next base: position 62,985,015 of record NC_057397.1, on the reverse strand, counting down.
AACTGGTGGGGTTAAGAGAAGAGCAGGGGGAGAATGAGAGCTAAGGGTTGAGGAGAAAGGCATGTAGGACCTGTACCCTGGAAGGGAGAAGGGAGAGGAATGACTGATGTGATAATAAGTTTCGGAAGGTGTGTGGAGAACAGACTGTTAAAGGGGCATGCCTAGAGAGTTTATTTCTTTCGGGTACAAGGGCTTCGATAGCCATGGCCTGAATGCAGGGAGGCCACCCCTTGGTCACCACATCCAGCTGTTTTGATAGATAGGCTATGGGAGCCCAGGTGTCTCCAGCCCGCTGACATAGAAGTCCCAGGGCCTGTCCTTGGTTGGAATGTGCAAAGAGAAAGAATGGTCTGGTGTGATCTGGCAGGTGGAGAGTTGGCACTCGGGGGAGGCTCTGGGTGAGCTGGCGAATAGGATTGGCCAGCGAGGAGGGGTTAAAGAGGGGCTCATCCAGACATCCTTTAGTTGCCTCATAGAGTGACTTTGCAATGAGGGAGAAGTTAGGGATCCAGATATGGAAAAAGATTAGGAGGCCAAGGATAGACAGGACTTCCCTTTTTGTTTTTGGAAGTTAATTAAGGCCTGGATTCTATCTGGGGGAATAATTCTTTGTTGGTGGGATATGGAGAGCCCCAGGTAGGTGATGTTTATCTGTACTACTTGGGCCTCAGATTGGGACACTCGATAACCCCAGGGTCCCAGGGCCCCAAGGAGTTTGTCAGTATGTTGGAGGCAGAGTTTTCGGGTTGGGCTACAAAGGAGGAGGTCATCTACATGTTGGAGGAGATGACTAGGGGCTAGGTCGAGTGTCTGTGGGTCCTTTTGTACTGTTAAGTCACTTCAGTCGTGTCCGACTGTGCGACTCCATCCCTGGGATTCTCCAGGCAAGAACACTGGAGTGGGTTGCCATTTCCTTCTCCAATGCATAAAAGTGAAAAGTGAAAGTGAAGTCGCTCAGTCATGTCCGACTCTTCGCGACCCCATGGACTGCAGCCTACCAGGCTCCTCCACCCATGGGATTTTCCAGGCAAGAGTACTGGAGTGGGGTGCCATTGCCTTCTCCAAGGTCCTTTTGTAAAGCCTGTCCAAAAAAGTGGGGGCTGTCTCTGAATCCCTGGGGGAGAACTGTCCATGCTAGTTGTTGGGAAACATGAGTCTCGGGGTCTTGCCAGGTGAAGGTGAAAAGGGATTGGGAGAGGGGCTGGAGGGGGATGGTGAAAAAGGCATCTTTGAGATCTAATACCATGAAGTGGGTTGCAGTCGGGGGTATGGTAGACAACAGGGTGTAAGGGTTAGGGACTACTGGGAATGTCGGCGTGACGGCCTTGTTGATTTTTTGCAGATCCTGGACCAGGCTCCAAGAGTTTGGTCCCTTCCTTACTGCCAGAATACGGGTGTTGTGTGGTGAATGGGTAGGAATTAAGATGGAGGCTTGAAGGAGATGGTCTATGATAGGCTTAAGTCCCTTGTGGGCCTCCGGGGTGAGAGAGTACTGTTGTTGGATGATTATAGTCCAGGGGTCTTTTAGGGTAATGTGGACTGGGAGATGATGCTTGGCTATGGATGGGTGATCAGTGTCCCAGACTTGGGAGTCTAAGGCGGGTAGATCCAAGGGAAGGTCAGGGGTGAGGGATAGGGACTGTCCAGGTGCCATCTGCATGCAGAATATAGAGACTGTATGGAGGAGGGGTATGGTAATAAAGACCCCCAAATTGGATAACAAATCTCTCCCTAGGAGTGTCATCGGGTACTGAGGCATTATGAGGAATGAGGGTATGAGGGTCAATTTTCCAAATTGAGTGAGTAATGGAGGGCTGATTTTTGTCCTTAAGGGAACTCCAGAGACCCCCTTGATTGTGAGTTCTGAGTCTTGAGTTGGGCCAGAGTAGGAAGTTAAGAGAGAGAAAGCGGCTCCAGTGTCTACTATCAGTTCAGTTCAGTTCAGTTCAGTTGCTCAGTCGTGTCCAACTGTTTGCGACCCCATGAACCGCAGCACACCAGGCCTCCCTGTCCATCACCAACTCCCGGAGTTTACTCAAATTCATGTCCATTGTGTCGGTGATGCCATCCAACCATCTCATCCTCTGTCGTCCCCTTCTCCTCCTGCACTCAATCTTTCCCAGCATCAGGGTCTTTTCAAATGAGTCAGCTCTCCGCATCAGGTGTCCAAAGTACTGGAGTTTCAGCTTCAACATCAGTCCCTCCAATGAACACCCAGGACTGATCTCCTTTAGGATGGACTGGTTGGATCTCCTTGCAGTCCAAGGGACTCTCAAGAGTCTTCTCCAACACCACAGTTCAAAAGCATCAATTCTTCTGCGCTCAGCTTTCTTTATAGCCCAACTCTCACATCCATACATGTCTACTATAAAGGAGGTCTTTTCCCCAGCCACTACCCCGTATACCCTAAGTTCCGAACTCATGTCCGGGATATGGGCCGGGGGCCTGGAACCCAGGGCCTGTCATTGGAACAACTCTCATAGGGTTGGGCTGGGGTTCTGGGGAGAAGTGGGGATCTCCCCAGGGGCACCAGGGCATCCCTGTGGACATTCCACTCTCCAGGTCTGGGAGGTGGGGACCTCCCCACGGGTGCCAGGGCGTCCCTACGGACAGTCCATCTTCCAGTGTCCCCACTGACCACAGGTTGGGCACGCTTTTGTGGGGGCCCGTGGGTTCAGGCATGCCTTTGCCCAGTGTCCTGACTGGTTGCATTGGAAGCAGGATCAAGGGGGCTTCTTAAGCCCCAGTCTGGCATGACTTGGGCCAGGCTGATCTCTTCCCTTAATTGCTGTCACCAAAAAGGCATATTTAGCTTTTCTTTCATGATCTTTTTCTCTCTTAGCTTCCTCCTCTCAATTATTGAACACCTTGAAGGTTATTTCTAGGTCTCTTTGTGGCGGGGTGGGGGTGGGGGGGCGGTCTCAGGGCCCTTCTCTAGTTGTCGAAGCTTTCGTCAGAGGTGGACTGGCTGATGAATTGAACATGGAGGTGGAGTAACCCAGCAAGGATGGTGATATCTAGGTTGGTATACTTCTGGACTAACTCTGTGAGGCATGCCAAGAATAAGGCTGGACTTTCTTCCACCTCTTGGGTGATTTCTCTGACTTTATCATAATTGACATGGATATGAGTATTTTTCTGCATTCCTTCTAGAAGGCAGATAATCACATGAATGAGTCTCCTGATACCTGGGTCACCAGGTTGGGATGTCCAGTGGGGATCTAACTGAGGCACCGCCTCATCTGCAACTGGGCTATCCCAGTCTTGGTTATGTAAGGGATCGGCATGGGCTTTCGCTGCTTGCCAGATATGGTCTTTTCATCTGGGGTGAGAGTGGCATTTAGGATATAATATACGTCACTCCACGTGAGGTTATAGGCCTGGGAGAGTCTCAGGAATTCTTTTCTGTATATGGTAGGATTTTCAGAAAGTGATCCTAACTTTTCTTCTCTCTGGCTCATGTCTGACAATGAAAATGGCACGTGGACTCGGGTGGGGCCCTCTGGTCCTGCCACCTCTCTCAGGGGAAACCTGTGTTGGGGACATGACCATGTGGCAGGGGGAGAGAAGGAGGGGATGGGGAGTCGGGGAGATGGGGTAGCGGGGTAGGGGGAGAGGGGGAGTCAGGAGAGGTTTCGGAGCCTGTAGGTGAGTTGGATGAGGGGGGAAGGAGAGGCTTGGCAGGGTGGCAGGTAGGGAGGGGGCTCGTCCTTGGGGTCGAACTCCAAGGGTGCAGAAGGTCGTGATCAGAGGTTAGTTGAAGAAGAAGAGTCCCTTGGCTTGAGAGGCAAGGTGCTTAGAAGCACCTCGTGGGTGGAGCAGGCCTGGCATAGGGAGGGCCTGCTCCGAAGGGCCCAAAAGGCTTAGGCATATGGGACCTCCGACCGCTTGCCATTCCATTTAAGGAAGTCGGTGAGACTTTGAAGAATCGTAGTGTGAAATGTGCTGAATTCAGGCCAGTGGTCTTGATTGTCCAGTTGGTATTGAGGCCAGATCTGTATACAGAGTTGTTTTAAGCAGTTAGCTTTGACTTCAGTGAGTAAGAGCGGTTTGAGATTTTTGAGAACACAGGCCAGAGGGGAATCTTTTGGGACAGATTGGCCAGATCCCATAATTGAAAGGCAAGCAGAGGCTCCTGTTGGGAGTTCAAGTCACTTGTAGTCACAATAGGAGTTATGAGAAGAGAGCTCTGTGTCAAGGTGGAGCATCCCCCACCATCGCTTACAGAGTGGCCTTAGGTCGGGGGTCCCAGAGACCCGGAGAGGACTGGGTTCTAGAGCGCCTCTAGAACACGGTTCATATCTTACTTTAATCTAGGGGCTGGCTTGAGTGGAGTGTTGCATGTAGAGCTGTCGAATGGCAAGTTCTCTGTTCCGGAGGTCGTCAAAGAGAGAGAGAGAGAGAAAGGGAATAGAGCCAGAGGCCTGGGGGCACATAAAGCGACAATAAAGTCTTAGGACAAGGCTTGCACTGCTCATAAACGCACTAGGCATCCCCGAAGGGAACTTATGAGCCCTGGCAAAAAGTGAGTTCGGTGGGTGCTCCATTCCCAGATTCCGGGAAAAGGGAAAACAATGAGAGGGAGAGAGAGAGACCAGTGCCTCGCCTTCTCCTGGGTTTCGGCACCAAGAATGTAAGGTATACTTCAGGCTGAGGCAGAAAAGTAGGAGAGATGACCTCAAGGGAGGTAGGTTACCTTTATTCAGGCAAGGAGGGGTGACGGTCGGCCTAACGACCAGGCTGAGGGCAAGAGGGATCCAGGAGGCTTCATATTTAAAGGGAGGTTTGTGGAAGCGATAAGGGAAACGTTAGTCAGGCGGGATGTTTTGGGTAATCTTTAGTTGAGATGGCATTTGTAGTTGAACAGGTGGGTGGTTTTGGGCAGGAGATGATAAGTCCCCTGGGCAGGGGTGATAAGTCCCAGGTAGATGCATTGTTTTCTTTTCTAGGCCCAAGGACTTCTTCAGCAACCAGGATATTAGTCTACTAAATTCTGAGGTCTTGCTGATGAGAAAAGCCATCTTACAATATTGTATGGCCCATGTTATGTGTATATCCTTAGAGCATCTCAAGGGGGTACCTGTGTTATAATTCAATATTTTGAATATTGTGAATATTGTGTTTATGTACCAGATGAATCCTCTAATGGGTAATGTTTTAGGAAAATGGTTTGGTTCTGAAAGCTCATGGATTAAATCCCTATTTGTAACTTTAATCACGTTATTAGCTGTATTACTTACAATCTGTTTATTTTATAAGAATGTTGTCTTTTGTATTACATAATGTATAACCAGGCCTCCAGCCAAATTAATGATAAGTAAACATCTTAAGGAAATAGATCACATTTATAATGTAGAATAATTGTAATAGCATGGTTTTAAGTACAGGAAGAGGCAACAAGGGAAATATCTCCTGGATCCTATTAGGTTAGAAGATAGAGGATCCAGAGAATCTTTTATTATTTATCAATGGGCCTAATCCAGAAATTAAGACCTGGAGCAATTTATCAATAAAGACCATCACCTGATCTGGGATGAGTCTCTCAGAGCCATGGGACCAAAAAAAAAAAGTGGTCATGAACTGTCTCCCAAATATGGTCGAATTTATTACCAAGGGGAGGGACGGTGAAATGAAAAGTATCTCCTGCCATGTTAAACAAGAAGTCACAGCCGTCAGTGATTTCTGATGTGAATGAGGGTTGCCACCCAGCAGATGCTGCCGCACCCAACAGTGGCCCGCAGAGGAGCTGGAGGAATGCAAGAAGCAAGTCGAACAATGAAACAGGATTGGCCCCAGATAGCTTAGGTGCATATGAAAGGAAAGAATTTAGTGAGCCCAGAGGCTTGCCTCTTCCCAGACCTAGAATGCTAAATTATTTAACTCGATACCTGATCTTTCCTGTTTAGACTGCCTGTTCCCTTTGTTGCAAACTTGTGTATAGCCTGAATTCCACCCCCCGCACCCCCTACCCCTGCCTCCTTGGAGCAGTTTCTTAGAGCTATTGAGATGCTGTCTCCCAGGCTCAGAGTCCTAAATATTCCCGCTAAATAAAATAACTCTCTACTTTCAGTTCAGTTCAGTTCAGTCACTCTGAACTCTGAACAGTTCAGTTCAGTCATGTCCACCTCTTTGCAGCCCCATAGATTGCAGCACGCCAGGCTTCCCTGTCCTTCGCCTACTCCCAGAGCTTATTCAAACTCCTGTCCATTGTCTTGGTGATGCCATTCAACCATCTCATCCTCTGTCATTCCCTTCTCCTCCTGACTTCAGTCTTTCCCAACATCAGGGTCTTTTCCAATGAGTCAGTTCTTCGCACCAGGTGGGCAAAGTATTGGAGTTTCAGCTTCTGCATCAGTCCTCCCAATGAACATTCAGGTCTGGTTTCCTTTTAAGATTGACTGGTTTGATCTCCTCGGAATCCAAGGGACTCTCAAGAGTCTTCTCCAACACCACAGTTAAAAAACTTCAATTTTTGAGCACTCAGCTTTCTTTATAGTCCAACTCTCCCATCCGTGCGTGACTGCTGGAAAAACCATAGCTTTGACTAGACAGACTTTTGTTGGCAAAGTAATATCTCTGCTTTTTTTTTTTATGTCTCTGCTTTTTAATATGCTATTGCCTAGATTGGTCATGGCTTTTCTTCCAAGGAACACGCGTCTTTTAATTTCATGGCTACAGCCACCATCTGCAGTGATTTCGGAGCCCCCCAAAATAAAGTATCTCACTGTTTCCATTGTTTCCCTATCTGTTTGCCGTGAAGTGATGGGACTGGATGTCATGATCTTAGTTTTTTCCAGGCTGTGACTATAATTTTTAGTTGACACCTGTTAAGTCACAGTAGACAGGCCTCTGTAATGAGTAGCCAAAAATCCTCCTAAGGATAAAGTCACTGAACTCACATAGGGTAAATCAAAGAAGACCGGACTGAGGAGGTAACATCAAAAGCAAGACATTGGCAGACAAATCAAAAAGGTGGGGAAGAGGGTTCAGTTAGGGGTCCAGTGTGAGTGAAGGCCTGGGGAGGAGAGGTGGGCCTTGTGCGGGGAGTACGGAAGCCAGTGTGTGGCTGAGCCCACAATGCAGCTCACTGGAGCCAGGAGAGTGGGGCGGGGGTGAGGGTAACAATGAGCGAGGAAGCCAGGGAGACAGCAGGGGCAGAACCATTAGGACCTTGGATGCCTGGTTAAGGGGCTTCGCTTTAATGATTCTAGGAGGTCATCAAGGGTTTCCAGCATGGAAGTGACAGGGCCAGATTTGCTGATCTTTCTAGTTGTTTTATGGAAAACAGGTCAAGGGGGAAACTAGCGGAATGCAAGGAAACCAGATAGGAGGCTGCTCAGGGGAACCAAATTATCCCTGCTTGCCCAGAACTTTCCCAATTTTTTTTGTTTTTTAATTATTTTATTTTTGACTGCATCACATCGTAGTTGTGAGCACACGGACTCTTCACTGCAGTTTGTGGGGTTCTCTCTAGTTGTGGTGCTCAGTAGGTCCGTGGCATGTGGGATCTTAGTTCCCCACCAGGGATCAAACCTGCATCCTCTGCATTGGGAGGTGGATTCTTAAGCCATGGACCACTGGGGAAGTCCCATGAAATTTTCCAGTTTTAACATTGGGAGTTCGGCATTCCAGAAACCTCCCTCTCCGCCCGTACATGGGGTCAACAGGGATAGCTGGTCACACCAAGGCTGCTGCATGACCCCAGAAGAGAACTATGGTGGTAGGGATGAGCATGAAGGGAAGGCTTCAGGTTACTGCAGAATGAGATGAACGCCACCTGTCTGCTCTTGGTGAGACAGAACTCCTGCACTCAGAAATCACACCTCACTCAGCCATCAAAAAGCAAAAAATAATGCCATGTGCAACAGCCTGGATGGATTTAGAGATTATCATACTAAGTGAAGTAAGTCAGACAGAGAAAGACAAATACCATATGATATCATTTACGTGTGGAATCTAAAAATGAAACGAATTTGTTTACCAAACAGACTCACATAGAAAACAAACTTATGGTTACTAAAGGGGAGGTGGGGGATAAATTAGCTTAGGAATAATAGATACACACTACTATATATAAGGGGCTTCCCTGGTGGCTCAGAGGTTAAAGCATCTGTCTACAATGCGGGAGACCTGGGTTCGATCTCTGGGTCAGGAAGATCCCCTGGAGAAGGAAATGGCAATCCACTCCAGTATTCTGCCTGGAGAATCCCATGGACAGAGGAGCCTGGTGGGCTACAGTCCATGGGGCCGCAAAGAGTCGGACACGACTGAGCGACTTCATTTCACTTCACTATATATAAAATGGATAAACAAAAAAGTTCTACTGTAAAACACAGGTGACCATATTCGACATCTTGCAATAACCTATAATGGAAAATAACTAAATCACTTTGTTGTACACCTGAACTTAATACAACATTGTAAATCATCTATACTTCAATTTAGAAAAACACACACGCACTAGAGAACCCTTTGTGAGCAGAAGACTGGGTATGGCTTCTACAAGGCCACCAAGGTCCAAGAGGCGAGCAAATCACAATGGTCAAGGTGTGAAGCAATTCCTTTTCTCAAAGAATAACATTTTGCTCTAGATGCAAGCAATCTTATTCTGAGTCTCTTACTCTTGCCTTCTTGTTACAGTTATCCTCATTTGATGGTTATCCTCATTCAACCTGTTCACAGCCAGGACATTGAGAGCTGAATGATGCACAGAGGAATTCTGACCTTTGGTCTCACACCACAATAAGGGAACATGTTATAAATAAGATCAATGTGGATACCCAGGCTTCCAAACACTTAGGAATTCTGTATGACTTCAGCTGTCATCTCTCCAGCTCTCATTTCACTTTGTAACCCCCCCCCCTTTTTTTTTCTGTAACCCTCCCCTTGACATGTCTGGACTTCTTGAGGAAAGTCATATCAAGATAACAGTGTTTAATTACTATTTATATCACAAGCTTTATGCATTCTCTGAAATCCAAAAGAAAAGTAACTGCAATAATCGACCTGAGAATTATAGCATAAGGGGAAAAATGGCATAAGGTCACAGAATCAAGAAGGTTTTGCTGTGTCGCAAAATGTTTTATGGGGAGAACAATGCTCTGCTGTCACGTAACCAAGTCTATTACTCGTAGCGCAGAAGAAATGTTTGAAATAAGATAGAGTAAAAAAAAAAAAAAAGAGTAAGACTTCATGATAAACTGTTTTGGAACTGTATTGATAGAAATGGAATGTTATTTATTTAATATTTATTTATTTTGACTGTGCTGGGTCTTCATTGCTTCATGGGTTTTATTCTAGTTGCAGGGAGCAAGGGCTCCTCTCTAGTTGCTCAGCCTTCTCATGACAGTGGTTTCTCTTGTGGAGTACGGGCTCCAGGATGTGTGGGCTCAGTAGTTGGAGTTCCCAGGCCCTAGAGCACTGGCTCAATAGTTGTAACGTTGGGGGTTAGTTTCTCCTCTGTAAGGTGGGATCGTCCCGAACTAGGGATCGAACCCATGTGTCCATCATTGGCAAGTGAATTCTTTAGCACTGAGCTACCTGGGAAGCCCCTGATAATTCCCTGTTAATTGTCTCAGCAACACCTAACCAACAGAGCTCTTCCAAGTGTTAGCATTTGAAATCACAAAGCGAAATGCATGAATCACCAAGTATTTATCTAAAATCTACTATGATCCACTGGCAGGCATTTCTAACTTAAAATTGTGAGGGGAGGGGTGGTCACAGAAGAGAAAAAGTGGAGGCTTGTATGGGGGGTGTTTATGGGCAGGGCCTAGGAAAAACTATACATCACTTCCACCCACATTCCATGGCCCAAACTCAGGCATAAAACCTTACTTAACCACAATTTTACTATGAGGAAACCTGGAAAATACTGTCTACACACGTGTGCAGAGGGCAAGGACTGGGTTTGGTGAATTCCACTCCATCTCATCCAGGACAGCACATGGTACACACTCAATAACTGTTAAATGTGTCTGGTCTGAGGTTTCAGAACCAAGTCCAACAGCTGGAATTTCAGCTTCTACTCTCTTCCCCAGCTCTCTCCTACACGCCCTACCCAGCCCGCTCTGCTTCCCATCTACCTGTCTGTATGTATACTGCTCATGTGTTTAAACAATTAGAGGAAAGAGCCCAGTGACAAAGTTCTCTTTTTTAAATTTATTTTTAATTTACTTATTTTGGGCCGCTCTCAGTCTTTGCTGCTACACTCAGGCTTTTTCTAGCTACTGTCTAGTTCTGGTGCACAGGCTTCTCATTGCAGGGGCTTCTCTTATTGTGGAGTACCAGCTTTAGGGGAAGGGCTCAGGAGTTGTGGCGCACAGGCTTAGTTGCCCTGAGACAACTAAGTGGAATCTTCTTTTTTTTTTAAGTAGAATCTTCTATGTGGAGTTTTCCCGGACCAGAAGTGAAACCTGTGTCCCCTGCATTAGCGGTCAGATTCTTAACCACTAGACCACCAGGGAAGTCCTCAATGAGAAACTTCTACATCAGGAAAACCAATTAGACAAAACTACAGGCTGTGTGTGTGTGTCTGTGTGTGTGTGTGTGCTCTGTCATGTCTGATTCTTTGCAACCCCATGGACAGTAGCCCGCCAAGCTTCTGCATCCATGGAAATTTCCAGACAACAATACTGGAGTGGGTTGCCATTTCTCCCCTATCCAAAGATGGAACCTGCGTCTCTTGTGTTTCCCACATTGGCAGGCAGTTTCTTTAATACTGTGCCACCTGGGAAGTCCTGTAGAGTTGGGTGCTAATCCTGTAATGAAGGCAAGATACAGAAGGTAGAGTAGGTTGCAGTCTGAGCTCTGCAAAGGGCTTGTGTGAGGAGGCAGGGAGGAAGCAAAGGCCCGAGCGAGCAAAGCTGGAAGGTGAGAAAAACACACTCAACTGAGGTCTTCTCTGTCTCGAAAGAAATAAAGTCTAGCTTGGGACTCCTATTTTCATTGTCAAACTAGAGTAGATTTAAGCTAGGATGAACATTTGTCAATCTGGAGGATATAAAACTAGCTTAGTGAGTGATTTTGGGAGGAAAGCAATCCTTATGTGTTAGTTTCATGGGTAGGGGAGTGAAGTCTAGGGTCAAGACAGTGGAGGCTAGACTCTCACCTCTGACACGGCCCACACTGTGTCTATGGAGCGTGTCTCTCCCTTGGCCGCTCACACCATCTGAGACTGCGTTCTGTCTATGCAATGTCTATTTCTTCTAAATAAATCGACTTCTTAAATGATCAAAAAAAGACAGTTAGGGGTTAATTCCTGGGATTCCCTCCTGGCTCAGAGGGTAAAGAGTCTGCCTGCAATGTGGAAGACATGAGTTAGATCCCTGGGTTGGGAAGATCCCCTGAAGAAGAAAATGGCAACCCACTCCAGTATTCTTGTCTGGAAAATCCCATGGACAGAGGACCCTGGTGGGCTACAGGGCTACAGTCCATAGGGTCAGAAAGAGTCGGACACGACTGACTGACTTCACTTTCACTTTGAGCTGGAGCAAGTAACCCAGTCTCTGCCTTGGTTTCTTCAGTGAGAAATTGAGCTAATCACATCAGGTTGTTGTGAGGATTAACTGAGGTATATTCACAGAAAGTAGCTAGCACTGTACCTGGAATACAGTAAGTTCTGGATGTACTGGCCATTATTATCATTATTTTTTTTTTTTAACAACAGGAAAAAAATAAAATTCACAGGGAACAGGTAGGTGGTTGCCAGAGTTGGGGGAGAGGGTAAGGGTGAAATGGGTGAAGGGGGTCAAAGGTACAATCTTCTAGTTATAAAGTCACTGGGATGTAATATACAACATGGTGACTATAGTTAACACTGTATTGCATACTTGAAAGTTGCTAAGAGGGTTGATTTTTTTTTTTTTTTCCTGTTTGCACTGTAGATATTCCCAGCAAAGTGAAAGTGAAGTCGCTCAGTCGTGTCTGACCCTTTGTGACTCCATGGACTGTAGCCCGCCAGGCTTCTCCATCCATGGGATTCTCCAGGCAAGAATACTGGAGTGGGTTGCCATTTCCTTCTCCATATCATTATCATTATTAACCAGAAGAATCTTGTGTCATAGGGCCAGAAAACCAGTGGCCTCCTTCTCCTCCCTCCTTACGCCACTCCACACTATTTCCCCTCTGCCTTCTTGTAAAAAGCCCCTATTCCTTGAGGTCCATGCCATCCACTAAGCCCTTGACCCAGCCTCACCACAGTCATGTACCCAGGGCTGTGCTGGGGTGCCCTCGGTCAGGCTGAACACAGCCCCACGCCAGGGCGCCTGGCTCTTCCAGTGGACAGCGGGCTGGATTTCAGCCCCAGGTGGGCAGAGCACGCCCACCCAGGTACAGGGCATCCTGCCTCTACCAAGCTCCAGGTCTCTGGCCCCGGCTCACAGTGTCTCCCTCTAGCCCGTTTGCCATCACAGTAGGTGAACTCCCACCCCTGGGGACCACTCGGCCAAGTCCCTGCCTCTCAGTCCCTTGGGCCCCTTAGGGCCCTTCCGCCCCACACCTCTGCGACCATCATCAAAGCTGCTTCTCCGTGAGTGATCTCTCACCCGCGTCTCCCCACCCCCAGCTGCCCACAGACCCTCAGACCTTCCACCTTCCCGCAGTCTCCAGTCATCCTCCTGGACGCTTTTTCCTTCTGGTTGATGGCTGAAGCGCGTCCCTGAGCCCCTGTCCTTCCACAGCTTCCCGGCCCAGCACCACCCTCTAGGTGTCACGTCCCTCCCCCTCCCACGTGCGCCGATGAGCAGACCGGCCACCCGCAGAGACCCGACCGGCCATCTTGGGGGGCGCCTCAGTCCCACCTGAGAGAAGACACATCTACATACGGATGCCTTGCTTCTGGAGATCTCGGGGGTTTTAGTGGAATTTTAGTGGTTTTCTTCCAGAGGAAGAGGGAGCTATTCTTCTCAGATCCCTGCGATCCTCTAGTCAAGGAAACTCTCCTGCTGGGGACGAGGGCCACAAGGCAGCCCAGTTAGGAGGGAAGAGCCCCCTGACTCCGGAGAGAGTCCAGTCCTGCTTTGTTCCCTCTGGACAAATGGGGTTTGGAAGCGCTGGCAGCCCCGCCCTGGGGCTGCCGCAAGTGAGGCTTATCTGAGCCGCTTGGTGACCTGTGGGCGTCACTGGAGCAAGAGGAGGAATGTGGGAATGGAGGGATGTGAGAAGCCTGAAGCGGACAGGCCAGCGGTCAACACTGAGAGGCTCCTCCTTCCCTCAGGTCGATGGGCGGGGACTTGAGGTGGGAGGTCCCAGTAGAAGCAAAGGCAGGAGCCTGGACGAGGGCTACCAATGTGAGTCAGGGCCTGGCGACTTTCAGAGTTGGGTACGACTTTCCCTGACGTCCCCTGACTGGTTCCCACGCTCAAGGAAGGGGGAGCGCCTGTGTCTTAATCCACTTAGGTCCCAGGGATATGGTGCCAAGCGGTTGCCAATAAATGCTGTGGAAATGGACTGCAAGTCCTCCAAAGGGCCCCCACACCATTCACATGAGGAGAAAGTCCTAGGGGCCCAATCTCAGCCCAACCTAAGCGTCATATTGGAATTTTTGATGCTAGAGTTGAGGGTTTCTCCCATGTTTCCTGAGTTCATCTGATGTCTGTGCAGAACATTAGGGAACTCTCCTCCTGTTCTTCTCACCTCTGTCCCCAAACCTAAAAGAAACAGGATCGGGATGGGGAATACGTGTAAATCCATGGCTGATTCATATCAATGTATGACAAAACCCACTGAAATGTTGTGAAGTAATTAGCCTCCAACTAAAAAAATAAATAAATAAAATAAAAAAATAAAAAAAAATAAAAGAAACAGGAAATGTTCTTAACTACTCATCCAAATAACAACGTGGACTGCTAACTAGGTATTTGAAAGTGGAGGTGTTTTTCTTCTCAAACACTGTAAAACAAATATTTGCTGAAATTCTCAATTTCTGAAATATTTAGGGATAACCTCCAATCTTGTACATGAAGTATCAAATCTTCAGAGATCACAAGGAAGAATGTATTGATGTTACTTTTTCTTTCTTTTTTTTTCAAAAGGAGGGAAGTGGCAAGGGAAATGTTACCAAAAACAATTCCAAGAAAAATGTAAAGTTAAGTGAACTGTAAAATAAAAACTGTCTCACAGTGAGCATTTTTATTAGAATAATAAAGACTTAATGAAAAGACAGAAAAAAGCTGAGTTAAATGAGAAAGATATTTGAAGTAAAAAATGGCATATTTCTTTTCTTTAAATCCTTTGGTCAATTTAAAAAAGTATATAAATTGACAGGGATTCAAAGGGGGCATTTGCAGCAGATAAACATAAGACATTTTGAGGAGTACCATGAACTCATTTAATTCATTAAAATGTGTATTTATCATATTTTCATTAACTCACAAAACATCCTTTTCTCTCTGTAAAGAAGATGATGTTAAACTAATTGGAATAGGTGATATCAAAGTAAGAGTCCTTCAGAAAGTTTTGCTTTAATGATTATCTAAGCAGTAACAAATCTGTCTAATATTGTTTTAAAATAATTTCCTATCTCCTAATTACAGCATGGTTCACTTGTTGTTGTTTTTTTTTCTAATTTTTAGTCACACTTCGAAGCTTGCAGGATCTTAGTTCCCCAACCAAGGATCAAACCCATGCTCTTGTCTGTGAGAGTCCTGACCACTGGATTGCCAGGGAATTCCCTCTTTGGTTGCTGTTTTTTAAAATGAACTTTGCTTCTTAGAACAATTTAGATGTACAGAAAAACTATGACTATAATACAGAGGGTTTCTGGATACTCCACACTGTTTCCCCTGTTACTAACATCTTACATTAATCTGGTATATTTGTCACAATTAATGAACCAACACTGGTACATTATCATTAACAAAAGTACACATTTTATTCAGATGTTTCCTTAGTTTTCCTCTTCCAAGATCTCATCCAAGAACTGCGTTGTATTTAATGTAATCTCCTTAGGCTTCTCTTAGTTGTGACAGTTTCTCCTTTTCCTTGTTTTTGATGACCTTGACAATTTTGAGGAGTACTGGTGACGTATTTTGTAGAAAGTTTCTCAATTGGGATTTGTTGACGATTTTCTCATTATCAGACCAGGGTTATGGGTTAAGGGGATAAAGACCATAGAGGTAAAGTGTTCCTTCTCAAAATATCATATCAAGGGTAGATACAGACCAAAGGTAGGTACAGAGAAGACTTATTACTGTTGACCTTGACCTTGACCTTGATCATCTGGCTGGGATAGTGTTGGTCAGGTTTCTCCAGGTCACTTTCTATACTGTGCTCTTTGGAAGGCAGTCACTTTGTGCAGCCCACATGTATGTTCAATGTCAATCTCCTTGTGAGTGAAGCAGGCACATAAATTATTTGAAATTTTCTGTACCAGGGGACTTATCTCTTCTCCCTCATTTATTTACTTATTCAGTCATTTATTTACATCTGTATGGACTCACAGATATTAATGCAGTTCATTTTTAAGGTGTAATTTTTTTCCCCATGGGGAAAATAAGACAGGCTGCCAAACATTTCCATAAACAAAGCACCCTCAGCCTTTTCTCAAGCACATCTCGAGAATGTGTTAAACCCTCTGCATAGCAAAGGACTTGGCATAGGTAAGGAGGAGTTGCTTGATGTAATCTAAAATGGCTGACTCACTAAATGAAAATATCCTTGTGAAAATTTCCCTGGTATGTGCTTAATCTAAATCCCTCATTTCAAGAAAATGAAATGTAAATGCATTCTTTGTTTCTAAGTATTATACAAGTCACAGCAAAATAGAAACAAATCAATGTAAAAATGAAGACCTGATTATCTCCTTAGTGTATAAAAACAAAAATAAAAGACATCCATAAAGGCAAAATGGCGTGTGATAAAATTCCTAGCAAGATAAATAGATGATAAGTAGAAAAAAGAAAGAAACCCACATCACCACCACCAATGCCCAGGAATGATTTGGTCAGAGAGACAGGGAGGAGAAGCAAAGCAATGAGCTGCCTATCCCACAACCTTCCTGGGCCCCCAGAATCCTGAGACCCTAGAAACTCATTTTCACTGCAAGTCTTTCCAAGTTCTAATGTTTCCGAAAGAGCGTGTGTGTGTGTGTGTGTGTGTGTGTGTCGCGGGAAGGGGGGTAGGGTGGGGAAGCTGGCTGCTCGCCCCTCAGAAGCCAATAAACAGGCCAGATGGGTAGAAAGGAAGGTTTGCTTTATTTCACATGCAGGGAACTTGAGCTGTAGGGTGGCAGGTATCTAGTCAAAGGCCACCTACCCCCGCCTCTGCCCGCCCCGCCCACCCTTCCCCAATAAGCAGGGGGCAAGAGTTTTTATAGACAGAGTTGTGGGGAGGGATTACATGCAGAAATAGCACAGTGATCTCTGATATTATCTTCAGATTGGCCATCAGTGATCTGACCAGCATCATCTTGGTTGTTTTAGGTACAGTTAATCTTCAGTTCCAGGGTCATTTGTTCCTATTTCTTTGAGGTCCATTCTCGGAATTGCAGCAGCTCATATCTTGCGTACAGTCCGGTCATCGTGTAGTTAACTTCTCCACCTGGTGTTTTAGTATCTATAACACAGCTCACAGGATATGGCTCAGAATATTATCTAGAGCCCTTGAGAAAGAACTAAAGGTCCTTGACTATGCTTAATGACTACATTATTATTATTTAGTCTCCTTTGACTGTTTTTCTTTGTTTCATCATTTCTCACTTCTCTGGTTAAACTTATTCTTTGACTAAAGTTTCCCACAGGCAAAAGGCAGCAGAGGACAAGGTGGAGGTGGGGGACCACACAAGGACCACCCAGTCCTGTTCTGTTTCACTAAGACCACTCAGCCTTCCAGTGAAGCTCCTGGTTGTCAAGTGACCCCAGCAGGTAACACTGTCTTCGTGCAATTACCACTGACCATGGGCCTGGGCACAGTCATTGCACCTCTCCTGACTTACCACAGTCTTCAGGCTCCTCTGGAAGACCAGTTTTTCTTCAGCTTTTACATATTTATTTGGTTGTGCTGGGTCTTAATTGCAGCATGTGGGACCTTTTTTTAGTTGACATATGTGAACTCTTAGTTGCGGCATGTAAGATTTAGTTCCCTGACCAGGGTTCAAACCTGGGCCCCCCTGCACTGGGAACTTGGAGTCTTAGCCACTGGACCATCAGGGAAGCTCCCAAGACCAGCTCTTTCCACATGACTGCCCACTCCATTTTTCACTCCACTGCCTCTGACACCTCAGGATTGCTCGTCAAAGTCAAAGTGTTAGCCTCTCAGTCGTGTCCAACTCCTTGTGATCCTAAGTACTATAGTCAGCAAGGCCCCTCTGTCCATGAGGTTTCCTAGGCAAGAATACTGGAGTGGGTTGCCATTCCCTTCTCCAGGAGATCATCCTGACCCAGGGATCCAACCTGGGTCTCCCACATTGCAGGCAGATTTTTTACTGCCTAAACCACCAGGGCCCTCCTAAAGCTGCTCTGTATATTCTGCACTGACAGCCAGTCCTCCCAGTCTCTCTTCCTTACTATTCTTGGAAGGTAATGTTATGCGGAGACAAAGTTCTGGCATGGACACAGATATCTGTGTGACTCTGGGCAAGTTGCTTCACCTCTCAGTTTCTCAAGCAAAACATGAAGACACTGGGCCAAGTCAGTCCCAAATTCTTTCACTCTGAAATGTCATGATCCTGTTAAATCCTTAAAAGCCAGGATAACTGGATAACTTATTTCCCCCTCCGTTCCCTCTCTGATGAGGGCATTTTTAATGATTATCTGATATTATCAGATATAATAAGTTGTGTTTTATTTTTTTAAAGTATGCTTCTCAATTTTGCCATCAAAAAAGGATATTTTCTTCAAAGTGGGATTTTCATTTTGATGGTCTCTAGCTTTTTAAAATAACTAATTTACTGAGTTGGAGGTTTTTTAAAGGAGGGAAATAGGATCAGGGAGGGAGGGGTGTACAGGAAGCTTGAATCTATATCCATAATATCATATTTCTTTAGGAAAAACAGGAGGCACAGACAGCAAAATCTTAGAATGTGATGAAGCCTGAGATACAAAAATTGTTCATTATATGCTTGTGAATAGCTCTCACTTTCCTCTAATCGTTTTCTTAAGTATAGAAACTTGACTTCTCGTATCCTTTTTTCTTTTGTTGGCCTTTCGATTATTGGTATTTGAAAATCGATAGCCAGTCAATTAAGGTAGGACCAAGAGAGATCTAGATTCTTCTTTTCCTTTGCAGCTCTTATTCGGTTCCAATTCTTCTAGGAAGCCTTTCAGTTTGCCTCAGTCTCCTGTTAACTTTCAGCCAATTGCCTGGTGACTTTGCTGGAAGGTGCCATTCTGGGCTCTTAATTCACTTGTGCAACACCCACATTTTCATCCATGGCACGCTGATAACCTGTATTATCACAACGGGCGAGGTCACTGTGCTCACAAACAGCCCCACAAGTCAGTTCTTGCCCACACTGCATGTCTACGGTGGATTGCCTGTGGCTGTAATCCATGTCATCTTCACCCTGGGACTGCTGGTGGAGCAGTCTTAACCTGTCACGTTGCCTGTTTCCTGGTTATTGTTTGGTTGCTCAGTTGTGTCCAACTCATTTTACGACCCTGTAGACTGTAGCCCACCAGTGTCCTCTGTCCGTGGGATTTCTTAGGCAAGAATACTGAAGTGGGTTGCCATTTCTTCTTCCAGGGGGATCAAGTCAGGGGGACCCTGACTTGGCAGGCAGATTCTTTACCACTGAGCCAACCAGGGAAGCCCCTGTTTCCAGGTTAAGGGGGAATAACCTGGTAACCATCATCTAAGTCTGAAAACTCCCACCAACCTGACTTCTAACCATAGTTTATTGGCCAAAGCAAGTCACATGGGGACTCCTGAGTTTAGAGGGCAGGGGTATCTAAGTTTCCTGGTGGGAGGGGCACCATGGCAAGGGAACCAGACTGTTGGGTGTACAGGTCAGTAACACAATCCACCATCCCTTAGCAAACATTTCTTCTACTGAATTTGAACTTTCATCTCTCAGTTGGCACACTTCCTGTGATCTCACCTGCTGATGCTGCCAGTTTTAGCAGTGTTGCCCTCTTAAGGAACTCTTTGTACAAGCATTTAAATATTTCATTGCATTTTAGCCCTTATTAATTTATAACCATGGATGGAAAATGGAAAATTAAAGTGCTGATATGAGTCATAAGGAACACAGGTCTCATAACTTTAAACACTGGAGAGGAATCCTTGGGTATGCCAGAGCTGTGGATCTCTCAATCAGGGACCAGAGGGTCCCTGGTCAACGTGGGCTAGTTGGCTCTTCTCATTTGTGAAGGAAACTAATTAAGAAACTTATAAAGAGCTAGGACAATATCATCAAAGCTCACGTTGTAATTAGAAAGATTCTTAACTCTCTGGTAAGAGAAACTACCACATCAGCTTTTGAACATGCTAGTTTCATATGTGTATTTTCAGGAACAACTGCCTGTGTCGGCTGGTGGTTTTATTTAGTGCTTTACACATGTGCTGTGTTTCCTCAGGTTGTGAATCCCTGAGGATGGGATCTCAGGGGCAGCATGGAGAGCTGAACGTACTCAAGTTCTGCAGTGAGACCACCCTGGGTCCAGATCCTGGCACTGAACATCTGGCAGTAAGACACAGGACAAGCGGCTTAAAGCTTTGGACCCTCCATTGTCTCATCTGAAAAAATGGGGGTTTTAATACTTAACTCATAGTTTGTTGTGAACTTTCCTAATACATGTAAAATACTAGCAGCTGCTACATAATGTTAATGCTGTCTAAATCTACCATTTACTATGCTTACTGAGTGCCAGGCATGGGACATGCTTTACTCTGTAATAACCTCTCAACAACCATAAAGATAGGATTATCATTCACATTTTGTAAAAATCAGAAAGATTAAGTGATTCTTCCAAAGACACAATCGTTGGCAAATTATGTCTTGAACTCATGCCCTTTTATTACAGAATTCTATAAACTGAATAATGCGAGATTAACTGATCTTCCTACTTCAGAACCTAAGGCATTGCCAGATCCTGCTTCTCTAGATCATGAAAGAAGATAAATTACTTGATAACAATTCAGGGTTAGATGTCTCATTGCTCTCAATTTGTTCGGTTCCCCTCTGCTGCTCTTTTGTGTGTGTAGTAAAATATACATAAACATAAGATTTAGCCTTTTAACCCTTTTTCTGGTACAGTTCAGTGGGATTAAATACATTCACAGTGTTGTTGTAGAACTGTTATGACTGTTTGCAGAATTTTTTGTCATTCCAAAAAGACATTCTGTACCCGTGAAACACAAGCTCTCCCCCTCCTTCTAACCTCTGGTAACCTCTATTTTACTCTCCATCTCTAAGAATGTGTGCCTACTCTTGATACCTCATCGAAGTGGAATCACACCGTATTTGTCCTCTTAAGACTGGTTTATTTCACTTAGCCTAACATTTTTCCAGGTACCTCCTTGCTGTAGCAGGTATCAGAGTATCATTCCTTAAAAAAAAAAAAAGTCTATTATGGGAAAAATCACACAACAACATCTACTATCTTAACCTTTTTTTAAAAAAAATTCTGTTTATTTATTTGGCTGCGTCCAGTCTTGATTGCAGCATGCAGACTCTGGGGCCAGTGGGCTTAGTTGCTCTGCCACATGTGGGCTCTTAGTTCCCCAACCAGGGATTGAACCCGTGTTCCCTGCATTGGAAGGTGGATTCTTAACCTCTGGACCACGGGGAAGTCCCTATCTTCGCCATTTTTAAAATTTTTATTTACTTATTTATTTTTGGCTGCACTAGGTCTTTGTTGATGCGTGTGGGCTTACTCTAGCTGTGATGAGCAGGGGCTACTCTTATCTGCGGTGCGTGGGCTCCTCCTTGCAGTGGCTTCTCTCGTGGAGCTCGGGCCCTAGGGCTCGTGGACTTCAGTAGTTGTGGTTCACAGGCTTAACTGCCACAGCATGTGGGGTCTTCTCAGACCAGGGATCGAACCCGTGTTCCCCGCATTGGCAGATGGATTCTTAATCTCTGGACCACCAGGCAAGTCCTGCCATAACCATTTTTAAATGTAGAGTTTAGCAGTGTTAAGTATAGTCACATTATTATGAAACAGAACTTTTTCATCTTGCAAAGCATGAACTTGTACCCATGAAAAACATCCCCTCCTTATCCTTCTCCCCTCAACCACCGTTCTATGTTACGTTTCTATGAATTTGACCACGTTGGATTCCTCGAGTCAGTGGAAGCAGACAGGATCTGTCTTTTTGCGATTGGCCTGTTTTGCTCGGTGTAAGGTTTTCAAGGTCCGCCTGTACTGTAGCGTGTGACACGGTTTCCTGACTTTTTAAGGCTGAATAATATTCCCTTATGTATCTATGTATCTCATATTGTGTTTATCCATTCATATGGACACTTGGGTTGCTTCCCCATTTTTTGTGAATAATGCTGCAGTGAACACAGACCAAACACCTGCTGTTTTGGTAAGCAGGAAAGTATGTCTCCCAGACTCCTTGTCAGCTGGTTTCTGGGAGTTCAGCCAATGGAAAGCTCTGGCAGGAGCCTGGAGGAGGGGAGGAGGGGAGAGGCCAAGGCAGTCCTGCTCGCTCTCTGCTTCAGGAGGCGTTTCCACCAGCAGCAGCCTTGTCTACAGAGATCTGCGCCACCCATGCAGCTCCGCCCTTCCCACCACGGTCACTGGTCTAGCCGGGTGGAGATGGGAGTGCCTTTCCTATTTTTGCCAACTTCTGGGTTGCCTCAGTGTCCCCTGTCTGCCTTCTCATCCGGGTGCAACCATGGTGTAAGATTTAAGTTTTCTTTCACTGGTGGGACATAACACAGTGACACGCAGACAGAAGGAAGGCAGAACTCTGTGACTGAAGGCTCCACAGTAGAGAAGACATCTAGACAGGACCAGCCGGGGACAGGGTGACGGCAGGTTGGACAGTAGCTTCTGTATGGCAAGCGGGGCGGGGTTCGCAAGGTTTTGAGGGCTTCCTGGGGACTGGGTATTTTGAATAACTGCCCACCCAAGGGAAAAAGCACCACGCTGGGTGTTGGGTATCTGGGGCCTCTGGCCTTGGGTAAGTGCATATTGTAACACAGGCATGTTAGAACCTGATAAGGCAAGCAGTTTGGGTGGGGGCTTAACAAACTGCCTGCAAAGTGGAACTGAGCGTTTGCAGCCATGTCTTCAAAAGTGGGTCAAGATGGCACTGGCGAAGTATGTTATGATAGGAACCAGTTCCCTGCAGTACATTCCCTTTGTGTAGAATGTCTAGTTTGGCTTCCCTTTTCCTGACTGAACTCTGATGGGTACAACTATATTTGGTGGCATTCCAAATCTTTAAACGTTGATGAACTGAAGAGTATGCCATGCTAACACC
Source organism: Cervus canadensis (assembly GCF_019320065.1). Taxonomy (NCBI): domain Eukaryota; kingdom Metazoa; phylum Chordata; class Mammalia; order Artiodactyla; family Cervidae; genus Cervus; species Cervus canadensis. Next base: position 62,962,644 of record NC_057397.1, on the reverse strand, counting down.
ACTACTCATCAAAGTTGTTGTTGTGTTGTTGTGTTGTTAGCCGCAGTATCTACCACTGATGACTCCCTCTGCCCCTCTTGTCTCTTTCTTTACTCTATGAGGTTCTCGGAGGCGGAGGTTGGGTCTTAGGCTGTCTCTCTTACAACCCCCAGTCCAGAACCTGAGCAAACCCCGAATGTGTGCTTTAATAAATACATGATTCATTACATGGATCTCAGAGCGTATCAGTCACGCTTTTTGACTTCCGCCTTGGCTGCAGTTCAGGGCTGGAGCCAGCTCCACGCTCTGACCTTCACAGTCCTGACCCCCGACTGGGACAAGATCCAGATTCTTTAATGAATCATCTGGCATCCTACTTATTTGCTTCCACACACTCCTATAAAATTGGCATTGATCACAGCCTCCATGAAGCAATTCTTTGTTATTTGACAGAAACAAGAGACAGCTTTCACTTTTTTTTTTTTTAACTGTTGTTTAGTTTGTGTTTAATTTCTGAGAGAAATATGGGGCCTGTCCCTAGGGCCAGCTTCACGGGCCTGCAACCTGGGCAGTACTACAGGGTCCCACCACTTCAAAGGGCCATGCTTGGGTTAATGTTCCACTGTTGTCATCTTCAAATTCCTAACAACCTTTAAACCAGAGGCCTCACAGTTTCAGTCTGCACCTGACCCACAAGTCAAGGTAGTAGTTCCTGCTTATCTCATTTGTATGTCCCTTAGGCTCAGGCATCAATTTTCCAAGTAAAACAGGTTTAATATTTACAAAAACCTCAGTGGTTCAGAAGCTCCCTCAGGAAAAATAATCTGAGGAGCATGGCATGAGAAGCTTTTCATCTTCTGTTACGTCCCCTAGCTACACTGACACCCATAGAACTTCCTTAGCCCCGTCACTCTCTCATCTGCCCCTTTTCCTTCCAAATGTTAAGTCCCAGCTTTTGTACTACTTCCTATTTCTAACCTTGGGGCTCACCAGCCCCTAGACCCTTGGGTATCCTGCTCCCATCCTGCCCCCATCCTGCCCAAGTTGTCCTCTGTCTCTCTCCTTGGTCAACCCCAACTTATCCTACAATTTGGAATTTAGCTGACACCAGCTCTGGGAAGTCCTCCCTGACCTTTCCAAGCTGAGATCTGAGGTTCTCATAGCACCCTGTGCTAAAGATATCTAAGCACTTATCTTGCTGTTTTGTTTTCTATTTACTTCACTGTCTCCCTCATTAAATGATGAGCTCCTTATAGAGACCATTTCTTGTTCTGAGATGGTGGCCCGGCTCAGTTCCAAGGAGATACTTAATAAGTTCTCGCTCATCAAATGAGTGAATGGGTGAATGGTGTTACACCTAGGAAAGAAGTACTTTCAAGATTGAAGAAGACATTCCAGAGTGCCCTCTGGCATAGGCATATGGACCCCCTTTCCAACGCATCTAGGGAAGGCGCTGAGCCCCCTTTTACATTTCCAGGAGTTAGGTGGTAGCTCTTGGAATTTCTCAGCTTTTTTATTCTTAAATTTTATTTGTTTATTTTTGTCTCCTCTGGGTCTTAGTTGCGGCAAGCAGCGGCTACTCTCCCGTTGTGCTGTGCGGGCTTCTCATCGCAGTGGCTTCTCTTGTTGCAGAGCATGGGCTCTAGGGCTCTCGGGCTTCAGTAGTTGCGGCACGTGGGCTCACTGGTTGCAACTCCCAGGCTTTGGAGGACAGGCTCAGTAGTTGTGGCCCATGGGCTTAATTGCTATAAGATGTGGGATTTTCCCACACCAGGGATCAGACCCGTGTCTCCTGTATTGGCAGGTGGATTCTTTACCACTGAGCCACCAGGGAAGCCTTGAATTTCTCAGCTTTGAGAGGGCTCCTGAGGTCGCTCCTGGGACAGCTGCTTGCTGAGGTCATGGAGGTAGTACAAGTGAGACCTTCCCTCCCCCAGAGGACTGTCTGGCTCTATACAACTCCCAGATCAAGTGTCTCTTGCAAACTATTACAGAGGATGGATAAACAAGGTCCTGACGCATAGCACAGGGAATTACATTCAGTATCCTGTGATGAATCATAATGGAAAAGAATAAGAAAAAGAGGGAATCCCTGGAGGTCCAAGGATTAGGACTCAGAGAGTCCACTGCCGTGGGTCTGGGTTCAATCTCTGGTTGGAGAACTAAGATCCCACAGGCTACACCACACAGTCAAAACAGTAATAACAATATGAAAAATATAAATATATATATATATATGTGTGTGTGTGTGTGTGTGTGTAACTGACTCACTTTTCTGTACAGCAGAAACTAACCCAATACTGTAAATCAACTATGCTTCAACAAAATTAATTTTTTTTTTAAATGTCTCTTGCTTCACCTTTTCTGGTCTGCATTCTATTCACCCTTTACAAGGCCTGACTGTCCCTCTGCTTTCCCAATGCATTTTGTTTGCGCCTGTAAGGATACTTGGCACACATTCTGAATAGCATCACAGTGACTTGTGCACCAGGCTAAACAATAAACTTTGGGAGCAGGAGCAGAATGTTCTGTTTGTAACCTTTATGTCTTACGCAGTCACCACTCAGAGTAACGCTAGGTAATTTGGATCTCAAATAGATAGATTGAGATGTAGTTTGTCCTAGAAAAGAAGAAATTTGACAAAAGAAAGAGAGTGGCATTATCTGACAGAAAGAAAAAACTCCCCCTTCTCATTGGAAAATACCTGAACTTGGAAGAAGTGGGGCAGGGAAGGATCTAGGGAGAGAAAAACTGGAGATGACAAGGGAAAGGACCTGGTGACGAAGAGGTTGCAAGTTCTGATGTCCAAGAGGTAAGAAGGGCTTAAAATCTGGAAATGAAGGCAGGTGGCTCACTGGTAAAGAATCTGCCTGCCAATGCAGGAGAGGCAGGAGACCTGGGTTCGATCCCTGGGTGGGGAAGATTCCCTGGAGGAAGAAAAGGCAACCCACTCCAGTATGCTGGCCTGGAGAATTCCACGGACAGAGGAGTCTGGCAGGCTACAGTCTGTGGGACCGCAGAGCTGGACACGACTGAGCAAACACAGTGAAGGCACCACGGGGACAGTGAGGGATGGAGAGGAGGGATGACGGGTGAATGGCAGGTCAACCTGACCAAGGCCGTGGAGGCTGCTGTCCTTCACCCTCGCAGAAAAGAAGCAAGCATGTCTCCGGAAGCTGAGGCTTCTGGTAAAACAGAGCAGGGTCCTGTGGCTCCCCACCCTCTACTCCCATGTCCTCAGCCTACCATTTGTCTGTGGAAAAACTTTAGTCAAAAAATAAGTTTAATCAGAGAAGTGAGAAAATGCAGAAAAAAAGGAAAACAGTCAAACTAGACAAAACAATAATAGTTTAGTCGCTAAGCAAAGTCAAGGACCTTTTGGTTCCTCCTCAAGGGCTACAGATAATACTCTGAGCCATATCCGGGGAGCTGTCTTATAGAGACTGAAACCCCCACCAGGCAGACGAAGTTAACTACGTGATGACCAGGCTGTAGCCATGACATAAGCTGTCACAATTCCGAGAACTGGCCTCAACGAAACGGGAACAAACCGACCCTGGGACTGAAGACTAACGGTACTTAAAACAACAAGATAACTCTGGGCAGATCTCTGCGTAACCAATCCCCCCTCACGTCCACGCTGCCACCCCCATTGCAGGCATCCGAAATAAAGCAAGCTTTCGTTTCTACTCACCTTGCCTCTTTATTGGCTTTTGAGCAGAGCACTTTTGGTTACACTAGGGATGAAATCAAGGTGACTTGTCTAAATAGCCCTGTATGACTGCAATCAGTGTTCCAGTTACATCTGCTACTGTTTGAAAAACAAGTGACCGAGCTGTGACCAATTACCTTGGGAAACCACTGTTCCTCTTTTTGTGGCCAATTCCATATTCTCTTGCATCCAAATAAATACAATTCCAAAGGCACTGACATAAAGCATTTGTTTCTTTGTTTTAATTTTATTTGCATTTATTTTTTGCTGCATTCCATAAATTTTTGATTCTTCGGTTTCTTCTGGGATACCTTTTTCTTCTGTGCAACCTCCTCTTCTGGTTTAGGAACAAGGTGATCTTCCTCAGTACGGATCACCTCAATGGGGTAGGGAGAGCTCATGGATGGGTTGATCTGACCATGAGCTCTGTAGGTCCTATGCCACATCTTCGGGGCTTTGTTCACCTGGAAGTGCTCAATGACCAGAGAATCTACATCTCATCCTTAAGTTCAACATTACCCTCTGCATTTTTGAGCAAGGGCAGGAGAAATCTCAGCACTCTTTTTGGGCCACCAACCCTGCGTCCAGCACCACTCTTTGGCCTGTGCACATCTACCAGCTCCACCATACCAACAGAATGGACACATTGCTTCTTTAAAGTGACATCCTTCAGATTATTGGTGGCTTTTCAGATATGCATACCCTTAATAGCAGGGGTGGGGGGGTGGGGGGTGGTTCACAAGTGTTCTTAAAGTGGACGTGAAGATTTGCATGATTTTGTGGGGTTTCAGGATCAATTTTTAGAGGTCACTTCAGGCTGCTTACCGGAAAAGCTTAAGTGTTCTACTGTTGTTGTTTTTAATTTTTGATGGTGCAGCTCGGCTTGCAGGATTTTAGGCCCCCTACAAGAGATGGAAAATTTGAACTTGATGGTGAAAGTGCAGAGTCCTAATCACTGGACCACCAAGGAATTCCTTGACATCAAGTTTTATTTAATAAACTTCATTTGCAGATGTATGGTTTCTCTCTCCCTGGCTCATTTCTCCAGCTAAGAGTCCTCTACTCTCTCTCCTCTTATCAAAAGCAATTTGGCTAGGGTCTGTAAATTTGAATATTTGAAGATTAAGCTCTCAGAAGTACAAAATTCCTTTGAATCAATGAGTCGCTTGCTTAATGAACATGAAATTCCGGTGGGGAGGGCAAAGCAGGAGATAACTATGGGAATGTGCTGGGAGTCAATTTGGAATGCAGCACTCCCCATTCTTATTCTTTATTTCTGTTTCTTCTCAGAGCACTAATGCTTGTCCTAGCGCTGGTTAAAAGTGGCTTTGAGCATCATTAAATATTAATGGAAGATTGCAGAGAGAAAAGTATCTCTAATGTGAAAGAAAACAGGAATTTGAAGTGAAAAACAAAGCCCCAACTGAAATCTCTTGTTTGGTACCTCTGATTAAATCCCACAATTACCTTCTTGTTGTTCAGTAGCCTTGTCCTGTCTGACTCTTGGTGACCCCATGGACACTTGCTCCCCTGTCCTTCACAATCTCCCAGAGTATGCTCAAACTCATGTTCTTGGAGTTGGTGATGCCATCCAACCATCTCATCCTCTGTTGCCCCCTTCTCCTCCTGCCCTCAATCTTTCCCAGCATCAGGGTCTTTTCCAATGAGTCCGCTGGTCGCATCAGGTGGCCAAAGCATTGGAGCTTCAGCTTCAGCATCAGTCCTTCCAATGAATATTCAGGGTTGATTTCCATTATGATTGACTGGGTTAATCTCCTTGCTCTCCAAGGGACTCTTAAGAGTCTTGTCCAGTACCACAATTCGAAAGCATCAATTACTGCCGTATCAATAAACAAGGATGTCACAGTCATCAGCTATTGCAGCCCTCCAAAGTGAGCTGGTGAGCCCTGAGGGAACTCAGGATGAATGCCTGCCATCTAGTAGCCATCAGACTACAGCTACTCCCTACAGTGAGTCCAGAGGAACTCAGGATGTGAAAAAATACAAGAAATTGGCCCCAGATATCTGAGGTACATATCAAAAGAATAATTTCAGTGAGCTCAGACTCTCCCATCTTCCCATATATATAGAAATGTACCTTAACTTGGGATATCTAATTTTCTTTAATTTACAAAAAATTTTTGATGTTCAGACTACCTGCCTTTTGTTGCAAAATTACTATGTAGCCTGGCTCGTCCTCTTTGCCTCCTAGCAGCAAGTCACTCAAGGTTACTTGAGATGGTGTTTTCCAGGCTTGAAGTCCTAAAAATTCCCATTGAGTGAAATATAACTCTCAACTTTTAGGTTGTATTTTTTAAGTCAACATAACTAAAAATAAATAAATAAATAACCCTTCCCTGAAAGCCACAGGGGAGTTGAGGCCTTTTGAACATGAGCTGCTTATACTCTTTCCTTACTGCCTGCAATAAATCCTGTTAAAGCACCCTCACCACAACCCACTATCAGTATATTGGCTTTACTGTGCAGCAAGTGAGCTGACCCAAAATTTGGTCCAATAACATCATTGCCAACATTTATTAGATCATCGAAAAAGCAGGAGAGGGACTTCCCTGGTGGTCAAGTGGCTAAGACTCTTTGCTCCCAGTGCAGGGGGCCTGGGTTCAATCCCTAGTAAGGGAACTAGATCCCACATGACACAACTAAGATCCCATATGCCAAAACTAAGACCCAGCTGAGCCAAAAAAAAAAAAGCTTTAAAAACGAAAGAAAAAGCAAGGGAATTCCCCAAAAACATCTACTTCTGTTTCATTGATTATGCTAAAGCCTTTGTGTGGATCACAACAAACTGGAAAATTCTTAAAGACATGGGAATACCAGACACCTTACCTGACTGCTGAGAAACCTGTATGCAGGTCAGGAAGCAATAGTTGGAACTGGACACGAAACAATGGACTGGCTCCAAATTGGGAAAGGAGTGCCTCAAGGCTGTATATTGTCATCCTGCTTATTTAACTTATACGCAGAGTACATCATGTAAAATGCCTGGCTGGATGAATCACAAGCTAGAATCAAGATTGGGGAATTATCAACAACCTCGCATATACAGATGATACCACACTACTGGCAGAAAGCAAAGAAGAACTAAAGAGCCTCTTGATGAAAGTGAAAGACAAGCGTGAAAAAGCGAGCTTTAAACTCAGCATTCAAAAAATGAAGATCATGGCATTCCATTCCATCATTTCATGGTAAATAGAAGGGAAAAAAGTAGAAACAGTGACAGATTTTATTTTCTTGGACTCCAGTATCATTGCGGACAGTGACTGCAGCCATGAAATTCAAAGACACTTGCTCCTTGGAAGGAAAGCTATGACAAAGCTAAACAGCATATTAAAAAGCAGAGACATCACTTTGCTGACAAAGGTTCATATAGTCAAAACTATGGTTTTTCCAGTAGTCATGTACAGATGAGAGAGTTGGACCATAAAGAAGGCTGAGTACGGAAGAATTGATGCTCTTGCATTGTGGTGCTGGAGAAGCCTCTAGAGAGTCCCTTGGACTGCAAGGAGATCAAACAAGTCAATCCTAAAGGAGATCAGTCCTGAATATTCATTGGAAGGACTGATGTTGAAGCTTCAATACTGTGGCCTCCTGATGTGAAGAACCAACTCATTGGAAAAGACCCTGATCCTGGGAAAGATTGAGGGCAGGAGGAGAAGGGGAGGACAGAGGATGAGATGGTTGGATGGTGTCACTGGCTCGATGGACATGAGTTTGAGCGAGCTCTGGGAGATAGTGAAGGATGGGAAGCCTGGCGTGCTGCAGTCCGTGGGGTCAAAAAGAGTGAGACACAACCGAGCGACTGAGCAACAAACAACCTGCATTTACAGTTTTTGCCTCTGTGAGAAATTCAATTTTCACTTGGGGGCAAATATCCAGGGAAAAATAGCTTCTAGCCTCTATCAACCCCCCCCCCTCCCCCCGGCCACCGATCTGATGGCTAAGATTCCTGGTTTCCATTCAAGCTACCCAGGTTCAACTTCTTGTTAGGTGATTAAGATCTCACTTCAAGCCACCACTCATTGCTGCCTTGCCAAGATTACTACTATAACCATATATCTTTTATTTTTAACTTTTTATTTTTTATTGGAATATAGCCAATTAACAATGTTATGATAGTTTCAGGTGCATATCAGATGGACCCAGCCCTATATATATATATATATACATCTCCATTCTCCCCCAAACACCGCTCCTGTTCAGTCTGCCCTATATCATTGAGCAGAGTTCTTTCTGTTATACAGTAGGTCCTTGTTGGTTATCTATTTTATATACACCAGCGTGTACATGTTGGTCTCATGGAAGCATTTTTAAAGGTGACATTTGGGGTAAGAACCGCAGTGGGTGTGACCTTCTTCTGATTGGTTGGTGGTGAGGTTAGAGGGTGATGTTTCTTTTTTTGTGTGTGTGTGATAAAGTTTTATTAAAGTATAAAGGAGATTTCTGACATAGGCATCAGAAGGGGGCAAAAGAGTACCCCTTTGCTAGTGTTAACAATGGAGTTATATACTCTACAATGAATCCAAAGAATGTCTGGAGGTTGTAAAGACCTCACCAGACCTACTCCCATAATTTACATTTTAAGATAACAGAGTTGGCTAGAAGGTTTAATCCAAAGATTGTCCTCAGGCAGGATACATCCTTGTAAAGACCAGACCTACTCCCATAATTTATGTTTTAAGATAACAGAATTAGCCAGAGGGTTTAATCCAAAGACTGTCCTCAGGCAGGATACATTATTGTTATATAATCCTAAGGAATGTAGAGGAAAAAAAGTAAAAAAGTTTGTCCTTTCTTCCTCCTTGAATATCCCAGACCTCTCTCTCCTTGGGGACCCCTAGACTTCTTATCAACCTGCCTAGGAAATGACTCTCATTTCCCCCTTTTCTTTTAGGAGAATTATGTTGCCTAGGGAAAAGGGGCGTCGTTCTCATTCCATAACTGCTTCCGAGCTGACAAGGGGCAGTTGTCCCTAAATTGGTGAGGCAACATATTCTCCTAATCCTCATAGTGAGGATGTCTGATCCAGGGGCTCCAAGTAATAGTTGGAGGAGGCTGTGGCACTCATAGGAGCTCGGACAACTATTTGTAAACTAAAAGCTTTTAGACGGTTAGAAAACCCCATTATACAGTTACAGACGTAAGGCAAAATAGTCATTAAACCAAGTTAAAATCAAAATGAAAAGTCACATTATGTCCATAGTTACATCAGTCCATCTTAAGGTTGTTAGATGTCATCAGTTTAAGAAGAGGCATCACATACGATTGTTGAAGGTATTTGCAGACTTGGAGAAAGTCCTTTCCTTGAAGTGGAGATGTCCACCATGGGACGCCTTTCACTGATGAAGAGGGGAGTGCTCCGCAGACCCAGCAGTTAGACCGATTATGGAATGCAGCATAGGAGTGAGCCCAGGACAGGAAGGCATTGTCTTGAGGATCAAACGGCAGACTCAGGATTTCTGGAGTCAGCAGAAGTAGGCTCACATAGATTGTCAGGCCCATCTTGTCCAGAAGTATCCCGGAAGAGCCCCCAAGATGAAAGGTTGTTGCTGAACGATAAGACGCGGGATTCTTGGACTCCAGAGAAGATGAATTCAATCCGGGGCCAGAGACAAGGCTGGATCGCTCAGAGCTTGTGTAATAAAGTTTTATTAAAGTATAAAGGAGATAGAGAAAGCTTCCAACATAGGCATCAGAAGGGGGCAAAAGAGTACCCCCGAGGGTGATGTTTCAAGAGTGTTAATCATCTGGGGTCTTCATCATTGTTCACCAGAGGCAGGGCGGTGTGTCTTAGTTTCTGCATAACAACTCAAAGGTATGTGTCAGATTGTTGTGTTCCTAGAGGAGGAAGTGGGATTCTGCCTGAACACTGGACTATTATGACTTTTCTTGCTGAGCTGCTTTTCCTTTGTTTCTGCATTCCCTCACTTCTCTAGTCGGCAAGCACTCCTGCCTGCTCTTTGAAGCTCAGGGAAGGCTTAGGAGACTAAAACTCTTTTCTACAAACAAGAAACAGGAGCGGTGGAGAGGCTTTTGTATCCAGGGGGCCTCGCAGGGTCCTCCTCGGCTTTGGTGTTCATTATTATTTCTTACTAGGGCTCGTGGTTGACATCTCTGGGGGTGACTCTAGAGTTCCTTGAGATCCAGGTTTACACTACACAATAAGAATGTGACAACTTTACAGCCTCGTAAAACTATTCTTGCACTTAAGCAGCCTTATCTCATATTCCTCCTCCTTTCTATATAATCTTTCTTCAAGAAATATAGATCCAACCAGTCTTTCTCTTTTTCCAAATCCAAAATGAAACATTGACACGTGCTCTATAATAATCTTAACTTGTCTGAGATGATTGGCTTACACAGCGATTAGCGGCTAACGTAGAACAAGGATTCTTCTGAGGTAAGAGATAGATGGGTTGGACACCTGGTGTTTGTCAAGTGGAGTAAAATTCAAGTTTTTTTCTCACCCAGACACTCCATGAACAAGTGTTAGTCGCTTAGTCAGGTCTGACTCTTTGCAACCCCGTGGACCCCATAGCCTGCCAGGTTCTTCCATCCTTATGATTTTCCAGATAAGAATACTGCAGTGGGTTGCCATTTCCTTCTCTGAGAACAAAGCTAGAGGCAAAATCTGAGCTCTTCTAAAGTAAAGAGATAAGGTGCCCAATCCTGAGGTCAAGGAAGACTTCCCTGTCTGCACAAGGGCAGGAAATCTTGAGGGTCAAAATGGGAAAGAGTCCAACCTCATAGTAAGTGTGGGCATGTACCCACAGGCCTCTACGGTCGGATCCATCTTAGCATGTGCATGCCTCTTGGGAATGGTCCAAGGAGCAGTCAGATGTGAAAAAAGAAACAAGATAATTGACCAAAGGTAAACAATGACCCAGACTTCCCAGGTGGTTCAGTGGTCAAGAATCCACCTGCCAATGCAGGAAACAGAAGAGGCGCCGATTTGATCCCTGGGTTGGGAAGATCTCAGGAGAAGGAAATGGCAACCCACTCTACTATTCTTGCCTGGGAATTCCCATGGACAGAGGAGCCGGGCAGGGTACAGTCATTGGGGTCACCAAAGAGTTGGACATGATTTAATGACTAAACAACAACAAAACAAAGACCCAGAAGCACTGTCCTATATGTGATTTAAATCACCTCTTTATTGGCCCCTCCTCACTCAGGACATCCACATTCCTCTCCAGGTGTGTGTCTCTGCCTAGTCTGACGTAGCGTGGTCCTTGTCATTCAGGATGGCCACACTCAAACTCTTTGAGTATGTATTTCTCTCTTGCTTTGGACTTGCTTTCCTCCTCCTTAGAAAGGATGCCATACCCTTTCTCCCTGGTGTGTATCTCTGCTCTGCCTCCGACTTAAATAGATAAACTTTTTCTACTATGTGTTCTCCCATAAGTTGTGCTGCGTCTGTAATAATAAACTTTGTAACTGTTTTTAGTTTTGGCCTCCTGGAAACTTTCTTGCTTTCAAACTTGGAAAGGAGTGAGGGCCACTTTGCTTCTAGCCTCTAGTCCCTGGTGGTCTGGTGGCTAGGTTTCCTGGTTTTCATTCAGGCTGCCCAGATTCAGTTCCTGGAGAGGAAACTAAGATCTCTCTTCAGGATCACTCTCTCTCCGAGATCACTTCCAGACCAAACACTAGATGGGAAGAAATAACCGCAAAATGGAGTCCTAAAAGTATCTCTTAACTCTCTGTGTTGAGTCTCACAGATGCGACCCAAAAAACTGGGTTCACCTCTTGGTGGGTGTGGAGCCAAAACAAGAACAGTGAGAAGAAAGGATTTATTACTTGCACCAAGTAAGGAGAACACTGGGGATCTTCCCCAAAGCAGTGCCTAAGAGCAAAGCTGGGGAAGTCTTAAGCTAAGGCTACAGGCATATTCATGAAGGGGCTTGGGTGATCACAGAGTCCAAACTTGAGTTGACTGAAGTCATGAGGGCCTAAAAAGGTCGACAACATCGTCCCTTAGAGCAGTGGTCCCCAACATTTTTGGCACCAAGGACCAGTTTCAAGGAAGGCAACTGCTCACCTCCTGCTGTGTGGTCCCGTTTCTAACGAGGGGTGGGGGCGTTGGGGACTCCTGCCTTAGAGGATGGTTGCACACTGGAAGGGGTTTAAATTCTGCAAAACAGTTCAAGAAAGTGCGCCAGGTTAATGGTTACCACTGAAACACACCTGGGAGTCTTCACACCTGATTTGTTATCTTTGCTATTGTTACTTCTCTTGCCCCTTAACAGTTTTTTCTTACGTTCCCTTAAGACCTTTCTTGCTGAGGCCTGTTCAAGGACAAGCACTGGGGTCAGTCTTAGATCACAAAATGGCTTAGGCCAAAAAAGGCTTCTCTTATGCCAAGAAAGCCATGCCTGGTTCTCTTTTTTTTCCCAGGACTCCTTACCTTACCTTCTCACACCTTGCGGCAGTACTTGGTTTGATGACTGTTTCTTTAGAGCTGCAGTCACGATTTAAAAACGCTACCTGAAGCACAGAAGGTACACATCCTATTTTCTGGGAAAAGATTAGTAGCACAGTGATTGAGCTGGGAAGCAGAGACAGACTGCTCTGGGAGGCTTCAGCAGCGGTTCAAAGGACTGCAGTTGGCCGGAATCACCCCTACCGTTTCCCTCCTCCAGCCAGTCTGCAAGATAACTACCGGGATGGCACCGAACCTACAGAATATCTGCAAGATACAAGTGGAAGGAGAAAAAAAAAAAAACCCCACCACCAACTAGACTGTAAAAGAATCTCGAACTGGTGGTGGAGTTACACGGATGACCAATCGAAAGAGGGGAAGGCCCGGAACTCCACCGGGGCCGACTCGGGGACGACCCGGGGTGAGGGTTGATTGATTTCCGTCCCCCGGGGCGGGCGGCGCCTGCCGCCGGCCGGAGCCCGCGGTGACGTCACAGGGCCCCCGGCGCCCGTCACGTGGTCCGCGGCCGCCCAGCCCCGCCCCTGCCCCTCTCCCCGGTCCCGCCCCCTTTCCCCGCAGCCCTCGGAGCGCAGGGTCCGGCCGAGGTTCCAGCTGCGAGCTCTTCGCGGGGAGAGGCGCCGGGCCCGGGGCCGGTGGGCGGCGGACGCGGGCCGGGAAGAGGGAGCGAGGGTAGCCGGGGAGGGGGGCCGGAGACAGCCGCGCGGGGAGCAGGACCGACGGCCGAAGCTCCTGCGAACTTGGGCGCAGAGTTGCGCCACTGCGCCCGCGGCCCGAGCAATGAAGATGGTGGCCCCTTGGACGCGGTTCTACTCCAACAGCTGCTGCCTGTGCTGCCATGTCCGCACCGGCACCATCCTTCTCGGCGTCTGGTACCTGGTGAGCGCGACCCGCCTGGGCGAACCCCCTCCCCGGGGTGGGGGGCGCGCACCTGCCCGGGAGGAGCGCGGGCGCCCCGGGAGCCCGCCTCACTTTTCACACCCCCTCGTGGGTACCGGCTGCGGCCCTCGGGGTTGGGCGAAGCCGGCGTTAATCCGCCTAAAGTTATATTATTAGAAACTTAATTCTCTGGGCCGGCGGCTCGACGATGCAACCCCCTCCCGCCCCCCCCACCCCCGGCTCAGCCAACCTGTGGCGGGGGCTGCGGTCAGGGCCCGGTGTTCGGGGTGTGGAGGGTTTCGGGGGACGGTTCGCGCGGGCTGGGGTCGCGCTGAACAAGGGGGCGCCCGAAACCCTCCGCCGGGAGCCGGCTAGGGCTCCGGAGCTGCGCGGTTTCCGGCGAAAGTGCGCTTTGGTGGTCTGCGAACTCCCTCCCGGCACCCCGATCCTTGCCTGCGGAGCACGTGTCCGCCTTTCCTTTCTTCTCCGCGTTCACTGGGCTTTGTGCTTTCGACGGGTCGCAAGAGCCGTCGAGGCGGTGAGCCGACACCTCTTGCTGCGCACCCACCCCCCCGCGTGCCCGCTCTCCCTGCCCGCAGGTGCCCGCGGTTTTGCTGCCCCGTCTCCCGCGCGCTTTCGCATCCCGAGTGGGAATGGCTGGGGGTGGGGGTGCCCTACGCACACGTCTGTTGTAAAGCCCTTACCCTAGGAGGGGCTTACCTTGTGCTTCACTGCGTTTCATTCGGCCCTGGACAGCCATTTTGCACCCACTTACCTCCTCCACAAACCCCCGATTTGCAGGTGATCCCTACCTTCTTAGCCGACCCCGAAGACCCATCTGGTCTGTTAGTTTGTTTCTAGGTTGGAGCTTTTTATTTGTCTGGGGAGCAGTGATTATCAGGCGCTAGTGAGGCAACCTGATGGAGTGGTGCCCTGTACCAGCTCCAGGTTGATTGGTGCCCCCCCCCCCCCCCGCCCCGCCAAGACTGCACCAGCACCCGAGTCGGGCTCCGCTGCATCGTCGTTTCTGTTCCATCATGATGGAAAGTTAAGCCCGAGCCTCTTGGCGCTGAATGCCTCTGCACCAAGAAGAAACACCTTAGACGTGGTAGAAAGATGGCATATAGAACTTTCTAGTGGTGGTACATTCTGATCTTAGTCATCAGTGTTTTGGTGGGTTCATAATTCAGTGTTTGGGTATAACACGGACGTAAGTTGAATTGTGAACTCGTCTGTGGTGCCATTGTAAGCAAAACACCCCTGTCCCCCCATATGGTGTTCTCTGTGCTATTTATAGTTGCAAGTTTCCTTTAGTCAGTGCCTATCACAGGCCACACAATAGAAATCTTTGGCCTTAAAAGCTTTCAGACAGATCTTTAGTATATGTGGGTTCTTACTGTGCGGCTTGAATGCAGAGAGAACATCTGGGTATTGGCTCTACCCTGGTTTTACTGAAAGAGAAAAAAAAAAACAACGGAAATTTAAATTTACAGGAAAGAATAGTGGGTGGTCTTGAAATAGTGCTTTTATTGATGATCAAGACAATTTTATCCACATGTCTTGTGTCCTCCTTGAAGATGTTGAAATCTGCAGGCTTGCAAGTACATCTATGAATGTAATTTGCAAAATCTAGGGCACTGCATTAGGCAAATGGACTATGTGATCTACAGGAAAGATAAATCTACTTGAGCCCTGTTGTTGGCGGTAATCCAGTAGGACACATTGGTGTGATAAAAGGAGAGGACTCTGCAGGCTTTGTCCACGGCTTGAGCGTGCTCTTTGGGGAAAGGAGTTATTGATATGCAGGTTTTAGCATTTGGAAAGATGGCTTTCTGAAAAATAATTAGAAAGCTTTTCAGCAGATGTGAATAAGCAAGCCACTTTGGGGCTTCCCAGGTGGCGCTAGTGGTAAAGGACCCGCCTTCCAATGCAGGAGAGGAGAGAAACAGGTTCGGTCCCTGGATGGGAAAGATCCCCTGGCGGCAGAAAGGGCAAATCACTCCAGTAATTCTTGCCTGGGAAATACCCTGGCCGAGAAGCTTGGTGGGCTACAGTCCACCAGGGTCGCCGATTGTTGGATACGACTGAAACGACTTAGCGCACACACAATGTATGGGAAATCTGCTACTGGTCATCTTTATAATTGCTTTCCTCAAAACAATTTAAATTTTTCTTAAACTAGTGAGTTTCCCTCATCCTTTTACATATAATTTGGTTATCCAAAACTGATTTACACGTACATTTTTAAGATGAAGGAGCTAAAGAACAAGACATCTCTTTCTCTTACCACCAGTCATCTGGATGGAATGAGGTCACTATCAAAAAAAGGTAGAGTTTTCAGGAGAAAAAAGGGTAGGAGTATACATAGATATTCAAAAAAGAGTCAGCTGGAAAGGAAAGGTAAAGTGAACCTTTTTTATGCATTTTCTAGCTGTTTTCTACTGTGACCATTTACTAGGCTCCTGTGTGCTAGGTACTATACTATTTGTGCTCAGCCGCTTCAGTCTTGCCCAGCTCTTTGCGACCCCATGGACCATAGCCTGCCAGGCTCCTTTGTCCATGGAATTCTCCAGGCAGGATTACTGGAGTGGATTGCCATTTCCCCCTCTCCAGGGGTTCTTTCCGACCCGGGGATGGAACCTGGGTCTCCCGCATTGCCTGCGGATTCTTTTACCACTGAGCCCCCCGGGAAGCCCACTATACTATTGATAGCAATCCTTTTTTTGGCCATACACCGGCACTTCCCTGACAAGGGGTCAAACTCCGCTCTCCACAGTGAAATCGTGGAGTCCTCATCACTGGGTCTCCAGGGAATTCCCTAGAGTCCTTGATTAAAGAAACCAGCGTGAACTACGTAAGGACTATGAGTTGAGTTTATTCAGTGTCTTACTCTATATAAAATAGCCCAGGGGAACAACTTCTCAGACGGCTCTGAGAAACTGTTGTGAAGATGTGAGGGAGGAGCCAGGATATATGAATTTTTTGCTGTGAGAAAATCTGTAGTCGAAGTCCTAAGATGAGTGTTAATCATAGAACAGGCAAATCAGGTTAATGATTTTATGTATCATTTTGTAAGTATGGGAAGATGCAAGAATCTGGGAAAGCCGAAATTTCTCAGTTATAGATCTGCATTATCTTGGGGCAGGTGTCCAAGGCACAGACCACTTCCTGTCTGTCTCTAGCCTGAATTCCCCTCAGTCCTAGAGTCCTGGGTGACTGCAGTGGCTAACGGCTTGTTCCTGGTAGAACTGGAATGACAGGCAACATTTTTCTCTACAATGCTTTGCATAAGCTTAGTTTTTACATATTCCTGGTTGATTTTTTTTTTTTAATTCCCATTTTATAGAGGAAAAACCAAAGCGAAGAGGTTAAGTGATTTGCAGCTTGTGGTCTGAGTGATGTTTTGGTTTGTGCTGTTTCCACAGTTTTACCTTTTAAAAGTTGTTTTTGCCTTGAAATGATAAAGGTTTCCTTCAATCTAGTTTTAAAAAAGAAAGCATATTGATTTCAGGTATTTGATATTTGTATTAGCGATGGCTTTTCATTTACTTTCTTTTATTTTTTTCCCTTTAAAAATTGAGGCATACTTTACATATGGTGAAAATCACAGGTATTAAGTGTACAGTTCATTGACATGACCAATGTTTGCACCTTTGTAACCCACACCCTTAGAGAACATTCCCAGAAAGTTCCCTCATGCCGCTTCCCTCGTGTCTATCCCCTCCATAGACACCCCACCTCATAGGTGTTTTGCCTATTCATATAAATGGAATTATACTGTAGGTGTTTTTTTGTGTTGGGTTTCTTTAATTTAGCATAATGAATTTTACATTCATTCATGGTCTTGGAGTGCGTCAATATTTGTGCCTTATTATTGCTGAATATTGCTTTGTTGTAAGAATATACCACAATCTGTTTATCCATTTGCCAGATGATGGACATTTTGGGGCTCTTACGGATAAATCTGCTCTGAACAGTCTTTAAAAAAAAGACTATGTGGACATCTGTTTTTATTTCTCTTGAATAAATACCTCGCAGTGGGGTTTCTGGTCATTGTGTGTTTTAACTTGATAAGACACTGACAGGCATTTTCCAAACTGCCATTTTTACACCCCAGTCAACAGGGTATAAAGTTCACTGGGTGCGTAGTGGTAGCTATTGGTGACTTGAGTTTGAATTCCCCTGTGTGATTGATGACCTGAAACAGTTTATCTTTGCTTCTTGGCTAGCTATGTATCCTCCTTTGTGTTGATTGCACATTTTTTTAAAAACTGAGTTTTATCTTTTTTTTTTAAATTCTACAGATTTGTGAGAACTCTATATTTTGGATACCAGTCCTTTATTAAATAAATTCTTTGTGAATATTTTCTTTCAGCGTGGCTTGCCCACTGATTTTCTTAATAGTCTATTTTGATGAACTGGAGTTTTTAATTTCAGTTAAGTTCCATTCACCTTTTTTCTTTTATGGTTAGTACTTTCTGTTAGTACTTTCTTTGCCTACCCTGAAATTGTAAAGATACTCTCTTACATTTTCTTTGGAAGCTTTATGGCCTCAGCTTTTATGTTTACATCTGGTTTAGTTCTGAGTTTTGTGTAGAGCTTTTGTGTTTTGTGTACTGCGATGTGAGGTGGAGGCTTATGTTTACTTAGAAAGGCAGTTTAATCATTAAACCTAAGAAAATAGTTGATTTCTCCCATAACCGTTAATAGCTACAAACGTTTTTTAGAAAAACAAGTAAGGTGCATTATCTATCCTCACCGAATGAGGACTGATTTGTCTTGGTTTCCGGAGGGATCACGATTTGAAAGGAGTACTCCACGCAGAATGCTTGCTCTGTGGGCTTCTAGGATTTCCTCTCTTCAACAAAACCTAATAATCTAAGCCTGAATCCGTTAACTTCCCTAAATTTGCCCACACTCAGATTTGCCCACACTAGTCTCCTTCGACTCCTGTCTCAGATTCCTCAGGTAGCTGCCTCTGTCCCCCCTTGCCATCTGGATTTCTTCCTTTATTCCATCTCCATGTTATATTGATTTTTTTTTCCAACCTCCTGAGTGCCTTATTCTGTCCTGTTCTAATTCTTGCTACCACTTCTCTCGTTTAGGCTCTCATTAGCTCTCACTTAACTGTTATAGTCGAATCATAACTGGTCTCTCTGCTTCTAGCCTTGCCATCAGTAATCCATTTTTTTTTTCAGTCTATTGCATATGCAATTTCCAGAGGTATTTTTCTCAAACACAAATACGAGCTTGTCATCCTACTCCTAAAAAATGTGGGCTCACTGTCTCTGGGAGATGTGTGTTTCTTGACACGTGTGTTTCTCATCTGCTGAAGTCGGCTTACACAGTTAAACAATGCGGTGGATTTCACCGAATCCCTTTCCCTCCTCTTTCCCAGGCCTCAGGTTACCTTCTTTTAGGATACAAATGGTTGCTATATATGCCAGCTAGTAATTAAGCTGTGAGTCCTGAGATTCATACAGATTTGATAAATTTATCTGTACAGTCCTGAATCAAACAGGCCACGGTTATGTGACTAGAATATACTGATGAATTTAGGTCTGGGATATGCTTCCCTTGAGCTATTGGTTAGGAGGGATGTGGGGGGGGCGGTGGGATTAATTTAAAATATCAGTGTGAGGACAGAGGGTTGAGACATCCGGAGGCTGTTACTGGGAGGAGGAAGAAAGAATGTTTGGAGAGCAGTAATAAACAAAAATAAATCCCTGCTGTATTCCTTATGCTAAAGGCCACATTTTTTTAATACTTTTTATTTTGTAGCGGGGTATAGCTGATAAGCAAAAAATGGGACAGTTCAGGTGGACAGCCAAGGGACTCAGCCATACAGATACATGTATCCATTCTCCCCCAAGCTCCCCTGCCATTCAAGCTGACACATAACATTGAGCAGATTTCCCTGTGCCCTACAGTAAATCCTTGTTGGCTATCCATTTTAAATATAGCCGTGTGTGCGTGCCCGTCCCAAACTCCCTAACTCTTCCTTCCCCCAGTCCTTCCCCCCAGCAACCATAAGTTCCTTCTCTAAGTTTCTTTCTGTTTGGTAAGTAAGTTACAAAACCTTTCTTTCTAGATTCCACATAAAAGGAATGTTATGATATTTCTCCTTTTCTGTCTTAGCTTCACCCAGTGTGACAATCTCTGGGGCCATCCGTGTTGCTGCAAATGGC
Organism: Cervus canadensis; assembly: GCF_019320065.1. Taxonomy (NCBI): domain Eukaryota; kingdom Metazoa; phylum Chordata; class Mammalia; order Artiodactyla; family Cervidae; genus Cervus; species Cervus canadensis. The sequence goes on along the minus strand of NC_057397.1, from coordinate 62,943,431 downwards.
ATTATTTCATTCTTTTTACTGTAAAACCTGCATTTCTTACGGTTTATATTTTGCCATCAGGACTTGCGTTGCGCCTAACACCCTCAAGCATACTTTTTCCGTTGTAATTTCTTGCATTTTATCAGATGATTTTCTTAGTATGTTTTATTTTTTTTATTTTTATTTTTTAATTAATTAATTAATTTATTTTTTCGGTGGGTTTTGTCATACATTGACACGAACCAGCAATAGATTTACATGTATTCCCCATCCCGATCCCCCCTCCCACCTCCCTCTCCACCCGATTCCTCTGGGTCTTCCCAGTGCACCAGGCCCAAGCACTTGTCTCATGCATCCCACCTGGGCTGGTGATCTGTTTCACCATAGATAATATACATGCTGTTCTTTCGCAACATCCCACCCTCATCTTCTCCCACAGAGTTCAAAAGTCTGTTCTGTACTTCTGTGTTCTTAGTATGTTTTGAAAAGTGGTGCTGACAGTTGGAAGAATCTGTCATTGACACCTCGGATGGGTCCCTGTTTGTGCATACCATCCGTTTTACCATTCTCTAAGTGTATTTTAGGTTAGTCTTCAGCAAATACATACTGAATGCCTCTTTGTGCCAGACACTATTCTTTGGGGAGTTGGCCATATATCAGATTATAAAGGATGAAAGAGCTCAGAGTAGCTGGTCTCATTGGCTTTATGACCTGGCCTGTCAAATAACCAACTAGTTCACTTTGAAAGTCACAGCTTGCTTGTGTACCCAAGCCTGGTGGGTTCTTTTTGTATCCTTAGAAGTCCTGGTGCAATAACTATTGATTTCTGTCTGGATAGTAATACTGGACAGTAAAGCTGACATCTTGCATTTGTAGAGTGATTGATACTTGGTTTTCAGTGGACTTTCACATTTGTTCCTGTTTACACCTCAAAGCAACCCTGGGGTCAGGCTTGAAAGGTGATGATATGCTCCTTTTAGATGAATAGTTTCTTTCCAGCTGTCAGATTCTGTAACTTGGTCCATAAGTTCAGGGCAAAATAGGGACTAACTTGTAATATGTCGGTAATTCTTATTACCTAGTGTTTTCCTGACTATATTAGATTGTAAAAGACTGAAATTCTAAAGTAAGATTTATGGATTTTATTCTGTAGATAGTGAGAGGCACTGAAGAATTATGAACAGGGGTGAGGGGGTGAAAGCAGTTTTTAAGGAGGATGGAAAGGGCTAGCTGTTTTAGATGGCCAGGTGACAAGGCAGGGTGCGGACAGCCTTCCAGATGGGAGATGCTGCTACGTCAGGTCTTCCCACCAGAAGTTTCTCATTTGCTGATGATGCGAATTATATGAATGGGAACTCTCATTGGCTAGTTAATGATACAAGACTGTCTTGCCATCCTGCCTCTCTTCATCTGAATACTGGCATCGAACAGATTTGGGACAGAAATGGATACTGGGTTTTCGAGAGATGTCTAATGAGTCCCTTAAAAAAAAATACAGGCCTCCCCACCCACAAATAAAAAGGATCGAGGGAAGTTTTATGAAATATTGTCTGGTGAAGATATCAGTGGTGTTTACTACCTTTTTAAAAAAGCTTCAAAAAATTACTGCTATTTATTATTTATGGCTGGACTGGGTCTCTGCTGCTGCCCGTGGGCTTTCTCTAGCTGTGGTCCGTGGCTTCTCGCTGCAGTGGCTTCTGTAGTCGTGGAGCCCAGGTTCCAGGGTGCGCCGGCTTCAGTAGCCGCAATGCGCTGGCTCAGGAGCTGTGGCTCAGAGCCGTAGATGTCCGTCAGCCCGTGGGTTCTTCCCCGGACCAGGGATCGAACCTGTGTCCCATGATGGATGTTCATCCTGAACATTTTAGAGGCAAGCCGACCAAGAAATAAAGTGTTTGTTAATATCACTTTCTCTGGGTCCCACTATAGATACATTTAACGTAACGTTAAAAAGTCCTGAATATTTATTGGAAGGACCGATGCTGAAGCTGAAACTCCATACTTTGGCCACCCGATGCAAAGAACCAACTCTTTTGAAAAGAGCCTGCTGCTGGGAAAGAGTGAAGGCAGGAGGAGAAGGGGACGACAGAGGATGAGATGGTTGGATGGCATCACTGACTCAATGGACATGGGTTTGGGTGGACTCCGGGAGTTGGTGATGGACAGGGAGGCCTGGCGTGCTGCGGTTCATGGGTCGCAGAGTTGGACATGACTGAGCGACTGAATGAACGTAACAAAGTGGTTAGCATGAGTTTGGCACCAAGATGTGGATTCTGTGAAACACTCATATCCCAGTAGCCCAAAACGAGACAAAGGACTTAGCTGCATGGTAGGCAGGGAGATGGTATCTTCAGCTGGGAATTTACATATCCAGTACCCCTGTTACTGTGAAGGAAGAGGAAAATAGATTCCAGGGGCATCTACCAATCTGACATGACACCAAACAATAGCCTTATTGCTGCAATCCTGTTGCCTGTTGGGCAGCTGGTACTAATTATTGGAGGCTTTAATTCCAGTATACAAACCAGTACTTCCTGGGCTTTCCTGGTGGCTCAGATGGTCAAGAATCTGCCTGCAGTGTTGGAGACCTGGGTTCGATTAGTAGATTGGGAAGTTCCCTTGAAGATGGAAATGGCAATCTGCTCTAGTATTCTTGCCTGGAGAATTCCATGGACAGAGGAGTCAGGTGGGCTACAGTCCAGTTAATAATTCTAACAATAAATAATTGCAAATAATCGTTAAAAAGTATCACAGAGCAATTTAAGCAAATCATAAAATGGTTGCAACTACCGATAAAACCAAGTAGTATGCAAATGCAAATATATCTTTCCTAAGGTCTGCTGCATCAGTGGAGTTTTTAATTGCTTGTTAAAAATTTGTTTAAAGATAAAATGAGGGCACATGATAGCATTTTCAATATGAAAGCACCTGTAGTCATCTGATGCAGCTAGCTAGTGGGTCAGGAAACCATTACTGTGCTTAAGGATAAGGGTTTCCCACCTCAAAGAAAGTGAAAGTGAAGTCGCTCAGCCGTGTCTGACTCTTTGTGACCCCATGAACTGTAGCCCTCCAGTCTCTTCCGTTCCTGGAATTTTCCAGGCAAGAGTACTGGAGTGGGTTGCCATTTCCTTTTTCTCATCTCAAAATAATTGTAGAAAATATAAGCCTAGAAGGAGTGTTGATGTGTATTTGGTTATTTTCTTCCCTTCATTCCATGTGTTAGGAACTGTGTGAGCTGCTGGCAATACAATATGATTCAAAATAGGCCCCGTCCTTGCCAACATGGAATCTAGGGTCTAGCAAGAGGAAATTGCCGATAATGAATGTGTATTAATTAGTAATCACAAACATTGGAACATTATTGTGTTAAGCAGTTTTTGCCTATCTGCTGTTTTTTTATTTCTATGGCTGTAGTGGTTCATTCAAGAAGTTTAATATATGTACTTACCAAAAGTCTAGACTTAATATCTTTGCCTTTCTTTTGAACAGTATACATCCTTTAATCATTTCTTGTATTTTAGTGTCTTTTCTTTTTAAAGCTTCACCAAGACACTGACCTGTACAATCAGTCTTTGCTTAGAGTTAGCCACATATTTACACATCTATCATTTTCTCTTTTTGCAGTTACTATAATTTTTATTCAAAAAATGGACATTCTAAACCCCAAATGTGGAAAGTACATGACCCATCATTTTCTTGACCAGCTGTTCAGGATCACTATCCTTCTGTCTGATGTACATATTTAAACATTTTCTTTAGTGAGGATCTGTTTTATTTATTTATTTTGCTGTGCCAAGTCTTAGTTGTGGCTTGTGAGTCCTCAGTTGAGGCATGTGGGACCTAGTTCCCTGAGCAAGGGATTGAACCCAGGCCCCCTGCATTGGGAGTACGGAGTCTTAGCCACTGGACTGCCAGGGAGGTCCCAGTGAGGACATGTTGATGGCAAACTTATTCTTTGAAAATATCTTTATTTGGCTCAAATTTGAAAGAGATCTCAGTCCTCGTGTCTGTGCTTAGTCGTTCAGTTGTGTCCGACTCTTTGTGACCCTTGGGACTGTAGCCCGCCAGGCTCCTCTGTCCATGGGATTTTTCAGGCAAGAATACTGGAGTGGGGTCGCCCTTTCCTGCTCCAGGGGAATCTTCTCGACCCAGGGGTCAAAACGCAGTCTCCTGGGTCTCCTGCTTTGCAGACTTGATTCTTTACCCTCTGAGCCATCGGGGAAGCAATCCTTGGTTGACGGTTGCTGTCTCTTAGCACGTTTGAGCTCTCCACCACTGTCTCTGTGGAGTTATGCTCTGCTGCTAAGAGGTCAGCTGTCAGTCTTGTTGACATTTACTTTTTTTTTTCTTCCTTTATACAAAATTACTTATTTCGCTATGTAGGGTCTCAGTTGTGGTGTGTGGGATCTTCATTGCTGCTCGCAGGGTTTGTTGCAGAGTGAGGACTTTTCTCTAGTTGTGCGGGCTCTATAGTTGCAGCACGCTTGGGCTTAGTGGTCCCACCACACAGGGGGAATCTTAGTTCCCTGACTAGGGGTTGAACCTGTGTTCCCTGCGTTGGTAGGCAGATTCTTAACCACTGGACCACCAGGGAAGTCCCTTGCTTGACCTTTACTTCTGATTCTCTAGGTCTGGGGTTGGTCCTGTGGTTATACATTAGTAACACATGTGGGATGATGCTGAAACTTCATTTTGCTGACAACACTTTTTTTTCCTCTCTCTTTTTTTTTTTTTTTTTTTACTGTAGTATAGTTGATTTATAACATTGTATTCATTTCTGCTGTATAGCAAAGTGACTCAGTGATACAGACCACATTTTTGATGGCAGTGGTTTGTGGACTCATACATTTCTGATGCTAATTTTCTTTTCTTGGAATCATGCATCTGTAGTCAAAACTTGACTGTTTTTATTCCTTCAAACAAGTTTTATTTTATTTTTTTTACTCCCCACTCCCTCAAACAAGTTTTAATAGCAGAAAGATCATAGCGCCTCTATGAAAATGTTCAAAAGATTGGGGGTGGGCAGAGATAAGTGGGAGATTGGGATTGACATATACATACTACTATTTATAAAATAAGATAATAAGGACCTACTGTAGAGCATAGGGAACTCTACTCGGTACTCTGTAATGACCTGTATGGGAAAACAATTTTGAAAGAATGGGTAGATACACACACATGTATAACACTCACTTTGCTGCCTGTATAGCAGAAAGTAACATAACATTATAGATCGGCTATACTCCAGTAAAAATTTCTTAAAAAGTTTTAGTAAGATTTCAGTAGGTGCTTTCTTTGATTCTTTTGTTATTTACCTGTGAATATTTCTTTGCCTTATTTTTTTTTCTCCTTCACAGCTCTTTAGAAACTAAAAGGGTTTCTTAGATAATCTGTTTGCTCTAAAATAAGTATGTAAACAGGAATAGAATCTTAAAAGATACTTATTTATATTAGTGACAGTTAATAATTTACTGGATAATCTTTTCGTTAGTTTACTTTGAGAAATAGCTTAGAATGGTGATCTTGAGAAGCTGTTTTGAAGTAATCTAACTAGTATTCACTTTGCTGTGTATGTAACAGTTATAGATCGGCTATACTCCAGCAAAAATTTCTTAAAAAGTTTTAGTAAGATTTCAGTAGGTGCTTTCTTTGATTCTTTTGTTATTTACCTGTGAATATTTCTTTGCCTTATTTTTTTTTCTCCTTCACAGCTCTTTAGAAACTAAAAGGGTTTCTTAGATAATCTGTTTGCTCTAAAATAAGTATGTAAACAGGAATAGAATCTTAAAAGATACTTATTTATATTAGTGACAGTTAATAACTTACTGGATAATCTTTTCGTTAGTTTACTTTGAGAAATAGCTTAGAATGGTGATCTTGAGAAGCTGTTTTGAAGTAATCTAACACTGTTTTCTTTTAACTAAAAGTAACAGTGTTAGATATTAATATCACCTTCAAGAATGTTTCATTACCTAGATTCATAGTAATGAATATTTATGGTATGCATATGCATGTTATGTACAGAAAGGAGAAAAGCATTATTTAACAGTTCAGCATTATGATTACAAAGCATTTCTTTGTCTATGAGTAGTTAGACTGTATCACTGGATTTTATTTTAATTTGACAATTAATTTTTTAAGAACTTAGCTATCAAGTTATACATTAGCAGCTTTTTATTCTAAATTTCAAACTATGTGTACAAACTAGAAGTGTTTTTTGGTCTTTAATTTCAAGTTTTGGATTTCTTTTTTTTTTTTTAAGTTTTGGATTTCTTTTTAGGTGATTTAAATGTATTGCTATTTTGTAAGAAAAAGTTTAACTCTAAAGTACAAATAGCAACACTGTTCTTGAATGGAATGCAAAATTTTTATTCCAGTGGTTATCTGTTATTGCCTCTTCCTTTCACTAGTGAAGACGTTCTGTTTTATGAGTTTCAGCTTTGTCTTTGGTAAATAGCTGTGGGAATAAAGTATTTTATGTATTGAAGCTAAGCAGGGAATAATAATCACTTTAAATAGTCTTTCAAAGTATGTTTCTTTTTTTCTTTTTAATGATAATCCAAGTTGTTGGAATAGGATGGTTGCAAATAGGGACTGACAGATCTAATATATTGAGCATCTCAGAACACAAAGAGAACCAGGTTTGCTGCCCTAAAAAAAAAAAATTAAATTAGCCATTTTTGCACTTTATGTTTTCTCCTCTTTTCCAGATGCTGGCCTTCTAAACCTTCTGGTGCTTGATCCTTCTTTATGCACATTATAAAGTAGGCTCTGGCTTGGCTTATCTCTTTATATTCAGAGATCCAGAAAGTTCTTTAGGGCACAAAGGGGAACACACTTCTTCCTGTCCGCACCTGCCTCCCAGGTCTCCAAGTAGCTCTTTGGACAGCCTTCTTTCTGGCTTCTGCATGAGGGCTAGCCTTTGCCTTCTGTCCACTGTCCAGACATCTTTCTTATCATTCCGAGAGAACATAGTGGTGACAGAATCCGACCAAGTCCATTCGGCGAAATGGGAGTTGCAAGTCTGTCTCCCTCTGCTTGCCAGCCTCAGCTCACAGGAGAGCGGCAGTCTGGAACACTCCCTTGAAAAGAATTCCGAGCCTGCTGCCAGTGGATTGGTTAACAGAGTCGCCAGGGCTTGTGAACCGGGTGTGGTGGCTTCTTGGGTGGATCCTGGGTTACTGGAAAGAGCATGTATGGCATTTGCAATCAAAGGACCCTTGACTGAGTCTCAGCTGAAAAGGTCACAACTCCCTGCAGGTTTCCCATGAATCCTGAGAGTCCTCGTGTGCGGAGTGGTTGTAGCAATGATCACACCACTTAAGGCAGGCAAAACTGCTTCCGTGATAGGTAGAACGTGTAGTGGTGGTGGTTTCTTGATTTAACTCATCACCCATGAGGAAGGTATATGGAAAGGATGGCACTAGGCTGCAAAGTGAATCAGAAGGACCACATTGAATCTGGGGGGCGGTGGTGGGGAGGAGGGAGAATCTGTTTAATACAATTTTAAAATTCACCTATTGAAATGAGGCCCTAAGGAAAGATACAATGTCAACTTGACTGCTTAAACTTTCTCCTGCGCACACACTGTATAAACCAGAGGATTTATAGCTTCTGTATGAAAACACTGGCTTTACTTACAATCCAACTCAAAGGACTACCAAAGGCTGCTCATTTTTACATTTTTGTTTCCTTGAATTTTCTCTTAACATTTAGTTCTCAGTCACCTAGCCTGATTGCCTGAAATTATTTATTTGTGCTGTAATGGTTGTCTCTCGAGATCAAGTCTCTTACTTTCTGGTGTTTAGAAGGTCCTCTTCCTACTGAGGCTTTTAGTTGCCTCCCTCCTCTCCCCAGCCACAAGTGTAGCAGAATCCCTTTTTACTCTAACTGGAACAGCCAGTTTATTTGTCCTCCCCACTAGACAGCAGACTAGCTTGAGGGGGGATTAATATGTATTGATGTTAGCTTAGGGCTTGGCATATATTTGTTGCCTAATAGCTAATTTTTGAACGGTTCAGTAGATGAGTTAATGGTACAAATGAGTTTATTCTACATTTTATTTGGTTGCTGAGGTTTGTTTATCACCTGGACTACTAGGATTTTATGGTGAATTAAATTTACCCCAGCATGTATTTACCACAGTTGTTTGAGTTGAAATAGTTAAGTATCAGAAATTTATTTCACTATCAGAACAGGACCATGTAGACAGGGTCTTAGTTGAATAAAAAGCACATTTGTATCAGAATTCTAAAATTTAAGTAAATTTCAATTAAAAGGTCCAAACTTGGGACTTTCTGGTGGTCCAGTGGATAAGAATCCACCTGCCAATGCAGGAGACATGGGTTCGATCCCTGGTCTGGGAGGATTCTACATGCCTCAGAGCAACTAAGCCCATGAGCCACAATTACTCTTTTTTTTCCCCACAATTACTTTTTTTAAGTCAAACTTAATTTCAGTTTTCCTATCGAAATTGCACTCAAGTGAAAGGCACATCTGCCATTGATAGTTTTTAGAAAAATATTTCCAAATATTGCTGCAAAAAAATTAGGCAGCTGTCCAAAAACAGTACTATCAGATTATAATTCATATTTTTAAAATTTTAGCCATTTTACTGTGGACATTGCACACATAGAAAAAGTGCACAGAATATAAACACCTTGGTTATCAACTGAGCAAACATTTGGTGTATCTACCACCCAACTGTAACTTCTTTAAAAGGTTACCCTAGAGGTGACAACATATGTCCTTGACTTTTTTTTTTTGTCCTTGACTTTTAAAGATTCTCACATTAATTGGTACAGTTCTCTCCCTGGACAATACGAGGACCTACGGTCAGTTCAGTTCCAATTATTCCCTCTTGATCTATATGCTGTTGTTATGTACTGTTTATATTTTGTACTCAGTCATTATTGTTATTATTTGTTATTAGTATTCACAATTGGCAACATAAGTATGAGTTTTACTCTTAATTTTTTGGTCCGTCTTCAGCCTTCCATCTGGTTTCATTCTTCCTTTGTCCAAAGAATACCATTTAATGCTTTCTTTACTGCTCAGCTGCTGCTGATGGGTTCCTTTGGTTTTGTCTGACGGTATCTTAGTTTTGTTTTCATCCTTGAAAGATTGTTGTTGTTTTTAAGCTCATAAGGTGGTCCTTTCCTCCCTAACATTTTGGAGATGTAACTCCATTGTCTTCTAGATGCTTTTGTTTTTATTACAGCCAGCTCTCTGAATATGTTCTTCTATTTTATCCAGCTCATTTTTTTTTTTTTGGTAACCCTCTTAATGGGTTAAACCTATCCACTAAGTTCTTTATTTGGCTACTGTATTTTTCATTCTAGAGTTTCTATTCTTTAAAAAAAAATCTCTCATATCTCCCCTTTATTGTGATTCAAGTTCCCTGACAAAATTCTCACTTTTAAAAAATTTTTGATCTCTTTGAATATTATAAGTGTAGACACTTCACATGGGGAGCCCATTAACTTCAGTATCTAGAGCAGCACCTATGGTCTGTTTCTGTTGTCTGTTGTTTCTGCTCATCCTTATTGTTAGCATTCTTGTCTTCTCCTGTCTCTTATATTTTGAACATTGTATTTCAAAAACTGAAGAAGTTATTCGAAGTGTGGGATGGCATTTTTTCTCCTCTAAGGATTTTGATAGATTCTTACAGGCAACTGGCAGTCCTCTCCATCCAGTCTCAGATTCCAGTGAGTCAAAGCTGGGCGCTGTCCCTGCCCTGTCCCCATGAATGAAGACTTGTCTCTCAGGTGCATCTTCCTGCAGCCCCTTCCCCATCTGAAGCCCGGGGGTTTCTGCCTTCCAGCCCCCGCAGCACCACCTCTATTCCAGGTTTTAACTCTCTGGCCCACCAAGGCTGTCAAGGTGCCCTCAGGGTCTTTGCTCTCCTCTCTCTTTTCTGGAATCAACAAATTGCCCTCAGGAGTATTTCTGCCTTCTCCTGAATCTTGGCTTCAGATCAAGTTAGTTCCTCACTGCCTTGCTAGCTAATACCTTCTCACAGATGGTTGTTTTTGTTTAAATTTTCTAGTTGTCATCAGTGAGGAGATTACATAGTTCACCATTGCTTTCCTCATAGCTCAGTTTGTAAAGAATCTGCCAGCAGTGCAGGAGACCCAGTTTCATTTCGATCCCTGGGTCAGGAAGATCCCCTGGAGAAGGAAATGGCAGCCCGCTCCAGTATTCTTGCCTGGAGAATCCCATGTGTCCTTGGGGTCACAAGAGTCAGACACCATTACTGAAAGTGGCAGATCTCTTAATTGTTCTTGTTTTTTTTTTAACTCTTTTTTCTCCTCTGATATACCTGTTTCCAGGTGGGGTTTTTTTTTTGTTGTTGTTGTGCTCCATGACTTTGTGGGATGTTAGTTCCCCCACCACCTATTGAACTTAGGCTCCCAGCAGTGAAAGCCCAGAATCCTAACTCCTGGGCTGCCAGGGAATCCCCTCTTTTCAGGTTTTAACTTGAATGCCTGGCCGGATTTGCTTGTTATTGGCCATCTTCTTACCAGTAGTAGTTTCTTTTTAGAGAATGAGATGTAATACTAATATTTTAAAATATGTTTTCTATTAAGAACATTTTTGAAGCTTGAAATATTTTTTCCCAATCATAAAAGCAACTATGCTCTTGTTAGATACTCTGAAGGATACAAAAAAACGTACAATCATAATGAAAGGTAAAAGGCAACAGCAAAACTACCACATAGTTTATAACATTGTGTGTTTTTAGTCTGTGATTTTTGCCTGTGAACATAAATAATAAATTGGAATAAATTTTGCACTATGGTTATCGATTAACATAGTGTGAACATTTTCTTGTCATTAATATTTTTTAATACAACTTTTAATGCTTATGTAGCAGTCTCTTATTTGGTTGTAATCTTATTTAGTCATTCTAATTCTGTTTAAAATTTTCATCACTGTAAGTCTGCAGTGATCATTTTTGGACACAATATTCTGTGCAGAGTTCTGATTGTTGTGTAATGATCATTCAGTGAGTTTGAATGTTCTTAAGTCTCTTTTATTGAGGCTTTTGAAAAGTGATAATTGCATTCTACATTTTCAGTTGTTTAGATTCAAGCTACAAGTCTCACTGTTCATTTAGGATCTGGTATGATTTAAGGGTGAAGAGCACTCTGGATCCCCAGAGAACATACAAGGGTCTGACACCACTTAAGTAATTGGACAGACGTTGAATTTATTTGCATGTGGAAGTAATCATTGTCAAGAACAAGGGAAAAAAATATGTGACACCACAGGAACACTTGGTAGATAGAACAGGAACAGTTTGTACATGACCTCCCAAAACAGACAGAGAAAGCTCAAAGGTTGGTGAACATGAACCCAACAGGAACGTAGATAATCCCTCTCTTTCTTTTACATTTTGATTAGCTACGGTCATTACATAATGTGCTCCTGGCAAATCCTAAAGTCCTTACTGTCTTCTTGGTTCTCATTTGGTGGTGACATTTCATTCTTGGTCAGAATGGATGACGGGGTGATTTCTGTGTTCTCTTTTTTGGGAAGTGCTTCTTTCTGATGTTCTTGGGGGCTTTGACTTGTATTTGACCTTTTCCATCTGACCACCAATATCTGCCGTGGCTAGTTCTGCACACACACCCCTGTCTCCCCTTCACACGGACCTAGGTCCTCATGGGTCACCCTGTCAGCCTCCTGTGTTCACATCCTACGTGGTGTCTCAGATTCCCATCCAACACCTGAGGTTTCATATAATAACCCAGTAAACGTGTGGCAACACACAGACCTTCTATTACGAAGGTTTCACCCGGGGATTAAAAGGGCGCAGTGGTGAGTCTTTGGTGATGTGTAATGACCTTGCCATTACTTCTTAGTATTATCTGTCTCCTGGACCTGGGACCCGCTCGGGAGCAAGAACACACCTGAGCAGGAGCCAGAACTCAGACATCGGGTACTCATTCAGAGACTGACCAGGGAGAGGGCAGCAGCACTCAGGACTGCAAGTCAGGCCGTCAAGAAGTGGGTCAGGCAGATACACCCAGAGGTGGGGCCTGAGGACCAAAGACTGAATAAAAAGGCTTCCAGGCCATGTGGCTGAGCTACCACGATAAGTTGGACAGCCTACAAGTACTGTGGGCTTCCCAGGTGGCGCAGTGGCAAAGAATCCGCCTGCCAATGCAGGAGACGTGGGCTTAATCCCAGGGCTGGGAAGATCCCCTGGAGGAGGAAATGGCAACCCCCTCCAGTATTCTTGCCTGGAGAATCCCATGGACAGAGGAGCCTGGCGGGCTACCGTCCGTGGGGTCACGAGAGTTGGACACGACTGAGCCATGCACATATATGCAAGTGCTTTTCCCACCTAAAATCAACTTTCTCATAGTCCTTATTTCTGATAATGACTAGATTTTGTCACCCAGGCTTGGAATTTCAGGGTCTCTCTTTTTGCTTCTTTTTTATCTTTGCAGCTTGTCAATTCCTATGTCTCTAGTAATTTCCCCTCCACATGGAAAGGCCTTGGCTCTTCCACACACAGGACCTAGGACAGAAGTCACTTAACCTCCCAAACCGACGCCTAAGATGACAGACGTGACAGGGCTGTCATGAGAACCGGGGTGACGTGGATCAGACCCTCACCACTGCTCAGCCAGACTGTTGAGGGCCTTCCTGGTTGCTTTCCGGCCACCAGTTTAGCCCCCGCATCCGCTCCCAGCTCCATCTTGCTCACAGCAGCTCAGATCACGTCATATCCCGCCTCAAAAACCTTTAAAGTTGCCTCATGAACTGTTTGGACAGAGCCCCACATTCTTCGCTTGGTTTGAGGACCCGCCAACCCCCTGCCTGCCTTTCTGGTCTCAGCCCCTCGCGCTTCCTTTGTCTACTGTGTTCTAACCAAATCCAGCTGCTTGCTGGTCTCAGCACAAGCCCCTGTTCCAGCGGCCTCACTCACACTTTAAATTGTTCTCTCTTTTCTTTTTTTGGCCTCACCACATGGCTTGCAGGGTCTTAGTTCCCTAACCAGGGATTGAACCCAGGCCCTAGCAGTGAAAGCACCGAGTCCTAACCACTGGGACTGCCGGAGAATTTCCAAAATTGTTCTCTTGGGTCCCAGAACCTTCTCGCTTTTCCAGCCCCTGTCCTGATGCTCCCGTGTCCGCTGTACCTCCCCGTGACCCCGGTCTCAGCCGCAAGCTTCTGCAGTAACTTGCTCTGATTTTCCATTATTCTTTCTCTGAAGTCTTGTCGTGCTTCCTCTTTTTTGCTTTGTGTTATTCGGGTGCATGATTTATTTACCCTCCTGAATCCTGGAAGGTTCTTCCTGAGTGAGCACTTAGCAAAGCGTCTGCTCAATTTTACTAATTGTTGGAGGCAATTAGTGAAAGTATTATGATCAGTAAACCACGTCAAGGGGATAATAACAAGCTGATCAAGAGTTGACAGGCAAAAAAAAAAAAGAGTTGACAGGCCCACTGGAACCGAAAGGACAGGGATGCAGCTGCATAGCCCTGTCTGGAAGATTGGAACCAGATAATTTTCTGATGCCAGCCAAGAGCCTTTATGTGGTTCTTGTTGAGGTCTGTAGATGTAAGGCAACTAATTTTAAGTCACTGTTATATGCCAGCCACTCTTCTAGGTGTTTTTCCTAGTATACTCCTTTGAACCTCAGATTATTCTCCATTGGCTTTTGTTTTTTTTCTGACTGCTCCTCGAGGCATGAGGCATGTGGGATCTGGGATCTTAGTTTACGGAACAGGGATCAAACCCAAGCCCCCTCATTAAAAGTGTGGAGTCTTAACGTCTAGACCACCAGGGAAGTCCCTCCACTGGCTTCTTGTTATACTTAGAATAAAACCCAGACTCTGAAACTAGACCTACATGATCCCTAAATCTGGCCTGTATTTTCTGACCAGACTCACTGCACCGCCTCCTCACCTTTCCATTTTTTTCCCCTCCTTACTCCACTCCTTCCTACATTAAAGCTTCACCCATGAATCCCAGATTTATGTGTGTTTTTTCAGACCCAGTGTGGTAGCAGAAGTAAGTGCGTTGCCTTTTATGTTTTACTTTTTGAAACACATTCTGATCTTATTTCAGTCCGTAATCTTATCCAAAGATAATAATGAAGAGAGGATAAAATTTCAAGAAAACTTGATGATTTCGCAGAGCTCTTTGCTAAATCATCTGCCAGTTGTGGGACTAAATCTAAATCATACTTTCCTTTAAGCTTTAGATATGTTCTGAAAGGCTTTCTTCAACTAGAGTTTCGCTAATCATACTCTCTTTAAAATCTGCTGTGAAATTTCTTGGTTCTTTGGAGAGAAACAAGAAACTGGCAGTTCTAATAGCCACTGTGGGGAGGCTGACTGTAGGAATAGGAGAGAGACTTAATGTTCGCTGTATACCTTTTTGTACGTAAATTTTAACCACATGCTTGTGGTATATGTTTAAATGAGTATTATATATATGTTCCTGAAAATTACCACTCATTATTATAACTCCTTGAAAAAGCAATCTGACCACGTTAGACAGTTTGGAAAATAAAGGAAGAAAAAAGGTTATTCCAAATTCTACAACAATCCTAAGACAACCACTTGGGGTTGCCATTTCAAATTGGATTCTAGAATGGGTATTTTGTAAAATGAATAACCTAATTCTGCATTTAAACCTCTTCTGTATCTTGGTATTTCCAAATATGATTTTTAATAGTGAATGTGTGTGTAGTGTATGTTTGTGCGTGTGCTGAGTCATGTCTGTCTCTTTGCAACCCCATGGACTGTAGCCTGCCAGACTCCTCTGTCCGTGAAATTTCTCCAGGCAAGAATACCGGAGTGGGTTGCCATTTCTTTCTCCAGGGGATCTTCCCGACCCAGGGATTGAACCCTCATCTCTTGCATCTCCTGCGTTGGCAGTCAGATTCTTTACCAACTTTTAGTGCTGCTTAGGAAACCCAATTTTTACAGGAGGAAATGCCTTTAGTTATTGTTGTTAGTAGAAGAATTTTCTTTATGCATGAAGGTTATTCCTCTTTTTCTCTGTTTTGACCAGTGTGAAACACAGAGCTCTATCACAAGTTTCTCAGTTTAGAAAAAAGGAGAAATGACCCATCCCTGCTGGAGCCTCAACCTAAGCTCTAAAACCTGCCCCACGTCCAGCCCCATCAGTGTTGGTCCGGTGTATGCAGCGGGGCAGTTGGGAAGAGAAGGCTAGAAATGCTGCAGTGAAATGGGCAAAATCTCACAGTTGGTGGGATGTAAGGAATAAGGAGGATGGGAAGCCCAAAGATAATCAAGGTTTGAGTAAAAAGAAGAGAATTTAAGATGCTAGGTTTTCAAATTGAAATTCTTGGATCTCAGTCCCAGTGTATTTGCCTGATCTTCAGCAGCATTCTTTTAACCCCTAAGCATCAGTTTTCTCATTTACAAAACAGATAATTTAGCACCTACTTCAATTAGGTTACTGGAGGACTAAGGAGAGAAACTCCACATAAAGCACCTAGCATAGTGCCTGAATGTTTTCCACTTCCAATTACTAATGGCAGTTCTGCATTTTAATATTATATATTTTTATTTTTTTTCTGTCTGTGCTGGATCTTCATTGCTGCACGCGGGCTCTCTAGTTGCGGCGAGCATGGGCTACTGTCTTATTTGTGAATCGTAGGCTCTAGGGCACAGAGTCTTGGTTGCTCTGAGGCATACGAGATCTTCCCGGACTAGGGGTCGAACCCTTGTCTCCTGCGTTGGCAGGTGGATTCTTAACCTTGGACCACCAGGGAAGTCCATGATTCTGTTTTTAAAGATAGAGAATGGAAAAGGAGGATGAGAGGTGAGCAATGTTAAGGAAGCTGATTTCTGCTTAAGACAGGTTGGGTTTGAAGTACCCGAGGGAAATGTATTCAGCAGTTTCTGGAAAACAGAAATAGGGGCCTGGGATAGACTGGCCTGTGCCACTGCGGGAGTTAAGGATCTTCCACGAAATAGCTTTGCATTCATTCTTTGCCACCCTTCCCTGGATGGGCTCATAACTCTTGTTGTCTGAACCCGTGGGCAATGTTTGGTCACTTGAACAAACTTGAGGTTGCTTGAAAAAAGTGCGTGACTAGCTGGAGAGTTTTTTCCAGCCACTGGCTTCAGGGCTTCTGTGTGTTTCTGCAATGCTCCAGGGTTCCCGGCCAAGGGGACAGTGAGCTGAAACCAGCTGTCGCCTGCACACCAGGCCACGTGCCCTTGGCTGCATGAATGGACTGGCCATGTCTCTGCCTTGGGAATGTTTTTCTGTTCCCTCTGAGGTTGGGGCTTTGTGTTGAAAGTCCAGCAGCTGTTGACGTTCAACTCCACGTGGTCCCTCTAATTTTCTGTTGTAAGGGCCATATACTGGGGTTCGTTAAGGTTTTTTTCTTTTCTTCTTGCAGATCCTCAATGCCGTGGTACTGCTGATTCTGTTGAGCGCCCTGGCTGATCCAGATCATTACCACTTTTCAAGTTCTGAACTCGGGGGTGACTTTGAGTTCATGGATGATGCCAGTAAGTACATCAGACAATTGTAGATATTTTGGTATCTTCAAGGGCAGGGAATCCGGCTGCCAGTTCTTCCTGTTAAATTATAAATATTGATTCATGGGTCCATTTGAACTGATGCTTCACTCTTCCTGTCGTTACAAATCAGGACGACAAATATTTATGTGCTGGGTGTGTTCTGTCTGCCTCTAAGGGCAGGAGTCTCAATCAGGTCTCTTGTCTTTCTTTTTTTCCCTTCTTACGTTAACTTTCCTGTTTTTTAAAATTTTGCTTTGTGTGAATCTTTTTACACCCTGGGCCTTCTGGCTCTTTGAGGGGGAGAGGGAGTCAGGAAGGAAGTTTCATATCTTATTGTGTCTTTATCTCAGTATTTACCTTTCCTTCAGAAAGTGATCTTTCTCCATTCTAGAAAGGCTTCTGATGGTTATTTTGTTGCTTTTTCCAGATAAATAGAAATGCACACAGGGATGTGGATGTGGGGTGTGCAGACAGGAGGCTAGGTACCCCCTCGCACCCCCACCTCCCCACACACATCCCAAGATCAGGGAAGCCCGAATGTTTTATAACCACAGTCATGCTGTGTCCATGCTGACTGAGAGGAAGAGTGCTGTGCATAGTCCCGGACAAAAGGTCATGCAAGTTTATTTTCCCTGGCCTTGCAGAACTTTAAATGCATTAAAAAAATGTGTCTGGAACAAAGTGAGTAAGGTGGAGAATGGCTGAAGGTGCAGTTAAGAGATGGACTGACTAAGAGCCTTCAGCAGACATGGTGAGACTTGTGAAATTTATTCTCAGTGAGAAAGTCGTTTTAGTATTTCGTGGTTATGAACTGATGTGTGTTTTCAGAAGATCCTTTTGTTGCTGAGTAGAGGTGCATTAGGGGGCTGGGTGTGTGAGTACAGGGGCCCGGACACTGGTTTGGGGGTGTTTCTCTGCAATCCAGGCTACCCTGGGGATGGGGAAAGAAGGTCGGTTTGAAGATGGGATTGACAACTTACTGCTATGGGCAGTGAGAGAAAGGGAGGAATCAAAAATGACTCCTACTTTCCATCTTGAGTATGTGACCTGCATCTTTTCAGGAGTGGGAGAGTTTGGAAATGGGAACACACCTTGCAGGAAACTTGACTGATTAAATAAATCATTATTTATTTATTTTGACTTATTTAACACATCTATTGTAAGCATTCCAAAATGAGCAAGTTTGTCCATCTCAAGCACTGGCCTAACTTCATTTCCTTCCTAGATGACTTTTAGAAGCCTAGTAAACCAGTTCATTACCTTGGATTAGACCTACTGATTTCATGAAAGCATTGGCCAAGAAAACTCAACTGATTTTATTGGCTTAGCACAGTTGTTTGGAGTGTGGCTCTGAAGCCAGACCATACTTTGAAACCTGACCCTGCTGTGTGTGAAATGGGCTAACATTGGGCTAGTTACTGACGTTTGTGTGACTTAGTTTCCCCCTCTGAATATAGGGATGATTGTAGTATCTGCCTCCTCAGATTGTTCTGGTTGCTGAGTTAGTGTATGAAAAATGCCTCAAATGGGATCTGGGCCATAATAAGCGCTCAATATATTTCACTGGTTTATAGGCTGTTCTTTACTTAGATATAGCAAAGTGGAGAGATTAAAAGGGTAGTTGGGTATGTGAATCTATTACCCAGATGTCTGGGAAGGGGTAAATTTGAGGACGTAAGTTTCAAAAAGACATTTATGTTAGGGAGATAGTAAAGAGAAAAAAGTGCAGGATTGGGTCATGTAGGAGCCCTGATATTAGAAATCAGGGGGAGCAGCCTGAGAAGGGCTGGAAGTGAAGTAAAGGGGAAACCAGGAGATACTTTATAGCCATCCTCTCCCACCTCCGAGCTTCAGAGTAGAGACCAAGGAGTCAGGGCGTTAAATTATCCTGGGGGCGGGACCTGTCAGACAGACGTGACTTCTGCTGTAGCAATTGCTCATTCTCTCTATTCTGGACAATCCTGTTACTCTGGTGAATTCCCCCAGAAAGGATAATGAGTTCCATTAATATTAAATTAATATCTCTCTGCCTTCCTTCCCTTGAGTTAAAAGGCCATGCAAGCTATAAATGTAATATTTGATTGACATTTAGAAGTAATTTATCTTTCACTATTTCCAGTAGTAGGATTCCTTTTCTAGTATATGTGCTGCCGAAGCAAGCACTAGGATTCCTTTTCTAAGTAATTGAGGTTAGAAGAAGAAACTTTAAATGATACTGCTACGGTTGTATCTGAATCAAGTAGTAACACTGCCTGCCTTGTTCTAATTGCCCAAGATTAAGCTGAGTAGTGACTGCCTAACAGTATTGGCTTAATTTAGCTGACTTCAAAGGCTTGCTGGTACTCAAAGCTTTATAACAGTAATTACTTTGTAATAACCTGGATACTAGTTCCAGTGCATTTGCAGTTTCATATCTTTGAAAGAAATGGTTTATAATTACTTCTAGGACAATCTAGTGATCTTTTACATCACATGGTTGAAAAGATACAGAAGGATAAATGTTCGTTCACTTGAGTGACTCTTTTTCTTAACTGCTTTCCTCTTATATTTCCTTTTTCATATGTTTTGATCTCTTTTTAAAAAGAAGTTTGTTGGGGACTTCCTGGCGGCTCAGTGATAAGGAACCCACCTGCCAATGCAGGAGACGTGGGTTCGATCCCTGAACTGGCAAGATCTCATATGCTGTGGATCAACTTAGCCTGTGCGCCGGAGCTGCTGAGCCTTGCTCTGCAACGAGAGAGGCCGTGGCAGTGGGACGCACACACTGCCGCCGGAGGGTAGCCGCTGGCCCACCTCCGCTAGCGCAGAGCCCGAGCCGCAGCAGAGACTCGGCACAGCCACAAGTAGAGGAATAAGTAAAGTTATTTTAAAAAAATGTTTGTAGGTCCAAGGTCATCGTGGCTGACAACCCTTTCTATATTTAACATACACGAGTATAGAACTAAATAGTCCTTGAAATGGGTACGGTCAATTGCTCTGAATTGTGCTTGAAAATTATGGTATGCAGAATAGCAATTTAACATTGTTGCCTTTTGGAATGGCGGTAGCCATCTCAAGATTTTATCCAGGACAGAACAGGAGTGTATCTCACAAGATGGTGAGATCCCCATGATTTACGTTGAAATGGAGGATATAGGAGAATCCACTGTGATAAAGGAAAGAAAATCAAGATTTCTCTTTTTAAAAACAGCTAGCTCTTGAACATCTGTATTTTTACATGGTTTACATACAAAAACTTGTAATACATTTACAACTTATAAACATTTATATGGTTAAAAAAAGTCTTTCTAGGAAAGACTTTCTTCTAGGAAAGACTAGAAAACTGTCATAGATTTAAAGAAACAGGAGATCCAGCTACGTGCAGTATCAGACCCTGGATTAGATTCTGGAACAGAAAAAGGACATTAGGGAGGAAGCAGAAGCAGGTAAAATTCAGATAAACAGATTTCATGGTTTTATTTGTGAAATATTAGTGGACTGGCAAGAAACTGTAACAGGAGGTTTCAGAGCCAAACATAATGCCAAGTAGCAGATTATCCCAGTCAATTTCTGATTCATTTTGCAGCAAAGTTATCTTTCAAGCCAAACTTAACTTGAGTGTGTGTGTTAATTGCTCAGTCATGTCCGACTTTTTGTGACCCCACAAGCCCTCCAGGCTTCTCTGTCTCTGGGAGTCTCCCAGGCAAGAATACTGGTGTGGATGGCCATTCCCTTCTCCAGAGGATCTTCCCAACCCAGGGATCAAACATGGATCTCCTGCATCGCAGGCAGATTCTTTACCATTTGAGCTACAGGGAAGTCCAAAACTTATTCATTGGGCAGATAATATGTGACCATTAAAATAATAAGAAATTTGTTTCTGGGAAGGAAATGACCATTTGAATAATAAGAATTTGTTTACGATATATAGATATCTGTTTTAAGATAACGTTTGTTGAAGAAAGGGTGGTCTTTAAATTGTTCTGTGTGAAATCAAGAAAGAGAAAAACAGATACTTCACAAAGGAAGGTATTCATATGACTAAGAAACATGAAAATAGTCTTCACATTACTGGGTATAAAAGAGCTGGAAATTACAAGCCCAGTAGTGACTCATGACGCCCCTTCAGAGTGGCAGCCTGGACAAAACTGACAGTACCCCGATGGCTGTGGAGCCACCGAAATTCTCAAGCCACAGCTGGGAGTGTGATCTACCACTTGGGAAAACTAAAGCTAGATGTGCACCCACCCCATGACCCAGCAGTTTCATCCCTCGGTATGCAGCCTGCGGAAACGAATGCTTGTGTCCCTCATAAGCCATGTATAAAGATGGCCATAGGCTTTTTGTTCATAATAACCCAAAACTGGAAGCAATCCACTTGTTCTCAGTGGTAGAATGGACCGAAGTGAAGTGATCATAGGTAAAACCATCCAAACCAAATGGGTGCTGAGGGTTCATTATACCACTTTCTATATACTGTGTGTGTTTGCTAAGAAATAGAAGGAAGAAAAAGGTCAGCTGGGGCCTTTCCTGTGGCTCTTGGCACCACATTGGAAAAGGCTCAGGTTGCCTACTTGCTCTCTATTAACACACCCCCAAACCAGCTGGGCACTCAGTCCACTGGTGCACAACATCCCCATGTTTTGAGGAAATAGACACACAAATGCCGCAGCAGAGGCAGT
The DNA here is from genome assembly GCF_019320065.1 of Cervus canadensis. Lineage (NCBI taxonomy): Eukaryota > Metazoa > Chordata > Mammalia > Artiodactyla > Cervidae > Cervus > Cervus canadensis. The sequence goes on along the minus strand of NC_057397.1, from coordinate 62,922,271 downwards.
GGAGCCATAGGAGCCATCCTGGCCCTTTAGTTTTATCCATCTACCCTCCTTCCCTTCCATCCTTTATCTTTTTATCCTTTAAATCATGTGGCTCAAAAGGCTGTGTATTCTACACTTTGTTAGCCATCTTATTTTTCTAAAAAGGTAATTCAGTGAATATTTATTTTCAAGATCTTTTTACAGAGATGTAGGTCTAAGAAGACCACTAGGGGTGGTGACGTAATTTGCTTGATCAAGGCCAGATGTTAACTGTCCCTAGATATGAAGGAGCCTTGACCTCTTTCTAGGGAGCACAGAGCTATCTTTGGTTCAGGGCCAACCCGAGGCCGCCTCACAGCAGGGGGCAGCCTCTTATTCTCTCTGATGCCAAAGGGTAATGCAGGCCCGTTGATGATGGCCCATAGGAGTCTGCCTGCTGGGAGCAGAGAACTGGATGAGGACTTTGCTTTCGTATGTGTGCGTGTGTGCAGGGGGCGAGGGGGAGCTTTGTATTTTGCTCTCAGTAGCTCATATTATCGCTATGAATACATCTGAAAAGAGTTCTCTTCTAGGCTTAATTGTGAAAATATACCTCAAATATTGTTTCCAGAAGCCAAAAATGTGGCCAAAAATTAGAGAAAAGTGAGCCATAAGAATGCAGGTAAGAATACAAGTGTAAATCAGGTAGTTATCTACCTAGCTACCAGTTTTATGGAAAGAAAACAAATCCAAGAAACATAAAGGGAGAGTAGAATAAGAACTAGGTTAACTTTAACAAAGGCATTTCTGGAAACTCCTTTTCTGTTTTCAGTGATTGGCTAAGTATCAGAAATGTTTTCTAACTATGCCTTTTGTGGCCTGTGGTGTAGCTTTTCTTCTGAACCTTTTCAAATGAGAACTGCATCATTAAGCCAAGAATTTAATGTAGGAAACAACTTTCGGGCAGTGTGATCTGACTGGTTGGTGTACCGTGCACAGAATGAGTGAAGGATATTTCTGACACTGACCCGTAGTTTACTGGTTGTAAAAATCCCTATTAGAACCAGTTCCTCATTTGCCTGTTGACATAATTACAAAAAGAGTGAATTTTAATTCTTCAGAGTAACTCTTGTATTTGCCACGGTAATGCTACACCCTTGTTTCAGAGGAGTTGACTTCTCTAGATTGCTAGGAGATACAAGATATATTAGCCCGTTTTATCTTATCTGCTCTGTGTTTTTATTTGACTTACACTTTGATCCTACCTAAGCTGTTTCATATGCTTGTGATTTATTCATTCTGTTCAGTGTGGTTGGTGTAGTTACTTATATGAATAGAATTTTGAAAATTTCCTTATCTCAAATTAACATTTTTCTGTTATCTCATTGTGAGTGGTGATAGGATACCACCTAGGTGGTATAGGATAATTTTATTTATGCCTTTTAAATTTCTCCTGAGTTTTATATTTTTGAGAAAGAGGGAAATTAAAAGAATTTTTTAATGATTATGTGAGATTTAGTTCTGGAGTGGTTTTCTTTTTAGACAGAATAGGACATAAAAATACTCAAGATTTTAATTTTTCTATATTAACATTGATATGTCTAATATTAACATAAGAGGTAACATATAAATTGTATTATAACCTATTATAACCTTATATAAATTATGTTAATATAAAGGTCATTGATATTATTTTTTTTAATAAAGCCTTGAGTTTGCTTGTTTATCTATCTCTCTCTCTTTTAAGATCTATGAGGGAGTCAAAGAGTGTCCCACAGTGGGTTGGCTTTTATAAAATTAATTTTTCTCACTATAGAAGATACTTGTACAGAATTTTAAAACCATCGAAGGAAGACTAACAAAATAGTGAACTTCTGCCTGAGTTCAAGTTTTGAGAGATTGCCACAGGTTCTAACAGGCTTTGCATGTAATAAAGGATGTCCAGCTCCTCTTAGGGTGGCTCTGTGGAATCCCAGGACTCTGACCTCCACCACTGTATTTGCTCTATGTCCTTCACAGCTGGGTAGTGCGGAAGAGCATTGCTTCTGGAGGTAGCTTTTCTTGGCTAGAGTATCTCATCCACCACTTGCTAGCTGGGCAGTCTTGGGCAGGTTACTTGCCCTGCAAGAAGACTATGAGGCTTACGTGAAATGCCCTATTGGTACCTCTTCCCACATAACAGGGGAAGGTGAGGTCATTTAGCATTAAAGTTATAAAGTAAATTATAAATACATGTGTATCCTAAAGGAAATCATACTCCCTAAGTACTGACGAGCATTCATCATCTCTTTTTTTAGTTAATCAGTTTATTTATCTGGCTGTGTTGGGTCTCCGAGGCTGCCTGCAGGCTCTCTCCCGTTGCAGAGAGCGAGGCCTGTTGTGGTGTGCGGGCTTGTCACCGCGGTGGCCGCCCTTGTTGCAGAGCATGGGCTCCAGGGCGCGTGGCCTCAGTAGTTGTGGCGCAGGGGCTTAGTCGCTCCATGGCATGTGGAATCTTCTGGAACCAGGGATCGAACCTGTGTCCCCTGCGTTGGTAGGCGGATTCTTAACCACTGGACCACCAGGGAAGTCCCGTCATCTTTTGATTCTCTTATAAAATTTTTTTTTTGAGAATCAAATTTTTACTCTATTAATAATAAAAGTCATCAGCTTTATTATAAATTTATTGCATTAAATCTGGGTCTGTGTTGGTCACTCAGTCGAGTCCAACTCTTTGCAACCCCATGGACTATAGCCCGCCAGGCTCCTCTGTCCATGGAATTCTCCAGGCAAGAATCCTGGCATGGGTTGCCATTCTCTTCTCCAGGGGATCTTCCCGACCCAGGGATTGAACCTGGGTCTCCCACATTGCAGATTCTTTATACCATGTGAGCCACCAGAGAAACCCTATGTATCTGTTTTTTTGGGGTTTTTTTTTTTTTTTTACTTTTTTGGCTGGGCCTTGGTGCGTGTGGGATCTAGTTTCCTAATGAGGGAATGAACCTGCCCCCACCCTGAGTTGGGAGTGCAGAGTCCGCTGGACTGCCAGGGAAGTCCCGATTTATCTGCATTCTCTCACAGAAAGTACTTTGACCTTGTACTTCTGTTTGTAAACCTCCCACTTGAAATAACCTCTCATCTCTGAAGCTGAGGGTACAGAGCAGGTGGTTCTAAAACTAGAATGCTTTGCTTTGGAGAAATACCTGTAGGAAGTGGCAGCCTAAATTGGTTCATTTGGTTAGTATTTAAAGCTTAAGGAGATACAGAATAGTAGAGTCAGAGATTTGAAATCATAAGAGCAGGATTAGTCATAGTTAACCTTTTGATGCAGATGCCATCTCAGCAAGTTACGTAACCTCGGAGCCCTGGTTTCATAATCTCTTCATTGGGCACAGTAACATCTACCTTAGAGTTAGGAAGACTCAGTGAGAAAGCTGTGAAAATGCCTTGGAAACTGACAGCACTATACAGATAACTTTACTGCGAGGGTTTTTTGTATTCTCTTAGCCTGATGATAACCCTACATGCTACCTTCACAAATCCAGCCTTATTGTACTTCTTATCAGAATCTCTTAAAAAATACGGTGACACGACCTCTTGAGGAAGTCTTCAGTTTGTGCCTACTGGGATATAGGCTTTATAGAGTTGCACTGTGGAGCAGAAATACAGTGCAAGCACATAAGTCATTTTGAATTTCTTAGTAGCCTCATTTAAAAAGGTAACTCAAATAGGTGATTGCCTTTAATAATATATTTAACTCGGAATATCCCTAATATTACTGCAGCTTGTCATCAGGATAAAAATGATCAATGAGATAGTTTAATTTTTTTATACTAAGGCCTTGAGATCTGGAGGACATGTCAGTCTTAAAACACATCTCATTTTAGACTGACTGCAGTCCAAGGGCTCAGTGCCCACGTGTGGCATGTCACCTTCTCCACGCAGTAGTGAACGAGACATAGAAACTCATTTTCAGGAAGGTTCCTCTAGCAGAGGAAGTCAGACAGTCCATAAGCACCAAATATAAGTAAGACAATAGTGATGTGTTCTATTAAGAAAATACAGCAATCATGTGGGCACGACTGGGAGGCCACATTAGCCAGGATGACCAGGGAGGGTCTCCTGGAGGTGTTGAGCCAAGACCTGAATGATTAAAACGGCAAAAGCTGGTCAGGTGAAAATATGACAGACATTACAGGGCAAGTGTGAGGCCCGGAAGTGGGATGATTCTGCTGTGTTCAGTGAACTCAGTGAAACGGCTGGATTAGGGTGAGCAGAACAACGTGGGAGGAGATGAGAGGTCGGCAGCTTCTAGACTAAACACAGACATGCCGGCCTTGATAAGAAATTGAGATTTTTAAGTGAGATAGGAAGCCTGTGGAAAGTTTTAATAGGGGTCCGAGACACGTGAGATTATGAAGTACAAGTTAGATACCTATTTGTTAAAAGAATACCTCAGTTTTTATATATATAATTCAGTGGCCCAGAAGACCAAACTGTTTAATATATAGATATGTTTATATATATATTTAATATAGATATAGATATAGTTAATATCTGTTAAATACACATATATATGATATCTATTAAATATGTTAAATAGATTTAATATATCTATTAAATATATCTATAAATAGAGTCGAACACCACTGAGCAACCGACACAGGTATTTTATATAGACATATAAATATGATTTAAGGAGAACATCTTTCAGGCACTTTGCTTCCATTACCATCTTCTCAAATTCCAAAGGAATGCTGGTGATATACTTAGTATAAAGTTCTTGTCTATAATTGGTTTATAAACAAAATGCCTTTGAAGAATGACTAAAAAATGTTAAACAGTGGAGCTACAACTGATTTTCTTTCTTAAAAAACTTTTGGCAGACATGTGCATTGCCATTGCGATTTCTGTTCTCATGATCCTCATCTGTGCCATGGCTACGTACGGAGCGTACAAGGTAAGCAGCTTGGAAACAAGGTCCTGGGCCTTTTCCTCCATCTCTTACACGTGTAATCTGTGCTGCTGTCTGTAAGAAGTAAGTTATGATTGTTCCCAGTTTCCTGTAGGAATCTTTGGAATTTTAAATCTCTTGTTAATGTTACATGGAAAACCAGTGTTACGGTCTCAGAAACGTTCACTGGAGACTTGTGGTGGATTGCTTTTGTGTGGTTTACCAAGTCGCCATCATGACCCGCTTTAATGTATTTCTGCTTCTCCATTTCCCTTCATATTAAGATTTCTCTGAATTAAAATAGTGTTTTGTAATGCCAAGCGTATTAACACTCTCTTCTCTCTTCTGTTCAGCAACACGCGGCCTGGATCATCCCATTCTTCTGCTACCAGATCTTCGATTTTGCCCTGAACACCTTGGTTGCGGTCACCATCCTTGTTTATCCAAACTCCATCCAGGAATACATACGACAGCTGGTACGTGACCTTCAAAATTGTGATGTCTCTTCATGACATTGAAGAGACATCCCTATCTTTGGTCAAGATACGGATATAAAGGAAGTAGAGAAAAACATACACATAATAATTTGTGAATTTTTAACTTGCATCTGAGATTAGAGATCTTTGAATAAAGGTTTTGAATTTCTTAGAATGCTTTTTGGGAAAACTTAACTCCCTGAGGTAGATCAGTGGTGATGATGGTGTTGGAGGTTCCTATCTAATTTACAAGCTGCTTACTAATTGTCTAATCTTTGTAAAATGCAATTTGTTCAGTTATCAGCAGAGGGTAGCTTTTTGCCTCTGCTGTGTATGGAAAGTGGGAAACTTGATATACACTGGTTCTCACACTTATTTGACTGTAGAACCCCTTTCTTCCTCCAGCTTTTTTATTTTGTCCCTCAGCCTCCCTCCCCACCCCACCCCCCCCTTCCTCCAGCTTCTTTTGCGGTTTGGTTTTCTATTAAATATCCTTTGTGACCTTATGAGTGAATATGGGTGGCTTGCTATTAAGGAGCTCTTGGAGGGTGTGAGGTTAGGATACATCCATGACTTCACGCCTTTAAATCGTTGTGTTTGAATTATGAATGTTTATGAAAATTTAATTTCTTCAAAATCAAAGAATGTTTTAAATGGAGAGAATGTTCAGTCTTTGGAGGTTGTAGTAGTAGTTTCTGAGCATGGGAGAAGAAGCAGGTTGTTTCCTGGGATGAAGACACAGACTGGGGGTTTGATGTGGTAACAGAGGTCAAGAAGGTCAGTGGAAAGAGAGACGTGGAGGGGATGGAGGCAGGCTGGAAGTGTGGCAACAGGAGTTCCTGACCTTTCAGGGGCCTGCCCGGATCACGTATGAAAAGCCTCTAGAGTTTTGTCCCTTTGAAGTATCAGGTGATCATTGCTGTAGGAGATAGCTTCTTTTTGCTTCTTAGAAAACAGGTCTATGTTTTCATAGAGTGTAGTGTCAAGGAAATTTTGTTGTTTTCCCATGAGCTAACTTAACGTATCATTTCTTGTAATAATAGCTAAATGTTTCTGCGTGAGGAGTTTATACGTGACCAGCAGGTTGTAAAACTACCTCTGTCTTTAAGGACTTGGGCTTGACTTTGTAATGATAATCTGGCACTGAGCTCCTAATGTCACCCGGGAATTGTGGAGGAAACAGGGTCGCCACGTAGCCTGTCATGTGAGGGGTTGGTAAAGGGTATTGTGCAGTAGAGGCGAGTCACGACTATAGTCCTGACTGCTGTGAGGTTTATAAGGAGGAGGAAGGCTGACGTGTAGGCAGACATTTAGAGCACTCGTGATGCTACCTAGATAGACTTCCTGTCACACGCGCATCGTTCAGTCACTCTGTGCCCACTTGTAAAATGATCATGTTAGTGACGCTGGCAGTGATGCTAGTATCAGTTTAAAAAATCGCTATCTACTTCTTGTTTGTTAGTATAAACCAAATTATACAAGTAGGTATCTTCTGAATGTCCTACTTGAAGATCCGTCTGGGCGGAAGGAGCGAGGCCTTCAGGTTATCACAGTGCCTGAGCGGCAGACGGCAGTGAAAGCGGACGTCAGACTGGCCCTGATACTGCGGCTCTTGTTGACAAGTTGAGATATAGTGAGTCTGGGGAGACTTGTCTGAAAAGGCTGATGGAGAGAAGTCCCAGTGCCTGCTCATGTGAAGCCTTGTAAAACACAGATAAATAAGCTGTGCGTGTGTTTTTAATAGATCTTAACTGGATATAGAAACCACGTTCACTTTTCTGGCATAAAGAGTGTAAAAGATCTTTGTGGAAAGGGTCTCGCCCACTTTAATCCCTGTTTGCCCCCCGGCCCCCCCACCCAGTGTTTCTGGAAACAGTAAGATTTCATGTTGGTCTTGTAAGTAACATCCATTTGTTTTCTTCTTAACCCTTTGAGATCAGTACTACAGACAGCCCTTTCAGGTTCCAAGAGGCAAGGGCCTGTTTGATGAGCTGATCACAAGGAATGACTTAGATTTTATTTCTTAGGTATTTTGCCACAATGGAAGGGGACTCTGAAAACCATTGGGTGAGGGTCATCCTGGAGAGGGTCAGCCACATGAGTCACAGGTTTTCTCCTTTGTCAAGTCTCGTATTACTGCTAAAGTGGGATCCAAACACATAGTATTGGGTGATGGGGAGAGAGGAAGGGTGACCACACACGGAGATGCCTTCGACATACATTGTCTAAGCCGATTACCATGAGAGCGTTGATCTGTGCTGAGCACATGGTTTATGGTGATGTCCTGTCATTCCCAGGTATATATAGTAGCAGATTTCAATCCTCTTAAAAGGGTTTCCTTTGCCCTGGTAGTTAATCAGTTTGGTCAGATGGTAGGACTTCTTTTTTTTTTTTAATTCAAGTATAGTTGATTTATAATGGTAATTTACAGTGTTAATTTCTGTGTACAGCGAAGTAATTGTTACACATAGATATACATTCTTGTTACTAAAAAAAATTTTTTTATTGACGTATACTTGATTTACAATGTGCCAATCTGCTATTCAGCACAGTGACTCAGTTATACACATACAGAGTTCTTTTTTTAAATATTCTTTTCCACTATAGGAAAAGAATATTTTCCTATATCCAGTATCACAAAAGAATAGTTCCCTATTAACAGTATCACAGGATATTGAATATAGTTCCCTGTGCTATACAGTAGGACCTTGTCTATCCATTCTGTATATAATAGTTTTGATTTTTTTTAAATGCTGTGAAAGTGAAGTTGCTCAGTTGTGTCTGACTCTTTGCGACCCCATGGACTGTAGCCTACCAGGCTCCTCCATCCTTGGGATTTTCCAGGCAAGAATACTGGAGTGGGTTGCCATTCCACCAGTGACCCCACCAGTTCCACCAGTTGGTCCCACCAATGCTATAAATACCTATTAATACAAGATTCTGCTCTTTGAGAAGTAGCATCAGCAAAAATGCTCTATATAAAGAAGGCAGTATTTTACTTTTTATTTTTAAAAGTTATTTATTTTTTATTGTGCTGGATCTTCCTTGCTACGCTCGATAATTAATGAGATTTGCCAATAAGACTCTTCTCTTTTGCAGCCTCCTGATTTTCCTTACAAAGATGATATCATGTCAGTGAATCCTACCTGTTTGGTCCTCATTATTCTTCTGTTTATCAGCATTATCTTGGCTTTTAAGGTAAGCATGAAAATTTTACTTATGGTCTAAATATTATTGAATGTATTTGTGAATGCCACAGAAGTTAGCAGATTTCTGTCTATTTATTATCTTGCTTTAGATTTCTGAACTGCTTTCTGAATTCCTAACAGTTTTGTTCCTTCTCTTATCTGTATGACAGAAATAAACACTAACCAACCTTAACACAGGCCAACTCAAGGTTATTCTAAAATCTGTTTGGATGTGAATAAATTAATGTTGTGCATTTATGCAGTATGTATTATGTACCGTAGCATCCATTACTGTGTCTCAGTACACATCCCTTTGTAATTTGATTTTTTAAAAAATATTTTTCTCCATATTTAACTTTAAAAAAATTTTTTTAGCTGAAGGGTAATTGCTTTACAGGATTTTGTGGTTTTCGGTCATTTGTTTTTTAAAACGTAATAAACTTTGAACATTATTCTGTAACAATGTATTGGGTAAACCTAGCAGTTTTATAAATTAGTTGTTTTTGGACATTGAGATAGTTTCTACTTTTTTACTTCTAAATAGTACTGCAATGAATATATTAAATGTGTCTTTTGTATACTTACACATTTATTTCCTCAAGATATATTTCTTGAAATTAGAAGGATGTGCATAATTTGAAGGTTTTCTGTAGGTTGTCAGATTGGCCTCCCCTAAAGTTGAATGACTTAACACTCCGTTCAGCCACATTTCCCTCACCTTCAGCAACTGAGTGCCCTCTAACTTTCTCGTCTTTGTAAATCTGGTAATAAAAACATCATAATCATTGGAACTTGTGCGCTCCTAAGTAGAAAATTCTCAGGTTAGACTTTGAACTTCTAATTCTGAGTATCTTTCATTGTCTTTATTTAGGCATAAAGTTACCCGTTTCTTTAAAAATCAAGCCTCAATGAGCTTGCATAAGCTGTGTTTCGGGAGAAGAGTCATAGCAGTTTGTTGAAGAGGAGTAGAAAGAAAATGATTCATTGAAAGTCACTTAGGTCTGCATTTTCTCTCCATAAAGCACACTCTGCAGTTTTTGATATTGCACATATGGTTTAGTGGTGAGGATTGGGTGAGTTTTATAGACGGATGTTGAGGCTTACCACCCCTGCAGCTCCTGCCCCCACACCCCAAATTCCTGACTGCTCAGTCAGCCCCAGACCACCCCTGGCACAGGCTTCGGACTGTCAGATCCCACCCCTTGAGCTTTGTCACTGAAGGCTAGATTCCTCTTGAGCTTCTGCCCGATTGAAGCCCTTCAGCCATGCCTTCCTATAGACTCTGTGTCTATTAATTCCAGATTTTCTCATTTTTACCTGCAAGAAGGTTAATCTGACCAAGCTACCCTGTGCCATTGCCCAGAAACTGCTCTTTAAAAATGCATTTTAATTGTGTAGCCATTTACATTTTTATTGGAAATGCTTACTTGAGATTTTGAGTCAGAGGACCTAGACTTAGCTTCAGTCACTGCTGTATCTAGTTGTGTGACCAGGGCCTCGGTTTCTTCCTTCACTTCACAGCAGTAGTAGCTACAAAAACATTCTGTAGGGTGACAGTGACGTCAAATGAGCCAACGGTAGGAAGGCGCGTCACTCGTTTACCCATCCGGTAAAGCCCCCGTGTGCCAGGCCACGTCTTGGGTGCTGCTGTAGGTGTCCTGCTGTTATCAGTTGCAAATCATAATGATCTAATCAAAGGCTTCGTACAGATATGTTCACAGCACCGTCTCCAACCTGTGAGTAATGTGTTATACGTAATAATTATAATACATAATAACTATGTATTTATCTGTTCTCTACTAACCAGATTGCGTTTCCTTGAGAACACAGATCCTACCTTCATTTTTCTCTCCCTTGTGGAGACTCAGTAATTGTTAAAATGTGTCAAATGTGAATACATGTACGTTTTGTGCTTTCACACATCGGTTTGCCTCTCACAACCTGAATTCACTGTTAAACTCCTCAGTAAGTTTTATTGCTAGTGGTCCTGGGAGCCCAAACAGGACTTGTGTCAGTTTAACTTTGTCCTTGGTTGGCAAGTAACAACGCTTACCACCTAGCTCTCCAAATACACGACGGGTGTACTTAATCCTGTCAGTGCAAGTTCATTTGGAAAATAGACCAAATATTTCTTTTTCTTTTAACATTTTAATTTTTTTGTTAACTCTTGGCTGTGCCGGGTCTTCTTGCTTTGCCCAGGCTTTCTCTAGTTATGGTGAGCAGGGGCTCCTCTTCGCTGCCATGCACGTTCTTATCATTGCGGTGGCTTCCCTTGTTGTTGCGAGCACAGGTTCTCAGCACAGGCTTCAGCAGTCACAGCTGGCGGGCTCAGTAGCTGCAGCCTGTGGGCTGTAAATCATGGGCCCAGTGGTTGTGGTCCCCGGGCTTACTTGATCTGCGACATGTGAAATCTTGCCAGACCAGGGATCAAGCCTGTGTCCCCTGCATTGGCGGGCAGATTCTTATTCACTGTGCCCCAAATATTTAATTCTTTAATCGAGATTACAGAAGTGTCAAATGGAAGTAAGTTTACTAAAGTAAGTTATCGGGGTTTTAGAGACATCAGGCCAAGTTTTTCTCCTGTGGGAGTGTGTTCCAAGTGTTGCAAGGGGCTCTCAAGAGTGCAGACTGGACGTGTGAGGCCCCGGACACCGGGTACTTCCTCCCCAGGTTTAACCTTCAGTTGGAGGTTCATCATTTTGGAGGCCTCATGTCAGAAAGAGTTCTTGCCTTACAAAGAACCTTCTGTTCAATGCTGAAATAGTGGACATCTTCTTGCACAGGACACAACAGAAAATGTTCAGGCATTCCTTTTTTATTTGTATTAAAATTCTCACTGAGTCTAGGGTTTTTGTTTGTTTTTGTTTTATGGAGAAGTAAGAACATTGTTGGGTTAACTGAAAATCCCGTGTAAATCGAACATACTGTGTACAACGTTCAAGGAAAATACCCTTTCCGTCTCTTTCCCATTGTTCTCTGGTTTCAGATTATTGCCATTCAGAAGACATTTTACTAAAATAGCATTACACAATAAATAACATTTTCATCTTTACATTATCACAGAAAGTTTAACTGTAGGAAATAATAACCAAGTACAAATGCAGCTTCAGACAGCTTTCTGAGTACACAACAGAACCTTTACTTTACTCTGCTGAAAAGTGTTGACACATACCCCATTTGTCTTTAAATGTCTTCTTCTTTGTAAAGCAACTTTATTGAGATACAATTCACATATCATGTTCTCATATATATATATTGTATATATCTCATAAAGTTCTCCCATTTAAATGTACAATCCAGTGGTTTTCAATATATTCACAGAGTTGTATAAACACAGCTCAGTGGTTAAACAGTGTAATTTTAGAACATTGCTACCACTTGATGTTTTCCCTCACCCCCCATCCCCTGCTCCTGGTAACCACTAATCTGCTTTGTGTCTCTGTGGGTTTGCCTAGTCTGGACATTTCATGTAAATGGAATCATACAATACATGATCCTTTGTGACTGGCTTCTTTGACCTTTCCAAGGTTCATCCATGCCGTAGCGTGTCGTGTATCAGAAGTTTCTCTCTTGCTGAATAATATTCCATTGTTTAAACATCATACAATGGAATATTTTGTTTGTCCAGTCTTGACACATACTTGGATTGTTTTGCTCTTGATATTATGGATAATACAAGCTTTTGTGTGGACATAAGGTCTTCATTTCTCTGGGGTATATACCTCAGAGTGGACTCTCCAGGTCATGTGGTAACTGTTAAACTTTTGAGAAACTTCCAGGCTGTTTTCCACATGGCACCATTTTACATTCACAACAGCAATGTAGGAAGGCTCCATTTTCTCCATATCTTTAAACGTCTTTTAATCAAAGAATTTCAAAGCTAGAAAAAGGGCCTTTAAAATCATTTCATTTTAATCTAATTACACATGATGGGAATGAAAGTGTAAAGAGTTCATATTTTAAACATTTCCCATGAGCTCATGCTTTATTTCTAGTATGTCTTTATTCTGAACCTGAATTTTAATTATCCTCTTTGGATATTTCATTATGAAAATGGAAATGTTTTAGTGGATTTTATTGACCATGAAGCAGATTGACATGCTGTGAACCTCTTTTTTTTAAAGTTGACTTGTATAATAAAATTATATATAATGATGCAGAGTAAAACTCCCAATGATCCAGAGTTAAAATGTGGTGAGACTTGGCTAATGAATTGGTGATTCTATAACTCTGAGGGGCAATAAATATTTGTAGAGGATGCTCCTTTCACTCCTTTTTCCTGGAAATTTTCTCCTGCTTTCAGCCTACTCCTCCCCATCACCTTCTGCGTGGTGTGATAGAATAAGGCTGCAGTGTCCCCTTCGGCCAGAAAGTTACTGTACCCAGAGTTTGTAATTTTAAAGGCTTTTTGGCTTAGTAGAGTTAATGTGTGTTTAAAGTTTATGTAAATAAACACTTTGCAATATGGCTTTATCTGTGGCGATATATTCAATTATCTGAAGTTTGAAAATTAAGGTCCTAATAATGACTACTTTTTTGCAGGGTTACCTGATTAGCTGTGTTTGGAACTGCTACCGATATATCAATGGCAGGAACTCCTCTGATGTCCTGGTTTATGTTACCAGCAACGACACTACGGTAGGTGTGATGTCACTTCACATGGAGATCTCCACACGTCCACTGTATGATGGCTTCTATGCGTTTCTAGTGTTTGCTGCTTTTTTCACTGTTGTTGAGACATATTCATGAGCTGCTTAGTCATCAAAGGATTCATAGTTGAATGAAATGTGTTTTGTTTTCCTTACAGGATATTAAAATCTAGATGTCTCAGCTTTTGATTCATTTAAAAATGATTACAAATAGATAATATGTGCCTCTCCACATTTGTGTATCTTAAACTTGCATTATTAAACCATGGTAGATAGTTCTAGATATCAATTCTGTATGACTATATACCTTCTCCTTTGACATGTGAAAATAAACTTTAAAATGTGATGGTATAGGTAGAACAAATAGCAGAGCTTACTGCATTTTAAAGTCTTAGGCTGTACCAACTGAGTTAGCCAGGTGATGGGGTTTACTGTGTTTTTAAAACTTGTCCTGCATATGTAAGCTGTAGTGAAAGAATTGAGATGATCTGTTGTTCATACTTAAATATTTTAAACCTATTAAGTGTGATTTTGGGCAACACATCTTCACTGGAAGTCTTCAAAAAATCATTTGTCCTTGGTGCAAATGATCTTGCCTATCTTGTGTTAAAAGTACAAGCTCTCTAGGTCCTACCCTCCTGTGTCCCCATCATTGTGCCTGATGCAGTGATCGGTACAGGTGTGGGATGCTGAGGGGAAGGATGGTGATGGGTGACGTGAACAGCTGGGATGGGTCCTGGGATGGGTCCAGGAGGATAGGATTGGAGGCGACAGAATGGACAGAACAGATGAAAGGATAAATAGAAATGGTGAGATGGTTCTAAACTAGAATGGGATTTTATTTTTGGTTTTGTCTTTTAAATTGTGGTCACTTGCTTACTCTGGCCTCACTGATACAATTTAGCCTTTTCCTGACTTGACTTCGTCGTGCATAAAATGGGGATAAAACAAACTTCAGACTTTATACTAAATAGACAGGTGCTAGCTGGTAGCACTGAGATGTATGTGGGATTTCTGCAAGAAAGAGTATTTTATGTGAATAGTTTTCCTACGTCCTCAGTTAGCAGGTGTCGACTTGAGTCAGAAACGCATGAGCAGCGGTTTAAGAAGAGGCTTCACTGTGATTAGATGCATTAGCCCAGTGTGCCCTTTGGGACACCTGCAAAGTCGTGTGCACTGATCACAGGAAAACATGTTCTGCCTACTAAACCTTTGACCTTTAGAGAATTCCTTTTGGGTCAGTACGTCTCTAAAAAAACAACTTCACAGTTACTGTAACTGTTTTTTTAACTTTTTATTTTATATTGGAGTGTAACTTGTGATAGTTTCAGGTGGATAACAAAGAGACTCAGCGGTGCACATACACACATCCATTTTTCCCCAAACATGCTTCCCATCCAGTCTGCCACATAACACAGCTACTTATAGAATGTTTTCCTTCTCTCTCAGTTTCTTGGGTATTAGTTACCAATCAATATCTTTCTAGTTTTCATTTAAAAACACATCTCAGAATACATTTATTCTCCTGTTGAACTAGTAAAAAAGTTTGAAATTTGGGGATTTGAGGAACCAGGAAAGTTGCTAAACAAGCAAGATATTATCAGAGCCTCATCCTAAATATTATGGATGTATGGGACTTATAATATCTCCATTTTTGAAAAGTATTTCAGAGAAGATAATGCCCATATTGCACGTGTGTGTTTGGATATACCTTTGGTGGTTTTTCATAGCTTTTTGAAGGGTTTTGTGTGTGAATGATCTTCCCGACCCAGGGATTGAACCTTTGAGCCACCAGGGAAGCCTATGTATATATATACATACATACATACATATAGGTTTTGCATATTTTTCATAGAAGCAAAGCGGAAGGGCTACATAGATAGATATGTGTTGTATAGATATACCTCAGATCAAAGGATATTCTGAAATTTGTAAAAATTGGGGTGCCTAGAGAATTTAAGAATCATGAATGAGTCCCTAAAATGCATCCAACCAGTTTTGTAGAGGACGCTTTTATTTTCTGTTCTTTGAGATTCAGAATTAGGTATGAATTAACAGGTGTGTTTTATTTAGGCTTACGTGCTCTTTAAAATAGTTGTACTTAAAAAAAAATTGTTGAGACATCCCAGCTCTTCTAATAGAAGGCCTTTCTTCAGAAAGATTTCCAGTTTGGCAGTAGTTAATAGTAGCTAGGATTTGGGACCATGGACTGGGGCCAGCTGTGATTGTTTCCTGGTATGTTGACAGAAGGTCCTAGGGAATTGCTCGATGGTGGTTATTAGTCATTATCTTAGGCATTCTTTATCAACTTGCCATTTTTAAGATAAGGAAACTGATGATGTGTTTTTACTTTTCTCAACGTTCCCAGTGAACCTCCCCCCAACTCCCCCCCTTTTTTTAAATGAATGGTATTCCTGGGAAAGGGAGATTTATCATTTCTCATAGCTTGCGTGGATAACGCAAGATAGGGATAGATCACCATCTAAAGTCTCAGTTTTCTGGCAGTGTTTTTAAGGATTTATTTTTTTAAATAATGGTATTGTGAATATTATTCTAAAGAGTCCTTATTATATCTAAAGTAATAATTCCTTAATATCATAAAATGTCCAATATGTATTTAGATTTTCAGTTGCTTCATGTTAATTTTCCTGGCAGTTTATTTGCAACAGGATCTGTGGGTCAATATATATTTTAAGACTTTATACTTTTTTTTTTAAAGAAACAACTTTGACCCACAAACTAGACTTAACAGAGTGCGTACCTCTAATATAGTTCTCTGTATTTTCAGTAAATTAGTAGTTGGATCTAAGGACTTCCTGTATTTTTATTTCCATATTCCTTTTTTCCTTTTTTGCAAGACTATATTTGATACATTTGTTCTTTCATCAGGAGGCAGATAACATTTAGTTGATTCTATCTGAGATGTCAGTAGCCATTGATATTGATTCATTAGGAATTGAAATATGATGACATTCTATTAGTTTTCATTTATTAATCATCTGGAATATTCCTATGAAGAAAACTTTCCCTGACTTTCTCTTTAATTACCCAGTGGTACATGGGACAGTGATAAATTTATATGGTTTTATTCTCTTTATCAGTTTTCAAACAGGTTGTTCCATCATTTTCTAGTAATTTTTTTTTTTTTAAGTAATAATGATCTAATGAAAATAGGCCTCTTATATTAGAGCTGGGGATGTTCCTATTTTGATTAATTTTACCAGTAAGCCTAAATAGTAAAATTTACCTACTATTCCATATTTCAGACTTTCTAAATGGAAAAGCAAAATTGTTTTCTAAATAGCTAGTACATTACCATCCTTATTAATGCTCAAATTATGGCATCTTTCCCGATTAGAGCCTCTTCAGGTTGATGCGTTTCTATAATTCAGGTGGTCTGATTGCTTCCTTGCTGTCTCTTGATATTGTTCTAGGCTTGCCTTGTCCATATCCTGTCCCAGACCTGAAATCTGGCTATTTCTGTAAGGAAACCTGCTTCCTTTCAGTTAAGATCATAATCTGCATTTTTAGGACTGGAGAATAGATTTTTAAAGAGGGCTCTACATATTTAAAGATTGTTTTAACTAGTACTAAAGGAATTCTAGTTTGCATTTAAGGAAGCAGCAGCAAATATACTGGAGCCTCCCTCTGGACCCTAAATAGGGATTTGAATGATGTAGTTCTGCTCTTTCCCCTGGTCTCCTAGCTTTATTAAGATCCTCATAGTGTGTAATAATGTATGTTTCCCCTTTGCCCATGTCTTTATTGGGAATCCACATGGACATAATAACACATTGTGTCTTTCATTTCCTATCAAGTGTTAAGCCAGATGGCTTTTCTCCCAGGCTGAAGAGTCTCGATGACCTCTGTGGAAAGATAACTGCGGCTCTGGTTGGTAGAAAATAAATATGCTTCTGTTTCCTTCTCTAAAACAGTACACATATTATTCGCCAAATACCTACTTCTCCAGATACTACTCAGGGAGAATAGAGTCATTAGATTATGGAGATTATTATTTATTATAATATGGAGATTATTCTCAGGGTTAATCACTCTAGTTTCTTAACTAAACCAAAGCAAAAATCTTCAAGAGGAACACCTGAAGATAGAGAGGTCACAAGCACTATTAGTTCATGATGCCTCTTGGGGTCTTGGTTTTTTTTTTTTTCCCCCCCATGATGCTCTTCCAGTGTATATGTGCTTGGTCATGTCTGACTCTTTGTGACCCCATGGCCTATATACCTCATCAGGCTTCTCTGTCCATGGAATTTTCCAGGCAAGAATACTAGAGCGGGTTGCCGTTTCCTACTCCGTGATACTCTTAGGCCAAAAGAAATACCTCGCTGTTGATTTTATTAAGTAGTCAGGTCCAGACTACTTTTGAATATTAGTTAGGGTAGGACCTAACGGGCTTTGTAGTGTTTTACTTGAATATTTAAAATATCTCTTTGAGTCACTTGCCATACAGGATTAGGCACCCTAAGGAGATGCAGCCTTCTCTTTAGAATGGTGTAGAAGTCACGTTCTGGATACATACTACATAATACCACATTCACTCTCCTGCCTTCATCAAAATCAAGCCTTAAGAGGAAGAGCATATTAAAATACTAAACCTGTGGATTATAGAAATAGATTTCTTTCACATTAAAGTTTATGCAAATTGAGTTGTTAAAACCTTTTAATCGGCTAATGCCAGTGAAAACTTGAGTCACTCCAGCATTCTTGCCTGGGAAAATCCCATGGACAGAGGAGCCTGGTGGGCTATAGTCCATGCGGTCCCAAAGAGGCAGACATGACTGAGCACAGACACACAGCCAGGCCGGCTCTGAAGATCTCTTCCAGTCCTGGGTATTTGAGATTCATGTCCATTGAACATAACCTCACACAAGAGCCCCTTGACCACTGTCATCTGCCTGTGTGAACCAGAGGGTCTTGGAGGGAGTTGGGGGGAAGAACGTTCTTCAATAACAGGACTGCTATGGGTTAGAAACTTCAGCCTGTGAATTACTGGCTCTGAAGCTTGTGACCTGCTGAGTACTAAATATAAGAGAGACATCTTATTTGTAGTATCTCCATTTTAGGTATCTTCTTTTCCCTTGTCATTAAGTAGTTAGTGTGATCTAAGCTTTTTATTTTTAATTTTAAAATTGTGAGAGGTTGAGATAGACTTGGCAACGTCTCAGAGAAGCAGAGAGAACATTCAGGAGACCATTTCCATGGTCAGGATCAGGGCGATGGTGAAGATGAGGCAGTTGTGACACAGGGCGGTAGCAAAGGGCGTGAAGAGGAGGGGAGATTGGACAGGGCCGTCAGAGGCCGCAGCGATCGCCGATAATGAGGGAACGTGGAACAAGCGTGAATGCCCAGGACGCCGCTTGCTGTGACTAACTAGAAAGGTCAAATGCCTCACCTGAAGGGTAGGGGCTGCCTCTGGGACTGAGAGTTAACGGGCCAGCCCTCGTCTCCTCAGGGGTGTTCGCACAAGCGGCATCCAGCCGAGCGCTGGGGAACCCCAGGGAGGACCCCGCTTCTCTGCCTCTGTCCTGTCTCCCGCTCTTGTACTGTGTGTGGGTCTCTCCCCGGACACTTAGGTCACGGCTGCTGTCTGCCAGGCCCTGGGCCGAGTGCTTTACGTATATGAACTTGGTCTCATAAGAGTCCTTGAAGTTGACCCCTGGGTACCAAAGAGGAAACTGAGGCACCAAGTGGGTAACTTCCCGAGAGGACACGGCTGTGAGAGCCTGGGGCGCGGGGGGCGGTGCTCACCCCCTCCTCAGCCCTGCTGCAGTCCGTTCTCCACCCCGCGGTCCTCCTGGACCGTCTCCGGTGCCGGCTGCGGCCACGGCCCATGTTCTTCCCTAACGGGGTAGGGGGTGGGCGGACAGAGAGGAGAGAAGCAGGAAAGCAAGTCATTTAGATGATTCTTCTCAAGGAAAAGTCACAAACTTTCAGAGCAGGGGGACTTTTTTGTTTCGCTTATTTTTGCTCCCAGGTGAAGGAATGGGAGGGAGGGTGGCTTAAAGAAAGAGGTGGAAGGAAAGTTAAAAATAAACTAGGTAACACCAAGGCAGCTGCTTGTTTGTTTAGATACATGTATATGTATATGTGTATACATATATTTTCCTTATATATATTCTAGGAATATATATATTCTTTTTCAGATTTTTCCCCCATTTAGGTTATTAGGTGATACTGAGCTGAGTTCCCCGTGCGAACAGGAGGTTCTTGGAGTTCCCTTGTGCTGAATAGCCCCGCCTTCTGTCACTCGGCTTCATATGTGCACGTGGCTTCAGATAGATTTCTCTGTTGGTTCTTATAGAAAAACATCATGGATTGAATTCCCACTGAGATTTTCCCTGGAAAGCATTTTCCCTGCTTTAATGTATTCCATGCTTCAATCAGACAGTGCTTGACATTATTTCAGCTCATATTTCTTTCCTTCCTTCAGTAAAATACAGCATTTAAAAAAAAATCCTAATCTGTTGAAAGTTATCTCTGACCCATATAACTTTACAGTTACTTCATCCAGAGAATATCTGGAGCAGTCAAATCAACACATTGATATTTTGACACCTAAAGCTTCTGAAAGAAGAGTTCAAATAATTCAGTTTCCATTGTGATCCTGGATAAAAAATGTTAATCAGTTGCTGAGTTGTAACCTTCTTATAATAGCGAGTGAAGAAAAGTATAGAGTAGCTTTGCAGTGATCCAAGAATGAAATCACCTTCTCCTTTGTGTTTTACTTTAATACACACTCAGAACTTGATTGCATATTTTATCCCATATGTCCAAAATAGGGTTCATGTTGACTTTATTCTAGGGACAAAGACATTGAATTTTATCTTTTAACATCCTGAGAAATTTTCTGGGAATGTATGTTAAGGAAGTCAAAGTAAATATATATATATGTTTAAGATGTCCTGTAGCATTGTTTTCATAAATTATTTACTCTCCTTTTTGGCTGTGCGGGGTCTTCATTGGTGTGAGGACTTTTCTCTAGTTGCGGCTAGCGGGGGTCACTCGTTGCGGTGCGTGGGCTTCTCACTGTGGCGGTTCTCTTGTCACAGAGCACAGGCTCTAGGGCTGCCGTGGTTGCAGCACGTGGCTCGGTAGTTGTGCCGTTTGCATTGAGGCATGTGGGATCTTCCCAGATCAAGGATCGAACCTGCGTCTCCCGCATTGGCAGGTGGATTCTTTACTACTGAGCCACCAGGAACCCCTGGCATTGGTTTTTAATAGCAAAAGTATCTAATCTCATTGTCTACTAATTGGGAACTGGTTTGATTTAATAAAGGCATGTTCATTTGATAAGATGTCCTTACGCCCATAAAAATCATGAGCAGTGTAAACAGCAGAAGAAAGGCTTTTGATGGTTTTTGAAAGCAGAATATAGAAGTTTGTGCTCCAGCTATGAAAAAGCAAAGTTTGTAGACAACAGATTAGATTCCAGTAGAATTAAGCAGTTGATTTCTTGAGTGGTAGAAAGCACAGTGGAAGACATTTCTCCCTTCCCGTTGATTCCAGGGATGGATGGAAGAAGTGTGTGGTGAAGGAGACCAGGTAAAGGGGGATCTGAAGTTTGAAGCAGTGCTTCCAGTCCAGGGGGGCCTGGTAGCTGCTGAGCAAGGCAGCGGAGCCCAGCCTGGCGGGCAGCCCGTGGAAGACAGGGTCGAGTCCCCTCCTGCGGAGGTGGGCGCAGTAGGTGGCATGGCACCTTCAGGCCTGGGCGCCAGGGAGCGGCTGGAACCTGTGGTTGGGTTTCTGCGGTGACAGCTTACAGAGTGTTCCCTCGCCCGCCTCAACCGTCAGGTGTTTTCATTTTAGATAAAAAATACAGTTCTTTAGATATTTATCTTGATCAAGGTATATGTATATATATTTAGATGTCATTATTTGAGATGCATTTATTTGAACATGAGATCCTTAATTGCATTTTAACTTTCTCTTTGGGCTACTATATCGTTTTGGTGTTTTCCTGCCCAAGTATCTCACCAGGGAGGACTTTTGACCGAATTCAAAAGATTTGAGGTATGAATTCTATATAAGTATAATCTGAAAGAATTTGAGTAGCTTCTCTGCTGAGAATTAAGGGAAATAGTAATTTTCTCCTGTAGTATCAATTTGTAATGGTTTTTTGTGAATTGACAAAATTGGCATGGCTTGTGGGATCTTAATTTCCCAACTAGGAATTGAACCTAGGCCCACCAGGAAACTCCTGGTATAGTCAGGAGTTTCTCCTTCTGGAGTCAGGGGTGGCAGCATGGGTGGTCCTCACTAGACTCCAAATTTGTTTATGTTCTTCCTGACTCCTGATGAATTCATTGAGTACAAGATGCCATTGGCTATATATTGCATCATTATTTTGGGTGCCTCTTATTGTAAAGTGCTGTGAGTTACAAGCCACAGGCTAAATTCAGGTGCTAAAATGTATAAAAATGTGTACCTTTGAATCAAAAATATATGGTTATGTTTATGTCTTAAATATACGTGTGTGTATGTGTGTGTGTATTACAGGTGGGAGTGTTTAGAAAGTTTGGAAACAGCTATTTTAGATGTCTTCGATAAAGTCAGACTTTGTTTTGTGATAATCCTGTCTGAAATGCCCAAATGGCTCTTTTAGTTAATCATGGAGAGTCACGATTCACCTATCCCTCCTTTTGTTTTTGGCTTGAATAAAAGGGCAAATGTGGTGGTGATGTAAATGGTGCCTGTCTTTTTTTTTTTTTAACTTTTTATTTTGTATTGGGGCATAGCCAATTAACAATAATGTCATGGTAGTGTTACGTGAACAGTGAAGGGTCTTAGCCACACACAGACACGTGTCCATTCTCTCCTAAACTCCCCCCATCCAAGCTGCCACATAAATGGCTGCCTGTTTTAAACCAGGTACATTGTAGACTATTAGGGGTGTAATAAATGGTGAAGACATAAATAAGTATTTTGACTACTCAGGATTAACTTAAATGGACCTTTGTTAGATTCTAATGCCTCTAAATGATGCGAGTGATTTGGGGTTGTGTACTTTCACATCTCACATTATCACATTTTCTAAGGTCAGAATTTTTTCTATAAAAATTTTTTTGTCTATTAAAAAAACTTTTCTGTAAAAGCCAGACAATAAACGTTTTTGGCTTTGCGGGCCGTGTGGTCTCCTGTCATGACTATTCAGCCCTGCTGTGGTAGTGTGAAGGTAGGTGTAGACAAGCACGTGTAGCTGTGTTCCAATAAAACTGTGTTTATGGGCTCAAAAAAATTGAGTTTTCTACAATTTTAACGTATCACGAAATGTTTTTCTTTTTTTTTTTTAAAAAAAAAATGAGCTCTCAGGCCATGCAAAAAACAGATGGCAGGCCAGATTTGGCCCACATTGTTCACAGACCCATGCCTCCTTGGCAGTTTGAGCTCAGTTTTCTAGGTCTTTGCAGGACAGCTATTTGAACCATCCTGGGGAATTTAAGGCCTGGATAGAGGTTTCCTCTCCTGCAAGTGGGGTGGCAAAGAGCGACACCTAATCTTTTGGTTCTCTTTTAAGGATGTCTATCCTAAGAAAGTTTTAATTCTCACATATTTATTATTTTGCCAACAGGTCTAAATCAAGCTTATATTTAACAAACTATAGTCAAAAGCGAATAATTTACTTCAGTGCTTGGTACACAGTATGACCAACATTTGTCGATGAGTGAACAATATTTAATAAACCATTTGGCTTGCTCTCTCTATCTCAGTTGAAGGACGTAGCTTAGATTATGTGACCAACATCAGGTCCTTGCCCACGTCCCCAGCTGTCCAGTGGTCATCTCCAGAGAGAGGTCACGTGGCAGGGCTCACTCCGTTTCTTCCATTCTGCTGCTTTTCTCTAGTGAGTGATAGCAGTGTCCACTTAATCACCCAAGCCTGTAACTAAGGTGCGTGCTCAGTCGTGTCCAGCTGTGTGTGTGTGTGTGTGTCCCCGTCCGTCCAACTCTTTGCAACCCCTTGAACTATAGCTCCCCAGGCTCCTCTGTCCATGGAATTCTTCCAGGCAAGAACACCGGAGTGGGTTCTCACTTCCTGGGCTTCCCAGGTGGTGCTAGTGGTAAAGAAGCTACCTGCCAACGCAGGAGACACAAGAGACGAAGGTTCGGTTCCTGGGTCGGGAAGATCCCCTGGAGAAGGGAAATGGCAACACTCCAGTATTCTTGCCTGGGAAATCCCGTGGACAGAGGAGCCTGGCGGGCTACAGTCCTTGGGGTTGCAAAGAGTCAGACATGACTTGACCACACACACCATTTGCTACTCCAGTGGATCTTCCCAACCCCGGGATCAAACCCGTGTTTCCTGTGTCTCCTGCACTGGCAGGTGGACGCATTACCGCTGAGCTTCCTGGGAGCCCTCTATAACTCAAGAGTCATCTTTAAATTTGTTAGGGTTAGGGTTTTAGCCTCCAGTCCTGAAGTCTACTTTCTCTTAAGTTTTTTTTTTTTTTCCTCTCTCTCTGTTGCTGTCAAATTGATCTGAAATGTAAATCTGGTTTTGTCATCCCCAGATTTAAGTCTTCAGGGTTTCTGTTGTTTATTACTGTAGCGTTTCCCAACTGTGATGTCATTCCCACTTTGCTATGTAACAGTCATTTGTAACTAGTGGGGTTATATTTTAAATCTGAGTTTGCTAGTGGTTTGCTTTTTTTTTTTGTCCTTTGAATAAATAAGAACAGATTTTAACATTATCTCTACAACAACATCAATCTCCGCTCTACAGTCTTAAATTGTAATATTTTCTTGAAGCCAGAGGAGGGAGTGGAGTCATAACTTCATCCTGCCAAGTTCATCTTACGTATGAATCAGCTATGAGGGGCTGTTAACTGATGTGTTACCAACAGCTGTAAGTCTCATGAGCTGTGGTGCTCTCATGAACACCATGCCCCTTGCCTCCTTCCCCCCAAAGGAGGCAAAGAAACAGAAGGATAAGGAAGTTTCCATTTACAGTGGTGTCTTCCTTATTTGTCCACACTTTGGTGAGAGCAAAGGGCAGTTGGTTTTGTACAAGCTCACCTATGTATGCCCATGGGCGCCTCTCACTCGTGGCATCACCAAAGCTCCCATCCCCTCCTGGTGGGGAGGACTGTGAGTTTATCAAGAAGGCAGTTCCACTTCCCGGCCTTGCTGACAAATCCGGCTGGGGTCTTGCCTGTTGTTCCAAGGCTCAGCCATTGTAATCTCAAGCACCCAGGTCTTCAGCTAAAGCACACCATCTACACCTTTGCCGGCGTTTCTCAGTCTTTGGGGGACAGTTCACATATGCACTCCCTAGCTCCTCGGTGGGCGTTCTCCAGCCTTCAGTCCTCGTCTGCCTCCCAGCAGCGGGCACAGCACCTGCCCTCTGGTGGCTGCTCGGCCGTCCTGGGGTGAGGGGCGAACGAATGGACGTGGTGTTCCAGCCGCAGGCACTTCTGATTTTAGAACCGTGACTAAATGAGAGGTGCCCACCCCTCTGCAGACATGGGAGCCTGTAGGGAAAACGGCGTCCATCTTGTCTTCTTTCTCATCGTTCAGTTCCTTTTGTTAAGTTTGGTAAAGGAGGGAGGGGTAAGGCTAGGGGTGGGGGGCTGGAAGATCAGCTGTGGGGGAGGTGATGCCACGTCCACTCCCAGCTTTTGAGGTCAAAGGAATCATGATCTCAAAGGCCTTTTCCAGAGGAGTTACTCATGGTTCCTCTGCTGGGCAGTAGGACGTATCCTTCATAGTCAAGAATGGAGATGCTGTCAGGATTCTTCAGAGAGAGAGAGCAAGTCAGAGTTAGGTGGAATCGGTGGGTGGTTCAGTGACCTTGCCCTGAGGCTTTTATCCAGCCATTGGCTTGCTTCAGAGCAGCTCACGTGTTACCCTGCCGCACTTTCTGCAGCCCCCAGAGCTGAGGCGGGGAGAGGAGCTCCTATTGTGACGTGAAGCAGCTTGTGAGGAGAATGTTTATTGGTGTCCCTTTCTTAAGGAAGGGGTGTGATTGAACCTAGTTAGACAGAATAACACTGTGTTGACTATCCTGCAGTTTTTGGCGAATGCTTGCATTTACTGAGCGCCCAAGTGCTCAGCCTGTGTGTGAGGTGTGTTGCCTTCCTGACGTCCTTACAACCGTCTTTTGAGGAGTGTCAGTTGTGGTTTCCATTTTATAAGCATGGAAGCCAAAGTTCAGGTAGATTTTACTAACTTTCTCGGGACCCCAGGGTTTATACCTCACAGAGCTGGAATTTAAACCCAGGTCTAATTTCAGAGTTTGAGTTTCACTCAACCACCACCACCACCACCAGTTGCCTCTAGAATTTGATCACAGCCATGTAGCTGAAATGCAATGAAAGAACTCATATCTGGACACACCTCTGTCTAACAACCTGTGCTGACAAAGGGCATGGAAATGTAAGACTCCTTTTAGAAACTTTTTGGAGGGGAGAGCAGTAAACATACAAGACAGTTAATACTACAAGAGAGGATATAATTTAGTTGATAAGCTGCTTATGTAAGTGTTTCAGAAGAGTGGTCTTGTCTTTGAGTTCAGAGTGCTGTACTATAGTTCCTGCCATTTCTAGTGTTACTCTTATGACTTCATATTATCTATAAAGAACATGGAAATACCTAACTGATGTTTTACTTTTAAAAACTAATTCATTTGTCTGATCCTAGGTGGCACTAGTGGTAAAGAATCCACTTATCAGTGCAGGAGACATAAGATACGAGTGTTCGATCCCTGGGTCAAGAAGATCCCCTGGAGCAGGAAATGTCAACCCACTCCAGTCTTTTTGCCAGGAGAATCTCATGGGCAGAGGAGCCTGGCGGGCTCCATGGGATCGCAAAGAGTCAGACATTACTGAACGTCTGAGTACACACACAGTTGCATAGCATAATTCAGAGGAGAAGAGTAATTGCGGCTAGAATATTTCAGATCTCTGGAAGTGATTTTAACCTGAACCTGGGGTTATTTGGGCTTTCTGTGGAATGACAAGAAGGGAAACATATGTGAGAGAAATCATAGGGAAAAGGAGTCTGATTGGTATTGAACTTGCCATGCTGGGAGTCATAAAAATAAATTAGACAGGACAGAGCCAGAACGTGGGCTGCTAGTGGCCTGGGCCTGAGTGGCGTGAAGAGGGTGTATTAAATGAGGAAGTCCTTTGTTTCCCAGGGCTCATGTCTGTTTCCTGGGGGCCCCTCATGACATCCTAGTTCTCTAGTTTCTGTTGGTGTTCGGGGCACCCTAGATGAGCTTGGGTCTCACAAGACTGGAGGAGAATCTCACACAGGCCAGGGGCCCTCCTGACCAGTGCTCTGTGGAAACACATTTCACTGGGCAGGGAACCCCAACTGCACTGTGCTCCCTGGCTGCTTTGTTAGTGTCTTCTCTGCACGTGTTCCATGCCCACCACCCTTCCTGGCTTGGACGGATCATCTCTGGCAAGTTGGGGTCCTTTTCTGGGTCCCTGCAGAAACTCAGAGCGAATGTGTAACTTACCCACTGGCCAGGAAGCGAGAGGGATGCGGTGGCCCTGAGCCTGCCCCCTAACCTCAGGTTTGCAAGGACTTTTTTCCTTGATTGACTTCTTTCCTTCAAGACTGCTATGCTTATCCTTTTATTTTTAAAATATTTTTAACACAGTATAACATGTGCATAGCTAAAAATCAAGGTAGTGCAAGGTTTATTTCTCAATGGTCTGCTGCCATTTTCCTGCCCATTCCCCACTTTTCCAGTCCAGAAGTAAACATTGGCAACTTCTGGTATTTACCTCCATATTTCATCTACATTACTGATTTTTCAAGGATCAATTTGAGATTCCTTTTGACTTATTGAACAGGATTTAAGTTTTATTCTCCCTGTATTCTCCACTGCCTTCATCTGCCTAATACAGTCACATCAAGATTTTTGTTGTTACATCTCCAGTTAGTGTTTTCCTTGATTTTAAGAAAATATTGCTCAGTGCAGAGCTCTGTCATGTACATCCCTGTTCTTGTACAGTTTTTTTTTCCCAAGCAAAAATTGCTTTGTTTTTTCAGCTGCCGAGTTTTTAACCTTTTACCTTGCCGTGATCTATCAGATCTATCCACTACATAGTACTATTTCCCAAATGTCTGACTCTGTGAGATAATCGATCAGTTCTTTTTTTTTTTTAAACTAAGGCTTCTCCTGCTCCAAGGTGGATGAGGTGCCACAGGCCCTCATCCTGAGCCTTGATTTCTTCTTAAACTATTTCACCCTTATTAGGATGTAGAACCAGCAGACCGACTGCCAGTGCAGTTTGCCTTATGCCTTGCACCCCCCTCCGCTACAGTCTGGGACCCCAGGATCTTGGATGGCTCTTTGAGAATCTGATGAGAGCTCTGAGCACTCTGCCCAGGATAATAAATGCACACATATAAAATTTGGCACATAGTTTTGTGAATGTCAAAAGATAATTTATATAACATTACCTACACTGTAATCCTATCAACCATAGAGTTCCGAATAAGCCTTCAGAACCTTAACTCTGACATTACAGTGAAACTACATTTACTGTTTCCCCTCTACATAATTCTTTACTCTTAAGCATTTTATCATTTCTTAGTGTTTGATGGAGTGAGTGAGTTTTCCAAATTTTAATGACTTGCAGACGTACGGCCGGTTGGAACCACTTTTATTCCAGGGTGTTCATTTTGCAACCTTTGTTAATCTGTTTCTCCCTCCAACTGTTCTGTATGTTGACGTAGCTGAGGATGAAGATCCCCTTATAATACTCTCCATATTTGTTGAGTTGAATCAAAATGAATGATGAGCTACTCTCCTGGTAGTGCATGTCCCCTAGCATGACCGCTCCCAATGAAAGAAGGTACTGTATATAGATAGATGCTAATCTTCCTACGGAGCAGATGCCCTGCTGGGGTCATTGACAAGAGGGATTTTCCATCTGTGTGAAAGGGAGTTTCACCATCACTCACTCACTCTGTAGTTGAGATCCTAATAAGACAAACTCCTGGGGTCTGTGCTTAGACTAGAGCTTGGTTGTATTGAATATTGCTTGAAGTGAAGCGGTGCATGGCTGAGATATATAATGCATTTCTGCATATATATATATATATATATGCATATATATAATGCATATTGTGTTTATTGATTTGTTGTTCAGTTGCTCAGTTGTGTCCAACTCTTTGCAACTTCATGGACTGCAGCACACCCGGCTTCCCTGTCCTTCCCTATTTCCCAGAGCTTGCTCAAATTCATGTCCCAGTTGAGTCAGTGATGCCATCCAACCATCTCATTCTCTGTCATCCCCTTCTCCTCCTGTTCCTTCAATCTTTGCCAGGATCAGGGTCTTTTCCAAATGTGTCGGGTCTTTTCCAAATGTGTCAGCTCTTCACATCAGGTAGCCAGAGTATTGGAGCCTCAGCTTCAGCACCAGTCCTTCCAGTGAATATTCAGGGTTGATTTCCTTCAGGTTTGATCTCCTTGCAGTCGGACTCTTGAGTCTTCTCCAGCACCACAGTTAAAAGGCATCAATTCTTTGGTGGTCAGCCGTCTTTATGGTTCAACTCTCACATCCATACATGACTATCGGGAAATCCATAGCTCTGATTATACTGACCTTTGTCAGCAAAGTGATGTCTCTGCTTTTTAATATGCTGTCTAGGTTTGTCACAGCTTTCCTTCCAAGAAGCAACCGTCTTTTAATTTCATGGCTGCAGTCACTTTCCAGATTGATTTTGGAGCCCAAGAAAATAATGTCGGTCACTGTTAACATTGTTTCCCCATCTAGTAGCCATGAAGTGAATGCCATGTTAGCTTTTTGATTGTTGAGTTTTAAACTGGCTTTTCACCTTCTTCAAAAGGCTGTTAGTTCCTCTTCACTTTCTGCCTTAAGGGTGGTTTCATCTGCATATCTGAGCTTATTGTTATTTCTCTTGGCAGTCTTGATTCTAACTTGTGCTTCATCCCCCTGGGCATTTCACTTGATGTACTCTGCATATAAGTTAAACAAGCAGGGTGACAGTACACAGCCTTGACAGACACCTTTGCCAATTTTTGAACTCATTGAGTAGCTGCTGTTTATTAGACAGCAAGGTAGGGCATGATGTATATTTTTAATCTTCAGAGATTATTTTTTGGTCATTCAGTGTGAATGATCAAATTTTTAAAAATAAAAAACAGGGCTTAACTAAATGTCAAACAATGTCAAAATAATTCTATTTTAATATTATTCTTCTAATAATGTCAAAATAATTACGTTTCTGTTAAGTTTTGTGTTGTAGGGCATCTTAATTGGCATTTTCTGTCTTAATCGATCCTGCAGTTATTTCCTCAGATTCCCAAGCTGCTTCATTGATTTTACTTGAAAAGGACAATCGCCAGTGTTTTCAGTAAGTTTTAACATACTGTAAGAGAAGCAGTATGGCAATCCTTATTTCACCAAGTAGTCCTTGAAATCATCATTAAAACTAACGTCATATAGCTTAAACAAAGACGACACTATCCCTCCAGAATTTAAAACCAACTCCATTTGGAGAACTGTGCATTGAAAGTAATTCAGGAGTATGAAGTGCTCTGTGAAGAGTATTTTCTGGTCTGTATTTAGTACGTGGGCACGAGGAGGCGAAGACAAGTGTGAGGGTGTCAGTATCTTCACCAGGCATCTTGAGTTTGGATATAGGGTCCAAGGCAACAGAATTTTTGAGAGAGAAAGCCCATGAGGATGTTAATGATACGAATGAGACTTGTAAATGAGTTTGAAAGTAAATAGCAAGAAACAGTGACATACGGCCAAACCTAATGTGAAAATAAGTTTTTGGCAAGCAGAAGACAAATTTGCAGCACTTTCTCTTCTTCAAGACGGTTTTGTGTTTAATCATCCGTGAACATTTTGGAAACTTTGAGTGTTGCATTTGGCTCCTGGCGGGGGGAAAAAAAATAAATTGGCTGTGATGGCTGATTTCACTTCTTTTTGAGTAGCCACACTGTGTTTTATGGTAATTCCTCCAAGGAAAGTGACAGATAGGAAGCAGCTGATTGCTCAGTGAGATGGTACAGCGTAAAGCTGACACCGAGTCTTACAAAATCGAATGTTTCTATTGCTCACACACATGCTGGAGGCCGAGTCCTCAGGTCAGACATGCAGTTGCAGAGAGCCGGGCTGTCGCTTTAGAGTAGAATATACGCTCTGCTCCAGCTGAGACTGGCAGGCTTCCTAGTGGACATGCTGCTGCCAGAGACCGGGAATGCTCCTCGAGGGGGACACGGGTCCCCTCCATGCTCTGACCTTGGCCTGTCTCTCCCGCCCCTTCTGCACCACCCTGAGCATTACATCATAGCCGCTGGGTTCCCAGGAAGCGCTCTGCTCCCAGCCCATTCCCTGCACCTGTGCCCCCGCCTCCCTGCCTGCCGGGCAGCCCTCTTCACCCGCAGCCTGGTCCTGCTCGTCCTCCCGAGGAGCTTCCCTGCCCTCCAGCCTGCCTCAAGCTGTCCCTGTCTGTTTTTGGACATCTTGTCCACACCCGCGGGCGTCAGTCTCGCTCATTAGCGTGATGCGCCCATCGCTGCCCTCCCCAGGCGGTGGGCTGAAACACAAAACACAGGTCTTAGTAAAGTTACAAAGTCACAGGCGTTTGGCTTCATAGTCATCTTAAGTGGGTCATATAGGGCTACAGAGGAGAGGTACGAAATTTCCATTTTTCAACTAACATGGAAAAGGTGCAAATCCACTTCCATAAATTAAATAAGGTCCTCATTTTGCACCCTTTCATGATGCTGTTAAGGGCAAGCAGAATCTTGTGGCCGGGGCCACTTCAAAGATCAGTTCCTCCAGTTCTCTAGAACGAATGTTCGTCCACAGACAGCGAGGTGTGTTCACGTGTGTGTGTCGGGGGGGGGCATGACCCAGCACCCTCTGTGTCCTCAGTCAGCGTTGGCTTGTTGGATGCAGGGCGCACGGGGTCCTTTTGTGGGGGCACACGGGGACGCTTCCTGGCCTCGGACGGGCGCGTGTACTGAGTGCATCCTGAGCGCTCTTCCCTTCCAGCGCCTCCAGCAGCAGCCGAACCCTGGCCCTGAGTCTAACTGGGCAACGCCCGGGAGGAAGGACTCACAGCTGCGGCTTCGCCACCACTTCCGGAATGGTTCTCAGACCCGTTTGACATTCTTGTGGGTGCTGAGCCAGTTACCCGCCTCCTGCTGTGTTACCCGTGACCCGCTTCCCACGGTGCGGCTCTCAAGTCCATCTCCTCCCCCCTCCCATTAGTCCAGGGGGAGCTGGCCCGGTGACGTCACCCCTTCGCCCGCCACCTTGCTCTCCAGCCTCCCCGGTAGGGGGCGCCAGAGGAGGAAGGCGTTTTCCGTCCCAGTTTGTGTGTGCCCCGCAGCGTTCAGATCTTACTGTCCGTGGCCCCCGGGGCAGCGGCAGGGGCACCCCGTCTCCCTGACCGCCCTCCAGCACGCACGTCGTCTCGGGCAGTTTCCAGGGCCAGCGGCACCTCCCCGTCCCCGTGAACAGCGCCTCTGCGGCCGGCTCCCAGCGCCGGGTCAGGTGGTTCGCTCGCTTGGCCTGGTTCTGCCCAGGAAGCCTCTCTACCATCCAGTGGGTTCCGCCACACCGCCTCCAACAGTGATTCCCCAGCCTTTGGGGGAGACCCCTTTCCACGTTTGCTCCTCCCGTGAGCTCCCTCAGTCAGCGCTCATAGCTGTCAGCGTTCTCCTTTTTAGCTCCTCAGTGAGTTCTCCACACCTCCTGTTCATACCGTAATTCTTTGTTAAACTTTTCTCTGTTCACACCACGGGGTGGTTTCTGTCTCCTGAGGGGACCCTAACCCTGCAGAGGCCCCCTACCAGTGTCCCAGCTCCACCCCGCCCCCCACCAACCATACGCGAGAGACTCCAAGGGCCAGCCTGCAGGACGGTGCACCCAGGTATTCCGCCGACGACGTCCGTGTGCCTACTGGCCGACAGGCCCTGGGTTAAGGAAGACAAGGACTGCGGCCCCGCACTTGTTGAAACACTAGGAAAGGAGAAAACCAAATAGTGAAGTGTGTTGAGTGTGTGTGTGTGTGTGTGTGTGTGTGTGTGTGTGGTGGGGGGGAAGTGGGAGTAGTGTAGACAAAAAGAGAATCTTGAGAAGAGAATTTTAGTGTCCTCTAGGAGCCAAGGGGATAGATACAAGGCATGGCAATTCATGGAATTGATAGACATTTACCACTTTAAGTCATGTCCATAATAGAATAGAAGAGCTTTCCTTACCAGCTTCCCCCCTCAGCTGGTTAAGAATCCGCCTGCAGTGTGGAAGACCTGGGTTTGATCCTTGGGTTGGGAAGATCCGCTGGAGAAAGGAAAGGCTACCCACTCCAGTATTCTGGCCTGGAGAATTCCATGGACTCTAGGTCACAAAGAGTCAGACACTACTGAGCGACTTTCACTTTCATAATAGAAAAAGTATTAATAACAAAATGTGGGGTTTTTTTGGTTCCACTTCATTTGTGAATATTCTTTCTCTTTCCACAAAGACCTGGAGCTGGTTAGGGTGTCTCAAGGCATCTCATCTCTGAATTCCTAAGGGCAGAAACCATCACATAGTAAGTGTACAATAAATGTTAGCTGACTAAATAGAGGCCAGCCACATGGAGTTGATGTTCTCTGTTTTGTAAATACTCTGCAGAGTCAAAGTCAGCCATTGTCTTCTTATGTTGACAGTTCATAAACGGTTATGTGCAGTTATTTTTGTCCTTGAAATGTGAACAGAAAGGTTGTTCTTGAGCTTAGGATTTTTGTGCCTTCCTCTCCAGCCATTTATAGATACCTTCAGCCTGGTCAGGTGTGTATCACAGCATGTGAGGTGTCTTTTAGACCTCTAATTCTCAGGGATCCCTGTGGTGCAGATATAGAAACGGAGGTTGGCTCGCTTACCCGTGGCGATACTGATAGGATGTGGCTGAGTCTCTGCTTGGAGTCCAGGTTGATACCGAAGCTCTTGTGTTTCCCGCTTCACTGCCCAGGTCTCACCACCCGCGGCCCTGTGGTCAGTCAGGCGCCTGCCCTATTTGTGTGAACACATATACATGTCACCCCAGAGCCTTTGTTCCTTTCAGAGCCACTCCCACCTGCTTCCTTGTCCTAGAAACACAGCCCTCTGGCCCCCTCAGGCACTGTGACATCCAGGTACAAGTGGACAAGGATTGGAAAACTCAAGAGAAGGCCAGAAATCTCTCTCCTTTACTTTATGGATTCAAAAATCTCTCCTCCCCCCAAAATCCAGCCACTTGCTGAACAGTTGATACGGGTACACGTCATGGAGAAACTTGAGCTAAAATAAAGCCCAGGGGAGCAGGTGTGCACCCTTAACCTCTGACCCGCATCTTCTCTTTTCCCCAGGTGCTGTTACCCCCGTACGATGACGCCACTGTGAACGGCGCCACAAAGGAGCCGCCGCCCCCGTACGTGTCTGCCTGAGCCTGGAAGTCGGCCGAGCAAGAGCGACAGCCAGACTTTTCATTCATCAGAGCAATAGTTCTTTAATTTTTCTTCTGAGATGAGCTCTCTGAGCTTATTTGTCGCAGAAATGCTACAGTTTAAAATTTTAGATGTTAAGTTGAAACTCTGTAGTTTAAAACCTATGCTTTAGCTGGAGCACCATGATAGAGTAACTGTAGAAATTCTCTCGGGCGGGGGTGGGGGGGTGGGGGGTGGGGTGGGCTCCCCTAGTCTTCCCTCGGCATCAGAACTACCCGACAACCTGGATGAATCTTTTGTCCACGGCATCTGTTGTACCTGCTGAGCCCCAGAGTCGAAGACTTTTCCGACGCTTTTCTCTTCACTCCCTGTTTCTCTTTTGAACATGTATAATCAAGT
The DNA here is from genome assembly GCF_019320065.1 of Cervus canadensis. Lineage (NCBI taxonomy): Eukaryota > Metazoa > Chordata > Mammalia > Artiodactyla > Cervidae > Cervus > Cervus canadensis. The sequence goes on along the minus strand of NC_057397.1, from coordinate 62,888,244 downwards.
CAAAGTTAGTGCTTTTCCTCGGCCATTCCAATTTATAGAAGAAACCCTTAGGAGGACAGGAATGTTATTTGTGTAAGGAGTCCATATAAATACATAAATAAAACAAGAATTTCCTTAGACATTTACTTTATGATTTAAATTCGGTGACAGTTTTTGAGTTTGCTGGTCAAGGATTTTGATCGTGGGCCAAACTGAGACCCTCTGATAATCCATGGCAAGGCGGACAGTCAGTGGCCACCCTGGTGGCTGCTCTTGTCCGCATGTGTCTGGGGTCACAGTGTGGCGTGTGGGGGGAACTGATGGATTTGGTCCTTCGTGGTGTCAAGTCTCTCTCTGCTCCCCTTTTCCCATCTCCGCTCAGAAACCCCTCTTGCTCCGTGTTCTGCCCTCGCCTGCCTCGGGGGGCACACCCACCACCAGCCTTTGTCAGGTGGAGTTACTGATATATATTTACCTGACAATATGAAAGAAGGTTTTCTTCTCTCCCTACAAGGTACAACCTGCTACTGTGAACTTCTGAGTATGCCTTGTGATCTTTTAAAAGTCTTCTGAAAAATGGGAGGCGGGGGCTGGAGGGGGGGTTGCTTTCCTTGTGAAATACCCTTGTCTTGACTACCTGAATTTCCAGAGATTTTTATATATCTACACGTTCAAAAGTCACAGCTCTTCATTTTGTTCATTATTGGATGTGCTTGTAAATAAATGAAGGCGTTTGCAATTAAAGTGAGATTTTTCCCACATTTAAGAAGACCGCCTTTGACTCTGGTGACTGCCTGGAAACACTTCTTGCCCATTTGGGACTGTGTTAGACACATATGACTTGGCCCTAGGAGGAGGCTCTGTGGCTTGTCTCACACGTAGGTGTTTTTTTATCTTCATGCTGATAAAATCAGAGCATCTTGGGCCAAGAGAAATGGAGAGGAACAGACATGAACTTGCAGCATTCCTAACCCTGCCTCTGCCAAGCTCTGCCAGCTCAGCTGCTTCAAATCTGATTGCTTTCTGTCCGCAGTGCAGTTGTAACAAGCTGTTCAGATTCTCCTGTGTTCCAAGGGAGGTTAAAATAGGAGGGATTTTGGCTTGTTTCCGGATAGGTGTTTCAGATAATTTGGAAATGTAAGAAAAAAATAAGAGGTGAAGCCTGGGTGGTTTTTATCCCTGAGAATCAGCCTCAGTCATTTCTTCTGGTGCATCATGTTAGTATTCCATATACACCCAACCTCAGAAATTCTGTTCCTTGAAGCCTTGTACCCAGAAGATTCCCACCAAGTTAAACACATGCAGGGCTGTTACGGATGGAAAAGGCCTATCAGGTCGTTTCCCTGGTCCCTTGGAAGGCACGTGGGAAGTCACAGTCATCTGCGTGTTACTCCCTGTGATTTTCTGGCACTTTGCTTAAGCATGTTTTGCACTATGAAAAATGGCATGTGATCAAGTGGAGAAAAGTGATGGTTTTGAGACTCCCTTCGCAGGGTCCTCAGGGGGGATCTCGTTCACGTGACACTCGGCGCCACCGACCACAGGATGTCATGTGATACTCGGAGACCCCACAGGTGCTGATGCCGCTGGGCCTTCCTGACGTGACAACGCAAGCTGACCCCCAACGCTGCCCCCATCCTTACCTCTGCAAAGTAAGGAGTTGTCTTCCTGTCTCCACTGTGGAGAGGTGGTGATGCTTGGATTAAAGTGACCCTCCAGAGCATACTCAGCAGTCCGCTGTGTCCCTGTCTCATTGCTAATGCAGATACATAACCTCTTTTAAGTGTATTTGAAGCCCCACTTTAATATCTAGCTCTGTTCTTTTTTGTTGTCTACAGAGAACAAGAACAGGCATTACCTCAGTTGCTCTTGTGCTTATATACTTTCTGGTCACCTGACGAGAACCGATGAGAGATCTTTGGGTTTTTTCATCTTGAAACCCCCAAACCCCGTTTTAAGGTCATGGATGTTCAGCCCAGCACCAGCAGGTGTGCAAATGGGCCCACTGACAAGCAGCCTGTGGGAGTGGTGGGGGGCAGCCTGTGGGAGGGGTTGGAGTCTGCTGGACAGAGAAGAGAAAAACACATCTTTGGGCTTAGATGGGGTCTGCCCACACTAGAAATCCAGCTTCCATTGAACGAGCCAGTCGGGTTTCCAGAATGTCGCGCCACATGAAAGGGCATGTTGACTAACTGCTCCCCTTTCTGTACCTTCTTCCTACATAAACACATGAGCAGCATCTCCCCCAAATTCCTTGTCCCTGCCCCCCACCCTATCCTGTTGCCCTGCAGAATGCCAGACAGGTTCTCCCCACCCTTCTTTCTACCCCCTATTTTTTTAAACTCTAATGGTCCCCAAATTGGTTTAGTTTGACTGCTTAGCTGAACCACACCTCATTGCATTTGTCTTTTCACCTTCAGTTCATTAATCAACAGTACTCAGTCTCAAGAGACCGTTTTTAGAGACAAAGCATTCAAGTTTTCTCCGTGGAGGGGATGTATTATATGTGAAATAGTCATCATTGGAGGAAAAAAATCCTGCTATACAAATGGATCTTTTATAAAAACACTATTTCCACTTGAAAAGATATTGTTAGCTTTTGCAGCCAATCTGGAAAACAACCTAAATATTGTGACTGTTTATATTGCCGCTGGTCCCATACACAAAATTCTGTGTTCTGGCGGGGAGAGGGCAGGTGAGGTGTAATGCCAAAGGACAGCCAGTGTAAAGTGAGACATTTCAATACCAGAAGTAGCACCCACTTCTGTGTAAAATGGGTTTTGGGCAGCTCACATGCATTTCTAAAAGGGAAGGAGAAAGGAGGCATTGCATAGATGTCTCCACACCCATGAAATTCACTTAAAGTGTTTTGCCTGCGGGCCAAGTTTTCTGCCAAATGACTGGTGTGTGAAAGCCAGCCAGGTCTGCAGCCTTCTGCCGAGAAGCCCATGCATGCCTGCTGCTGAGTCGTGTACAGAGACAGAAGAGAAACTGTCGCCTGGCCAACCCTGGAGAAGTGACATCAAAGCAAAAGTCTTCGCTCTCTACCCTCATCGATACAACCCTAATTAGAGGAAGCTGCTGCTTCAGAATGAAGAGTTTGACTCAAAACAGCATGATGGACTAAAGTTTTATTTATTTTATCCCATCTAAAACCTACTTTTTTTTTTAAACACATGCTTTTAAAAAAACCATTAGCAGGCTGATTCATGTTGAGGTTTGACAGAAGACAACAAAATTCTGTTAAGCAATTATCCTTCAATTAAAAAAAAATTTTTAAAGCAGTTAACAAACGACAAAACAAGTTTTGCTTACTAAGTAAAATTTATTATCATGGACTCTTCTTCAGCTGAGCAAGGTGTTGGTCAAGTTGTCCAAGGTATATTGTTGCAGTAGAATAAGTTTGGAGAGGAATTGTGTGACAGTGGGTAGGTTGGGCGTAATTAGCCAGCACTGGGGGCCTCATTTCTCTTAGAAGAGCCTGGCTGTGAGTGCACCATCGGATTGTCTGCTAGTCATGGTTCAGTGCTCTGGCATATCGAGTCCTGCTGTGAAAAAAGATATCAACAACAGGTGCCAGATTCCTGGGACCCTAAGTTTGGGGCCTCCAATCTAGACCTTCTAAGGAGCTGATGAGGCTCCTGTCTGTGGTCTCCACCTGAGAAACCCCCAGCTCTGGGAAGACTGGGAACACTGGGTCTGCTCTCTGTGTGACTCACCAGCACAGAGGGCAGTGTGTCTTGTGTGTGGGGGGGACACCCTCCAATCCATCGTGGGGGCCTTCGTGTGATGTCACATTTCCCCCAGTATTCATTGTAGCTAAACGTATCTTTAGTTCACTATTTTACTTTAAACAAGATATTTCTTTAGTTCTTTTAAACGTTTGTTTAGTTGCTAAGTCATGTCCAACTCTTTGCAACCTCATGGACTGCAGCATGCCAGGCTTCCCTGTCCTTCACTATCTCCCAGAGTTTGCTCAAACTCCTGTCCATTGAGTCAGGGATGCCAACCAACCATCTTGTCCTCTGTCGTCCCCTTCTCCTTTTGCCTTTAATCTTCCCCAGCGTCAAGGTTTTTCCGATGAGTCAGGTCTTCAGGTCATGTGGCCAAAGTATTGGAGCTTTGGCTTCAGCATCCAGTCCTTCCAATGAATATTCAGGGTTGACTTCCTTTAAGATTGACTGGTTTGATTTCCTTGCTGTCCAAGTGACTCTCAAGAGTCTTCTCCAGCACCACTGTTAAAAAACAATTCTTCAGTGCTCAGCCTTTATGATCCAACTCTAACATCCATACATGACCACTGGAAAAACCATAGCTTTGACTGTACGGACCTTCGTCAGCAAAGTGACGTCTCTGTTTTTTAATACAACACTGTCTAGGTTTGTCATAGCTTTTTCCCAAGAAGCAAGTATCTTTTGTTGCTGCAGTCATGTTAGGTCTCATAAATTAAATCTTTCTTTCCTGCATATTAGTGTTAGTCTCTCAGTCATGTCCGACTCTTTTCGACCCGGTGGACTATAGCCCACCAGGCTCCTTTGTCCTTGGGATTCTCCACGCAAGAGTGAATTGCCATTTCCTGCTCTAGAGGATCTTCCCAACCCAGGGGTCAAACCTGGGTCTTCTGCATTCCTGCATATAGTCCCCTGCAATAAATAATAATGGCAGCTCTAACCGTGCTTTTATCAACACTCCCAGTCTTCTCTTGATGACCTCATGACATTAAATACTCACTGTACCTGAGATGAAGCATTGTTTCCTCTTCCCCCAGATCTGCTCATGTTGACCCCTGTATCTGCTAGTGGTCTCCCGATCATTCCTGTCACCCCAACTTGAGATCACGGGGCCTCTTTGTCCCTTTCTCTCTAATCAGCCCCCAGACCTGTGGCTTCTACCTTATTATCTGGCAGAATGACGTTTACTATTCCCTGCACATTTCTATGTGCCAGTCACTGCTGCTGCTCAGCACTTTACACATAACTCTTAATCCCCATCTTACAGATGAAGAAACAGACTCTTAAAGTAAAATAACTGGTCCCAAGTTTCTACAGTACACGGCAGAGCCAGGATTTTGTTGCCAGTTGAGTCCATCTAAGCATCTGTTTCATATCTTTGAGACATCAAGAATCTCAGAATTCTGTACCTAACCTCTCAGTTCTTAACTAACAAGTTTGATTTCTACTAACTGGAATGAAGGCATTGCAAGAAGGAAGGCAAGTCATGTAAAGCCATATGAAGTTTGTAAACTTGGTGTGGATTTTTTTTACTAGAGGTTTGTATTACACAAGTAAAGCTGTCACTTTTCTATTTAATCAGGCTTAAGCATGTTCTGCGAATATCAGCTTTTAATTCTTATAAGGAAAGTATTCAGCTAGGAAGAAAGATCAACTGAGGTGGGCCTTTTGGAGTGGTTAATTGTTTTAAGTGAGCGATTTTCCTTTGAGAAAATTAGACACTACTTTAAAATGCATTTTTTAATCTTTTTTTTTTTTTTTTTGGCCGCGCTGGGTCTTTGTTGCTATGCACAGGCTTTCTCTAGTTGTGGTGCTTTGGCTTCACATTGTGGTGGCCCCTCTTTGTTGCAGAGTACGGGCTTTAGGGGTGCAGTCTTCAGTAGTTGTGTCTTTCTGGTTTAGTATGTGGAGTCTTTCTGGACCAGGGATCTAGACCATTGGCAGGTCAATTTTTGTTTTTTTTAATTGAAGGATAATTGCTTTACAGAATTTTGTTGTTTTCTGTCAAACCTCAACCTGAATCAGTCATCGCTATACACATACCCCTCCCTTTTGAGCTTCTCTCCCATCTCCCTCCCCTCCCCACCCCTGTAGGCTGATACAGAGCCCCTGCTTGAGTTTCCTGAGCCGTACAGCAAATTCCTGTTGGCGATCTATTAATATGGAACGCATCACGAATTTGCGTGTCATCCTTGCGCAGGGGCCATGCTAATCTCCTCTGTATCGTTCCAATTTTAGTCTATGTGCTGCCAAAGCCAGCACTGGCAGGTGAATTCTTAACCCCTGGACCACCAGGGAAGTTCCTGGACTGATTCATCTTTTAAGAAGGCTATGTGCTATAAGGTTCCAAGCATAAGTGAGTAGATTAGTGATGTAATGTGTTTACATTATCTTGGAGGAATAACTGGGGCCTTGAGACCCAACTCTCTTCCCTTCCCTGCCTGCCCTAGAAAGCCTATCCCACAGGGTCTGTTTCCACATTTACCAAACAGAGGCAGAATACAGCCCTCTCCCATGAAGCTGTAGGCTTTCTTCCACTCTGTGAGGTTAATACACTAAATCATCTGTGTCCCTGAGAGCCAGCTCCCTTGAACATCTTAGGAGTGAATCCAGGTCTGACTCTGACATCAGTAAACTTGCGCATTTAAAAATAAAATTACATGAGGGAATTTCCTGGCGGTCCAGTGGTTAGGATTCTGCACTTCCAGTTCAGTGGCCCAGCTCAAGGAAGATCCCACAAGGCGCAAATAAACAAAATTGCATAAGAAATATATTGCAAGAAAAAATAGAAAATAAAACCAATAATTTATCTTTTGGGCCTCATCTTGAATGTCACTGCCTTCTGGAAGCCTTCTGTGACCCTCTAGTCTGGGAGGGATTCATTTTCTGTTCTGCCATAGCATTACATAGGCTTCCCTGATAGCTCAGTTGGTAAAGAAACCACGTGCAATGCAGGAGACCCTGCTTCAGTTCCTGGGTTGGGAAGACCCACTGGAGAAGGGTAAGCTACCCACTCCAGTATTCTTGGGTTTCCCTGGTGACTCAGCTGGTAAAGAATCGCCTGCAATGAGGGAGACCTGGGTTCTATCCCTGGATATGGAAGATTCCCTGGAGAAGGGAAAGGCTACCCACTCCAGTATTCTGGCCTGGAGAATTCCATGGACTGTAGTCCATGGGGTCGCAAAGAGTCGGACATGACTGAGGGACTTTCACTTTCATGGCATAACATACCATAGCATCCCAGTCAAGGCACACCTTGCATTCTGGTTCCTTTCGCCTTTCTCATCTGTCCTCTCCAAGTAGATTAGAAACTCAGAGGCTGTGTCCATGTTCCTTAGTGTTCTGTCCCCAGCGCCTGGCATTTGTTTTGGCAGATAGAAGAAGCTCAAATATAGCCACTAGACTAAGAGAAGAAGCATAGGAGAGGAATTAAAACCATCTGTAACCCCCACCCGCGGTGACTGTGACAAATTCTTAACAATTGTGGTACTCAAGCTAAACAGAGACTACTTTTTCCAGAAAAGACCACTGGGGGCATAAAAAGACCTCATTCCTGTAGACGGTAGGAGGGAACAAAGGGAAGTCTCTCCACAGACCCTACCAGTGTGTTTACTGTGGGTTGGGGTGGGGGTGGTGTCTCAACCTCTAGAAGTGGTAAAGGTGGTGGGCAAAACCCAGCAATACAGAAATAGAAGGACTGATCTCTGAAGAAAGATTAAAGGACAGCTGAGATGAGGGGATGGATGACACCCTGCTGCAGTTCGCATTCAAAGGGAAATGGCATTCTTAGCTCAATGCTTGTGATGAGTTCTTTTGTGTGAGTTTAATGCAGGAGGGCTCTGAATGAAAAATTAAATCACTAGATGTGTGGCTCCCTTGAACTTGCTCTTTTCCCTTTCCTAGTAGATCAGTGTATTGTTAAAACAACCAGTAACCAAGTCTGAGACCCTCTGGAACTCTGAGGACTTGGGGACATAAGGGAAAATTCTGAACAGCCAACTTGCAACTCAAGTTCAGCTGATACATTCTACTTCCTGGGCATTTCAGATTTAAATAAAACCCCCGAAAGCCTATCTGTGATAGAGCGTGTTTGTCTTTCAGCCTTTACAAGAGTAATCTCAAGATTCCATCAGGAAAGCCTTGTGCATTTCCCTGTGGCGGGGACCACAAACACTAACCCAGAAGTCCCCTCCAGCTGGCAAGTCCTGCGGTGGAAAGCAGTAATCAGAGGAGTGCAAACTCCAGGACCGGTGTGTGAGAACACAGGAATAGGAGCTGAGGAGCGGGGCAAGAAGCCCTTCCTGCCCACGTGCAACAGACTTGCTTCCAGGAAGGAGAGCATTCCGAGAGGGACATGCAAATGTGGAAGAGGAGCAGTCTGTTTCAAAAAGAGATGAAAGCGTGTTTACGTGAGGACTCAGAATTAAAACCTACCCTCTTCCCATGAACCCAAACTTTATTAAGATGCAATTCACATGCCATAGAATTGCACAACTTAATGGTTTCTTAATATTATCCAGTCATTGCAACCGTCACTACAATCAATTTTAGAGCATTCCCATTACCCTTCAAAGAAACTTCTCATGTACAAAGAGTCACTCCCCCTTCTTCCCCCAAACTCACCTCAAGGCAACCACTAATTTACTTTCTGTCTTGATGGATTTCCCTGGTCTGGACATGGAATCATACAGCGTGCAGTTTTGGGTGATCTAACTCTCACTTAGCTATGCTGTTTTCTAGATGTATCCATTGTTGTAGCACATATCAGCATTTCAGTCCTGTTTATTGCCAAATAATATTCCATTTTAGTTATCCATTCATCAGTTGCTGCACATGAAGTTTGTTCTCACTTTTTGGCTATTATGAATAATGCTGCTATGAACATTTGTGTACAAGATTTTGTATAGACATATGCTTTTATTTCTCTCTTCTACATACCTGGGAGTAGAATTGCTGGATCTTATAGTAACTATATGCTTAAGTTTTTTGAGAAGCTGCCAAATTGTTTCCCGCAGCGGTTGTTCCATTTTTTGTTTTTACCAGCAATGTTACTAGGGTACCAGTTTGTCCACATCCTTGCCAACACTTCTTTTTGCTCATCTTTTTTTTATTACAGTCATCCTAGTGGGTGTGAAGTGATGTCTTGTAGTTTGATTTTTCGCTTTTGTTTTTTGACTGCACTGCGTGGCATTTGAGATCTAAGTTCCCAGGCCAGGGATTGAACCTGTGCCCCCTGCAGTGGAAGCGCAGAGTCTTCACCACTGGATCATTAGAGATATCCTTTGTTTCTTTCTTTCTTTCTTTTAATTAGAGTATAATTGCTTTACAGGGTTGTGTTAATTTCTGCTGTACAACGAGGTAAATCAGCTACGTGTATACATATACCCTCCCTCGGCGTCCCTCCCACCCCTCTAGGTCATTCCAGAGCGCTGAGTTGAGCTCCCTGTGCTATATAGAGGCTTCCCACTAGCTGTCTGTTTTACACATGGTAGGGTATATATGTCAGTCCTAATCTCCCAATCTGTCCTCCCCCTCCTCCCCCTCTTGCATCCATATGTTTGTTCTCTATGTCCACATCTGCAAATAGGTTCATCTGCATCATTTTTCTAGATTTCATATGTATGCATTAATATACAATATTTGTTTTTCTGACTTAATTCACTCTGTATGACAGACTCTAAGTCTATCTACATCACTACAAATGACCCAATTTCATTCCTTTTTATGGCTAAGTAATATTCTATTGTATATATGTACCACATCTTTTTTACTCATTCATCTGTTGATAGACATTTAGGTTGCTTCCATGTCCTGGCTATTGTAAATAATACTTCAATGAACATTAGGGTACATGTGTGTTTTGGGGTTATGCTTTTTTCAGGGTATATGCCAGGTAGTGGGATTGCTGGGTTATATGGTAGTTCTATTTTTAGTTTTTTAAGGAATCTCCACACTGTTCTCCATAGTGGCTGTATCCATTTACATTCCCACCAACAGTGGAAGAGGGTTCTTTTCTCTCCACACCCTCTCAGCATTTCTTGATTGTGGATTTTTTGATGATGGCCATTCTGACAGATGAAAACAAGTCTAGGGGCTTCTCTGGCAATCCAGTGGTTCCTTGGTGGCTCAGCTGGTACAGAATCCACCTGCAATGCTGGAGACCTAGGTTCGATCCCTGGGTTGGGAAGATCCCCTGGAGAAGGGAATGGCTACCTACTCCAGTATTCTGGCCTGGAGAATTCCATGGACTATTCCATGGGGTCTCAAAGAGTCGGACACGACTAAGTGACTTTCACTTTCACTTTCATTCTGACTAGTGTGAGGTGACACTTCATTGTAGTTTTGGTTTGTATTTCTCTAGTAATTAATGATGTTGAGCATCTTTTCATGTGCTTTTTGGCCATCTGTATGTCATCTTTGGAGAAATGTCTATTTAGGTCTTTCACCCATTTTTTGATTGGTTTTTTTTTTTTGATAGTCTCTTGTGGTTTTGATTTGCATTTCTGTGATGGCAAATATTGTTAAGCAACTTTTCACTTGCTTATTGGTTATCTGAATATCTTCTTTATAGAAATGTTTATTCAGAAACCTTGTCCATCTATTAATTTATTGAATTTAATTTAGAGTCCTTTGTATATTCTATACACAAGTCTCTTATCAGTCTATGATTAACAAAAAATTTCCCTCATTCTTTTAAAAAAAATTTCCCCCAGTCTTTTTTTGACACTGTCCATTAGGCACAAAAATTTTTAATTCTGATCAACACCAATTTAACTATTTTCCTTTTGTCATTTGTGCTTTCAAAGTCATACCCAAGAAACCATTGCCTAATACAAGGTCATGAGGATTTACTTCAGTATTTTCTTCTACGAGGTTAATAACTTTAGCTCTTACATCTTTGATCCATTTTGAATTAATTTTTATATGTGGTATGAGGTCAGGGTCCAAGTTAATTCTTATCCATGTGTCTACCCAGTTGTTCCAGCACCAACTGAAATTCTTTACCCCATTAAATGGTCTTGGCACCTTTGCTGAAAATCAATGAACTGTGAATGTGAAGGCTTATTTTTAAACTCTCAATTCTAGTTCAGTTGATTTTATGTCTATTTTATGCAAGTACTACATTATTTTGATTACTGCAGCTTTGTAGTAAGTTTTGAAATTAGGAGTTGTGGATGCTCCTACTTTGTTCTTTTTCAAGATTATTTTGGCTACTCTGGGTCCCTTGAATTTCCATATGAACTTTAGCATCAACTCATTAATTTCTGTAAAGAAGCCAGCTGGAATTTTGATAAGGATTGTGTTGATCCATAGATCAGTTAAGGGAGTAGTCCATCTAAACAATATCAAACCTTTCAATCTATGAATATGGGATATCTTCCCATTTGTTTAATATCCTTTCATTTCTTTCAACACTGTTTTGTAATTTTCAGAGTATAGGTTTTGTACTGCTTTTGTTAAATCCTTTTCTAAGTGACTTATTCTTTTTGATGCTATTTTCCATGGAATTGTTTTAATTTCATTTTCAGATTGTATAGAAATATAATTGATTTTTGTCTATTGATCTTGTATCCTGCAACCTTGCTGAACTATTTCCTTAGATCTAATACTTTTTTAGTAGATTCTTTAGGATTTCTACCTACCAGATTGGGCTTCCCTGGTGGCTCAGTAGTAAAGAATCCACCCACCAATGCAGGAGACACAGGTTCAGTTCCTGGGTTGGGAGGAGCCCCTGGAGAGGAAATGGCAACCCACTCCAGTATTCTTGCCTGGAGAATCCCATGGACAGAGGAGCCTGGTGGGCTACAGTTCATGGGGTCACAAGAGTCGGACACAACTGAGCGACTAAACCACCACCACCACCTACAGATCATGTCTTCTGCAAATATAGTCTTACTTTTTTCTTTCCAAGCTGGGTACCTTTTATTGCATTCTCTTGCCTTGGCTAGAACATCTAGTCCAGTGCTGAACAGAAGTGGTGAGAGAGCATGTCCTTGTCTTTTTCCTGATCCCAGAGGAAAAGCTTTCAGTATGTTAGCTGTGGATTTTTTGCATATGTGCTTTACTAGATTGAAGAAGTCTCCTTATACTTCTAGTTTGTTGAGTGTTTCTATCATGAAGGAGTGTTGAATTCTATGTTGAAGGAGATCTGTATCTACTGAGATCATGTGGTTTTGGTCTTTTATTCTGTTGACGTGGTGTAGTACACTGACTGATTTTCAGAACTTTTTCTGACATATTCTCTGCTCCCTGGCTAGTCTGGAGTTAGTGGTGAAGCAGTGTTGGTCCGTGCCCTCTCATTAGGCCCGGCCAGGATGCTGAGCTGTCTTAGAACTTTTGCTTTAACTAAAAGAAAATTTCAGTTCTTTCACACTTTGGTTATTGCATCTTCTTTTCAACATCTTTTTGTTCACAGATAGTGTTCATGTAGCCAGTAATGTTCTGGCACTTTCTGTACTTGGGAATTGCTTTGTCAATTCTTGCTTTAAATGAGACAAGACATTTCCATTGCTTCTTTTCAGAGTGTGCTCTACCAACAAAAAAATTGTTCGCTTTATTGCATTACATCTTATTTTTCTCCATCTTATGATTTATTGTGGCTCTCAGGAGTTCATTGCCTTATTCCTTATTCTTTCCACTGGACCATCTGTAGTGTTTCCCCTTCTATTTGGACTCTGCTAATAACTGTGTCCCATTTATTTTCTCCAGCAAGACAGAACGTAGAAAAGTTCTGACTATGGATATTTTTGTTATTCTTGAGTTTATTGAGCTCTGCCAGCATGCTGGAGGATTTTATAGGACAGTTGCACATACTCATTGCCCAAGTCTCCTGCAGTCTGATTTAACACCAGGCAACCAACACAGACAGAGACTCAGCAATGGCAAAAGGTGAGAAGGCGGTTAGCTGAGTGTCACAGGCACAAGGCTATTGGCTTCTAATAGCAGACTGCTTTGTGCCAATTCCTGGGCTTCAGGAGGAAAGAGGCAACAATCTGTGTCACTGAGTGATGTGCATGCACAGCAGGTCCATCCTCCACTTCAAAAGTGGAAACTAGTCTCCAGGGAGACGGGCAACGTTTCAGCCTTGTCAATATCCAAGAACACAAGTCAGATTTCCACTCTGTCTCGCCCAAGTTTTAAGGCTCCCCAGTCCATCTTCCTATTTCATTTTTGATAAGCATCCTTATCAGCCCGATTTCACAAGAAACTACTCTAAACTCCAGGTTAAAGCTGCAGCAGCCCAGTCTCTTCCACAGCACGGCCTAGGGAGGATGTGTAAACAAGCTAAAGAGGGCCTGGTCCCTGCCCTCCGGAGCCCCCGGTCCAAGTTCAAGGTCACAGCAACACATTGAAGTCCACTTTCCAAGGTGGGATGATATGTTTATTTAGAAATCATTTCACTTGGGGTGATGGTGCCATCAGCCAGCCTGTCCTCAAGGGGACCCTCTGACACGGAACCTGCTGTCCACATTGAGGGGCATCTGGAAGGAAGCCCCCCACCCCCGCCCCCCGCCTCAGGGGTGAGGGTGCCTCACCCAAGGCTGGAGTGGAAACCCAGCCACTGCGCCTGCAGTGCTCTGCTCTCTCCCTTCTCTCCTGCTCTGACCAGTTGGCAGGTGGCCCAAAGGAGGGAAGGCTCCTTTCCCAGGTGAAATGTCCTGCCTTCTACTTGAGCGGGATGGGGACGAGCTCCAACAGTTTACATGGGACTCACACATCAAGCCCCTTCGTGGATCAAAGCTTTGTCATGGCAAAGGGGCTTGCATAACTCAATGAAGCTATGAGCCATGCCATGCAGGACCACCCAAGACGGATGTGTCATAGTGGAGAGTTCTGACAAAACGTCGTCCATTGGAGGAGGGATTGGCAAAGCACTCCAGCATTCTTCCCTGGAAGATTGCATGGACAGAGGAGCCTGGCATGCTCCAGTCCATGGGGTCGCAAAGAGTTCGACACGACTGAGCACACACACCCATCAACAGTCTCCTAGAGAAACACAGGGAGAGTGAGGTGACATTGCAGTTCTGGGTTCCTCTTCTTGTTCTGCAGAGCTTGCCTGGTATGGCCCTATCTTGTCAACAAAAGCAATGTTTCTCTTATCAAGGAAAAGAAAAATCAGTACAAGATTTATTTTAGGCTGCGAGTTCTGTGAGCCAACCTGTCTGGTCTTTGTTTTGCTCATGTGCTGGTCCTCTTCTGTTTGATAGTCTCATTTTAATCTGCCCTCTAGGAAGGATTCTAACACAACACAAAACAAAAAGTTCTACTGTTTGCAAGGAACAAATGAAACAGGCAAAGTCTGTAGTTGAGGCTCTTCATGAGTGTGAGGTCTGGGTCAAACAGCTGCCCTCCCACCCACATCCTTACTCCACAATAGACCCCCCTGCTGGAGACAGAAGTGAGTTGAACCCAGTATAGCCATCAAGGGTAAAATCCTTTCGAGAGTTACAGATTCTAACTAATTCAAGAGTCCCGAGATCCTACACACCCCTGTTCTTGTCTGCTTGTGTGAGTGCCCAGGTAAGAACTGGGACCATAGCCCCATACTTTTTATGAATAAGGCTCTCTACACTAAGCCAGTAGCAGAGCCTCTGGTAGAAAAGGCAAGTTTGGACTTTGCCTAGCAGCCTTTATTATTGTCAAATTGCATTCACCCCCAAAGGTAACTGGGAAATGAACACCATTGTTTTATTCTGATGATATTTCAGGATACTGAACTCACTTTTGCTTCTCCTTTTTTTTTTTCTTTTTCTGGCAGACCTGAAGATCATTTCACAAGGTAGAACAGCTCACTGACCTATTTGACTCGGCCCCAGGCATACTTTGTACAGAGACTCATTCTGGGGAATTCTGATAGAACTCCCTGGGGCAAAACATCCATCTTAGTTGGCATACACCAGAATCACAGAAGTCTGTTACTAAATTATAATTCGTTAACATTTGGAAGGATTTCGGAATTGCTATTGTTTCCCTGGTAAATTACTGGATCATACTGGTGTCTTGGAATAAGGCAATGCATTTAAACTGTAAGTTTCCATAAACTGTAACTCAACTTCCCCAGCTCCTAAGGGATTTTCACTGGCTCAAACTCAGGAAGAATTTTCATTTGTGGGATCCAAGACTTCAGAGACCAAACATTTCCTGAAGGCTTTCCTCTGCTTTCCGACCTCCACCTACCTCCTCCCAAAGACATACAAAGAAACTATTTCTGATCAGTGCAGGCAGCCAAGAGTGCCCAGTGTGCCTAAGGTACGGGGTAAGGGAACAGGAATCCAGTATTCTTTCTTGGCTTCATGACACCACTGAGCTGCCTTGATGGCTTGAGTATGTTGACCCCTTGCCTTATGGCTAGAATTTTAATTACCCATCTGGAGTTTTCCTGAAGAATCGCTTTTGTACATGTTTTTTTATTCATATTCCAGAAACCAGATCATCAAATAAGAAACCAAATCATCAAATAAGAGTGATGGTTCGGTGTCAGGCAGCTAAGAGTACTTAAATGATCAGACTCTGGCACCCGACATTTTGAAACTCGTTAATTCCACTGCCTCTGCCCCATGGCTTGTTAAAGCCTGAGCTGAGTGGCTGGGTTAATGGTTTGGGGTTATGATTTTGGCGTGATTATTAGAAGATGCCCTAGCCTGCTGGCTTCCATGGTGACTCAGACAGTGAAGACTCTGCCCGCAAGTTGGGAGACCCAGGTTCGATCCCTGGGCTGGGAAGATGCCCTGGAGAAGGAAAATAGCAACCCACTCCAGTATGCTTGCCTAGAGAATTCCATGGACAGAGGAGCCTGACAGGCTACAGTCCACGGGGTCGTAAAGAGTCAGACACGACTGAACAACTAACACACTAGTCTGTTGTACAGACCCCCACTCACCCCAGCTGGCCAGAAGCAGAGAGAGCTGGCAGACTGGCAGAGCCAGGCCCCTTCCCTGCCACTGACCAGCCCTGTCTCCTGCATCCCTCCAAAATCCCCCCAGGGACCTCTAAGGTCATGTTCCCCTCACTTTACCAAACTGCAAACATCTTTGCCTATAATTTCAAAAGTCTGGCCTGGACCAGACCTTCTCTGCTCCTTCAGGGTGTGAACCCTGTTTCCCTTCCCTCCTGGCATCCTGACTCCCCTCCCCACCCTGGGGCCTGGTCTCTGGCCAGTGGACGCTCTGCTAATATGAACTGGCAGCGGTGCTCTGGGCACTGCCAAGACAGCTCCTGGCACTTGTCACTAATTACCCCAATTCTGGCCACTTTCTTCATCATCATCGACGAGCGACCGATCATGCCCCTCGGTTCAGGACACGGGACCCTGTCACGCCTGCCTTCCTCCAGGAGATGCTCTCCATCGCACCCCACCCCCTCGCCCCCCGCCAAGTCCCCGGAGCTCCTGGTTGTTCTCGAGCCTGCGGCCCCCGACCCCGGGAGTCTGCTCCCCGCCTGGGCTCGCGCAGAGCAAGGTAGCAGCAGGCAGGACGCGCGGCCAGGGCGCCGGGTTCCCGGGGCTGCCTTCGGGGTGGGGCGGTCCTCGCGCCGCTCCGTCTCCTCGCCCGCCCCGTCCCCAAAGAGGACATCCCTCCTCCCGCCGGCCCGCTCCCCACCCTCCGCGGCGCCGCCTCCCCCGCCCGCCCGCGCTGGCCCCGAGCCGCCCCGGCAGCCAGCGAGCGAGGGGAGCGCTCTGGGATGGGACTTGGAGGAAGCGGCCAAGGAGGAGACAGCGGCAGCGCCTCGGGCTTCTTCCCCGGCTCCCACGAGCGGTCTCCCCGAGGAGAGCCGTGGCTCTCGGAGCGGCGACGAGGCCGGCGAGGAAGACCCGGGCGGCTGCGCCCCTGTCTCGCTTCCCAGGCGCTGGCGGCGGCGGCTGCAGGTGAGCGAGGCGCGCTCTCCCCGGGGCCCCCGCCTGGCCCCGCGGCCCCGAGGCGCGGACCGACCGACCGACCCTTACCGACCGACAGACGGACAGATAGGCAGGGCTTGGGCACCCACGCATGCGGGCGCTGCCCCCAGGCTGGCGCCCCGGCCTCCGCCGCTCCGCTCGGCCCCCGCCGCCCGGCGCCCCCAGACCACCACCTCTCGCCCCAGGCCCGTGGTTCCCGACCCCTCGGGGCAGACCTAGAGAGGGACGGCGGAGCTGCGGGACCCCCGGCTGGGGTCAGTCGGGCCGCCGGGGCCGGGGGAGCTCCACGCGCTCTCCCGGCGCCGCCGGCGCACCGCGCGGCAGCCACCCCGCGGGGTCCCGTGGGGGCGCTGTGCCCCGCCGCGGGGACGCCCGGCCCCGGGCTCCGCCGACCCCCGGGAAAGGCAGACTTGTGGAGCGCGGATCCGCGGTGATTCCCGTTCGGCTGGCGAAAGGATCGATACCGACTCCCCGCCTCGGCGGGCTTGGTCTTTTCATGCTCGTGCCATCTGCATTTTGTTCTTGGTTCTCTATGGAGCTAAAGCTCCAGCTCCCTTACGTGGTGGGGAAAGGAGAGAAAGGTGAGGGCATTTTGTGGTCGTTGCCAGAAACCCCCAGGATAGTACGGAGGAGGAGAGAAAAAGTGAGGGAAACCCCCCACCCCTCCCGTTAAGGTCTCCGGGACTGGACTCACAGGAAGATCGCTCCTCCGGAACACACTCCCGGCCCTGAGCAAACCCAACTGACCGAGTTCCAGATCGTCATAAATCAGGGAGCTGGGCCGTGTCTGCACCAAGTGCATTTAATTGGCTTCCAGCAGCGGGACAGCCAAGAGGCCGCAAGAGGCTGCAGGGGGTGGGGGTGGGGGTCTGGTCAAGACCAGAGCCTCTGGGTTGGCCTGCTGAGGTTCAGACCCTGACTGTGAGCGGAAGCTTACAGGTTGGTAACCTTGGAGTTACCCAACTACTCTATGCCTCACTTTCTTCATCTGTCTAATGGGATGATCGATCCCTACAGGGCGGTGAGGATTAAATTCGAGTGCTTACAACCTTTCCAGGCATCTTAAGCCTAGTTCCATGACCTGACTCTCCAGAAGAGCAAGGCATTTCTTTCTAGGGACACAGTCACCTCCTCTGCAACTCAGGAAGCTAGGCTCTGAGTGGATACCTGAGGCCGGCAGATGATCCGCATGTATTTAACTGGAGTTTTGCACTCAGGAGCACCCCTGCATAGTTCTCCCTGCCTGCTTCTAACAGGACAGCCTCAGAAAATCATATTGCTGTTCCAAGATGGGTTTATGGTCTGGAAAGTTTCCTTTCAAACCCAGAAGCTTGATTCCTTGGAATTCCCTGTTGAGACTGCAGATAGTTATCTGTGGTTCTTCACCTCTGTTTTCCCATCTGCCCCAACTTTTTTTTTGTTGCTGCCAATAGAATTCAGGCAGGCCGCTCTTCTCTACGAATCGAGGGTCCCTGGCTCTAGAGTCCAGTGCCCCTGGAGGCACTGTGGCCGGAGCTCAGTGACCAGAGGTGCAGAGTCCACCTCGGAGCACCCTCAGATGGCGGCCATGCCCTGAGCTCCACCGTCACCACGTGTCTCTGTTCATCAAGAGGTAGTTGAAATGAGGCTGAACACTTAAAGAAGAGGGAATCGAAGATTGCTTCTTCTTCTTGTTTTAAAAATTTATTTATTTTTGGCTGTGCTGGGTCTTTGTAGCTGCAAGGGCTTTTCTCTAGTTGGGGAGAGCAGGGGCCACTCTCTAGCTGTGGTGCACGAACTTCTCATTGTTGGCTTCTCTTGTTGTGGAGCGCGGGCTCTAGGCATTCGGGCTTCAGTAGCTGCAGCTCCCCGGCTCTGGGGCCCAGGCTCAGTAGTTGTGGCCCATGGGCTTCGTTGCTCCGCGGCATGTGGGATCTTCCCAGATCAGGGATCAAACCCGCGCCCGCGCCGCCTGCATTGGCAGGCAGATTCGTTACCACTGAGCCACCAGGGAAGCCCTGAAGATTGCTTCTTGAAAGATAGAGAAGGAAGAAGAGGATCACTGAAGGTTCTAGAAGGAAATCCCCCATTTTTCCTAGAATCAGCTCCAGGGGGGGCCTGTGAGAAGGCAAGGGGTGAGGAGGGGTGGGAATGAAGGAGGGGCAGAGACAGGCAGTGAGGGAGCACCAGGGTCAACGCTGGCCTGCAGGGGCGCTGGGTGTGAGACTGGGCGGGCAGTGAGGGGCGTACGCTGGGACTCAGGGCTGAGTCGCTATTTGAGAGCAGCCAAGTGTACCGGAGTCTCTGATGCTTTCTCTGGGACAGGACTAGTGGCCTCTGGTTTTTAGCATGTGCATTTGAGAGAGTCCTTTCCTGGGACTGTCTGTTTTTAGGGAAGCTCTGGAGGGCTCCTTTGTTTGTAACATGTGGGAATAAGTCAGGAGGGTCAGAAAAAGAGGGGATGGAAGTGCCAACGAGCTATCCTCGCTGTTGCTAGTAAACAGGCCAGAGAGGCCCTTCCAAAGGACCAGTTGCCACTTGGAGCTCCAGCCGTGAGGTCATCTTTGAACCTGCCATGTGGCTTGGCAGACAGCCACCACTGCTTTACCCGCCAGGACCCTGAAGGGGATTCAGAGAGAGAGAAGGGCAGGTCTGCACTCCATTCCAGAGGCCTTGGTTGTTGGTGGTAATGATGCAGACAGTGATGAGAAGTTGTGGGGTTATGACCTTGATCTTGGCACCTGAGGGACCGAGGTTCTGATCTCAGGCCTGCCACTCATTACTTGCAAGGATTGCGAAAAGTTACTGAGACTCCCTGCCTCAGTTTCCTCATCTGTAAATGGGAATAGGACTGTTGGGAGAATTAAATTAGTTAACACACGTAAAAATGCTTAGTGTAACACCTAGCTCAGAGTCAGTG
This sequence comes from Cervus canadensis, assembly GCF_019320065.1. Lineage (NCBI taxonomy): Eukaryota > Metazoa > Chordata > Mammalia > Artiodactyla > Cervidae > Cervus > Cervus canadensis. The sequence goes on along the minus strand of NC_057397.1, from coordinate 62,868,740 downwards.
CTCAGTATTAATTACCTATAATTATTGTTACCTGAGCCTCAGTTATGTCATCCATCAAATGGGATGATGCCATCTGTGTCACAGTGTTGTCATAAGGGTTAAATGAGTTAATTAACTGTGAATTAATCTGCCAGTGTCGTATGTAATAATGCTCAGAGTGAACTAGTTGAAAATAAGATTTATACTAAACTATCTGCATGTAAAAGCAGTGGTTGAGCAGTTGAGCTGGCTTACATTTTTCAAAAGTTCGTTTAAGAGTCTTGTCAGAGAAAACTTTACCCCTGGGGGCTGTGGCTCACTCCCCACTGGAATACCCCACCGCTATTTTAGGTCACGGGACTAGTTTTTTTTTTATCACTGCTGTAACATGTTACTACAAACTTAGTGCTTAGAGCAACACAGGTTTATTGTCCTTCAGTTCTGCAGGTCAGAAGTCTGAAATGGGTCTCACTGGGCTAACATCAAGGTGTCGGCGAGACTGTGTTCCTTCTGGAGGCTCCGGAGGAAATCTGTTCTCTTGCCTTTTCTGGCTTCTGAAAGCTGCCTGTGTTTCTTGGCTCCTGGACTTTGGTTCCATCTTCGAAGCATAGCAGCTTCCAGTTCTCCCCTTCCTTCCCCCTTCTCTCCCCCTCCTCTCCCTCGAACTTCTCTCTCTTATAAAGACCCTTGTGCTTACTTGGGGCCGACTTGGATAATCCAGGCTACTTTTTCCATCTCAATATCCTTAGTTAAATCACATCTACAAAATCCCTTTTGCCACAAAAGGCAAAAACATATTCACAGATTCTGGGATGATTAGGTCATAGACATCTTTGGGGGCATTATTCTAATAAACAGTTACTATCAGAGAAAATGATGTTGATCAAAGGATTTTATCTCATTTCTGTTTAGGGCTTGTCCCGGCACCTTCCCAGTTAGGTGGGTTTGTTTTCACTTGTCTAAAAGGTGAGATGCTCAAGACCACAGGGGTCAAGGTAAGGGTCAAATCTTTTGCGAGCCCTGGGTTTCTTCACACGCAATTCTCGAGTTGCTGCTTTTAGTTTCTCCCTTTCCGTGACAAACCTTAACACTGGCCCCTCAGAATGGTCTCCTTTTCTCCATCAACAGTGTTTTCTGATTTTTCTAATTCCTCTTCTTCTCCATTTCAGTGAAACATAAAGAATGCCCCCATCCCCCAAGATCTCCTCTGAGAATATCACCACCTTTCTGAGATTCCCTAGACAATGTCTGTATTAGTTTTCCATTGATGCTGCAGTAACTTACCACCGGCTCAGTGACATAAAACAAGTTTATGCAACCTATATGTCCACTGACAGATGAATGGGTAAAGAAGATGTGGTATATCTAGCTGAATCACTCAGCTATAAAAAAGAATGAAATAATGTCAATTTCAGCATCATGGATGGACCTAGAGATTATCATACTAAGTGAAGTAAGCCAGACAGAGGACAAATATCATATGATATCACTTATATGTGGAATCTCAAAACATGATACAAATGATACAAAACAAAAATAGATAAACTTAAATCTTAAAACTTAAATCTTAAATAGATAAACTTAAAACAGGAAATAAACTTATGGTTACCAAAGGGGATAGTGGGTGAGTGGGGAGAGGTAAATTAGGCATAACACACACACTACTAAATACAAACTAGGTGAACACCAAGGATCTACTGTATAGCACAGAGATCAATACTCAATATTTCATAATAACATATAATGGAAAAAATCTGAGAGTATATATACATATATATGTATGTGTGTGTGTAAACATACATGTATGTATAACTGAGTCACTTTGCTATGCACTTGAAACTACCACAACATTGTAAACTAACTATATTTCAATTTAAAAAAGTTTCTTATCTTCTGTTTCTGGAAGCCACAAGTCTGAAATAGTTCTTACTGGGTGTTATCGTTTCTTCTGGAGGCTTTAGGGAAGGATCCATTTCCTTGCTTTTTCCAGCTTCTAGAATCCCTCCTCATTGCTGGGCTTACTGCCTCTTGCCATCTTCAAAGCCAGCAATGTCAGGCTGAGTGCTGCTCATGCTGCTTCCCTCTTACGTTTTTGAGGACCTTGACAACTACATTGGGCTCACCTGGATAATTCAGGGTACTCTCCCCGTTTTTTTTTTCCTTCTATTTTTTTTAATTGAGATATAATTGATATACAGCAGCTCCCCATTTTTAAAGTCAGCTGATTAGCAACCATAATTCCCCTTTGCTGTGTAATGTAATATATCCACAAATTCTGGGAATTAGGACATGGACATCTTTGGAGGGACATTATTTTGCACATCCCAGGGCTTAAGAAGGAGTTCCAGGTCAGGACCACCAGTATAGCCTTATTCTTTTTTTTTTTTTTTTTTAGCCTTATTCTTATTAACACCCCTTCCAGTGTGCACAATAGCCCATTCAAGAGAGAACACCCATTAAACTTCCTCCAAAATCTCTGCTGCAGCTCACATCTCTCCCTGAATCCCTTTGTCCATGGAATGATCTGGGAGCAAGGGGGGCAGGACTAGTACTACACATACTTCATTTATCAAGTAAACTTATAATCAAAAGCACATAGAAAATGATGCAAAAAAAAACCCCGTAAGGGAACAGTTTAATGGATCTTTTGCAAAATGAACACTCTCATGTGACTACCTCTCAGAATGGCACCCCAGAAGCCCCCCTTGCACCCCCAATTATCATCTCCCCCAAAGGTAACTGCTATTCTAACTTAGCATTACCTGTTTTTTAAGTAAACATTTTACAGAAGCACACATATAAGAAGGTGCACTAATCAGGGACGTAGCTGGATTATTTTTCATTAATTGAGTAATCATAATTTCATTAATGAGTAAGCACTGAGTAATCCACAGAACATTTCTAGCACTCCACAATCGGCCCTCAGCTCCTCTGCTTTAAGGACACTTCTCTGAAGTTGTACACGCAGCGTTGACTTCTATCCCCCCCAACTCACGTATAGTCACCTGATAGGGAAGAAGGGGAGAGCATTTGGTCTTAATTCCTACACATGTCCACTGAATAAGGGAGAATTCTGTTACTAAAGAAGGAGGGGAAATATTGGAGGACAACTAGCAATGTCTGCCAAGACCTTTGTAGTCTCTCCAGTGTGAATAAGGGCCAGGTCTAGGGCTGTGACCGTGGTATGGATGGAAAGGGGAGAAGGCATGAGAGACATCACATGGTAGATTGTGGTGCTTGCTTGCCTGGAAGGGAGAAAAGATATGCTAGGAATGCCCCATATACCAAAATATGAGGTGAGGATATTTTCCCCCAGAAAATGATTCCTCGGAAAAGTGGAATTTGCTCTATATTTGAGTCCTTGCAGAAATTCTCAAAGTAGGGGGAGCTCTGTCAAATATGTTGAACATATCTGGGATGGAACGTTGGCTTGAAATGTCCTTAATCAATGTACTAATTTTAGATACACATAGAAGTCAACTGACCAAAACAGTAAAAGAAAATTCAATTCAAATTTAGTCATTATTCTTCTGGACACAATTTCACAATTACAAGTGTTGGATGACACTGGATACAATACCTTAAGAGCAACGCGATGAATAAGTTGCAGAGATGGTGAATTTATGTTTCCAGGACATTAAAGAACCCAACTGTCTTCATGTTACATAAGTGGGGACTGGTGGCCTGAGATAAAATTTCCAGTGACAGCATCATATATAGATTCAGAAAGTACTGTATCTCACACAACTTAAACAGAAGCGAACGTGGCAGAAGACTCAAAAAACATCTTTAGTGTTGATGAAATATTGATGTTGGAAAGGCAAGCATTTGAAAACTGTTTTATGAAGTGAGAAAAAACACTGTTTCATGAAAAACACTTTTTTTATGAAATATTTTTAATGAATAAAGCATTATTGCTAAACTAATCCATATTTTGCAATTTAAAATGTTTTGAATATGCATGTATGATGAAATGGATACTTCAATTATTATAACTAGATATTTGATATTTCATCAATACTGTTTAAAAATTATGTGTTCAACATGGCCAAGAAGTCTGGGGGAGAGGCTCTTCCCATCACAGGGCAGAGCCCTTGGGGTCGTCCCCATCCTGGCAAACAGCGTACATTGATGAAGACTTGCTTGGCTTGTCAAGATGCTGGGTGCAGAACTAGGGCCAATTTGATTCAACATTTATTGATCTTTCGCTGATCAATAAATGTGTTTATTCAGCATTTACCTATTTTCTAAAAGTTCATTTACAAAATTCAGCACCTGGGATACAGAGATGACAAGCTGTGGTTTCATGGAACCGCTCAGAGCCTAGCCAGGGAGGCAGATTTGGAAGCAAGAAAAAGAAATCCAGGGCCAGAGCGGACAGCCAACCCATTGCTAGGAGGGTGTAGGAATGTCAATCCTTCCTGGAAAAATCAGAGAACATTCCAGAGAGTGGCTGAATGTCTGAGTTGAAACTTGAGGAATGAATGTGGTTTTGTTTCGTTTTTTTTTTTTAAGCTGTGCCGCATAGCATGCGGGATCTTAGTTCCCCTACCAGGGACCGAACCAAGGGCCCTGGCAGGGGAAAGCATGGAGCCTTAAACACTGGTCCTCCCAGGCAGTTTTGATGACTGTGTAGAGGTAGACCGGACCGAGGGACCAGCGTGAATGAAGGTACCCAGCTAGGACAGGAATCTGAGTTCTTCTGGCAGCGGTCAAAGGGCTGGGGTGCGTGTGGGCTGCCGTGGTTGGAGGACAGCCGGTGGGCCTTGAGCGTGGATGGTAAGCTGTGAGGCTGCAGCTGGAAGCCCAGCAGGCTACGGGCAGGACCCCAGGCGGTAAGAGCAGTTCCAAAGCTTCTGGAGGAGTCTGGGTGAGAAATCGAGAACCTCGAGTATTGCTGCAGTGGCAGGACCTGCTGGGAGGTCTGGAGCGGGGAGCCGGCAGACGCGAGAAAGCGTCCACCCGTGGATGTGATGGTGACTCGAGGAAGACATGGGAGCTGAGGCCAAGTCTCCTGTTACCCTTGACCGTGGAGTTACCCTTCCATGAAAGGACTCGAGTCTGGGCCTGGAAAGGCCTGACTGGCAAGCAGGCTTAGACCACGGGGCGAAAATCACAGTCCACATCAGGTCAACATCTCAGCATCTAATACTGAGTGCGTCCTGAGCATCACGACCTTGAGTCCGTCCCAGCAGAAGCTGGGCTCCACTCACCGGCCCTGCGGGAGCTGGGGATTCCGGTCTGAGGCGGGGGACCGGCAGGAAGGCTGCAGGGGCCGTCCGGTGTGAGAGAGTCCCGGTGGACACAGTAGCGGTTGGCGTGGACCCGAGGTATGTCAACGGAGCAGCCGCCTGTGAGAGACAAAACTACTGTATCTGATGTCTAAGGACTTTCTGCACAGAGGAGGGGACTCAAAATCTCTTTTTTTTTTAGCAAGTAGGCTGGCTGCCTGAGAGATGGCGGGGTAGAATCTGGGCTTTGTCACTTAACTAGCTCTGAGGCCCTTGGGGGAGCATCTTTCCCTCTGTGGCTCTTGGTGTCCTACCCAAAGAATTGGGAACTAGAATGGTTGTGGGACCATATGAGATAATAATACACAAAGTGCTCTGCTCATTTCTGAGCCCGTAGTAGGCACTTGGAAAATGCTAGAGCCTCAGCCCCTTTCTCATCCAGGGGCAGGGTTTACGGCCTGGGAGGGTGTCAGGTCCAGCCTTCCTCGGGAGAGCAGCGTTGTCCTGGCCTGTGATCTGGTTTAGGCTGGGGAACATGGCTTCCAGGTCACGCCTCTCATTTTATAGCTGACTTGTTAAAGCCCAGAACGTTAAATCACCTAACTGAGGTCACAAGGCGTGTTGAGACAGAGCCAGGCCTCTCCTCTCAAGGCCCCTGGCATGCAGTGTTGGCTCCCGTGAGATTCTAGGCGCCTGTCAATTGACTTGGAACAGTGATGCTTAGAAGTTATAGCTAAGACGGTCAGAACAATCTCCTCTCTCTCTCTCCTCCACCCTCTTGGTAAAGCTAAATGAAAAGACTCATTGTCTCCTGGAGAGGAGAAAAATTGCTAGAACAAAAGTCAAAACTGTTGTTTTTTTTTTTTTTTTTAATATTCTTTCCATGCCCCCAAATGCTTCATGGAATCTGTTTTGATTGAATTAACCTCTATTTCTCAGTACAACAATTCTTCTCATATGCCCATCTATGAAAGGAACTGTTTCTCAAACGTCATTCCATTTTCTGGTGAGAACTGGCTCTGGCTTCTGTTCTTCAAATGCTAGCAGTTATAAATGCCACACTGAGAAACAATGATTAATGTGGGCTACATGTACTGACTTATTTTTTCTTGTTTCACTGCCATTGAATTGTTTAAAAAGGTCTATCTTGTCAGATATTAATACTGCCATACTGGTTTTATGTTGACTTGTATACAGTATCCTTTCCCCTATTTCTTTAGATTTTTTTTTAACAGCTTTTTTGAAGTTGAACTTAAACAATAAAATTCTCCCCTTTGGGATCTTCCCTGGTGATCCAGTGGTTAAGAATCTGCCTTGCAATGCAGGGGACACAGGTGCGATCCCTGGTCAGGGAACTAAGACCCCACATGCCATGGGGCAACAAACACCTGATGAAGCCAAAAATAAATATTTAAAAAAAAAATCTTCAGTTTTAAGTGTATAATTTGATGGACTCTGACAAATGTATAGAGCCATGTAACCTCTATCACAATCATGGTGAATACTTATGTCACCCCCCAAATTTCCCTCCTGCCTCTGTGTTGTTCAGTCGCTCAATTGTGTCCGACTCTTTGTGATCCCATGGATTGCAGCATGCCAGGCTTCCCTGTCCATCACCAACTCCTGGAGTTTGCTCAAACTCATGTCCATTGAATCAGTGATGCCATCCAACCATCTCATCTTCTGTTGTCCCCTTCTCCTCCTGCCTTCAGTCTTTCCCAGAATCAGGGTCTTTTCCAACGAGTCAGCTTTTCACGTCAAGTGGCCAAAGTATTGGAGCTTCAGCTTCAGCATCAGTTGTTCTAATGAATATTCAGGATTGATTTCCTTTAGGATGGACTGGTTGGATCTCCTTGCAGTCCAAAGGACTCTCAAGACTCTTCTCCAACACCACAGCTCAAAAGCATCAATTCTTCAGCACCCAGCCTTCTTTAAGGTCCAACTCTCACATTCATACATGACTACTGGAAGAATCATACCTTTGACTAGACGGACCTTGTTGGCAAAGTAATGCCTCTGCTTTTTAATATGCTGTCTAGGTTTGTCATAGCTTTTCTTCCAAGGAGCAAGCATCTTTTAATTTCATGGATTCAGTCACCATCTGCAGTGATTTTGGAGCCCAAGAAAATAGTCTCTCACTGTTTCCATTGTTTCCCCATCTATTTGCCATGAAGTGATGGGACCAGATGCTATGATCTTCATTTTTGAATGTTGTTTTAAGCCAGCTTTTTCATTCTCCTCTTTCATCTTCATCAAGAAGCTATTAAGTTCCTCTTCTCTTTCGTCATAACGGTGGTGTCATCTGCATATCTGAGGTTATTGATCTTTCTCCTGGCATTCTTGATTCCAGCTCGTGTTTCATCCAGTCCTGCACTTCGTATGTCCTCTGCGTGTAAGTTAAATAAGCAGGGTGACAATATACAGCCTTGATGTGCTCCTTTCCCAATTTTGAACCAGTCCATTTTTCCATGTCTGGTTCTAACTGTTGCTTCTTGACCTGCAAAATTTCTCAGGAGGCAGGTAAGGTGTTCTGGTATTCCCATCTCTTTAAGAATTTCCAACAGTTTGTTGTGATCCACACAGTCAAAGCCTTTAGCGTAGTCAATGAAGCAGAAGTAGATGTAGCTGACCTTCCTTTTCCATCCAATCCCCTGAGATCAAATCAGAACCATTGATCTTCTTTCTGTCATGGAGTGTTGCCCTTTATTGGATGTCACATAAATGGAATTGTTCTGTGTGTATTCTTTTTGTGTCTGGCTACTTTCACTTAGCCTAATTAGTTTGAGATTCATCCATTAATTGCTAACTATTAGTCCATTTTATGGATGTACCACAATTTATTTATCTGTTCATTAGTATATGGACATTTGTGTTCCCAGTTTTTAGCTTTCACAAAGAAAGCTTCTATGAGCATCTGAGTATGTCTTTGTGTAGATGTGTTTTTATATCTTTTGGGTAAATATGTAGGTTTCTGGATGGCCCGGTTTGCCCAGGGCTGAGTTTTCTGGGATGAAAGGCTTTCAGTGCTAAAACACAGGCAATTCTAGGCAAACCAGGCCAGTTGGTCACCTTGTCTTGTCTCATTTGGGAAATGTATGTTGAACTGTATGAGCAACTGCTGTATTGTTTCCCTAAAGGACTGTGTCATTTTGCATTCTTACCAGCAACATATTAGAATTCCAGTTTTTTACATTTGTGTCAATGCTTGGTTATATCAGTCTTTTTAATTTTAGATATTCTGGTGAATTTGTCATGGAATGTCATTATGATTTTTTTTTTTAATGTTTATTTATTTATTTTGGCTGTGTGGAATGTTAGTTTTAGCTTGAGGGATCTTTGGTCTTCATTGTGGCACTCAGGATCTTTAGTTGTGGAATTTGAGATCTAGTTTCCTGAGCAGAGATCGAACCCAGGCCCCCTGCATTGAGAGTGCAGAGTCTTAGCCACTGGACCACTGAGGAAGTCCCTGTCATTGTGATTATTAATTTGCATTTTTCTAATGACTGAGAATGTTGAACATTTTCTCATATATTTATTTATTTCCTGAATGTCTTCTTTGGTGATGTGAGTGTTCAAATATTTTGCACATTTTCAAGTGGGTTGTTTGTGTTGTTATAGGGATTTATGTCTGGAATATAAATGATATATAGATATATAGACATATAAGGATATATGTCTTGGAAATCTTTTCTACCAGACTGTGACTTGCATTTTGAAAAAGGAATTTTAAAAATTTATTTTATTGAAGCATAGTTGATTTACAACATTGTGGTAATTTCTGCTCTACACAAAGTGACTCAGTTATACAAACGTTCTTTTTTATATTTTTTCCATTATAGTTTATCACAGGATATTGACTATAGTTCCCTGTGCTATACAGTAGGACCTTGTTGTTTACCCAGTCTATATACAGTAGTTCGCATCTGCTAATCCTAAACTCCTCCACTCCTCTCCCCACTGGCAACCACAAGTGTGTTCTCTCTTCTGTGGGTCTGTTTGTTTCGTCGATACGTTCCCTATGTCATACCTTAAATTCCACATATAAGTGGTATCATATGATATCTGTCTTTCTCTTTCTGACTTCACCTTAGTATGATAATTTCTAGGTCCATCTGTGTTGCTGTAAGTGGCATTATTTCATTCTATAGAAAGAAAGTTTTAAATACTTTAAGATCCTAACTTGTATTTTTAAATTAGGGATTTGTGTGTCATTGTTTTATTACAGTAGTCATAAGTCAGCATCAAAGTTAATAGAAGGTACTTTAAATGGCTCAATATGACACAATTAACAATGTGTACTTCATATTAATTGGTTTGATTGCATAAAGATAATAACAATAGCTGTCATTTTTTGGACACTTCCTATATACCAGGCAGTATTCTATGTGCTGGATTTTTTTAACTTATTTAGTTTTAATTGGAAGATAATTGCCTTGCAATATTGTGTTGGTTTCTGCCACGTATCAACACGAGTCTGCCATAGGTATACATATGTCCCCTTCCTCTTGAACCTCGCTCCCACCTGCCACCTCATTCTATGTGCTTTATATATTTGAGCTTATTTAATTCATACAACAACCAGGTCTCCTTATTATCCCCAATTTAAAGATGAGGAAACTGTGGCAGAGAGAGGTAAAGTAACTTGCTCGGGGTTAGACAACTAGAAATGTTTAGTTGTGTTTATTCTTTTTTTAAAAAAATTTATTTATTTATGGCTGCACTGGGTCTTAGTTGCTGCTCGCGGGCTTTCTCTAGTTGTGGCGCGCTTTCTCCAGTTGCACCCTTTGTTTCTGGCACACGGGCTTCTCATTGCCCTGGGTGGTGGCTTCTTTTGTTGCAGAGCGCAGGCTCTAGGGTGCTTGGGCTTCAGTAGTTGCTCAACTTTCAGGCTTAGTTGTCCCTCGGTAAGTGGAATCTTCCCACGTCAGGGATCGAACCTGTGTCTCCTGAATTGGCAGGCAGATTCTTAACCACTGGACCACCAGGGAAGTCCAGTCCTGTTTATTCTCAACTCCCTATCCCTCAGTATCTCCAGGGCCTTTTGGTAAGCAGTGGTGACTCGAAAATGCAAACACCTCTTGAAATCCACAGTAAACCCAAGCCACAGGAAATGGTGTTTGTTCTTTGAAAATGATAATTATCACCACAACATGTTCTAAATGTTTGGATTTAATTGCAGATGTGTCGGGATGGACATGGACCCTTGAGAGCATGTTGTATATATTTTGAAAGAAACAAACGTGGACTTTGCACATATGGGAAGAGGAGATCATCACTAAAATAATAAATTACATATAAATGATGTAATACACTTAGAACTGATAAAACCAAGGAAACTTGAAATAAACAGTAGGTTTAGGATCAGAGAAAGAGGGAAAATCTTTTAAGTTTTCTTCCTTTTCTAAAAAGGAATCTCACAGGTTAGGCTATGAAAAGGGACCAGTTAGTAAAGAGCTTTATTTTGTTTAGAAGGGGTGGGCAGTAGTTATCCATAATGAACTAGCAATATTCTGGAGCTTCACCCCTTTATTACCTGCATGTGAAAGTAACTAAAAGTGAAGTCGCTCAGTCGTGTCCGACTCTTTGCGACCCCATGGACTGTAGCCTACCACGCTCCTCCATCCATGGGATTTTCCAGGCAAGAGTACTACCTTAGGTAAATTATTTAACTTCTTTACTTACTTTAAGAATTAAATGGCTTAATACATTTAAAGCACTTGGCTCAATGCCTGGCACATAGTAAGCACTGAATAAACATCTGCTATTTTTAATGGAGTCTTAAGGCAGAGTGAAAAGTGAGCTAGTGCAACACAGCAAGTGTGAAAAACTGTGGTCTTTGAAGGTCGACAGGCCCAGGTTCATCTCCAGGTCAATTCCCAAAAGCAGTTTGCTGAACAAACAGTTCATTGAATTATTAAAGTTGTTTGTTTTTTTTTTTCCCACGTTTTGGGAAGTGATCCCTGCCCTTGTCCTGTCCTGGTCCCACCTCTGACGGTGAAACAGCTATGGCCTTTCATGAATTGGCTTCTGGGGACTTGGCTTGCAGCTAGCCAAGTTTTCTGTTAATTGGTGAATTGGTAAATTAGCCGCTTACCCTGGGTTTGAATCCCTTCTTTGCTATGAGGCTCGGTGGCCTTGGTCAAGTTACTAAAGTTCTCTGAGCCTCAGTTTCCTCATCTCTAAAAAGCAGAAACAGTAATTCTGATTGCTGCAAGATAGGTATGAGGATTAGATGAAATCAACTGGGTGAAAAGGCCAAGCACAAGATGAGATCTTAGTAAAGAAACTTTACAGGCAGATGATCTTCCTTAAATGTTGTTCTTCCTTAAATATTCCCTCCTCCCCACTAATTTGTGTAAATTAATAAATTGCTTATGACATTCATCGTGACGACTGAAACTGGAAGAAAAACAATTTAAACCTAGTCCCAGGACATTGTGAGGGTTTGCCAGGCAGAAGAGTCCATATCATTCACCACATGGCAAGTGCCTTTCCCATCCCACGTGAGGCATTGAGACTGGCCAGCCTGGGAAAGCCTGGATCTGATCACGTCACTTCCCTGCTCAGAATCTTTCCTCCAGAGCCTTTAACAGCAGTTACTCTGCAGGACCAGCACAGAAAACGGTTCAAGTCTGGTCAAGAGTGTGCTACTCCGATTGAAACTGTCTTGCCTCAGTGGATATCTGAAACTCAACTCAGGGCTAAAATTCTTTCTGCATCTGAGAGCTTCTTGCTCAACATTGCTCTGGATCCTGTTCTTCTCTGCTCTCCTAACACTTTTGCTTGCTTGCTTGCTGTCCCCACCTCCCCACGTGAGCCAGACACTACCCTGAATGCATCAGTTACATGGGTGAAGTCACTCAATTAGCTAATATTATCCCATATTCCCACATGGCATGGGGAGGTTAAGTAGCTTGCCCAAGGTCACACACAGCAAGTGTCAGAGCCAGAATCCAGAGCCCGGCAGTCTGGTGCCAGAGTTCAAGCCTTTAACCACTGAACCACGCTCCCTCTTAATAGACGCATGTGGGAGGCAGGGAGGCTGGGAGGCTAAGTCATGTTAACTTATGCAGCTGTATGTGAATTCCTTGGGAAACATACAGATTAATTCCTGCCATCCGCCGTTATTAGACTAAGAAAATATCGTTACTTGGACTCCTCGGGTGGCGTTTTCCCTTTTTCAAATCCAGGATATAGAATGTGACTACGAATAATTGAAAATAAACTTGATTGAAAAGAAACTTCAGGGTAGATTTTTTTTTTCCCCCAAGTTTTCTGTTCAGTCTTATCGTGACCAAAGTGGCGAAAAATTCCAACTATGCACGCCCTGCTCAGGCCATTCAAGAGCCTACCAGTGGGGTCTGAGGGTCACACACACAAATGGCATTTTAAGTACCAGCGGCACGTCTGACTGGGGAAAGGCAGGGGGCGGGAGGGTGTGTGGGTCTACTGCTCCTCGGGCTCAGGGAGACCCGGAAACCTCACCCAGCCCTCTTCTCCTGTTGTTTGTCACAGCCTAGCCCCTCTTCCTCTTCTTGAAGATGGAAAAGATGCTGGTGGGCTGCTTTCTGCTGCTCTTCGGACCGACCCTCCTCCTCCCTGCTGAGGCCAGGGAGCGGCGGCCTCCTCCCAGGTCCATCTCCAGAGGGAGACACGCTCGGACCCACCCTCAGACGGCCCTCCTGGGTGAGTGACGGGTGGGTGGGGGGCTCCGCCCCAGAAACAGGCCGAGGTGGTCCAGGGCGGGCCTCCAATGGAGGCGGGGCCTGGCCTGGGTGCCCGCTTTGGGTGTGCTGGGGGAGAGGGCATCTCATTGGCGGGGAGAGGGCATCTCATTGGCGGGGAGTCGTCCTGAGTTGAGGATGTGGTTGTACGTTGGTTTTCAAGTGAAATGAAAACCTCTTCTATTGCAAAACTTTCCATTTAATCTGAAGCTCCTGACTTTTTTCCAGTAAGCAAGGGCGTGGGTTTTCATCTGAAAAGGTCCTGGTTGGACTTACCCGGACAAGGGTGTTGTGAGAATGTTTTCTTGGGTCTGTCTGCGGATCTGTGTTGATGATGCTTCCCTACCTGGCACCTTGGGAAGAAGAGCAGGTTTGTGGAAGGTGGAAGCTGGCACGAAAGAGAGATGGAATCAGGAGATTAGAAATATAAGATGTCAGAGGTCTGTGTTTCTCTTCCAGTGAACGTGTTTCCTTCAGGTGAAGCTTTTTCTTTCTCCAAGAGAAAGGAAAGATCCTGAAAACACGTAGGATATAGAGGAATGGGCCTGGTTCTGAACATGGGCTCTGGAAGGCCGAGGATGCAGGGGTCACAGGAAGGCTGGTCAGTGGCAAGACGGTGTTTTAGGCATAGACCTGGCTTCATAGACCTGGCCCTGATGCTGACCAAGTGGGTACACTTAGGCCACGTAACCTCTCTGAGGTTCAGTCTCCTCATCCATAAAATGGGAATTCTAACGCTGATCTTTGTGAGAAGAAGGCATGGTAATGAATATATGTGAATTATAGGTACACAGTGAATGAAAGCTTTCCCACAACCATCATTCCATGAAGTTGTTCTCCAAAACTGTGGGTTTTTTTGTTTTTTTTTGCTACATGGACAGAGGATGAGATGGTTGGATGGCATCACCGACTCAATGGACATGAGTTTGGGTAGGCTCCGGGAGTTGGTGATGGACAGGGAGGCCTGGCGTGCTGCAGCTCATGGGGTGGCAAAGAGTTGGACATGACTGAGTGACTGAACTGAACTGATGCAGGATCTTAGTTCCCCAACCAGAGATCTAATTCGTGCCCATGTAGTGAAATAAGGAGTCTTAACCACTGGACCTCCAGAGAAGTCCCTCCAGAACTGTGTTTCATATTTGTATCTTGTTGGCCAGCCCCTAAAATCTGACCCCCTCTGAAGGAGACTGAGAGAACTATCACGTGTCTGGTTGCCTCAGCATCTGAAATGACAAGAGACCAGAGGAACCAGAAGCTCTGTTCTGAGAGATCAGAATCTTTACGGTGCTTTAAGTGATGACCCCAAGGATGCTGGGCCCTTCATGTCTTTAGTCTCCTGAGAATCTGTTTCCATAGTGACATGAACATATGATTTCTGCATATGTGGAAAGGACTTGGCGATGTTTAGTATACTGATTAATGGACTTTTTAAAAATGTTTCAAGATGATAAACATATGTCATCATAAGATAAACATATCTGTCTATCATCTATCTATCTATAAAGAGAGATGGCAGAGGTGTGTGGGTGTGTGAGAGGGAGAGAGAGAGAGCTAAAAATGCCTGATTCCTAGATCAACAGCAGTGATTATACAGTTGGGTTTCTAATGGGGCTGTTTTTGGAATGAGCCACCCCATACTTAGCCAGAAGAGCATACATGTGCCTCTTGGTATTAGCTATCTCTGCCCCGACTCCCTGCCTTTCTCTCTTCCCCCCACACATACTTTCTGATACACACACATGCACATAGACACACACACTCACACACTCTCACCTTCCCCCCACACACAGACACTGGGCCTCCCCTAGTGGTCAGCATTCACTGCTCTCTCCTTTGACTTGAGCTCTGGCTCTGAAAGAGAAACCTCCTGGTCTTCGCAGGTAAGAGATCCTGTTTTGCTAAGGGCATCAACCCCAAGTCTATCATCCTCCCCCTCTGCTTTTCTGATTTTGCAGGAGAATGTGTCAGGGACAAAGAGGGGGTAGGATATGGTACACCTCTGCCCCCCAAGGAATGGCGTGTCCACTCCCTGATGTGTGGGAGGGCAGCTTGACTTGGGAACGTGGGGAGTGAGTGTGAACCATGAAACTGAAGGTAAACACCACCGTTCTGGCCTGGATTCTCTAGTGCCACCTGCTTTCGGTTTACCTTTGACAGCGAACAAAGATGGAGAAGTCGTGCTCCTTGTAGTCCTTGCCCTCACTGCTTTTTTGATGGCTGGATTGGTGATACCCACTGTATGGTGTATCCCACCAATTACTTGCTTGTATGACTTTCTCTGAATGTTTAACAGAGTAGAAGCAGAATTATTTCATAGGCTAAATTTTCATTTGAATTTTCTGATTAAAAAAAAATTTATATTTGTGTGTAAATTCAAGTGAGAGGCCGGGTAACAACTTGAGTCTATTAAAAAAATAATGCAGGTATTTTTCTGCCTTCCTATAGATGTTTGCATGTCACTCAAGTGGTAGTCCGTGATGTGTGTCCAGGAGGGCTTGCCTTCTACTTCATTCATTTATCTGGAATTTCTGCTCTGTGCCAGACATGAGGGGGTTAAAGTGCAACCAAGAAGTACACATGCAGTGGGGAAGACATGTGTGAAAAGGTCATTAACTTGATGGAATCTGTGTGCAAAAGTAGAGGCGTAGCTAAGTTATAGCTCTACTCTGCCTGCTGTTGGCTCAGTTTAAGAAAGTGGTTCTCAAACTTTTGGATCTCAGGACCTTCGTACACTCACAAATTACTGAGGATCCCAAAGAGCTTTTGTTTTTGTGGGTTAAATCTACTGAGGTTTACTGGAGCAGAAATTGAAATGGAGGGACTTCGTTGGTGGTTCAGTGGTTAAGAATCCACCTGTTGGGCTTCCCTGGCGGCTCAGCAGTAAAGAATATGCCTGCCAGTGCATCAAGGCAGGAGACTTGGGTTCAGTCCCCGGGTCAGAAAGATCCCCTGGAGAAGGAAATGGCAAACCATTCTAGTATTCTTGCCTGGAAAATTCCATGGACAGAGGAGCCTGGTGGGCTCCAGTCCATGAGGTCTTGCAAAAGAATCAGACATGACTTAGAGACTGGCATGGATGCATGGGTGAGTATTCAGTTGTGTCCAACTCTTTGCAACAACAACAAAAAAGAATCCACCTGCCAATGCAGGGGATAGAGGTTCAATCCCTGGTCTCGGAAGATTCCACATGTCGAGGAGCAACAGGTGCTGTAACTACTGAGCCTGAACTCTAGAGCCCGGTAACCACAACTAGTGGGCCAACACTCTGCAACAAGAGAAGCCACCACAGTGAGAAGCCCACACACTGCAGTGAAGACCCAGTGCAGCCAAAAATAATAAATAAAATTTAAAGGCAAAATTGAAAAGGAAAACTATAAAAATATTAATTAATTTTAAAATAACAGTAATAAAGACACAGGGCTTCCCTCGTGGCTCAGCTGGTAAAGAATCCACCTGCAATGTGGGAGACCTGGGTTTGACCCCTGAGTTAGGAAGGTCCCCTGGAGAAGGGAAAGGCTACCCATTCCAGTATTCTGGCCTGGAGAATTCCATGGACTATATATAGTCCATGGGGTCACAAAGAGTCGGACATGACTGAGTGACTTTCACTTCACTTCAGTAAACACAAAACCTGATGCATGATGCAAATTAAAATATTTGTATAATAATATTTTCAAAATAAAAATATTATGAGAAGAATGGAGGATTTCACATTTTTGCAACTCTGCTTAATGTCTAGCTTAATTAAAGACACCTGGATTCTCATTTCTCATCCATTCAGTCTGTTATGAAATACTTTTTGGGTTGTGTTACTTGAAGAAAATATGGCCTCACACAGATATGTAGTCAGACAAAGGAGGAACTTAATTGTAATAGCCATTTATATGAGTATGGGTATTCTTTGACACGACACCAGAACTAGACAAATAATAGTTTCTTCAAGATTAATAGTAGTGTGGACTCTAAAACCACCTCAGGATACATTTTGAACTATATACACACGTAAGAGAGAGTATAAAAGGCAAACATTAGTGTTGTTACAAAAATAGTTTTGATTTCATGGACCCTCAGGTGGGGGTCCCCAAACCCCACTTTGAAAATGGCTGGTTTAGGGGAGCATTCCCAGGGAAAGTTGGGACCACGTGAAGCTGGGAGATGAGCTGCCAGGAAAGCCGTGAGGATGGAGCATGGAGGTGGGGGCTGGTGAGGCCATCAGGACTGCCATGTCTGTAAGGCACGTGGTCTGAGCTGGAGACAAGCCCAGAGGAGGTGGGAACCAGGTAACTTAGGACCTTGGGGGCTCCAATGAAAAGTCTGGGCTTCGTGCTGCAGAGGTG
Source organism: Cervus canadensis (assembly GCF_019320065.1). Taxonomy (NCBI): domain Eukaryota; kingdom Metazoa; phylum Chordata; class Mammalia; order Artiodactyla; family Cervidae; genus Cervus; species Cervus canadensis. The sequence goes on along the minus strand of NC_057397.1, from coordinate 62,851,469 downwards.
GGAGCCCTGGAAGACGTGAAACTGGCAACAGTGGTGATCACTGCTGATTCCCTTTCCACCCACTGTGCCACCTGGGCAGCCTAAGCCGGGTGTGCTGTGTGTGTGAGTGTCCGCCTCTTTGCGACCCCATGGACTGTGGCCCACCAGGCGCCTCTGTCCACGGGATTCTCCAGGCAAGAATACTGGAGTGGGTTGCCATTCCATTCTCCAGGGGATCTTCCCAACCCAGGAATCGAATCTGGGTCTCCCACATGGCAGGCAGACCCTTTACCGTCTGAGCCACCAGGGAAACCCAGGGTTTCCTGGGCTATACGCAAAGCCTAAGCTCATGGAAGCTGTTAGATTCTTCCCTCTGCACCTCTCCTGCCTCGGTGGCACCTGTCCCCTCCCAGACTCCTTCCTAAGTTCCCTTCAGGGTGGTGCTAACTGGAAGTCATGTTGCTCCCCACTCCTAATTGCCGCCTGCTCTGCATCTGCACACTTTTCTCTTTATTATGTCACAGTCATATGGGGATGGAGCTGTCACCAGGGCCACCAGTGGGGGCATATCAGCCTTTTTGGAAACCTTAGCCCTCCTTGCCCAAGTCCCACTGTATTGGTGAAGCCCCTCACTCTTGGAATGACAGTACATGCAAACCGTCCGTGCGCGTCCACCTGCTGGCTCCCCTGTTTTGTTTGTCTTTTACGAGGTCCTGTTGACATGTGCTGTCTTTTCTAAATTCACCAAGCTCGCTCATTTTATTTCCACTATCTAACCTTGAAAGCTTTTCCTTTCCCTGCAATAGACTCCCCTTTCGGATCAATGGCGCCCGCAAAGAATTCATGCTTGTGATTGAAATGAGCACGTTGTGACAACAGGACAGTAGATTCAAGAAGTGGGAGGTGGTGCCCCAGAGTGTGTTGGAGCGGGGATGGTGGGAGCTGACTTCCCATCCCCTCAACTCTGCTAGGAAAAATTCCAGAGGTGTTCAGGGGGTAAAGGTCATGAAATTTAATAACATTTCTTCCAAACAGTTAATTCACTACTTAAAAATAAGCTAATGAAGACAATCGAAGAACTCACAGTATACAGCTCCAGATTCTGTTCCTGGGAAGGCGTAGTACGTTACTAGGCATTTATTTCCAATTTTGCATACGTCTCTGATTAAACCTGATCTCAGAACATCAGAAAAAATGAAATGTTTCAAACAAGGAGCTGAAGCCTAAATTAGCAATGTGACCGAAGGAACTGGCTGGCCTAGGGAATTAAGTGTAAGAATGCCCTACCCTGTGTTGCCAATGGAGGTTCTTGCCTGGGCTGATAATTATTAACATTTTCAAGCATTGGCTGCCAGTAAATGAATTTCCACATCCTGAAACAATCCCCTTAATTGACATTTGTTGGCACCCTCAGTGAGGGAAGAAAAGTAGATGCCAGAAGCTATCTGAACTTTTGGCTTCTGGAAGGACAAGACCCATTGACGCCACCAGTCTTAACATGCCCTGAAGCCACTCTGTCACGGATACAACTTTTGTCTCCTTCCTTGAACTTTCTGGGGCTTTGTTCACCCTCTTCTACGTGGAGTATTTTTACTTTGTTGTTGTTGTTCAGTCACTCAGTTGTATCTGACTCTTTGTGACCCCGTGGACTGCAGCACACCAGGCTTCCCTGTCCTTCACTATCTCCTGGAGTTTGCTCAAACTCATGTCCGTTGAGTCGGTGATGCCATCCAATCATCTCATCCTCTGTCGTCCCCTTCTCCTCCTGCCTTCAATCTTTCCCATCATCAGTGCCTTTTCTAATGAGTCAGCTCTTTTCTTTGGGTAAGGCTTATTATCACCCTTGGAGAAGGAAATGGCAACCCATTCCAGTACTCTTGCCTGGAAAATCCCGTGGATGGAGGAGCCTGGTAGGCTAGAGGGCATGGGGTCGCAAAGAATAGGACACAACTGAGTGACTTCACTTTCACTTTCACTATTGTCAGGCAAGGGCAGACTAAATGCCACCTCCTCCCCCTGCCAGCCAGGCAGGACCCTCCCATCCCGGGATGGGCCACAAGCACTCAGATCCTCTGCCAAGGTGTCAACTCACTTTGCTTTATATTCTGAGGGGTAATAATGGCACATACCAAGGATTCCTATTCTGGTTATTTTTGTACTTGCCCTGTTTTTAGCATCAGATTGTAAACCCTTGAAGGAAGGCACCGTTTTTTATGTCTCATGACACCTCTGGAGGTACGATCACTTAGTGAGACCTTGCTGTGAGGAGGGACAGGCCCGCCCACTGGATCTATGTAAAAAAGACAAAACACTGCAAGGTGGTGATAGGTTTATCTCATTTTCAGATGAGGAAGCCCAGGAGAAGAGAAGTAAAGCGATTTGGTAAATTTGTTAAGGCTTCTGAAAGTTAAAGTCGCTCAGTCGTGTCCAACTCCTTGTGACCCCGTAGACTGTAGCCCGCCAGGCTCTCTGTCCATGGGCTTCTCCAGGCCAGAAAAGTGGAGTGGGTAGCCGTTCCCTTCGTCAGGGGATCTTCCCAACCCAGGCCTGGAACCCAGGTCTCCTGCATTGCAGGCAGATTCTTTACCGTCTGAGCCACCAGGGAAGCCCAAGATACCACAGTGGGTAGCCATTCCCTTCTCCAGCGGATCTTCCTGACTCAGGAATCGAACCGGGTCTCCTGCATTGGCAGGTGGATTCTTTACCAGCTGAGCTACACACTTCTGAAAACCCAGAATGAAAAGTTGTCCTTCCCAGCCCCACCCTACTCCGCAAGAGGACTCGTGGCTGAGGAGTTGTGTGTTTGAGCAAAGAAATACTCGAGCTTGCTTGACCAGGAGTTTTGAGCAGACCACGAGATGCCCATCAGTCTTTGGAGGTGTTGCTGCTACTGCAGGTCACACCGGGGTCGCTGACCTCAAGCCCCCTCTTTGGTCCCGCCCACAGCGGAAGCTCTGCGGTTGTTGGACCACGGAGAGGATGAGGCATACAGATGGCTGATTTCATCCTCCTGTCCATGGTTGCAGTCTCTTAGCACGTGACTCCGAGAAAGCTGCTTTTTCCTCTCCAGTGTATTCACCTATAAAGGGAGGTGACTGGAGTCAGGGATCTTTCATGTCTCATCTGGGGCGTGGTGACATCACCTATTCCCGCCTTCTCGTCCCTTCTCTGGCTCCCGGTAGTGAACCTCCTCTCTCCGCCATCCCCGATGCGATCTTTGGCTTTCTTTCCTTCTCTCCGGATGAGAGGGAGAAGTTTTAAGATAGAAGGGATGGGGCAGTAGAATCAGGCAGGGGGTTGGTAGCAGGTAGGGTGCGCAGTAAGATCCGGGAAACTGAACACTGGTCCTCATGCCTAATTGTCTCTCAGAAGCTCTGAAAGACTCATTGCACACAGACCGCTGGCTGGTTCCCAGGACCAGAGTGTTTGATTCAGTAGGCCTGGGTTGGGGCTTGAGAAGTTGCCATTTCTGAAGACTTCAGTTTGAGAATCTTTGCAGAGGAGAAATCTAGGAGTTGGGGTGGGGATGGGCAGGAGGAAAGGATCTTAGTAAGAGATGCTAAGCATGAACCAGAGAGACAGTGCAGGATGAATAACATTTGCTGAGAAAATTGCAGCTGCAGCGTATAAGCGAACTGTCAGCTGGGTCGACTCTTTCTGCGGCTTTGAATAGGCTGCTCGCATTTTCCTACCCAGGGGGAGTTAGCAAACGTGGGGAGCCTCAAGCCTCTTACAGCACAGTGATTAGCACACATCTAAAGAAGCCAGTGTCTGGCGTGTGTCTTTATCATCAGAACTGGTTATAAAAATGAAGGTTGATGCATAGAGCTGATCAAATTGTTTTTAAGTATAGCAAAGACTTAAAAAAAGAATAACCCCTTTGAAGTGAGATCACACCCTTTGTCAATCTCCCGCTGTGCATCCTCTGGGACAGAGCCAGGGCCCAATTATGGACGTGATGGAGGGACTGTCGTGGCGCTGCTCAGTCCGGACGCAGAAAGCACATCTCCTCTCCTCGCTGTCAGCCTGTTTTATGTATAAAGCAACATCTCTTTTATCATTCAGTCATTATAAACTATATGAAGTGAATTCTTCATTCCTATCTTGTGATTAATACCGAGAAGCTCCAAAAAGAATAGTATCTGACTTAAGCCACAGACTTAAAACCTTTCCTAGTCAACGAATACATAACTTGACTTTCTTCTACAGAGTCTCTCACCTTCTCTTCTCTAGTAAACTCTGTCCCCTTCCTTTTCTGTAACTCTGTTTTATCTCTTCTTCTCCATTCCCATCCCTCCCTCATTCCCTTCTTCAGTTCCAGGATGTTTGATCCTCAGCTTGCCCATGTGTTTGGCACCTGCATTGTGTATGTGTGGGTGTCCTTTCAGTAGGTGACATAGCCACTTTTTCTTTTCTCCTCTTTGATGGCTGCTGCTCTTGGGGGCAAGGCATATAGCCTTACCCTTCCAGAGACAATCATGTCCCAGGTTTCCCTACCAGATGATAATAATAACAACATTAATGATGGCTGCCCCTTTTGGGAGAGCATCTACTATGTGCTAGGCAGTTCACCCTTCCCTCTACGTGGTGTTAATATTATTATCCCCATTTTACAGATGAAGAAACTGAGGCTTAGAGACGTTAAATGTTTTGCTCTAGGTCATGCCACCACTGAGCAGCAGAGGTGGGGTTGGAGAAGCCAACGTAACATTTCCTTTGGCTCAGATTCTTTTCTGCAACCCTCCTCCTGTGTTTCAGCCAACCGAATTGGACTCATCTTTCGAGTGTTCATGGAAGCGGCCCTAATTTCTCAGTTGGGGTTTGTTAATACTGCCTCAACAACACACCCCTGCAGCAGGCTCTCTGCCCGAGCTTGTCAGCCTGGACAGTGATTGCCAGCATTGTTGTCTGCATTGTATCAGCGATGCTAATAATGTGTGAGGTACCCAACAGACACTCAGTGAACACCAAGAGAAGGAGCAAATGAACCAGTGAGCAAAGAGGAGAAGTCTCCAGAGAGGAGCCACTGGACTGGGGAATGTTCCTGAAGCCAAGGCATGTGGGAAAAAGTTGAAAGACCTGAGGATGTTTAGTTTGAAAAAAAAAAAAGAAGATGAAGGGCTCTGAAGGCTGTGTTGTGGCAGAGCTTAGACTTGTTATTAAGATCATAAGACCTTAAAGAGGAAATGAAGACCCAATTACCTGAGTTTTTAAGGAAACAGATTTTTCTTCCATGTGAAACTTTGTCACCACCAGATTAGCACAGGGAATGAATTGCCTCCTCAGGCTTCAGGGATATCAAAGGCCTTATGTGTAGGGGGTTACATAAACATCTCATCTGTAAACTGCCACATTCCAGGATTCTAGGGAGGTGCCTGCAGAATTAAGAAATGAACCCAAAGATAAGGACTTTCTCCTCTATTAAAAAAAAAAGCTAACTATTTGCTTTCCAAGAAAAATCTGCCTTAGGAACCTTTGAAATAATGTTTTTTAAGCAAGGGAGAAACTAGGACTTTTTTAGTGACTGACAACGTATAATTTGTCAAATTCCTGGGTTTCTTTTCTGACAATGTTAAGTGAATGAATGAAAGAATGATTACAGGTAAATTGCCTTAGCTTTTTTGGTTAATTTGGTGTAGAGCTTGCAGTCAACAAAAATCACTAAGCCTTTATTACAGGTGCTTAGTATCACATAGCAGACTTTTTTTTTTAACTTAAGTGGAATACTTTACAATTTTTTGTATTAAATTTTACTTTCTTTGTTTAGGTTCATCATTCTCAATGAATACGCTTTTCCTCCTTAGTAAGTTCGAATCATTTCCAAATTTGATGAAATATATTCTGTATCTTTTTCCAAGTCCCTACTGAAAATATGAAAAGATATTGATATTTTATATTCTTTTGAAATTATTATAAAGAATTATCAATGATCATCTTTACTTAAAAAATTGATGTCTAAATATTTAATGACTCTTGGATACTGAAAATACAAGGAGAGCTAGTTCCAAAATTGCCTGAATAAGCAACCCATAAACATTTCATGTATTCTTGAGAGGAAATATTAGAGAGACTTGAGTTGTATATTAATTTCTAGAGCTGCCATAACAATGTGGCACAGACTTGAACGACAGAAATTTATTTTCTCATGACTCCGGAGGCAGAAGTCCCAGATCAAGGATTGGATTCTTGGTGATGTTACTGAATGCAAATTCATTTATTGCAAGAGCGAACAAGGAGACCAGGTAGCTTATGCCCAAGAAACACTTGAACTCCCTGAAGGGTTTCAGCAAAGTGCTTTTAAAGGCCAGGTGAGGAAGGGCATCCCAGAGTCTGTGATCAGCTCATGCGTAATTCTTTTATTGGTTAATGGTAAAGTAGCAGCATGGTTAACAGTATCAATCCTTAGGTGCCAGGAGGTCTGGGGGCTGCTTGCTCATGATGATCAGATAGTTAGTTTCTTCCATTTGGTGGTTTTTAGCATCTGAAAAACTCAGGAAATATGCATGAGATCCTATTCTCTGGGTACTTCAGAGAGGAGCTGGGGAAAATGGGGGAAGGGTCTGTCTCTGTGGAGTCCTGCTTGGTTAAGTGAGGCCTCTCCTCTGGGTTTGCAGACGACTGCCAGCTCCCTGTGAACTCACGTGGGCTTCCCTCTGTCCCCGTCTGTGTCCACATTGCCTCTTCTTATAAGGACACTAGTCACACTGGATTAGAGTTGGCCCTAATGGTCTCATATAACCTTTGTCACCTATTGAAAGACCTCATCTCCAGATACAGTCATATTCAGAGATACTAGACTTCGACTTACAAATTTCCCAGTTTGTGGAAGACAGTGTGTCTTCTCTGACATGTTCCTAAGTGGCCTCTCTTCCCTTTCTGATTCGCCTCACCTTCCCATTTCAGGGTGATATAACTGTTCCTGACATGTTCAAAGACTCCAGCGGTGTGGTACTTATTAGTTTACCATCGTGCGTTCCTGAGTCTTGAAAGCAGGTCGGACAAGCCCGATGGGTTGGGCAGCCAACATCTTTGGGCTGCAGATGGGAAACCAGTGCCATCTGGCCAGGATGTGAAACCAGGTCCAAGTGAGATCTTTCAAAAGCCAGGAATTAAAACCACTAACTCAGAAAAGCTTCCTTTCAGTATATCCAGAGAAGGCTGATTTATAGGGAAGGATGAAAGGAGGGTAGTGTGTGTATTTTGGCTCCTCGGAGGATGGTGAGGCCGGGAGAGGAGGAGGAGGGAGACGTTTTCGTAAGCCCGCAGCCAGCCAATGAGTAAGAACATCAAAGAGGAAGCAGGACGGCCAGACACACAAAGAGCTGATGCAGGGGGCAGGGCTGGGGGAGAAACCGGAGGGATCTGACCACCTGGGCTGGGAGCCAGGAGGGGCCTTTGGAAAGGCACGATGCAGTATGTGCAGTGAGCAACATTTGGCCATGAGAAACCCTGGGAGGATGAGCTCCAGAGGCCTTTCAAGTCAGGCTGGACCATGAAGTAAACTGCAGAGGAATCCGGTCCAAAGGGCTCAGATCTGGCCAAACCTATGAGAGGCTGCTTTCCATCTCCAGCTCTTCATTCCCCAGCCCTGACCCCGGGCCTTCTCCCAGTCTACTCCATCCATTCATTGAATAAATATGTTCTGAGAGCCCCCACCTTCCAAGCACTGCACTAAGCCTGGTGCAAAATGAAGAATTCCTACATCTTTGGGACGTGTTAATGGGACAGCCAGGGAGGTGCCCCCTCCTCCTTGGGGTCCCGTTCGCCAGTGTCCTGAGGCCGTCCTGGCTGGTTGTCCCAACCACTGAAGGTAGCCGGCTCCTTCACTCCCCTCTTCCAATCCAACTTGAATTTGTCTCCCCTCTTCTAATCAAACCTGACTTTGTCGCCAAATCGAAGAGGAATAGGCAGACCATCCATTTTACCAGCTGTTTTTCCTATACCACAATAATTTAGTTCTAATACATGATCTTCATTTAATAATTTGCCTTGTTTTTATCATTTATCATTCATTCAAGGAACATACATCAAGTATCCTGGCAAGGCACTGTTTAGATGCCAGTGATACTGCAGGGTCAGGCATGGTCATAGCTGTCTCACTCATGCTTTAGGGTTTGGTACAATTTCCTCAGTTTTCAGGCAGCATGGGTCTTTTGGGGGAAATAGGATCAGTGAGAGAAGATGCCCTCAAGAGCTAGTAAAACTTAATCATAAAACCATCTGGGCTTGATGCCCTCTGTAGAGAGGATGCATTTGACAACTCACTCAATTTTCTTGAAGAGTCATTAATCTGTTCAGGTTTTCTATTTCTTCTTGAGTCTATTTGATAATTGGTATTTTCCTTAAAAATGGTCCGGTTTGTCTGTATTTTTGAATCTGCTGGCATACAGTAGTTCACAACACTGTATTTTAACACAGGGCGTGCATTCTATTCTGTGATTTTCTTTTTTTTTTGGCTGCGATGGGTCTTTGTTGTGGTTCTTGGGCTCTGCATTGCAGCATGTGGGGCTTTCTCTAGTTGCATTGAATGGGCCTAGCTGTCTCGCGGCATATGGGAATCCCAGTTCTTCACCCAGGGATCGAGCCCATGTCCCTTGCATGGGCATTCAGATTCTTAACCATGGACCCCAGGGAAGTTCCAGGACATGCTATTCTTTAACAAAGAGTGCCCAGCATTTTTTCCCCCATAGTCCACAGAGCTCTGAGCAAAAATTCTGAAGGATCGCTGAGCCCCGGGGGACAGTTGTGCAGATGATAGGGAAGGTGTCTTCATGTACTCAGGTTTCCCTGATACTGTGTGGCATTTACACAAGAGCTTTACAGTTTTACAGAGCTCCTAATGAGCGACTCACACACACACACACAATGCTTTCCTTACTTCCTTTTCCTCACAAAGCCCTTGAGAGATAGATTTTGTAATAATCCCCAGCTACAGATAAGAAAGCAACCCAATCAGAGATGTTAATTTATCTGTGATATTCAGATAAAGCCAGAAATCACTCCTAGATCACACCATTTTAATCAGAAGATAGTTTAGAGATCATCTCGTTAAAAAGTTTCTAACCTGGGCTCCATGGGTCTCCAAAGATCTCTTGGATAGACTTCAGTGGGTCCATAATCTGGATGGGAAAAAAAATAACATCCTTTTCCACTGACCTCTAACTGCGATGTAGCATTTCCTTCTATTATAATTGTAAACCACAAACCACTGGAGCAGCAGCAGTGCTGTCTCAGCGACAGAGATCACGGATCTGTTCACGGCACGTCACAGTCGTCAGAGATAATTCAAAGTAGTGCTTACACTCCTCACTACTTCAGACTTAGCTCATTAGGAACTCACCTTTCTACCTTGTTACTTAATGTTATTTTTAAAAGTCCATCTGTTACTCTATCCCCAGGTGTTTCTTTTCTTTTTCATATCTTGAGTCACTGTAGTTCAAATAATTGACCTCCTTTTTCATCCTTGGCATTTAAAAAATTTTTATTTGTTGTGCTAATATACACATAACATAAAATTAGCCATTTGAGTCATTTTATTTTTTTAGTAAAATGAAGTTTATTTAAACAATATTTTAAAAATAAGGAATGCTTCACGAATTTGCGTGTCATCCTTGCACAGGGGCCGTGCTAATCTTCTCTGTACCATTCCAATTTTAGTATATGTGCTGCCGAAGCGAGCGCCATTTGAGTCATTTTAAAGTGTACAGTTCAGTGGCATTAAGTACATTTACATTGTTTTGCAACCATCATCACTGTCTGTTTCCAGAACATTTTGAACATTTTCATTATTCCCAAACAGGAATTTTCTGTCCATTAAGAAATAACCCCCATCCCTCCCTCTCCATCCCTCAAGAGTTTCTTTTCTACTTTCTGTCTCTTTGTTGCCTATTCTAGATATATTGTGTAAGTAGAATGTGGTCATATTTGTTCTTTTGTCTGACTTTTCACTTAATGTAATGTTTTTAAGGTTCATGCATGTTGTAGCATGCATCAGAACTTCATTGTTTTATGGCTGAGGAACCTTCCAGTATGTGTATATACCGCATTTTGGTTATGCTTTCACCTGTTGATGGACACTTGTGCTGTTTCCACCTTTTGGCTCCTTGAATAATGTTGCTATGAACATTGGCATACAGGTACCTGTTTGAGTCTCTGCTTTCCTTTTGGTGGGGGGGGATATGTACCAAGGATGGACTTGCTGGGAAACATGGTCATTCTGTGTTTAACTTTTCTGAAGAAATGCCAGACTGTACCAGTGGTACACTTTGCACCATTTTGCATTCCCAGCAGTGCACCAAGGTTCCAAATATTTTCACATCCTCACCAATACTTGTTATTCTCCTTTTTTTTCTTTTTCCCTAATAGCCATCCTAGTGAGTGTTGCATTTCATTTTGGACTTTTAACAGCTGTGTTCTGAGAAAGCATCATGGGCTTCACTAGGCTGCCATGGAAGTCCCGGGTACAAATAAGGGTTAAGTGAGGGAGCCGGAGTCCAGAAATACTGTTCCTTGTTCAAGGTGAAGTAATTGACCAGCAGCAGCCTTGGGCTTCACACCAAGTTGTCTAGGGCTCAGGGGAGCACTTTCCCCTCCTAACACATGGGCTGTTCTCATGTAGACATTTGCCTCAGCCAGTGGTCAGACTGAGTCAGGGCTGGAACAAAGCCATCAACCAGCCAATCCCTGAAGCTGAGGCCAGCCCCAGACGCAGACGAGACGGACATAATCCCTGTCTGCAAACCACTGCGACATAAAACTGCCACACGCAACCACGGCAGCTATATCTTTATTTGTTCAACAAACATTGAGTGCCTTGTGTGAAATCAAACACCATGTTCAGTTGGAGTGTCTCGGAGGCACCCAAGGGGACATCCCTTGGAGAGGCTCAAGTGATAGTTTCATTTCCGGGTTACAGTTCAAGAGGGAAAAACAATCCTGCCTGCGTTTCCTTTCAATACAGAATGGTGTCCTGACCTGTCGTTTCCTGACCAGGAGCCTCTAGTTCTGCAGAGACAGCCTAAGATGGCTTCAGTCTCATGGCCCCATTTTCTTACTGACCTTCCAATCAGCCGTGGCTCCTGAACCTTTCCACACCTGCCACCACACTTGTCAGCGTGGTTTTACAAATAACCATAGCTAAGCTCAGTTGGTAAAGGATCTGCCTGCAATGCAGGAGAGCTGGGTTCACTCCCTGGGTTGGCAACTGGGTTCGATCCCTGGGTTGGGAAGAGCCCCTGGAGAAGGAAATGGCAACCCACTCCAGTATTCTTGCCTGGAGAGTCCTATGGACAGAGGATGCTGGTGGGCTACAGTTCATGGGGTCATAAAGAGTCGAACGTGTCTGAAGAGACTAAACCACCATCAACTTTTAATAAGTGTGAATTCTAGCTTTCCACCATGTGACCATGGGTAAGTAAGCGGAACCATTCTAACCCCAGCTGTCTCGTCTGTGAAACGGGGATGATAATCACACCTCCCTCAGAGTGGGAGTGAGGATGGCATGAGATCCTGCAGATAAAGGGCTTTGCACAAAGCCTGGCATGGAGTTAGCTTTCAATACATGCTTATTGCTGCTATTGTCACATTTTAAAGTTTATTTTTAAAAAACATTTTGTACATTGCAAAGTGGTGTTAACAGCTCCCACTCTACTGTGAGATCTTTAAAACTAGGAGCTAGGTCTTTTCATCTCTGGCTTTAAAGCATCTGGTATATTAACCTCACAATAAATATGTACTGAAGAAATGAACAAGAGATGACATTTATTAATATTATTAGTACTGTTACCTTCATTTGAGCATCTACTGATTTAAATATAAAATAGCAATTTTTTTCTTTTTCAATCTTAAATCAGATATTGATTTTAGAGAAGAATGTCTAAAAAACTGGTTACATGAGCATTTCAGAAAATATGCTTAATTAGCAAAACAGTTTAATAAAATTTTATTCTTAAAATATCAGAAGGTATACCATGAAATTCATTCATTCATACATAGAACACATTTCTGTTGAGTACCCCACAGCAAGACTGGTGTCAGTAGTGAAGTCTCTGTCATGTTGATATATGGCAGAAACCAACACAGTATGGTAAAGCAGTTATCCTCCAATTAAAAATAAATAAAGTGGAAACTTACATTACCATATGTAAAATAGATAGCCAATGGGAATTTTCTGTATGGCTCAGGAAACTCAAACAAGGGTTCTGTATCAACCTAGACGGGTGGGATGGGGAGGGAGGTTCAAAAGGGAGGGGATATACGTATACCTGTGGCTGATTCATGTTGAGGTTTGACAGAAAGCAACAAAATTCTGTAAAGCAATTATCCTTCAATTAAAAAATAAATTAATTTTAAAAATAAATAAAAAATTTAAAAAGTAGTGAAATGTCTGGATATTAGTTAGGGTGCAATTGGCATATACTAACAGTGTTTTTATTAAAAGATATTTGAATATCTTACAAAAAGTCTGGAGGTCAGTGATTCCCGGTTCGTGGCAGTGGCTCAGCTTTATCATTGAGACCAGGGTTCTTTTCAACTTTAAGCTGCCTCATCCCGGGATATTGACTTTCCTTTCTTAGGCCTCAGCCTCTATAGTCACAAGATGGCTGCTACAGCTCCAAACATCACATCCTTCCATGCTCATGGTCAAGGCAGGAAGAGAATGGGGTGGAGGAAAGAAGATTTTTTCATCCCTTTACGTACTCCTTTTATCAGAGACCAAAATCTTCAGTACCCTTTCCTTTCCTCCCCACTAGCCAAAACTGGATTGCCTGCCTATCTAACTACCTCATCTGGAGGCTGGAATAACCGTGTCTGTAAGGAATCATTCCTGGCAGGGGATGGGATCACTCCTCACAGAAATCATGGTCAGTTCTTTGTTCCTTGGACTCTTAGCAAGGGAGCAGGAAGGGATTGGGAGAGAAATGAAGTTTAAGACAGCATCTGCTAGTGTGATCCAATCTACTGTGTTAAGCCATTTTCTTGAAGGTGGCAAGGAGACCGCTTCTGAATCTAGGATATTCCAGACTCACCTGGAGCGTTTAGAACAGCAATGCCAGTGTAGTGTCGCTCAGGGAAGTAACATGTGGGCCTTGGTGGGTCATTGTTAGGACTTGGGTTTTCTCTGAGAGATGGGGACTAAAGCAGTGACATGATTTCACTTTTGTTTAAAGTATCGCTCTGGCTATTGGATTGAGTACAGTCTGCATAGGGACAAAGGCAAATGCCATTTAGGAAGCGAACACCATCATCCAGGCGAGGGATGTTGGTGGAGGCGATCACCTCTGGAGTGTAATGAAGAACTAAGAAATACTTCATTTGTGGCAAGTTTCCCCAAACCCTCTTAAATGGTAGCAGTTGCTGGGAATTTATGGGTACAGCCCACAGAGTACCTACAGTTACAAGGAGGGAACATAAATGGAACGTAAACGTAAATGTAACATAATGTCATGCGGGCTGCCCCCTTCTGTAGCTGTGTGTACATTTGTTGTTCCCTGTAGATCAATTATGAAGAGTATGAATTCTAGATTCCTGGATTCAAACCCAGGTTCTACTACTTACTAACTGTGTGACCTCAGGCAAATTACTCTAACCTCTCTGAGCCTGTTTTCCCCTGTTAAATGGGGATAACAGGTTGCTGTGTGAAGTAAGGGGTTAGTACATGTAGCATTGTATTGATATATAATGGTTGCCAATTAATATTAGCTATCATTATATATATGTATCTAGTCACTTTTGTAAAAGTCAAGGTATATCTCTATTTAATTTATTATTCTTAAAACCATAGCATGCAAGAGCTGGAAAGGAACTGAGAAATTACTTAGTCCAACCCTAGAGATCAAAGTAATTAGCCACCCTCCCTCCAGAAAATAAGAAGGTTTTGTGGCCACTGTCATCTAGCAGGTGGCAGAGTGGAGACCAGAACATGGGTCTCTGGGCTTCCAGTCCACAGAAATGCTTTCATTGCCTCGCCAGGTTGCTTCCATGCAGCCCTCAACACAGTACCAGGTAGAAATAATAATAATAACAGAAATAATTATTTGACTTTCACTTCATGCCAGGCACCATCGTAAGCACTTTACACATGCTCACTTATTTAATCTTCATGATACCCCTCTGAGATAGGTACAATCACTGTCTCTGTCTTGCAGAAGAGGAAACTGAAGGTTAGAGAAAGCAAGGAAGGACCTTGATCAGGATGGAAAATGTGCGTGGTGTGGGCCGACAAGGAGTCAGAAGGCTGCTCCAGCATTACCCCACATGGTCTTCTCCGTTTGTAAAATAAGGAGATTGAACCCAGTCTTTCAAGTCCCTTTTCAGCTTTAGAATTTGCATGTCCTCAGTGCTTTGTGATGATTAATTCTCCAAGAAATACCGTTTCAGTTCATTAAATTTGCTGTCTTATTAACTCCTCTTCATCTTAATTATCAGCTGCAAGAAAGAACTATTTGTGAAACTGCCTAGAAACCAAAGTCACCCAGTCTGTGAGGGATTCCTGAAATGTTATTTTGGGTTTCCATGGCAACCCTAACATTGGGCGGATAGCTTAACGGAGTCAACTGCAGCAGCTGGAGCCCAGCATTCGCTGGAGCACCGAGTGATGAGGAAACAAGTCGCTGGCTCAGTAGATTTCCTTTTGTGTCGACTGCCTCCGTGTACTTAGGGAGTGGAAACCTAAGCCAAGCTAAGTAAGAACGGAGGAAGTGGAGCGTCGTCTCAGAGTGGAGAGAGAAGACAAGTTTCCAAATGAAATAGTGATGAGAACAATTCAGGTGCCTGAGGAAGTCATTGTAGAGAGGTGGGGTAGGCATACAGAGGCTTTGCAGAGAGGAGGCATACAGAGGCTTCAGGGGAGGGAAGAGAGTTAGCCCCACTTCTGCAAAGCTTGAATGGACTGGGCCTTCAGGTGAGCTTCGAGAAGAGGACTGAGCATGTCCTGTTGTGTTTTTTTGTTCCAATATTTTTGGAGTTTTTATCAGGTACCCACTGTGGATGAAGGAGGCATCAAGAAGGCAGATATACTGAGGAGCTGAGGGGACAGCCGGGGCCAGTGCAGGAAGCAAAGCTCTCTTGGTATATTAAGCAGAAAGGGATTTCACACAGAGAATTAGGTGCCTGTGTAATTTTGGAAAGGTTAGAAGAGTGGAAGTTCAGGGTCATTACCTAAGAACCGTTGCTGGAATTGGGATGTTGTTGCTGCAGTAACTGCATCTGTGAAGCTGCTGGGCTGACACTAGAACACGGAGTCTGTGTTCCTACAGCCTTACTTGCCAGCAGAAACAGGCTCCACCTTCCTTCCTCCTTTATGAGTGCCATCTAGTTGATGTTACCTAATTCTCACCCAGAACCCTAGCTGCAAGGGAGTCAGGGAAATGTGTTCCCTGTGATTTTAGCTTCTGCAGTATAGAGGACTCATAAAAAGAGGTGGGAGTTCATGCTGAGTGCCAATTGTCATTCAAGCAATAGTTATTTCCTTGAAACATTGAATTAACTAGGGAAAGAAATAGAGGAAGAGGAGTTGGACACCCAACAGGGATGAGTTGGAAGGGCCCAACTGCTGACCTAAGTGTTCTGCTCCACCAGCTGAAAGGTCTTCAGCAGACTCAATCCAGGATTAGGTAACAAAGGGGCAGAAACTCAACTCCTAAAGACAAAGGAGTCGTCCTTAACATACAGATGGCTAACAAACTCATGAAAAGATGCTCAACATCGCTCATTATTAGAGAAATGCAAATCAGAACTACAATGAGACGTCACCTCACACCAGTCAGAATGGCCATTATCAAAAAGTCTACAAACAATAAATGCTGGAGAGGGTGTGAAGAAAAGGGAACACTCTTGCACTGTTGATGGGAATGTAAATTGGTACAGCCACTATGGAAGATGGTATAGAGATTCCTTAAAAAACTAGGAATAAAATCACCTCAGGATCCAGCAATCCCACTCCTAGGCATATACCCTAAGGAAACCAAAATTGAAAAAGACACATGTATCTCATTGTTCATTTCTGCACTATTTACAATAGCTAGAACATGGAAGCAACTTGGATGTCCATTGACAGATGAATGGATAAAGAAGTTGTGGTACATATACATAATAGAATATTACTCAGCTACAAAAAGGAATGTCTTTGTTCTAATGAGGTGGATGAACCTAGAACTATTATACAGAGTGAAGTAAGTCCGAAAGAGGAAGATAAATATTGTATTCTAACACGTATATACGGAATCTAGAAAAATGGTACTGAAAAGTTTATTTACAGGGCAACAGTGGAGAAACAGATATAGAGAATAGACATATGGACATGGGGAGAGGGGAGGAGAGGGTGAGATGTATGGAAAGAGTAACATGGAAACTCACATTACCACATGTAAAATAGACAGCCAACAGGAATTTGCTGTATGGCTCAGGAAACTCAAACAGGGGCTCTGTATCAACCTACAGGGGTGGGATGGGGCGGGAGATGGGAGAGAGGTTCAAAAGGGAGGGGGTATGTGTATACCTATGGCTGACTCATGTTGAGGTTTGACAGAAAACAACAAAATTCTGTAAAGCAAGTATCCTTCAATTAAAAAAAATTAATTAATTAAAAAAGAAAAAGACAAAGGAGTTGTCTTTAAATTCTCCCTAGTGCTTTCTCTATAGTATATACATAGGGGGCATCTATTTACACCTGAGACCTGGCTGGGAACTCTGGCAGGAGGGCCTTTGGGTTAGCTAGGAATGGAAAAGACTGAAGCCTGGGCTGAGTCAGAAGCCCTTAGAATGTGCCCTAAGAGAGGACGGACACGTTTGGAAGCCTTCTGTGTCTCCTTAATGGAGCCCAGACTTCTCGGCAGCGGGCACGTGTGCTCCTCCCAGTCACTGCTGTCCATCTTTAAGATGCACCCAGGGCACCCCGCCTGCATTACTCTTGCACACGGTGCCCTACTTGTTCTGGCTCCCAGGCCTTTGCTCATGCCGACCCTTGGCCTGAAACGCCCGCCCTAACTCTGCCTGACCAGCACCTGCTCAGCCTTTGATAATGGAATAAGATTGTAAGATATAATATAGTACCCATCAGCTTCTTTAGGAATCTTCCCACCCACCCTCTTGGGATCATGCTCTCCTCCAGGCTCCAACTGCACATGCTTTTTGTGAATCTTATGAAGCTGTCTTCTCTACAAGGTCGTAAACATCTCCCAGGCTGAGATTCGTTCTCGTGCTGTGTCCCTAGCACCTAGCACAGAGAGGAGGGTTCTACAGTGTATGCATAACTCAAGTAAACAGAAATGATGAAAGGAATTTTTCCTTGGCCGGTACACCCCTGCCTCTGTGTGCCTGCACCCCTCTCCTTCCAGGGAAGAACTACAAGCCTGTATTCAGCGCGGCCCCTTCCTGTGGCCCTCATCCCTCCCAGCCCGACCCGGTTTTGTTACTCACGTGTCTTTGCTCTGCGCCCGACTTCCATCTGGACTCTCAGAAAGCCGATGAGGCCATAGCTCAATGTATTAAGTTAAAATGCTCCTATGGGCCGAATGCCAGTTTTAAAAGCCGCCTACGATCTTTTTTCACTTTGAAGAGAGGCAAGATCACCTGTTTCCCTGTACTTTCTGCTCTGTCTTGTATTGGGAGATGGGCACTGTGTGTGTGTAAATAACAGTTTTAAGAGATGAGTCCTTTCTCAGTTTGAGAAAGGAGGAAACCTGGTGAGAAGGGTTTTGCTAGAGAATACCAAATCAATTCTGTATCTATTCAGTCAGCTCAAGGAATTTTAAAACTGTTGTCTATTTCAAGACTTCTTTATACCTCTTTTCTAAATTAGAAGAAAGCCTGTATTTGTAAGACACTCTGAGAGGAGATGTGAGGAGTGGTGTTTTTTGTTTTTGTTTTTGTTTTTTAGCACAACTTGAGCAAACTACTTTACCTTGCAAGGAAATTCAATTCATTGGAAATTGTTTTTTCTCCAGGGCTAAACTGGGGCAGCTTTCTTTCTGGCTCCCTTGCAAAGAAAATTGTCCAGGGTTCTGGAAACCACAGTTGTTGAACTTCATACGATGTCTCTTTTCTTTCAGCTCATGTAACAGTTACAAGAGGAGACTGGTGTGATGTGGCATGTTTTTTCTTTCTTCGTTTTTTTTCTTTTCCATTTCACTGGCTTGTTGGTGCACACTCCCCGAGGGCTTTAGAAAGCTGTGTTCCTAAAGGAATTTATGACAGTCTGCAGGGAGAATAGAAATTTGAGCTGGTGTCAGCCTAGGATCCCTCAGGGCACTGCTGGTCCATGTTTCTGGTTTATGGAGCACCATTGCTAGCCAAAGATGCAGGCTCATCCACCAGAACCTTCTTTTAAACAAAAACAAACGCATCATGACATTGGCAAGTATATTTTACATAAAAACTTCCCAGTGTGGATCTCTACAGGGACAGAATCCATCCTGCAGGGACTCTTCTTGGTTTGGGTTAAAGTGTACACAGATCAAATCTGGCAATAAGTTTCACTATGTGCCTGTGAACTTTGCTGCTGTTTATAGGTGTTGGAAAGAAGGTGATGGAATGAAAGTTGACATTCAGACCATATCTCAGTGCTTGAGAGAAACACGTGAATGGTATCAACTGGTTTTCAAAGCAGGTCTGCGTGGGCAGAAGACCACAGAAATCACCTCCGAGGATGTACACTGTTCCTTTTATCCTCAGTAATGGGCCAAGATGTAGAAATGTATTTGCTCTGTGTCTTTGCTGGATTCATGCCTCCGTGTTCATAAGTACAGTCTCTACTGACTGTTCTTTGTGGTTGAAGGTTCAGCTGTTCTGGCTAAGCACATGTTATGCTTACCGAATAATAATTCATTTTCCCTGCCTCATTCTGCAGTTATCTGTATGTGTGTGCCCCTGACTCCCTGGGCTGTGTCCCTGTAAGGCCAGGGACCGCATCATCTAAGTGTCAACAACTGCACAGCACCAGCATTGTACAGACAGACCTTGTTTTATTGTGCTTTGCTTTATTGTGCTTCACAGATACTGTGTTTTTTTGACAACCCTGCATCAGACAAGGGGTCTAACCTCCGTCTCTTATGTGAAGAGGACTTTGCACTTAGGGGAGTATGTCTTGAGTTGAGCTTTAGCTCCTGAGTCTCATTCAAGTCTTTGTCACCGGCCCTCCCATATATTTAGTCCAGTTCTGTCGCTCAGTTGTGTCCGACTCTTTGCGACCCCATTGACTGCAGCACACCAGGCTTCCCTGTCCATCACCAACTCTTGGAGCTTGCTCAAACTCATGTCCATTGAGTCGGTGATGCCATCCAACCATCTCATCCTCTGTTGTCCCCTTCTCCTCCTGCCTTCAATCTTTCCCAATATCAGGGTCTTTTCCAGTGAGTCAGTTCTCCGAATCAGGTGGCCAAAGTATTGGAACTTTAACTGCAGCATCAGTCCTTCCAATGAATATTCAGGATTGATTTCCTTTAGGATTGACTGGTTTGATCTCCTTGTGGTCCAAGGGATTCTCAAGAGTCTTCTCCAACACCACAGTTCAAAAGCATCAGTTCTTAAGTGTTCAGTTTTCTTTATAGTCCAACTTTCACATCCATACATGGCTACTGGAAAAACCATAACTTTGACTAGACAGACCTTTGTCAGCAAAGTAATGTCTCTGCTTTTTAATATGTTGTCTAGGTTTGTCATAGCTTTTCTTCCCAGGAGCAAGCGTCTTTTAATTTCATGGCTGCAGCCACCATCTGCAGTGATTTTGGAGCCCAAGAAAATAAAGTCTGTCACTGTTTCCATTGTTTCCCCATCTATTTGCCATGAGTGATAGGATCCGATGCCATGATCTTAGTAATGGTAAAGAATCCGGCTGCAATAAAGGAGACCTGGGTTTAATCCCTGGGTCAGGAAGATCCCCTGGAGAAGAGAATGGCTACCCACTCCAGTATTCTTGCCTGAAGAATCCCATGGACAGAGGACCCTGGCAGGTTACAGTCCATGTGGTTGCAGAGTCAAACACTTTCACTATCAATGTGTTAACTGGTGATTGGGAGGGTAACTTCAGTAGGCTCTTCTCTGGGCCATTTTTCTGTTCAGAAGAGACACTTCATGCTAGGTCACCTGCTGAGAAACAGTGGCTAAAAATACAGGCACTGGAATCAGACTGGCTAGGGTGTGAAATCTCTTATCCCCACCATTCATTCTCCTCATGCCAGCAGACTTGTCATTTAGCCTTTCTAAGACTCAGCACCCTCAACTGTAAGTTAGAGGTAATAATGGTGCCTATTTTGCTTTTACTGAGTCTAATCAAAAGCCAGGAGACAACTGACCTGATCTGACAATGGATCAGAACCCATGAGAGGTAGGAGGGGGGTTCAGGATGGGGGAAACACATGTGCACCCATGATTGATCCATGTCGATGTATGGCAAATATCTCCACAATATTGTAAAGTAATTGTCCTCCAATTTAAATAAATAAATTAAGGGGAAAAAAAGGAACCTACGAGAGAATACAGGATGTAAGGTTTCTATATTTACCAGGTTGCTCCTGCCTTGGAGAGGGAGGAGGGTGCTGGGGCATAGGAAGGGGTCTCTTCTGGATTCTTGCTCCCTGGTCTCTCTGATGGTCTTTCAGGCTCATATGCCCCTTGGGGTAGAGTCTTATTCACTGCACCTAAGAATCACCAGGAACAATTGTCTAAGTGCAGATTCCTGGGCCTCAGCCTCAAAGACTCTAATTCACTGGGTCTAGGGTGCTGCCCAGGATTCAGCATTTTAAATAAGCACCCCCAGGTGCTTCTGATATGATCAGGACAGGTCCCCACTGTGGACTGTGTTTATTGTACCTGCTCTGACCGGCTGCCACAGCCCACTGCGTGGAAGAGAGTCTATAACTTCTGTTTTTGCTCTCTCATACCTCCCTCCACATAGGCACATTGACAAAAAGAAGCCAGGACCAACTGAGCATCTATGTGCGTTGCACTCTGCTGGGTACCAGGGATTCATAGAAGACGCTGCATGTGGCCAGGGTCTCCATACATGAGATGCTGGGAGGAGAATGCTTAAGACGTAGGTGACCACAGGGCCAAGTCTTAAGTTGAGGAGGTACTTGAAGGAGGATGGTGTCTAAGGAACTACTGAGTTGGCCAAAAAAGTTTGTTTGAGTTTTCTATACTGTCTTATGGCAAAGCCTGAACAGACTTTTTTGGCCAGCCCAGTACAGACCATTAGATATTGCTGGGGGTTAAGGTATAGGGCAAGGCGAGGTGGGCGGGTCTAGGAGGCTCAAGAGTTTATTAGTTCACTCTCCCATGATCTTGCTGTCAGTGACCCTTAGGAGGGTGGCTGTTGGAGAAATTGCTTTGAGGAGGCAGCATCCTGGGCTGGTTTATACTGAGAACTCACAACTGCCAAACTGAGCTACTGTGACTGATGAAACTCACCAAAATATTTATTCAGAGGAAAATTCTGCTATAAAGAGGGGAAGAGTAAGGTCCATTTGTTGGGAGAGTCTCTCTTATCTCCCAGGTCAGGAAAGCCATTGCTGAGATGATGGGGCCTTAAGGTCTGGAGAGGGATCTAATGGGAGTGAGTGGAGAAAATGGCTGGCTGGGCAAATTGGTTTCGTTTTTGTAAGCCCCCCGGCCCCCCACTCCAGGCACTGGGTGGTGGGAAGGGGATGAGGGGTGTTGTGCTGAGGCTAGAATGGATTAGTGCAAGGGGAGGGGGCTGGGATTCTTGGGGTCCATGTGCGAGGCTTGGGGTTTGCTTACCTGGCTGGAGATTTTATCATGAGACTGGCTGTCAATCCGGTTGTCTCCTTTCTGTGGTTTATACCGTTGATTTTTTGAACTTTATGTTCAGGGTTTGACATTTATACCACTTAGATTTCCTCCTGTTAGTTTTGACTCATTATTCCAACCCTCAGAAATCCTTTCTGGCCCTGACTCTGTTATTCAGCTTTTTACCGATTCCTTCCAACATTGTGTGTAGTGGTGTACAGAGAACCACAAATGCCCCCAGAATTTGGAAAACGGTGTGGAAAATGTTACCAAGTGGGGAATGATTTGCTAATGAGTCTACGATATGTCTTCAATCCCATTAAGAAGTCCAGGGTGTCTCCCTAATATAATGTAATCAACTTTTCAGATCACTCCTTAGGGGTTCTTTAGGGAGATGTGAGTGGAGCGTGATTGATTTGGAGAAAGCCATGGCTCATCAACTGCATTGTAAAACGGCTGGCGTGAGGTAACTCAGCAGCTGCTGACTGACTAATAAGGGAATAAGGGAAGGGAAGAGTTGAAATATAGTCCTTCCATTTCAGCCTTTCAGCCTTGGCCAAGGACTACCGTGCCCCAGTCAAGTGCCCTAAGTACAGGGCAGTTGCAAGCTAAGTCTCACTGGGAGCAAAAATCAAAGGTGCTCCAAACTGCCTCTGAAATATCCATAAAATCACCTGTAAACCTCAGGGCTGGTCACAGTTTGCAGGCTCATGGGGACAGAACACATGAGGTAGCCACAGGGGCCACACCTCAGGCGTCCGTGAGCAGGCGCTCATTGAGTATAATGGTGGGTGTTACAAGGAAGTCTTTTCTCTCAGTCTGTTTGTCTGTCTTTGTTAAGCCCATCTAGTTCAATATACACAGACTAAATGCTTATGGGATGCAATTTCCTGAATTCCGATGTGCTATTTTATATTCTTACAATGGAGAATACATACCACTTGTACAGTCTGAGGAGACCGTTTCTTAGGACATTTCTATTTCCTTTGCCCTGACCCCATGCCTACAGCAGTCCTCCATCCCAAGTGTGTCTTTATCTAGAAGTTTCTGTGCACACCGTCTGCATAGCCACCCTTTTTATTTCTCATTGAAAAGTAGTAGGTTAGCACTAATTATCAATAATGTCTCAAAAGTACAGTTAGCTAACTTACTTTTATTCAGCTTCTTAGAAGTGAATAAAATTGAGCACTTCAGCCATTGTTGCAGAGGCCCCCAGACTCTGTAACCAGGTTGGCAAAATGATTCCATTATTTGCAGGGCAGTGTCCACGGTATCCTGAGGCCGAGTCCAGGCTGAGTGGGAGAGGACAGGGATTGATTAGTAATGTCTGCCAGGGACAAGGGCGGAAAAGGGGGCCTTGCTGAGCCTGCCTTAGAGCCTGGGTGCCCACCACACCAAAGATGGCCAGTCACACTCTCCCCCTCACTCTGAGCACTCTGTTTATCTTTTCCGGCTGCCCCTTTTATTCACTTCTATTATTATTTGTCTCTATGCCTGCTGTTCACAGTTGGGAGTCTTCCCTTCATTCTGTTCCCAGAGCCTGACACACGATAGGTCCTCACTAAATATTTGTTCAAAGATGGGCTCTACTTAAGTGTTCTACCTCACTGGTCTGGATGTGTGGAATCTGCATTTCTTCCCCACTGTGTGTGTGTGTGTATGTGTGTGTGCTCAGTCGTGTCCGACTCTGTGTGACCCCGCAGACTGTAGCCCACCAGGCTCCTCTGTCCATGGGATCATCCCAGCAAGAATACTAGAGTGGGTTGCCATTTCCTTCTCCGGGGAATCTTCCTGATCCAGGGACTCAACCTGCCTCTCCTGCATTGGCAGGTGAATTCTTTACCTCTGAGCCACCAGGGAAGCCCCTTCTTTCTCACTGGAGTCAATTAATTGCCTTGTTGAGATCCAAACTATAAATTTCCTCTGATTCTCCTGATCTATCCCATCTAGGAATAAAAACATAAATTGTAAATTTTTTTCCCCTTCTCAGTCTCCTTCTGGTTCATAATCATCAAGTTCTTCCTCCCCCTCAGGCCCCCACCCCCACTTTCTCTAATCATAAAACTGCTTTTCTCCCTTTGAAACTCTTGGTGAGCTAGTTTTTCCTCTGTCCCTTTGTGACCTTTGAATCATGTTTCATGGTGTTTCTGGTTACTCTTGGGAATTAAAGCCCTAATAATAAGAAGAGCTTTAGCTCTTGGCTCACTGCCACTGTCTCCAACATTACTCTTATAATGTTGATTTCAATATCTTGAAATCACTCTTGGTGATTTCAATATCTACATGAATGCTCCTTTCTTTGCGGGATCGTTCCTGGAGTATTCTTGTCCTCCACCATATCTCAGCCAGTGACCTCTCTTATCATACTCCTGACCCTGTGATTACAATAACTGCAGTTCCTTCATAATCTCAATTTAAACCTCCTCTTTCCCCTCAGCTCGCCCCTTCTAGGATTCCAACTTCAACAGTCCTTTGACCTTATCTAGATTTTCAATCCATTGACCCCGCTGCTTTTTCTCTGCCCTTCACCCCTTCCTATCTTCTGCTTCATATTCCCGCAGCTTAATTTCATGGGAAACCTTAGAGTTGCTCTGTCACCTACCTTCGTTGCTTTCCTGATCCATCAACTCTTGGCTGCATGACAACCCTGGTTATATCAACTTCCTCCTGCTTTCCTCCTATACCCATGTAGCTGAGTGTAGCCAGAGCAGAGCACACAGCCATGCTATCAGTATCCCTTCAGTTTCATGCTCACTACCCTCAAGTTGGCCTTTAATGCCACCTGAAAATCCTATTCCGGTGCCCTTGTCCATTCACTCTTGCGCTGTCCTAGAAATGACTCCATTTTCCCCCTTGTATCATTCCTTTTTTAAAGTTCTTTTTTTAAAAAAAAATATGTATTTATTTTGGCTGCGTCAGATCTCAGTTGCAGCTCTCGGGATCTTCACTGCATCATGCAGCATTTTTCGTTGTGGTGTACACACTGTCTATTTACGGCTTGGCCTTCAGTAGCTGTAGCATGTGGGCTTAGTTGCTGCTCTATGGCATCTTGGAGCCAGCTCTGACCAGGGATTGAACCTGAGTCCCCTGCATTGCAAGGCAGACTCTCCACCACTGGATCACCAGGGAAGTCCCCACAGTTCTTTTTTCAAGTGCCCATACACCACTTACTTGTGGGAACTTTGCTGGGAATTGTTAGGAAGCATCACATTTTCTGAACTCTGTCTCCCTTCTCCACCCCCCGCCTTGGGCATTTGCCTGTGGTCCAGGTCATGTTTCTCCTGTTCCCCACAGCCCATCAAAGGCCAGTGACCTTGACGTTCTGTCTCCCCCAGGGCCCTGCTTCTCCTGATCTCACAGGAGGCACTGTCAAGCGCAGGAGAATACGAACAACTAGCAGCCTCATTTACTGAGCTGCTGCTCTTCAGGGAGGCAAGCATCTGTTTTCATCATTTTATTAAATTAAAAAAAATTACAAATAGGCGTTTAGCAGGGGAAGAAGCACTTGGCAGGAGGCAGGCAAGTTCGGGCCATAGCTTCAGGCCCTGATTCCAGGGAAGGAAAGAACTGACCTCAGAGAGCCAGTGCTGTTCTGGTGCATCTTGAGTGTGCTGGGAAGGGCAGGTCTAAAAGGACAGAAGCCTTTCTGAGCATTGCTTGGTGGTTAAGAGCATGGGCTATGGAGCTGGGTTCAGATCCTGGCCCCTCTACTTTCTAAGTATGAGACCCTATTCTAGGCATCTAACCTTTCTAGACTCGCTGTTCTCATATGTAAAATGGGAATAGTACCTACCTGTTAAGTTGGGTGTGAAGAATAAATAAGTCACTCCGTGTAAAAGTACTCAGAACAAGTCAAGTACTTTTAGGTAACCAATAATCAGTAGCTATAAATTGTTATTATATTCTCTTTTGAGTCTCACGATAGCCCTGTGAGGTATTATTATCCTCATTTCATAGAAGAAGAGGCTGAGGGCCAGAAAAGGTGACGGGGAGGCTATAGACCACATGCATGGTAAGTGGCATTGGCTGGGCTTGCCCTGAGGTCACAGGGCAAGCCTGTGTTTGCTTGTTTCACTAAGCATTTGTGACCTTTGAATCATGTTCCATAGTGTTTCTGGTCACTCTTGGGAATTAAAGAAACCCCTCTGGTTAGTCCGAGTAACAAGAACAGTTTTAGCTCTTGGCTCATGGCCACTTTCTCCAGCATGAGAGAAATGTTGCTGTTTCACGGAGCCCCGTTCCGTGTCTGGATGAAATTATTTTACCCTCATCATGGAGATTCACATACCTTCCTTCTCCAAACATGCCCTGACCTCTCTGGGCAGATGGTACCACATATTTGCTGTAGAATTACATGGCTATAATTGAATTTAGCCGCAGCAAGGGAGACCGATTTGCAACAAATCTACAATCCTGAGAGGAAGGAGATGGTTCCAAGGCTGCACATTGTAATCCTGCTGGGGTGGGAATTCAGCTTAAGATTGTTCTGGCTCAAGTTCACCTTCTCTGCCGGGGGAGGGGAGAGACACTCGTTTGCCCTACTCGTTTGAGTAGGCTGTGGAGTCGAGCTGACAGAACTGGAAGTACTGTTCACAAGGCTCAGACCATCACTTTTTGGTTCGGGGGATGGTGTTTTGTGATGTGCGCAGATGCCCTCTTCCAACTGCTGCGGAAAAGTCTACAGTGAAAGGTGAGATGGAAGATGGTGTGTCTTCTCTGGGGCTAATTAGACAGGGGATGCTGTTTATCAGAACTGATATGTGAGAGGAACACACACAGAGGAGATGTTTCTGGACACATCTCTCAGCAGTTCCCGGGTGGAGAAACTGTGAAGGCAAATATTTCAGAATGTCCTCGAGTATTTACAAAGCTCGTATTACAATGCCAGCGCTATCGAGACTTTTCCCAGGCGCCTGCCATGAAGTGGGGAGAAGGCTCTGGGATGGTTCCAGGTCTGACCCTAGTGAGCCCTGGGGCCTTGTGGAGGTGGAGTCACCTCTCTGAGCCTCAGTTTTCCCTTCTGTAAAGTGAATAACTTGGACTCTGTTTAGATCTTTCCAGCTCTAAGACTTTATTAGTCTGTGAGTTCCTGGACCAAAAGTTCGAAAGTGGCTGTGTTCCCTCCTAAAGTGGCAAAGATTTGAGTCCTGGACTCAGCTGGACCTAGACCTGAGGAGAAGGGGGTGACAGTGGATGAGATGGTTGGATGGCATCACTGACTCAATGGACATGCATTTGAGTAAGCTCCAGGAGTTGGTGATGGACAGGGAAGCCTGGCGTGCTGTAGTCCATGGGGTCACAAAGAGTCGGACAGGACTGAGTGACTGAACTGAGACCTTCTCTAGCACTTTTGGACTCTGATTTGAATTCACCTCCTTGAACTGCTGGTTCTGACTCAGTCCCTTCCACCTGAAGCCTTGCTCCATAACCCGGAATTCTGCTTAATTCTACAAACATTGACTCAAGACTTAAACTGTATCCCCACTGCACGGCTGCAGAGATGACCAGTTTCCCACATCGGGTAATCCACAGTAAGATATGAGGTCAAGACTTACCAGAACTTCCTTTCTCCAGAAAACTCTCTAGGTCCTACATTCGTGGTTTCGCAGAGTGTGGTCCTTGGACCAGTCACATCGACTTCACACAGGAACTTGTTAGAAATCCTTATTTTTAGGTGTCAGCTTAGACCTACAGAATCAGAAACTCTGGAAGTGAGGCCCACCAACCTTAGTTTTTAACAAATCCTTCAGGGAATTAGGAGACACCTCGAGTCTGAGGACCACTGAACTGGCCCTTTCCAGGACAGGCTGCAAAAGCTATGTCTCTGAGCTCTCGAGGGACCTGAGGAGATGTCCTGGAGAAAGTTGGTCACTCCGGCTGCCAGAACTCGTTGTTTTCAAATCTCAGTCACAGCTCCCTGGAGTTTCCCTCCAACACCGTTTCGAACCTCTGAGGTGGTTTTATAAATGCCAGACATTGTGGAAAACTCCCCATTTGTTTTGATGGGAAGGAATCCAGCGGAGCACATCATTCCCTGTGCAACTTCCAGACTCCCCTTTAAATTGATTGTGATGCTTTCTGGGATGCTGACACGGGGACCAAGACCCACAGGAAGAATCCCAGCCCCGGGGGGACCCATGCTTCTAGAGGAAGAGCGTTCTTAGGGAGCTAGTCTGCCGTCTCCATGCCACCCTCCCTTCCAAGGAGCCTTTCACTAATATCCTCCCGCATGGCCGGGTCCAGGCTGGTTCCAGTCCTCCTGAGCAGGTGGAGACCGCTGGGTCCCGTTCTCCCTGCAGTCAGTTCAGACTGAAGTCGGTGGAGCCGGGGGTGGGTGTCCAGCCTCAGTCCTGGTAGGTCTGTCCATGTGTTGCCCTGACCCAGCGCCACATGCTAGACCACAGACACTTTGCATGGAAATTAGAGGACGGCACCCCCTCCAGGGGCCTCCCAAGTGGACGCAGCCCCTGGGGCTCAGGACTGGGCTGGATTTCAGGCCCTCCCACTTCCTCGGGCAGGTACACAGCTGTCCGCGGCCACCCTGCCCCTCCCCAGCCGGAGCCTGGCACAGGGGGGCTGAGGAAGGAGAGGGGTAGGGGGCGGTGTGGGTGGAGCAGAGCCTGCCTGTGAAGCTCCCACGTATTGGCGGGTGGTGGGGGGTGTCCCACCTGCTGGGCCCAAGACTCAGCTCTTTACCCGCAGCTAACCCTCAAAGCCTCAGTGAGGTGTTGTCCTCCACAGAGTTTTTCTGTTCCTAAATTATAAGAGATTTTCAAACTTCTCAACACCTTCATGCTCTCATCTATCCAACAGATATGGTTCCCTTGCTCTTCAGAGCTTGTTCTGGAAACCACAGGAGACCATAGTGATGAAAACTGTCTGGAGTCAAGATATTAAAATGTCAGGATCGATATCAATCTTATCCCTGGGTCCTCAAAGGCAGTTTCTGGAGGCTCTGGTTTGAGAAACTCACCTTAAATGCACCCAGCCCCCACTGTTATATGTGGGTGCCACAGAAGGTTGGCTTTCTGCCATGATACTGGTCTGAGGGATGGGGGTATGCGCTTCTGCCCCTAAAATTGTTAGGCGTGTAAGGCTGCAATGCACGAGGTATGTATGAGCAAGCACTCGGGAGAGGCAGGGCCTGGCAGGCTGGCCTGGACAGGGTGACCTCACTGGCCTTTCCCGCTTGTCATTTCAGTGACTGGGCTCACTGCTTCATTTTTGGCTTTCTCCCTCTTTCTTGCAGCTGCGCTGATTGGGATTTAGGGCAGGCATTTGAGATCCCTCTTCTAATCCCTGTCAAATTGGGATTTACCAGCGGGAAGTCTGGGAAAGGGAGGGAGGAAGGGGAGAGAGGCTGGAGGCCATCGCTTAGAACATCGGAGAAATTCCAGGAGGAACGCCCAGCCTCCACCTCTACCCTCTGGGGCAGGAGGCCTTTCATCTCATTCTCTTTCCAGAATGGCTTCTTGCTTCAGCACTGGAGGAGTAAGATGGCAATTGTGCTGGTAACAGAGAGACTGACACTTGCCTTTTTTCCAGTTTAACTGTGTCCTTTGTTGAAATGTTTTCTTGGCCAGGTACCATCTCATTTCCACTGCTGCCCCCACCTGCCAGCCCCCCACCCCTGGTTGAGATTATTTCCTTCTCAACCAGATTAGTGCAACAGTGGTCTGGATTGTCCACACTGCACACCCCTACCCGAGTCAACTGACCTTTTTTCTTTCTTTCTTTTTTTTTTTTTTTTTTAAAAACTGAGGTATAGTTGATGTACAATATTATATAAGTTACAGGTGTGCAACATAGTGATTCACAGGTTTTAAAGATTAGCCTCCATTTATAGTCACGATAAAGTATTGGGGAATTCCCTGGCAGTCCAGCAGTTGGAACTCTACGCTTTCATGGCCGAGAGCACAGGTTTAATCCCTGGTCGGGGAACTAGGATTCTGAAAGTTTCATTGTGGGGCAGAAATAAATAAAATAAAGCATCAACTATATTCCCTCCATTGTATGATATATCCTTGTAGCTTATTTTATACATGGTAGTTTGTACCTCTTAATCCCTAACTGGTGTATTACCCTACCCTTTCCCTCTCCCCACTGGTAACCCCTAGTTTGTTCTCTATAGAGAACTGTTTCTTTTTTGTTTATTCACTAGTTTTATTTTTTAGATTTCACATATAAATGATAGCAGTTTGTCTTTCTCTGTCAGACTTATTTCACTTAGCATAATACCCTCGAGGTTCATTCATGTTGTCACAGATGGCAAAATTTCATTCTTTTTTATGACTGAGTAATATTTCTTTGATTATATATAGCACGTCTTCTTTATCCATTCATCTGTTCATGGACACTTAGGTTGCTTCCTTATCTTGGCAGTTAGAAATAATGCTGCTATGAACACTGGAGTGCCTATATCTTTTTGAATTAGTGTTTTTGGTTTTTTTTTTTCAGATAAATATGTGGGAGTAGAATTGCTGGGTCATATGGTAGTTCTATTCTTAGTTTTTTGAGGAACCTCCATATTATTTTCCACAGTGCCTGCACCAATTTACATTCCCACCAACCATGTATGAGTGTTCCTTTGTCCATATCCTCTCCACAAACTTCTGCCCCAGTCAGTTGACCTTTTATTACATAACTTCCCTACAGAAGAGATAAGTTACATAATATAATGCTAATCATATTATGACTTCCCTGGTAGCTCAGACGGTAAAGTGTCTGCCTACAACGCGGGAGACCCGGGTTCAATCCCTGGGTCGGGAAGATCCTCTGGAGAAGGAAATGGCAACCCACTCCAGTATTCTTGCCTGGAAAATCCCATGGATGGAGGAGCGTGGTAGGCTACAGTCCATGGGATCGCAAAGAGCTGGACACGACTGAGTGACGTCACACTTTCACTTTCAATCATATTATACCCATCGGCTGTGGTATCAGTACAAGTTTCAATCTGAATTTAAAGTCTTTTTTTGTAACTGGCTTCAAGCTACCCCTCCAACTTCATTCTTGTCCATAACTCTTAGCCGTGCCTTCAACACTCATTCTGTTTTCTGCTGTATTCATGCCATCTCGGGCTTTTGTTCATGGGTTCATCTCTACGTGTTCCTTCTCACGGTCTAGACACTATACATCTGTAAAGCCAGCTTGTGTCCCATCTCCTTGACCCCAACCCACTAATATTCCTGTTCTCTGAACACCTAGCATCAGCACCACACTGTTTCATACTAGTTATTCTTAACTTTTTCCATTAGTTAAGTCTCCCCAGGTAGACTGTAAACTCCTTGACATGGGTCCCCACCCTAAGCATCTTCTGTACTTCCCGCAGTATCCAGCCAAGCTAATGTGCTGTGCAGTAAATAAAAAAGTAATTTTGATGCTGCTCAGATGTTTGCCCACCTAAAAACTACATTGATAACTTTCTAGAAACTGAAGTTCACTTCTTTTGTAAAAAGAAATAGTATCTTGTTTGCTGCCAATATTCATGACCACCCAGTCATGCACATATACATCCTTACATCCTTCCTGAGTGAAGAGAAAAGATGAAGATTTGAAAGGTGACCCCTGGCCCTAGGATTTCCAACCTGCATTGGGTCCTTAACAATCTTATTTTATTTATTTTAATTGAAGTATATTTGATTTGTGATATCATGTTAGTTTCAGGTATATAGCTCAGCAATTCAGTTATGCAGATATATATAACTTCTTCAGTTTCTCTTTCCTGATAAGTTATTACAAAATATTGAAAATAGTTCCCTGTGCTACACAGGAGGTCCTTGTTGGCTATCTGTTGATAATTTATTGTTGTCGTTGTTCAGTTGCTCAGTCGTGTCCAGCTCTTTGCAGGTCAATTGGACTGCAGCACGCCAGGCTTCCTTGTCCTTCCCCATTTCCCAGAGCTTGGTCAAACTCATGTCCATCGAGTCAGTGATGTCATCCAACCATCTCATCCTCTGTCGTCCCCTTCTTCTCCTGCCTTCAATCTTTCCCAGCATCAGGGCCTTTTCTGATGAGTTAGCTCTTCGCATCAGGTGGCCAAAGTATTGGGAGTTTCAGCTGCAGGATCAGTCCTTCCGATGAATATTCAGGACTGATTTCCTTTAGGATGGACTGGTTTGGTCTCCTTGATAACTTATATATAGTCGGATATTTATGCTTAATACTCTTATGATATGTTTGCCCTCCCCTTTTTCCCCAGGAAGCACATGTGAGAACAAGCGAGCGGACGTGGTCTTTATCATCGACAGCTCGCGCAGTGTCAACACCCAGGACTATGCAAAGGTCAAGGAGTTCATCGTGGACATCTTGCAGTTCTTGGACATTGGCCCTGACGTCACCCGTGTGGGCCTGCTCCAGTATGGCAGCACGGTCAAGAATGAGTTCTCCCTCAAGACCTTCAAGAGGAAGTCCGAGGTGGAGCGTGCCGTCAAGAGGATGCGGCATCTGTCCACGGGCACCATGACAGGGCTGGCCATCCAGTACGCCCTGAACATCGCCTTCTCGGAAGCAGAGGGGGCCCGGCCCCTGAGGGAGAACGTGCCTCGGGTCATAATGATCGTGACCGATGGGAGGCCCCAGGACTCGGTGGCCGAGGTGGCTGCAAAGGCCCGGGACACAGGCATCCTGATCTTTGCCATCGGTGTGGGCCAGGTGGACTTCAACACGCTGAAGGCCATCGGAAGCGAGCCCCATGAGGACCATGTCTTTCTGGTGGCCAACTTCAGCCAGATTGAGACGCTGACCTCAGTGTTCCAGAAGAAGTTGTGCAGTAAGTCCTGTTCCTCTGTGGCTCTGCTGGGGGTGTCATTGGGATGAGGTCATCCACCTTCCCGTGTTCATTCTGTGCTACCTGGTCCCAGGTGCTGTGCTGGCAAGGGGTCTTTAGCAAAGGTCGAGGTAAGACACAGTATTCTCTTGGGGCTCACACTCTGGTCAAGGATGCTCATTAAGGATGCAGTTACATAAATAAGTAAGTACCTGCAGTTGTAAGTGTAACGGGGGAAGAATTCAGGGCAGGACCTGACCTAGGCCAGGGGCCCAGGGAGATTTCCCTGGGGAAGGGACATTTACACTCAAGCTGCATAATGAGTCAGAGTAGGGAGGGGATGTTTTCCTCCAGCACCTTGGATTGGCCTGGCATTACCTAGGTTGGAATTCATGAGTTGCAGTAAGCATGAAAATGGGAAAAATGTAACTTCTCCTTGGATGGTGTGGAATACCAGGCATTTTTGCCCTACAGTGGTGCTAGCCGTGGATGTTTTCTCAACCCAGAGAGAAGCCTAGTCAGGGGCGGGGGACAAGATGTGCTCCTGGTGCCTCCTCTCTTGATAGGATGGCAGGTGCTCCCAACTTCTTCTGCAAGGTCGTGCCTCCCCAAGACCTTGAGCTGCCTTATTCTGCGTTAGGGGTCTTCTCCCCCATCTTGCTTTCCAACCCTACTCTCCCTTCCTTGCCAGACTCCTCCCAGTAGCCTCTAAGCTGAGCTCCTGTTTCAGCTCTGCCAGAAGGTCAGCTTGTCCTCTTCTTGTCCTCCAGAAGGGCAGGGGCCCAGGGTGCCAAGGCAGGCTCTACACTAGTCCCCGGAAGTGGGACGAGCTTCCTGACCTGGTAAAACAGTGTTCGGTCCTGCCTTGCCCACCCCCAGTGGCCTCTGTCCCCTCCCACTGCCTTGCTTCTTTGATGGGAAAACAAAAGCAAGTGTCTATTCTGAGATGACTAGTATTTCCCTGGAGTCTGAGTGGAGATTGACCTTATGGACCAGACTCAGCTCTGACTCCCCAGGAGCGGGAACCTTTGGACCACGTCTCAGAATGTGAAAAAGTCCCTCCATCACCTCTCCCCCCCCCACTCCATCGAAGCCTCAGGAAGGAAGAACAGTGTGCTTCTGATGTGTCTTTAAAGTTCTCTACTGAAAACTGACTTCAAAAAGCAGAGAGCCCATTGATTTTTTACTCCAAAATCAAAAGGTTTACTTGAAAAATCAATGCCATGAAGGAAAAAGAACCTTTTGCTCTGCAATGTCACTTGGAAAATATTCAGAAGTGCCATTTCCCTGGCGCCGCAGAGGGTCTGGGCCGCTACGGCATGCCGTGGCCTGAGTCACCTGGAAAACTTCACCCAGTAGAATGCGCTGCAAACATTTTTAAGGTTTATGACTTTAAATGACTTCTGCAGAATTTATGCTCCCCCTTTCCTGGAAATATTAAAAAAAAAAAAGAAAGAAAGAAAGAAATTGGTCCTGTAACAATTTTGACGGGTTTATTCATTTGTCTTGGAATAATGTTAATGGAGGAGTTCTTTTCTAAGCGCTCTGAATTGAGCAGCAAAGGGGAAGGTAATATGACGAGGGTGTGTTTGTGAACTTGCTCGTAGAAGAATCTTCTCTCTGCTTTTTGACCAGGCAGCAAAACTAAAAGACAGTTTGGCTACCCACCTCATTTCTGTAAGAGCTCTAAGAGAACATCAGTATTATGCCATTTTTTCATTCGCCAGGGCCCAGAAACTGAATCCCTCTTCCCACCCTGCAGAAAGCCGGCTCCTGAACCTCTGCATTGCAGGGCTCTGCTGAGCAGATCTGTCAACTGTCTTGAAAGGTTAAGGGGCCCCCAGAGCCTCTTTGTCAACTGTGCAGTAAAGATCACAATAACTAACATTTATAAAGCTCTTTCTCTTGTGTTTTCACACTTGATCCTCACAAAAATCTGGGGAGGCGGCACGGTACTATCCCTCCCTTTTATAGGACTGTAAACTTGTTAAGTGGATTCCCTAAGAACAAGCAGCCAAGAGATGGGCGTTCTGCTTCCAAGCCTCTTACTCTTTTCACCCTTCTTTGCATTGGGAAGTAGACATTTCTCCTTTAAGGTAAACTGTTTTCTGCGAGCAGCCTCTGCAGTCCAGCCATGCTAGGTCAACCAGCTCTGAGGTCGACATTCACCCTGGAGTTGGATGGGATGCCTTCGCAGGAGTGGGCGGGGGGGCACTGTCTCGGTGAGCACCCCCCCCACCCACCCCGCCAACTGTGCAGATGCGGAGCACATCTGTAAAATGGGGATTTTACCTGTGGAGTGTAGATGCGTGAACAGATGGCATTATAAACTGTAGAGTCCTATTGAGTGGGCACCGTGTTGTGTGTGATTACAGTCAAACCCACAGAGGACCAGCAGGGTGGGCAGATGGCCTCGGCTTTGACCTGCCCTCCAATCCTCAGACAACAGCGATGAGTGTCTTCCGTGTTGCCGACGGCAGTTCTTTGGGGTTTCAGAAATCTCCTTTGCTCCTTAAACATTTATTGAACCACACTCTGATAGTATGCTGCTGCTGCTGCTGCCGCTAAGTCGCTTCAGTCATGTCCAACTCTGTGTGACCCCATAGACGGCAGCCTACCAGGCCCCTCTGTCCCTGGGATTCTCCAGGCAAGAACAGTGGAGTGGGTTGCCATTTCCTAATACTGGAATGGGATGCCGTTTCCTTCTCCCTCTGATAGTATGAAAGTGAAAGTGAAGTCACTCAGTCTGACTCTTTGCAACCCCATGGACTGTAGCATACCAGGCTCCTCCCTCCATGGGATTCTCCAAGCAAGAATAGTGTAGTGGGCTGCCATTTCCTTCTCCAGGGGATCTTCCCGACTCAGGGATCGAACCCGGGTCCCCTGCATTGCAGGCAGACGCTTTAACCTCTGAGCCGCCAGGGAAGCCCTCTGATAGTATAATAACAGCTAATTTTGTCCTGGGCTAGGTACTTTCCATACATTATTTGACTGAATACTTAAAACAGCCCTGTGAAGCAGGTACTATTATTACCCCGTTTTACAGAAGTAGAAACTGAGGCTTAGAAAGGATAAGCAGTTTCAAGTGGCAGAGTTGGAGTCTCTCTGGTTCCAGAGCACTTACCTTCCACCTGCCAGGCCCGAGGGTTTCAGGCTGGTGGGAAAATGCTCCTATCACAGATAAACAGGATGTGTGCTGTGTGAAGTGTACACTGAAGAGACCTTGGGAAGTCACCTGGCACCGGGGGACCTCTGATCACAGAATGCCTGGTTCTGCCTAGGGAGTCCAGGAGAACTTTAAAGGGGAGATAATAATGATGGTAGCTTTTATTCTCACAACAAACCTGTGAAGTAGGTGCTCCCGTAATTCTCACTTTACAGAAGAATAAGCAGAGACCCAGAGAAGTTCAGTAACTTGGCCAAGGTCACACAGCATTCAATGGTAGAGCCGAGGTATAAACCCAGGCATTCTGGCTCAGAACCTACATCTTAACCACGATGTGCTACATAGATGTGAAAGATGAATGTCAGTTTATTGGATAGAATGTGTAGGAAGGGTGATTGCAAGGAAAAGAATGATATTTTTAATAGTTTTTTTTCTCTTTCATTTAAAAACAAAAATAAACAAACAAAAAAATGAGTCCAGAGTCTCTGTTAATTTCATGACTTCTAAGGAGACACAACCCACAACTTGAGAAGTGCTAAATGAGAGGCTAGGCAGGGACATAGAGGTCAAAATAGAGGTAGCGAAGAGATTTCAGAGGGAAGATGGGCTAAGGCTGGTGTGCTTTGGGCGGAAGTGAAAAGCGCGGCTGGATCTGTGGATTGGGAAAGACAAGGTGTCTCCATGTATGATGAAAGCAGACGCTTTTATTGTACAGTTAGAAGGTCTGACCTTGACTGGGAGTCCTGGCTCTGGCGCTCACTGGTGTGGACATGAACTCGGGCACAGCGGTAGCCTTGTACCCACTGGCAGTGAATCCCTATAGCAGCCACAGCTGAGGGCGGGCGCTGCAGGGGCCTCCTGAGGTTGCATTCTCAGGCTGCCAAGAGAAACTTAGAGGCCCGGTGCCCTGTGAATGAGGCCCTGTCTGCAAGGTGACCAAAACCTACCCGTGCTGAGGTCCAACGTTTTTGCCACCCAGTGAGAGAGGACACTGAATTTAAAGGCTGAAAAATGCATGTCTATCCTGAGTCTTCTGACGACTTGTAACCTGGGTAGGGCTGTCTGTTTTCTTTCTTTCTTTCTTTTGGCCGCACCAAGCCACTTGCAAGATCCTAGTTCCCTGACCCGGGATTGCAGCTGGGCCCTCAGCAGTGAAAGCACAGAGTCCTAACCACTGGGAATTCCCAGGGCCGCTTTTAACTAACCTCTTGATATCGGCTTTATCAGCTTAGCCTGGTATTTAAAGCCTGGAGATGGGTCGTTCCTACCCCAAGAGCCCCACCTTACCTAGGCACAATGGAAGGCCCTAATTGTGTTCCTGGGCTTCTCTGGTGGTGCAGTGGGAAAGAATCCGCCTGCCAGTGCAGGAGACGCCAGAGATGCAGTTTTGATCCCTTGGTCGGGAAGCTCCCTCAGAGTAGAAAATGGCAACTCACTCCAGTAGTCTTACCTGGAAAATTCCATGGACAGAGGAGCCTGGTGGACTACAGTCCATGGGATCGCAAAGAGCACTCACTCACTCAATAGTGTTCCTAAGACACATCTCCCGTCAACTCGCCTGGATAAAGCCCGCACTTCTGCAGCCCTTCAAGGCCCTGTCACTCAGCGGGAGGCCAGATCGACTTCCACAGGCCTTGACTTTCCATAGCCAGTAACAGTTCAAGACCCCCAGTCAGCCCACCCCTCCTTCAATTTTTCCTTTGGTCAATCACACATCCATTAATAAGCATTTATGAGTGTTCAGACTTCCTAGTTAAAAAAATCCAAAATCCAGTCCTGCCAAAGACTTAGCCTGCTCATTAGTGATTCTTTCTCCTGAACATAAAGCCTTGTCCCAGCTTCAACCTACAAGGCCTTCGAGGGCTGAGACCCCTGCAGGCCACTCTAGGAGGCAGGGCAATCCCCCTGTTTTCAGTCACGTCACGAAGGCCTGTCCCCCGGGAGAGGAAGGTGCTAGGGTCAGATGCTCGTAGGATCACTGATTCCTCACCTATAAAATTTTAAAGATGGAAAATGTTTTTACAACCATAGTAAAAATGTTTGCGATTCTTTTGGTTGAAAGTAACAGAAGTTCAACTTGAGCTAGCTTTAGAAGAGAGGGGATTGTGTTATATTACTCATGGAAATAAGAAGTGTAGTGAATGACAGTCCAGCTTTGCTTCCATCTCCACTCTCCGCTTCCCTTTGGATTTATCTGATTTCTTGGGCAGACAGCATGTACCCTGTCAGCCCTCAGATATGCTTGCCTTTGCTGTAAGCCCCCCTTTCCTCAATTCTTGTGCCTAAGTGCCAAGAAAAGACTCCAGTCGTCAAACCCTGTACACCCAACAGTGGCCAGGAGCGGGACTGCCTCACACCAACACATAGTTCCCCCTGTCATCACACATTTAGAATGAGAAGGAAGGACAGCTTCTAGAAAATAGAAGTGCCTGTACTGAAGGCCCCTAGACACCAGACATGCCTTTATTCTACAGGTGAAGAAATAAGTCAGAAAGAATTCCCCAGCTTACCTGAACGTCCCTCACTTGTTCTAGGCAGAGGGAGACTGGAGCAGAGGTCTTCTGGCTTCTAATCCAGTGCTCTTTCCATTACACCAAATTCCTGGTTCCAATTTCTTTTATAGTACATAGCCAAAACAAGCCTTAGTAACAAGCTGTCACTCCAAACCTTATGCAGTAGTTCTTTTAATTTCCCTATTCGACAAGTGAAGAAAGTGGAGCTCAGGGAAATTAAGGAATTCACACAAGGTCCTGGTGAAGCTCGGCTTTAATCTGTTCCCAGAGGTCGTCCGCTATGCTGTCTGCAGCTGAGCAGTTATTTTCTCTGCCTCACGTCTCCTGTCTAAATCCTGTCAGGGTCTCTGTGAGAAGTCTGGCAGCGGGCTCATCACTTGGGCCTCGCACCAGTGGGTAACAGCTGTGTTGCTGGTTGCCTAGACTTCAGATTTTCTTCATTGCGGAGGAGAATCATGACATGCTGAGAGTTGCACAAGAACCACCTCTATGTCCGTGGGTAATTTGACGCCAGCAGCCTGGAAAAGAAGAGAGCTTTCCAGTGGTGCAAAGCAAATGCAAATTAAAAACAGGATAATGATTTTTCCCTGTCAAAACTTAATGTTTGCTAATCCTGAGTGCTAAAGTTTGGAGGAAGTGGGAATCATTACTCTCATGCATTGCTGGTATGAGCTACCTTACAAGGCAATTAGGTGCTATCTATTTAAAGCAGGACCTAGTCCTAGAGAAATAGTTGCACATGTGCTCAAGGAGATGTGTTTGGGAATGCTCGTCACAGTGTTGGGAAAGTGAAAATGTGGACTGGTTGGGGAAGTGGCTAAATAAAATGAGGCATAGTCATATGACCAATGGATAAAGCAATTAAAAGAAATAAACCAGACCTAATGTACTTGACCACCTGCTTCCCAGGTGGCGCTAGTGGTAAAGAACCTGCCTGTCAATGCAGGAGACGCAGGTTCTATCCCTGGGTTGGGAAGATCCCCTGGAGAAGGAAATGGTGTCCCACTCCAATATCCTTGCCTGGGAAATGCCATGGAATGGGGGAGCCTGGAGGGCTACAGTCCATGGGGTCACAAAGAGTCGGACATGACTGAAGGCGACTTAGCAGCAATGTACTTGATCAAATCTAAGATGTAGAGTTGATTCTCATTATTCTTGGTAATGATGTTCTATAAAGTCCTGGTGAATACTGAATTACTAAGTATGAACCACTGCTCCTAGAGGAAATACAGGGTTAGGTTCCTCTGAGCCTCTGGTCCAGCATTGTTGTCAACTGATCAATATATTATCTTGTTTTATGTGTGTTTCTGTTTAGAAACATCTTAAGGACTTCCCTTGTGGCTCAGCTGGTAAAGAATCCGACTGCAATGCAGGAGACCTGGGTTTAATCCCTGGGGTTGGGAAGATCCCCTGGAGAAGGGAAAGGCTACCCACTCCAGTATTCTGGCCTGGAGAATTCCATGGACTGTATAGTACATGGGGTCGAAAAGAGTCGGACACGACTGAGTGACTTTCACTTATTTATATATTGTGGATTCATTAACATTGAACTCACAGCCAACAGCACTATCACTCATGCCTGGATGAAATTTATTAAACACACATTTTCTCTGAAAGGTACTTCACAGCCTTCTCGTACTTAGGAACATCAGACATACTTCACTTCAGCAAACACCAGCACTTCAGGACTACGCTTGGGGCCATCCCAAACAGCAAAATCACCGACAAAAACACAAAAGGTGTGGCACCTAATAGACCTTGAAAAGGACACTTGTTCACAGCCTGAGAGCAGAAAACAGGAGTGCAGGGTATCTCCTGCTCAGCTGCAGGTGGGAATGAGTGCATCAGGCAACTTAAATTTTTCATTGCTCCGCACATGTCTTTGAATGACGATGAAAACCCTGTGAATACTGATTTTAGGGTTACAAATAAATTCTTGCAAGTAGGCAAATTTGCAAATATGGAATCCATGAATAATTAGGATCAACTGTCTGTGTCCTCACATTTGAACATCTCCGGAAACTGGATGGATCTTAGATTCCATGAAAGAGAGTATATATCAGTAGAGATAGAATCTGTTATTAATGTTGAATGAAAAGCCAAGTTGAAGACGAATATATATAGGATGAACCCAAGCATGTAAAATAAAAGTCCACCACACTTCTCCTTTACTACTTACAGTTAATGTATATCAAACATTCCCCTGGGCAGTATTTTAAGCACTTTATCATCTTAATTACTTTAACCCTTCTGTTTCAGTTTTCAGTTCAGTCACTCAGTCGTGTCCAACTCTTTGTGACCCCATGAACTGCAGCACGCCAGGCCTCCCTGTCCATCACCAACTCCCGGAGTTTACTCAAACTCATGACCATTGAGTCGGTGATGCCATCTAGCTATCTCATTCTCTGTCGTCCCCTTCTCCTCCTACCCCCAGTCCCTCCCAGCATCAGGGTCTTTTCCAATGAGTCAACTCTTCGCATGAGGTGACCAAAGTATTGGAGTTTCTGTTTAAGCATCAGTCCTTCCAATGAACACCCAGGACTGATCTCCTTTAGGATGGACTGGTTGGATCTCCTTGCAGTTCAAGGGACTCTCAAGAGTCTTCTCCAACACCACAGTTCACAAGCATTAATATTTTGGCGCTCAGCTTTCTTCACAGTCCAACTCTCACATCCATACATGACCACTGGAAAAACCATAGCCTTGACTAGATGGACCTTTGTTAGCAGAGTAATGTCTCTGCTTTTTAATATGCTATCTAGGTTGGTCATAACTTTCCTTCCAAGGAGTGAGCATCTTTTAATTTCATGGCTGCAATCACCATCTGCAGTGATTTTGGAGCCCCCAGAAATAAAGTCTGACACTGTTTCCACTGTTTCCCCATCTATTTGCCATGAAGTGATGGGACCAGATGCCATGATCTTAGTTTTCTGAATGTTGAGCTTTAAGCCAACTTTTTCACTCTCCTCTTTCACTTTCATCAAGAGGTTTTTTAGTTCCTCTTCACTTCCTGCCATAAGGGTGGTGTCATCTGCATATCTGAGGTTATTGATATTTCTCCCAGCAATCTTGATTCCAGCTTGTGCTTCTTCCAGCCCAGCGTTTCTCATGATCTACTCTGCATATAAGTTAAATAAGCAGGGTGACAATATACAGCCTTGATGTACTCCTTTTCCTATTTGGAACCAGTCTGTTGTTCCATGTCCAGTTCTAACTGTTGCTTCCTGACCTGCATAGAGGTTTCTCAAGAGGCAGGTCAGGTGGTCTGGTATTCCCATCTCTTTCAGAATTTTCCACAGTTTATTGTGATCCACACAGTCAAAGGCTTTGGCATAGTCAATAAATCAGAAATAGATATTTTTCTGTAACTCTCTTGCTTTTTCAATGACCCAGCAGATGTTGGCAATTCGATCTCTGGTTCCTCTCCTTTTCTAAATCCAGCTTGAACATCTTGAAGTTCACGTATTGCTGAAGCCTGGCTTGGAGAATTTTGAGCATTACTTTACTAGCGTGTGAGATGAGTGCAATTGTGTGGTAGTTTGAGCATTCTTTGGGATTGCCTTTCTTAGGGATTGGAATGAAAACTGACCTTTTCCAGTCCTGTGGCCAGTGCTGAGTTTTCCAAATTTGCTGGCATATTGAGTGCAGCACTTTCACAGCATCATCTTTCAGGTTTTGAAATAGCTCAACTGGAATTCCATCACCTCCACTAGCTTTGTTCGTAGCAATACTTTCTAAGGCTCACTTGACTTCACATTCCAGGATGTCTAGCTCTAGGTGAGTGATCACACCATCAAGGCCCTTATGATGTTAATACTATTTTTATTCCCATATAATATTTAAAAAGTTAAGAAAATTGCTCATGGTCACAAAAACAGATATTTCAGGACTTTTGTAGTGGTCCAGTGGTTAAGACTTCGCACTCCCAATGCAGGGGGCTTGGGTTCCATCCTGGTCAGGAAACCAGATCCCACAGGCACAGCTAAGAGTTCACATGCCATGCGAGATCCCATGTGCCACAACTAAGACCCAGCACAGCCAAAATAAATTAAAAAATAAACAAAAAAATCCCCAGGTATTTCTTTCACACTGAAGTAAAAATGACTGATTTTAATCTAGAAGCTTTCCTAACGTTATTTATGGGCTTCCCAGGTGGTACTAGTGGTAAAGAACCCACCTGCCAATGCAGGAGACATGAGAGACACTGATTCAGTCTCTGGGTCGGGGAGATCCCCTGGAGGAGGGCATGGCTCCCCACTCCAGTATTCTTGCCTGAAGAATCCCATGGACAGAGGAGCCTGGTGGGCTATAGTCCATAGGGTCACAAAGAGTCAGACATGACTAAAGTGACTAGCATGCACTCACAGTGTTATTTATATCTTAGGAATTAAAATACAGACAATTGTAAACTCAGAACAATCACAATCATCCTAAATTGTATTGTTATGAAATAAAAAAGTTTTACCTTCATTTACTGCCCACCATGTTTCTTACTTTGAGTAAAGGGACATATACTTAGGATATGACATCGATTTCATCAGAAGCTGAGTTTTCCAACACAGGGTTAAGGAGACTGTTCTTAGCTTTTGAAAGCCTCTTCTGTTTTAGCTTTATAAAAATCAGTTTCTACACATGGACATCCTTTTTGTTTATGAGAACATTTGCATAGCTTGTACTCTGTTTATACTGATGCTTGTAATTTTAAATATGTTCAGGTTGAATTATATGAAGCCAAGTAATAAATTTAAGATGTAAAAAACAATAAGAATTTTTGTGAGCTCTGGACAGACTTATGCAAGAATCGATGAATCTGAAAGCTGAGGTACTTCAGAAACTAAATGTGGAAATATTTTTAAATTGAGACATAAAGATTATGGAAACATACGAATGCATTTTTTTACTCCAAAATTTTTATAACACTTTTGCCTATTAAAAAATTACATTATTCTTGGAATTGATGAGCCTGAGACTCTGGTAATCTT
This sequence comes from Cervus canadensis, assembly GCF_019320065.1. Taxonomy (NCBI): domain Eukaryota; kingdom Metazoa; phylum Chordata; class Mammalia; order Artiodactyla; family Cervidae; genus Cervus; species Cervus canadensis. The sequence goes on along the minus strand of NC_057397.1, from coordinate 62,808,320 downwards.
TATTACATCCTTATTTAACTAATAACTTTTCCTCCAAGTCCATTTCTGCCTATGAAAAATCCACACACTAACCAAAGCCCCTTCTGGTATCAGTAAACCCTCTGCTCACCAATTGGATTTTATTAATTGAACTGTGAAATTTCTGTTTTTATAGGTCACTTTTGACCTATTTTTAGTTGTTGTTGTATTCTTTAGTTGCTAAGTTGTGTCCGACTCTTTTGCAACTCCATAGACTGTAGCCTGCTAGGCTTCTCTGTCCATGGGATTTCCCAGGCAAGAGTACTGGAGTGGGTTGCCATTTCCTTCTTTAGGGGATCTTCCCGACCCAGGAATCAAACCTGGGTCTCCTGCATTGGCAGGCGGATTCTTTACCCCTGAGCCAGTTGGGAATCCCCTGTTTTTAGTTGGAGATCAACAATTTCCTATGACTCAGCCTAACTTCATTTTCCTTTGACCCTCCATGGCCCTCTGTCTATACATATTTTTTTTATTGGAGCATAATTGCTTTACAGTGTTTTGCTAGTTTCTGCTGTACAAAGAAGTGAATCAGCCACATGCCACGTGCTAAGTCGCTTCAGTCATGTCCAACTCTTTGCAACCCTATAGACTGTAGGCTGCCAGGCTCCTCTGTCCATGGGATTCTCCAGGAAAGAATACTGAGTGGGTTGCCATGCCCTCAGGGGATTTTCCCAACCCAGGGATCGAACCTGCATCTCTTACCTCTCCTGCTTTGGCAGGCAGGTGCTTTTCCACCAGTACTGCCTGGGAAGCCCCATATGTTTACATATATCCCCTCCCTTTTGGCCCTCTCTCTGAACCCCTTCCCAACCTACCCATCAAGGTCATCACAGAGCACAGAGCTGAGCTTCCTGTGCTTTATAGCAGGTCCCCACTAGCTATCTGTTTTACACATGGTGGTGTATATATGCAATCCCAATCTCTTAATTTATTGACAATGGCATTTATGTAGAACTGTCTTGTCCAACCAAAGGCTGTAACCCCGCCTTGAGGGCAGGGCCTGCAGCTTGTTCCTCTTTGGGTCGTGCTTGCCCCTTCACGGTGTGGCTTCTGGATGACTGTTTGCCGGAGGATGAAGTTAGAGAAGGCATCGTTGTTGCTCTAACGTCCCACGTCTTCCCTTTCAGCGGTCCACATGTGCAGCATCCTGGAACATAACTGCGCCCACTTCTGCATCAACACTCCGGGCTCGTACGTCTGCAGGTGCAAGCAAGGCTACATCCTCAACTCGGATGAGAAGACCTGCAGAAGTAAGATTGCTTTGCCGATGTGTCTGTTCTGTCCTCCTCAGCTTTCTCACTCTCTCTTCTTTTATCTAGGCCCATTTAATTCACCTGTGACCCCCACTCAGCCAAGTCATTTCCCTAAAGAACAGAAACAAGCTTGTCTAAACCACATATTTTGTGTTGCCCTGCCCCCCACTCTGCCTTCACAGCACTAAGGCCAGAGCTGGGCACACAGTAGGCCATCAGGGAGAGTTTGGAAGATCGCTCCTTCTCAGAAATAGCTTCCTTGGATTCTTGAACTGCTGTCCTTGACTTCTAAGCTGTTCTTTAGGGGGGAACCACTAAAGGGCTTTTTCATCCATGGTTGTTATGAACTGTGCCCTTGTTTCCTAAAGGTGTATGGGGTCTGGCTGCTCACCACCCAAAAAGCCAATAAACAGTCCAGGTTGGTGGAAAAGGGAAGTTTGCTTTATTTCAAATGCTGGCAACTGGGGGTGAGGGGCATGCTGGCAACATCTGTCCAAAGGCCAGCCCCACCAGGGGCAACCAGTGGGGCAAGAGCTTTTATAGATAGAAGGAGAGGGCTACATGCAGAAACAGCACAGTCGGCTCTGACAGTCATCTTCAAATTGGTCATGGGTGGTAGCGTCATCGTGGTCGTTTTACGTACAGGTAATCTTCAGTTCCAGGGTCCATTTGTTCCCATTTCTTTGAGGCCAGTTCTTGGAATTGTGGCAGCTTATGTCATGGGTACAGTCTGATCATCATTCAGTTAACTTCTTCACCCTGGTGTGTTAGTATTTATAAAACAGCTCACAGGATATGGCTCAAAATATTATCTGTAGTCCTTGAGAAGGAACTAAAGGTCCTTGACTATACTTAATGACTATATTATTATTATTTGGTCTCCTTTGACTGTTTTCCTTTGTTTCTGTATTTCTCATTTCCCTGATTAAACTTATTCATTGACCAAAGTTTTCTACAGATAAAAGGCAAGCAGAGGACATGGGGCGGTGGAGGGAGGGGGCAAAGACCATGGGGTCCTGCTCTGTTTCACCCTGAGGAGTTGTTTCTGTATTTTTTTCATCTTCCTTGAAGCATGGATTTAGATTGAGCTATTAATATTGGCTGGGAATGATTATTTAAGTTCTGTTTTAGAAGAGTACAAGAATCTAATTGGTCTGGTGAGGGACGCTTTATAGGTCTCCTAAATAAAAAAGGGCAAACAGATATAAAGTGTTAATAGAATTCACATTCTCTTTTTTTGGCCAAGCCCCCGTACTGGACAATATACTGACATTAGAGCCGCATGAGGTAATCCACCCCTTAGAGGAGAGAATTACGCATACGTTGAGTGTTGTGCCTATACTTTTTTTTTTCAAGTTATAAATAAAGACACTAATAGCCTAGAAAACAACAAGACTTCCTTAGGACATGAGGAAGACCAGCCCACGTGGAGGCAAATAAAACTCAGCAAATCTGACATGTAGGTCATGTAATGCATAATTGTGATTATACTGCATGGCAAGTAATTAAGCCCTAATGGAAAGCAGTTTGCACAAATGGCTGTAATTAGTATCGCGTTTACGGAGCCAAACCACATTTTCCTTTTGTCTTCTCACTTTTCAGCGGGTTGAGAGTGGTTGGCTCAGTGCCTCCCTGCCCCCCAAGATTAGGGAACATCTGAACATCTGCTGGACTCCTCCGGTTGGTGGTCTGTAGAAGCTCAAAGCCCCCAGACTCTGTGAGGCCCCCCTGGGGGAGGGGTCCCTGTATTCTCCAGCCCCTCCCAGAACCGAGGATCCCAGGTTGTTTGTTGAGTGGAGCCTGAATCATCCTGGTCTCCCGCTTGAACCCCTGACCCTTCTTTGGTTTCCACAATGAAAATCACTCGTACTATATGCTCATGGGTTTAATAGAATTTACTGGAGGACTGGGGCAGCTCAGGCAGGGACATCTCACACCGCTCAGCAAACAAGCTAAACATTCCAGACATGCCCCATCTTCTCCGGGAGCCTCCCCCACCCCGGCAGGGTTTCTCTGCAGAGCACTCAGCCTCCCTCCACCTCGCTGACTCCAGTCCTGCGCTTCCCTTCTTTCAGTTCAGTTCAGTCATTCAGTCGTGTCCAACTCTTTGCGACCCCATGGACTGCAGCACGCCAGGCCTCCCTGTCAGTCACCAACTCCTGGAGTTACTCAAACTCATGTCCATTGAGTCGGTGATGCCATCCAGCCACCTCATCCTCTGTCATCCCCCGTCTCCTCCTGCCTTCAATCTTTCCCAGCATCAGGGTCTTTTCCAATGAGTCGGTTCTTGGCATCAGGTGGCCAAAGTATTGGAGGGTCAGGTTCAGCATCAGTCCTTCCAATGAATATTCAGGACTGATTTCCTTTAGGATGGACTGGTTGGATCTCCTTGCAGTCCAAGGGATTCTCAAGAAATTCTTCTCTTTGTCTTCTGCTCCCGTGATCCACTGGGATGCTGGCATCTGCCAGTGTCTGTTTTCCCTGCTCTGGCTTAGTCAATCCAGAGGAATCTTGAGATCAGCAAGTGAAACATAAAAAGTTCTCCCCCTGATGTCATGAGCAGGCCTTCCACACACACCAGGTTTGCCAGCCCCACTGCCTGGTCCCACTTCAAGTTCTGAGGCCCCAAGCTCTCCCGGGTCTAGGGCCTGGGTTCTCTCCGGTTCTGGGGCTGCGGGTGCATCACAGGGCATGATGCAGAAACTGTCTGGGCTTCTGACAGACTGTTCGGGTGGAAGGGCAGGGAGGCCTGAGCCCAGGCCTGAGCCCAGGCGGTGATTCTCAAGCTTCAGTAACGGGGGAAGAGACATCCAGGAAGCTGACCCCTGCCCCCGCCCACCTTCCGCCCCCGGAGATTGACAGTCAGCAGGTCTGGGTGAGACCTTGGCATCTGCATTTGCTATGAACTTCTCCCATCCAAGTACTAACCAGGCCCGACCCTGCTTAGCTTCCGAGATCAGACGAGATCGGGCGCGTTCAGGGTGATGTGGCCGTCGACTGTTGTGAACTTCTTATCTAGGTTGCTGCTGCCATGGTTTGAGATTCCCTGGCTTCAGCCAGCCAAGGCGGTTGGGAGGGAAGGGAGCAGGGTAGGAGGGGAGCAGGGCTCAGCTGTCCCAACTGACTCCGCCCCCGTCCCAACTGACTCCGCCCTCCTGTCCCAGCTGACCCCGCCCCTCATCCCAGCTGACCCCGCCCTCCGGTCACCTGGAAGCAGAGGAACTACCTTTATTGTCAGCGCCAGACTTACCTTAATACACCCAGTCAAAAAGAGCATTTCTCTCTCTCCCAGAAAAAGATCATAATAACGGCTCTTGTTTGCACACCTGAAATTGTACACCAGGGGCCTTGTGGAAAGATCAAGGCCTTCAGAGTCCGCGGACCCGAGTTTCAACCCTGACATTCTAGCTGTATGTCACCCTGAGCTGGTGATTTAAACTCCTTGACTCAGCTCCCTCACCCATAAGATGGGAAGGATGATGACAAACCATCAGTTGATCCTTGTCAGCCCCTGAGTTTGGTCTGGTGGACAGTTCAAAGTTGTGCCGAGGGGAGTCTGGGCCAGACCCTGACCTGTTTCTGGGCTGCTCTCTGCCATCATGGAGAGGAACTCCCCGGGCCTGGAGAGGAATAAGACACAGCCCTTGAGCCTTTAAGATTTGCCAGGCCTTGGGAGGTCCTGGCAGTCCAGTGGTGAAGACTCTGCACTTCCACTTCAGTGGGCATGGGTTCGATCCCTGGTCAGGGAACTAAGATCCTGCAAGCTATGCAGCATGAAAAAAGCCAGAAAAACCTTCTAGAAATGAAATAGTGCCTAAAACATCAATATTCCTTCTCTCTTGAACATACATTCTTGCATAGCAGTCAAATAAATGACCAAGATAACTGCAGCCCAAAGTGATCGCAGCCCCTGCTTAGCTTAGTATGCTACACACAAGGTCAGGACTAACTATAATCACTTACTAAGTGTTTATACCATGTGCCAGGAGCTCTCCTGAGTGTTTTATATTTGTTATCTCATTAATTCTGACATCAAGCTCTTAAAGTAGGTTTAGCATTTCATTTTACAGATAAGGAAAATTAAGGTGCCAGAAAGGTTAGACAGTTTACTCGAGGTCATAGGGCCAGTAATGAGACCAAGCCAGAACCCAAATCCCGTTACGTGTGACTGCATGGTCCTGGCTTTTACCCACCATTTGACGCTTGCCAGCATCACTTGTCCCATGACCCTTGAGGTGGCAGGCAGTCCTGCAGCCAGAAACGCTCCTCCAAGCCCAAGAGGACAGGCAGGTTCAAAGTGCTCACTGATCTCAGAGGAGACTCAGAACCAGTTCACCAGGTCTGACATTCAAATGATTGTCATTCCCCCAAGTTCACTACTAACTCCTGTGATTCTATCATGTACAGGATGATTGTGAGAGGCGATGGCCTTCAAACACGCACATACACACACGCTATAGCTGCCATTTTCTAGTCATACCCTGCCTGTGTGGAGAGAGGAGGTGGACATTGCTGAGTCATAGGTTCTTCAAGTGGAAACAGACCTTGTCTATCAGACTATTAGCGTCCTTTCCCCCTTAGCCCAGGAATTCTGTTTCTCCCTGGCGTCCCAGAGTGATGGTGCATATCCGTCCATCATCACCCATCTGGAACACAGATCATTACAAAGCACCCATATCCCACCTCCAAGGTAGCTTGGGTCAGTGGTTGAGCTGAAATCCTACTCTTTATAATTCCCACCTTTGATCCTATTTCTGAAGGATCATATGCTGAAGTACATGGCCAACTGAAGCCATATACTAAAAAATTTATTTCCTTTTCCAGCTAAAAAGAGAAGCCCTTTGATTACTGAAGAGTGTAATCCACCTCCCCCTCATTTAATTTTCTCTTTTTCAGGGGAAGCATGAACACATCTTTAGATGACCTGGATTTGGGTCTCTTCATTGTCCAAACAACCCTCTTTTGGACACCAGTTAGTCAGTGTCTCAAAATGTGCCCCTTCATTTAAAGACCAGATCAAGTACATTAAATAATTTTACATTTAACATTTTGCCCATACCATATGAGCTGTTTGGAATGTACTGGAGGCAACACTGTAAGATTCTTCGGTCCTCCAAAAAGTCTTTCCCATCCAAAACCATAAGATATACATAAAAGCATTACCAAGAGCACAGCCCATATGGGCTCAATAGAAGTTTATGTTCTTCTCTTTCCCCATTTAAAAATGTGAGGGGGAGTTGGCATCCTCGTGAAGTGCGTCAGTCTTCATATATCTCTTTTCCTCCACCATTCCCCTACCCTTGAATTCTTTTCCCACTAACAAGAAAAAACTTTATCTTGTTTAGTTTTAAAAAATAAGGAATTTTCCCTTTTTTTGTCTCCCTTCTGACATATTTAATCTGTCTGGAAGAATAATGAAAATGCAACACTTAGAAAACTTCACTTGGCAAGAAAATGTAAACTTTCTTGTCCAGCTTTCTCATCTTTTCTCAAGAAACATGTCAAATGCATTTTACAGTTTTATTGTTCAGATATGTTCCTGAGATTATTTTCCCAAGTTATATAAGCAATTTAATAGCTTTTATATTACAGTTTAATCAAAGGACATGATCCCTTTGATGTGACAGAGAAACAGCCACATTATTAAAAAGGGAAAATAAAGCAATAACCAACATTCCTCATGAATGTGAATGCAAAAATTCTTAAAAACTTCTCAAATAGAATCTGTATATATAATATAATCAAGACCAAGTAGGATTTATCACAAATGTTGGTTAACATTCAAGGTTATCATTCAAAAATCAATAAATAAGGCTTCCCTGGTTGCTAAGTAGTAAAAAATCTGCCTGTCGGTGCAGGAGACATGGGTTCCATCCCTGATCTGTGCCACAGAGCAACTAAGCCTGTGTGCCACAACTATTGATCCTGTGCCCTAGAGCCCAAGAGGTGCAACTATGGAGCCCACATACTGAAACTACTGAAGCCTGCGTGCCCTAGCGCCCGTGTTCTGCAACAAGAGAAGCCACCGCAACGAGAAGCGCAAGCACTGCAACTAGAGAGTAGTCCCGCTCACCACAATTAGAGAAAAGCCTGTGCAGCAACAAAGACCCAGTATAGCCAAAAACAAAGTTTTTTAAAAAATCAATTAATATATGATTGATACTCTACATAAACATTTGTAAGCATGCCACCAGAAAACTGCTAGAACTCATTAACAAATTTGGTAAAGTTTCAGGATACAAAATCAATATACAGAAATCTGTTGCATTTCTATACACTAACAACAAAATATCAGAAAGAGAAATTAAGGAAAAAGCCCATTTACCATTGCATCAAAAAGAATAAAATACCTAGGAATAAACCTAGTTAAGGAGGTAAAAGACCTGTACTTGGAAACTGTAAGACACTGATTAAAGAAATTGAAGGTAGGACGTTCTTTAGCAGTCTAGTGGTTAAGACTTTGCACCTCACTGCAGAGGGTGCAGGTTCAGTCTCTTGTTAGGGAAGTGGGATCCCACGTGCATGTGTCACAGCCAAAAAAATAAAGTTGACGATGACACACATAGTTGGAAAGATATACTATGTTCTTGTATTGGAAGAATTAATGTTAAAATAACCATACTATTCAAGGCAATCTACAGATTTAATGCAATTCCTATTAAAATACCAATGGCATTTTTAAAATAGAACTAAAACAAATAATTTTAAAATTTGTATAGAAACACAAAAGACCATCAATAGTCAAACAATCTTGAAAAAGAAGAAAAGAACTAGAGGAATTATACTCCCTGGTTTAAGACTATGTTACAAAGCTATAGGAATTAGAACAGTATGTAATGTCTCTCTTTGTCTCATACACACACACACAGATACACCACACAGACTGATGGAACAGAATAGATAGCCCAGAAATAAACCCATGTACTTATGGTCAGTTAATCTATGAAAGAGGAGATGAGAATATACAGTGGAGAAAAAGGGTCTCTTCTAAGTGGTGCTGGGAAAACTGGACATCTACATGTAAAAGAATGAAATTAAAACATTCTATAACACAGCATACAAAAATAAATGCAAAATGGATTAAAGACCTAAATGTTAGATCAGAACCACAAAACTCCTAGAGGAAAACATAGGCAGAACATAAAGCATAGCAATTTTTTTTTTTTTATTTTGGATCTGTCTCCTAAAGAAAATAAAAGCAAAAATAAACAAATGGGATCTAATTCAACTTATAAGTTTTGTACAGATAAAGAAAAGACAAAACAAAAAGACAACCTTCAGAATGGGAGTAAATATTTGCAAATGATATGACTGATAAGGGGTTACTATCTAAAATATATAAACAGCTCATGCAACTCAACATCAAAACAAACAAACAACCCAACTGAAAAAAAAAATGGGCAGAAGACCTGAATAGATATTTTTCCAGAAAGGACACCCAGATGGCAAACAGGCACATGAAAAGATGCCCAGCATTGCTAATCATCAGGGAAATGTAAGTCAAATTCACATTGAGATATCATCTCATATCTGTCAGAATGTCTATCATCAAAAAAGAAAAAGAAAAAAAAAAAAAAAGAAAGAAAAAGAAAAAAAAAACCCACAAATAACAAACGTTGGCGAGGATGTGGGGGAAAAAGAATCCTCACACACTGTTAGTGTAGCCACTGTGGAAAACAGTATAGAGGGTTCTCAAAAAACTAAAAGCAGAACTATATATGATCCAGCAATTCCACTCCTGGGTATATATTTGAAAGAAACAAAAATACTAATTCAAAAAGATATATGCATTCTGTTTTTCATAGCAGTATTATTTACAGTTGCCAAGATATGGAAGCAACCTAAATGTCCATCAGCAGATGAATGAATAAAGAAAATGGGGTATACATATACAGTGGAATACTACTCAGCCATAAAAAGGATTAAATCTTACCATTTGCCACAACATGAATGGACCTGGAGGCTTTTATGCTAAGTGAAATAAGCCAGACAGAGATAGACAAATACTGGATGATACCACTGGATGATGCAACAAACTAGTGAATATAATAAGAAAAGGAACAGACTCACAGGTATAAAGAACACATTAGTGGTTACCCATGGGGTGAGGGAAAGGGGAGGGGTAAATGGGGATAGGAGATTAAGGGATACAAACTATCGTGTATAAAATAAACTGCAAGGATATATTGCACAACACAGGGAATATAACCAATATTTTATAACTTTAAAAATTGTGAATCACTATATTGTATACTTGTACATATTGACTATACTTACACAATATTGACTATACTTCAATAAAAATTAATATAATTTAATTTACCATATTAATAGCCTAAAAAATTGTAAAATCATAAGATCATTTCAATAGATGTCCAAAAATCACTGGACAATACCCAATGTTCATTCATGATTAAAAAAAACTCTCAATAAACTAGAAAGAAAAGGGAAATTCCTCAATCTGATAAACAGCATATATGAAAAGACCTAGAGTTAATATCTTGGAAAATATCATGATGCTGGAAAAGATTGAGGGCAGGAGGAGAACGGGGCAACAGAGGATGAGATGGTTGGATGGCATCGTCGACTCAATGGACATGAGTTTGAGCAAACTCCAGGAGACAGTGAAGGATAGGGAAGCCTGGCGTGCTACAGTCCATGCGGTCACAAAGAGTCAGACATGACTGAGGGACTGAACAACAAGAGTTAACGTCATACCCAAGAGTAAAAGATTAAGTGCTTTCCTTTTAAGATAAGGAACAAGAAAGTATGTCCATTGCCATACTTCCATTCAATGTTGGACTGGATGTTTTAACTGATATAATAATGAAATAAAAAGAAATTAGAAATTAATACAGATTGGAAAGGAAAAAGTAAAACTGTTTTTACAGACTATGTGACTGCATATGTAGAAAAGCTGATAGAATCTTCAAAAATCTCTAAAATTAATGAATGAATTCAGCAAGGTTGCAAGATAAAAAGTCAATATACAAAATTATTTGATTGTATTTTTTTAATTTATTTGTTTTAATTGGAGGTTAATTACTTTACAATATTGTAGTGAGTTTTGCCACACATTGACATGAATCAGCCATGGGTGTACATGTGTTCCCCATCCTGAACCCCCCTTCCCACCTCCCTCCCCATCCCATCCCTTAGGGTCATCCCAGTGCACCAGCCCTGAGCACCCTGTCTCATGCATCGAACCTGGACTGACAATCTGTTTCACATGTGATAACATACATGTTTCAATGCTATTCTCTCATTATTATATACTGCAACAAAAGCCTGAAATAGACATTTAAAAAGTTTTACACTGGTATAAGAAATACAGAAATTAGAGATTAATTAGAAAAACATGACATGATCTATACATTGACAAATACAAATGATGTCTGCAGTAATTAAAGAAGACCTAAAGAAATGGAAAGATCAGCAAATCATCAAATAGAAGACTTACTATTGCTTAGATGTCAATCCTTTCTAAAATGATCTATAGATTCAAAGCAATCCCTATCAAAATCCTAGCAGATATTTTTGAGTAGAAACTGATGACCTGATTCTAAAATATAGATGAAAATTTTAAAAAACCAATTGAATAGTCAAATACAATAAATTCTTATTACTCACAATAACACTGAACTAGTGATTACTGGATTATGGTTCCTAGAGGAAATATAGGGTTAGTTTCCTGCAAGCCTCTGACCACAATATTTCACAAATCAATACAGAACCTTATTTTATGGGTGTTTCTGTTTAAAGACACCTTATCGAGTATATATTGTTGATTTATTAATATTGAACTTACAGCCAACAGCACTGTTTGTTACTCACGCCTGAATGAAGCTCATCTAACATCTTTCCTCCCTAAGGCACATCATGGCCTTCTTGCCTTAGGAACACCAGATAGCACTTCAACACTACTCGTAGGGGCCATTTTAAACATTGAAGTCACCAATAGACAGCACAAAAATACTAAAATTATGACTTTAAATAGAACACAAAAAAGATATTTGTCTATAGCGTGAGTGCCAGAACAAGAAGGCAGAGCACTGTTTGTTTGACTCTCACTAGGAAAGTGCCGTGGCTCAATTTTTCACCACTCTGCACAGATCCATGCATGGCCATGAAAATGCTCAAGTATTGATTCTAGGTTCCAAGTACATTTTATAAAGTAGGCAAATTGGCAAGTATGGAATCTGCAAGTAATGAGAATCAAGTAAAACTTCGAGAAAAATAAAGTTGGAGGGGTCAAATTATCTTAAGGCTGACTATAAAGCAATTGTAATCAAAGCAGTGTGGACATCACTGGCATGTAACAGTGGACATCACTGGCACAGAATATAGTCCAGAAATAGACCCACACATTTATGGTGAAATAATTTTTGGCAAACATACCAAGGCAATTCACAGGAAAAGAATAATGTCATCAACTAATAGTGTTACAACAATTAGATTGCCATGGGTAAAAAAATGGACCTTGACCTTACCTCATACCATTTACAAAAATTTATTTAAAACTGATTTCAAATGTTAATATAAAGGAGAAACATATAAATGTCTAGATTAAAATGTAGGGAAAAAATTGATGACCCTGGGTTTGGCAAGGATTTTTTAAATAGGGCACAGAACACAAAAGAGAAACTCAATAAATTGAACATTATCAAAATTAAAATATTTGCTCTGCAAAATACAGTGCTACTAAACTGAAAAGGCAAATCACAGACTGAAATTAAATATATCCAACAAAGGACCTTAGAATTTATAAAGAATTCTTATAACTCTATAATAAGAAAATAAACAGCCCAGTCAAAATGGGCAAAAGATTTGAATAGACACTAAACCAAAGAAGATTTATAAAGAAGAGATGCTCAACCTTATTACTCACTAAGAAAATACAAATTAAAGCTATAACAAGATACCTCCACTCTACTTTCACTAGATTGAATACATTTTAAAATATTGACCATGTCAAGTAATGGCAGAGTTGGGAACAGAATTATCATTTTTTCCTGGTAGGAAGATAAAATGGTTCAATCACTTTGGGAAGACAGATTAGAAGTTTCTTACAAAATTGAATATGTACTTAACCATGATATCGAACCATTCCACTTTTACGTATTTACTCAAAAGAAATTAAAGTTTATGTTCAAACCAAGGTTTGAGCACAAATGTTTACTTGTAATAAGCTAAAACTGGAAACAACTCAAATCAAATCAAAACAACTCAAATCATCAACAGGTGAACTGGTAACAAATTGTGAGATATGCATACAATGTTAATACTACTGGGCAATGAAAAGAATGAACTACTGACACATGTTGGAGAAGGAAATGGCACTCCAGTATTCTTGCCTGGAAAATTCCATGGACAGAGGAGCTTGGCAGGCTACAGTCCATGGGGTTGCCACAAAGAGTCAGACACAACTGAGCGAATGAGCACAGCCCATTGACACATGCAGCAGGCTGGATGAATGTCAAAATAGCCCTGCTGAATGAAAGAAACAAGAGCAGAAAACCAGTACATATTAAAGGATTCCATTTATATGAAATTTTAGAAAATGGTAACTACTCTGTGTGATAGAAATCAGCAGATGAGTGGCTGCCTGGGGCCAGGGGGAGGGATGGGGCAGGTGGAGGGGTTATCCACGGCAACTAGGAAACTGGGGATCTGGAGGTGATGGGTATGTTATCTTGATTATGGTGATGATATGTTGCTATGTGAAATTTATCAGATTGTATACATTAAATATGTGTAGTTTATGGTATAGTTTATATACACACACACATACACACAGAGCAATGTGGTTTTGGAAGGTAAGTGGTACTGAGACGGAAGACTGCAAGAGAAGAGATCAGAGAGTCATGGAACAATCAGAGGTTGGGGAGGAAGGGTTTTTCCAGCAAGTCGAAGAAGAGGAGAGAACTGCAGGGCTTGTGGTCTTTGGAGGATGCTAACTAGAACAGACTGCTTGTTTGGAAGAGCATGTTTGGGGTATTAGTGGGGGATGAGAAAAGGAATTTAAGCTGGAACAAATTATGGGGTGATTTGATTTCTCAAGCTGACTTCCAGCTGCGGTCTTTGGTGGATAGAGGGGCTGAACACAGGGTGTCAGGGGGAAAACCACGTTTTAGGACATTGACCCTGGCAGTAATACATAATACAGTATTAGATTTAGGTAGAGAATGGGTGCAGAAATACCATCGACCTATCCCCTCACTCATTCATTTGTTCATTCAGTACTTATTCATTCCCCTCTAGGGGCCAGGCACTCTGGTGGGGTGTGGGAGAGGAATACGTGTGTCTCTCATATGTTGGAGATCCAAGGAACACTCAGATATTGGCTTCCCTGGTGCCCTGCGCGTGCGGAGCAGAAGGCGGACGATGCAATCAGTTTACAATTCAAATCAGTTCAATCAATTCAGCACTTATGTATGCCCGTGGAATTAATTAGATCATAGCAATAATCCCCACCCAGGGGAAGAGTTTATGACCTAAGATGGGGAATGGCGGGTGAGGGGTGTTTGATAACTTTAGTTATCAGAGAGGAAACCTGGTTTTGCCGGGGAAAGCAAGAGCGAGTCTGGGCAAGAGCCCACACACGTGGTTGGGTGCAGCTGGAGATGGGGGTGAGAGTTCAAGGAAAATGCCTGGCTGGATACGCTTGGGGTGGTCACTGGCCCTGAAAATGCATGGAATCTTGGAGGGAGAGAGGGAGTGCGGAAAGAGGAGGTCAGGGTCTCAGCTTTGGGGCAGCCCACAGAGCGCAGAACAAGTGCGAGAAGGAGCAGACTGCGCACGCGCACACGAGCCGGCGGCTTTGTGGGGGCGGGGCGGGGGCTTGCTGGGAATGTAAATTCCCACGCGGTACCTATCCCAGACCTACGGAATCAGGGACTCCAGGGGTGTGGCCCAGGAGGATGTGTTTTAACAAGCCCTCCTGGGAATTCTGATCTTAAACTCGAGTTTGAAAACCACTGACCCAGCTGTTTTAAGCTAGATCACTCCCTGAGAGATGGCTGCTCCGTAGGGAGTTCATAATGAGAACGGGATGCTGTGATTGACAGCCGTTTAGAAATTGTAAAGCGCTCAGCAAGACTAGGGCCTTATTCGTTCACGCTTATTTCTGACTTCGATCAACCTCATTCGGTCAGATACACTTATGTTTTCAGGCTTTGTTTTGGGGCTTCTCCTCTTTTTTCCCCTCTCAAACGGAAACTAAAATCTCAGTTCGTGAATAGGATAACTGATTGAAAAAGCATGAAGCTTGGGGGGAGGAGGGATGCGAGCAAGGCACAGCTGGAGTTTGCCCGAAAGGACAGGTTTGTTTTTGTGGGTGACATTGGCTTGCTTTTGTTTCTTCCAGCGTGGAAGCACAAGGCTGATGACTCACATTAACTGCTGAAAGTCTTTAAATTCAAACTGCAGCTGTCAAAATACGATTAGGGCTTTCAGACATAATGAAAGAAGGGGGATAGTCCCTAAAAATGCAGGCTTAGTTTTCTCAGGCTTTTGCAGAGTCCCAGCTCCAAGTGAGCTTTCGGGTTGGAGCAGGCAGAGATCCCATTTTTTCCCAGCAGAGAGAAATAGCAACTCTAATAATACATTTCTCTTCTCTCTCGCTGTGATAAATAATTTCTGATTTCTCCATCTCAGGCTCAATAGAAGCATGTGTGCATGCTAAGTCGCTTCACTCGTGTCTGACTCTGTGTGACCCAAGAGACTGTAGCCTGCCAGGCTCTTCTGACCATGGGCTTCTCCAGGCAAGAATACTGCAGGGGTTGCCATGCCCTCCTCCAGGGGATCTTCCCAACCCAGAGATTGAACCCTTGTCTCTTACATCTCCTGCATTTGCAGGCAGGTTCTTTACCATGAAAGTGGAGTGTGTCTTTAAAGGTGTTCATTTTGCTTTAACTCTGAAGGAGAGATTAGACTGTCACTGGTGTCAATAGCATGCCATGTGGCTTGTCTAAAATTCTGAAAAGTCAGTAAAAACCCTTTGATTTCATCTAGGATGATGTCAGCCGCAACCGGCACAGTCTTTGTCCCATGCTCCTTTCTTGTCCAGGGTAACCAGATGAAAGTTTTCCAAGTTCTCCGGGCTGAGGCACTGTGCCAGGCTTTCAAGATCACACATGGAGGAAGGCCCTTAAATCTAGAATGCCTGTGAGCCTCAGGGGAAACACCACGGATGGATGTGAGCACAGCCCTGGGACTCTTAGTTATCAAATCCTCCCTGATTTATTTCATCGGGGAGACCGAGCAGATGCAGTTTACATCCCTCCTGAAACTCTCCAGGAAGAGAAGCAAGCAGATTTTGCTGACTGTCAGCCATGTACTAACACATGTCTTCTAGCAAGGCATTGTTTGAATTTGTTGAGATCTTTTGCTGTAAAATTCAAAATTGCCTACTTTGCTGTATCAGATCAAGTCAGCCTAGAACGCACAAACCAAAACTTAGCCACAGATACACTGATGTTGTTTAAAGTGATCTGAATCTAGTGTCCACATGTGGGGGGTTTCACAGGCACCCAATAAAGTGATACTGTATTAGAATTGTGATATAGGCAAAATCTGGTTGGTGTCATCTCTTCTCCATGCTTAGCTAGACCTGTACTACTAAGACATTTGGCACTAGTGGTAAATAACCCGCCCACTAGTGCAGGAGATGCAAGAGATGCAGGTTCGATCCCTGGATCGGGATGATTCCCCTAGCATAGGAAATGGCAACCTACTCCAGTAATCTTGCCTGGGAAACCCCATGGTCAGAGGAGCCCAGGGTCTGCAGTCCATGGAGCTATAAAGAGCTGGACATGACCAAGTACAAGAAAAAAGGAAGCTTGTATTTGCTGAGTACCTACTATCTCTTAGGCACTTTATCATATATATTATCTCATTTAACCCTGCAATAAGATGTTTTCTCTACTTAATTATTTAACCTCTATGAAAAGTCAGTCTCACAGAAATCACTTATGTGAAGTCACACAGGTTACCTCGCTGAAGCCAGGTCTGACTCCAAAGGCAATATTCTTTTCATTCTATCTGATCGCCTCCCTTGTACCCTATGTAAAGAAACATGGGACTTCCCTGGTGGTCCAGTGGCTAAGACTCTGCACTCCCAATGCAGGGGGCCCAGGTTTGATCCTGGTTGAGGGAACTAGATCCCCCATGCCACAACTAAAGACCTGGTGCAGTCAAATAAATAAAGATTTTCTTAAAAAAAGAAGAAGAAACATAACTGCCTCTTATCTCCTTCTCCAAGATTCAGTCCTCCTGACCCCTGTTTTTTCATATTACCTCCCTCAGGTCATGGTATATAGTAATCTTTTCTGTGAGATGGCCTTCTGACCACACTATGTAAAACAGAAGCTCCTTTCACTCCATACTCCAACTGCTCTGTCCTGCTTTTGTTCCACAGTACTTCTAAGATCTAAGTAATATATGGTTTAAGCTGTTTATGTTACATCTGGCCGCTGTCCATGGTATGCTAGTAAATGTTTAACAACCAGATCTCCAAGGGGAAAATACCCAATTTGTAATGTTCACCAATTCCTGTGGTGTCAATACTGCCACCATGGCTGATTTCACGCTACCCACTTGGCCTTGCTGAATGCAGAGTTGGGAAGAGGTAGGCACGGTCTGTCAATGTGAGTCAGCAGGAGCCGGCTTTCCACTCGAATATCAACTCCATGGCAAGAGGGATCGATTGATTTTTTTAAATCGAGGGATCGATTGTTTCATTCACTGTTGTTTTCCCAGCATTTTGAACAATTTGATGAATGATTGAATTTAGTCATTCAAATATATTTTAAAAAATCGACCACAGGCCAAACACCAGGCAAGTTATTTGAGCTGGAGGGCTGAACAGGACAAGCACTGGCTTCACAGGGCAGGGGAAGTAGATGTTAAAGTATCAATTGCAAATTAAGTGTTATGTTGTAACTGTGGTAAGGGAAACTATGACAGGGAACTTGACCTCTAACAGGGAGTGGTCAGATAAGAGCCCTCCACCCCTGAGTACTCCAGGCTGGCTACTGTCAAGTCCGTTCAACACACATCCACCAAGCACCTGCTGTGTGAAGCATGTGGTATCACAGGTACCCTGAGAACCACCAAGACTTACCCTGTGCCCCTCAGAGCCTACAGCCTGGGTAAGAATGATGTTGGAGGAAAGCCTGACAACCCCATGTTTCAGGTGTTGGGTCCATTCATCCATTCACAAGCACTTGATGAGCGCCTGTCGTGTGCCAGGCAGTGTGGTAGGCATCAGGGATGTAGGAGACAGCAAGACAGCTGTTTCCTTAGCTGTGAGGATTCCAGTGTCTGCAGCTGTGGCTGGCTCCCTGATGTCATTGTCCTCTGCTGGGAGAGGAATATCTCTTGCCGGGGACAAGGAGAAGAGTTTTGTTCCCATCTCACTCATCTTCCCAGGACCCAGGACCCCATACCTAGTAGAGGAGATATTGTAGGACTCTAGGACCTCCCTGTTGGGAGGCAGCGGGGAAGGGACTCTGTCACTGTTTGTTCAGCAGATGAACACTTATGGGGCACCATCTCCATGCACTAGGACACTGGGGAAGCAAACTGAGTCATACCAGCTCACATTCCCGTGTGGCCGTCAGACTTGTGATCAGGTCCTTCTAATACTGTGGGATAAATACTGTGACTAAGTTTTGGTTTGTGAGTTCAAAGTGCCTACTGTGGGATAATACTGTGGGATAAATGCTTAAGTGTTCTAGCGGAGCCATGTGTAGAGAGCTCGAGGAGCCCAGAGGAAGGAAACTTGAAGCCCCGCCAACCGGAGAAGGCTTCCTGCAGGAGGTGACATCAGATTGAAGTCAGTAGTCATGAGTGGGAGTCATGGGGTAGAGAAGGCTTGAAAGGGTAATGGGAACTCTGAATTTAGTGCTTTTCCCACCCCCCACAGTTTTATCATCCTTCACTGAAATCCTCTCAGGCTGTGAGAAAAAGAAGTGCTGTTTTTCTAAAGAATAAAGAATCATCCAAAAACATCTGTATTTGTTTCCAATGAAAGCGCCCACTGCCAGAAAAACAACAAAGTTGTTTTGTCAGAACCTAGTCTGTATTTATTCCTTTGTCTTTGTTTAATTAAGTTAATCCCTCAATGGTTTCCTTTGGGACAGGACAGATCCACTAGTGGCCATAAATCCCCAACGTTCTAAAAACAGTATGAAAGGCCCGAGGCCAACTGGCAGGCCTGCTGTTTGTGGGATGTTCTTCTGGAATGCAAGCCATGATCCTCCTGTTCCTACCACACTCTGCACCCTCACGTAGCGTCCAGGGTCTTTCAGACACTTGGAGAGAGGTCCAAGGACAGCAAAAGAAGGAAAAAAAAAAATCAAGATTTGTTTAAAAGAAGAATGTGAGCCTGGAGACAGTTGATGAAGGCTGACGCTTGTGTCTTTCCCCGGATGAATATGAGGACTTTTTACCTGGGAGTTTCAATGACTCTCAACCTGGCTGCACACTGGGGTTGCCTGGGAGCTTCAGGAACACTGTTGCCTGCACTCCGGCCCCTGCTATCTGACTCAAGGTGGTGAGCTGGGCATCAGGATTTTCCAAAGGCCCCCAGATGGTTCTGGTGGACCGCCGAGGTGGTGCACTGCTGCTCTGATGGACGGGACCCTGCAGGGCTTCACGGACCCTTCACCCTTCACGTGAAGCAGGGCTTCACGGCTATCCCTTCCTGGAAGGAAGGAGCACCTCATGACCTCTCTACCTACCCTGTGGGGGGATGTCCTGGGGGAGAAATGGTTATTGCTTCAAGATCTTGGTTCACTGCTTTTATACAATCCACATTTTTCAACCTATTTCACTTGGGATTGGGAACTGGGTGCAGAGGGATAGATGTAGTTCAGGCTACTATGTCTGTGTGCTAAGTCGCTTCAGTCGTGTCTGACTCTTTGCAACCCTATGAACCATAGCCCATCAGGCTCCTCTGTCCATGGGGTTCGCCAGACAAGAATACTAGAGTTGCCATTTCCTTCTCCAGGGGATCTTCCCCTCCCAGGGATCAAACCTGGGTCTCTTTCATCTTCTGCATTGGCAGGGTTTACTGCTTTTCAAATGCTTCTTTCAAAGGGGTTCTCTTGTAACACTGATTTTTTTTTCATTATTATAAAAGCTCTTGGTATAACCTCTTGTTAGAAAATTCAAAAACAGGTAATTATAAATAACAGAAAAAAAGGACACTCTCTCCTCTCCTTGGTAAACACTGTTGTTAGGCAGGGTTCCTACCGGACACAGAGAAGAGGCATCGCAACTGTGGGAGCTGAGAAGGGGGACCCGGGTGGAGAAGTCCCCACCCCACCTTCAGAGATGGGATTGGGACTTGGAGGGTGGCTGTCCCAGTGTACTGGGCTGTCATTGTCCCGCCATCAGGAGTTTCTGCAGGGACGCTCCCCTCCTGATTAGGGAGCCTGGCGAGGGAGACACAGTAAATACGTCAGCACGTAAATGCCTATGTAATTAACATGGTGATACATGCCAGGAAGGGCTTCCCAGGTGGTTCAGTGATGAAGAATCCACCTGCCGATGCAGGAGCCATGGGTTCCAACCGTGGGTCAGGAAGATCCGCTGGAGTAGGAAATAGCATCCCACTCCAGTATTCTTGCCTGGAAAATTCCACAGACAGAGGAACCTGGCGGGCTGCAGTCCATGGGGTCGCAAAGAGCCGGACACGACCGAGTGACTAAGCACGCATGCACACACACGCCAGGAGGGAAAAGTCATAAGTGCACAGACAAGCGCTGACAGCCGGTGGGCGTGGCCAACAGCTCTGACGGACAGCGGAAGGTTCTCAGGGCAAGAAGTTGACTTTCCCATCCGCACACACGCAAACCAAAGCGACTTTGGCATGGAATTCAGAAAACTACCACTTTGTTCCCAAAGAAGTGGCTTTCATTTATCCGTACACTAAATCCTTTCGATTTCCCAGTTCTAAAATAGACTGTGATGCCACCAAACTTACTCTTCCACAGCACAAGTCAGGGGAAACGGCCCATCTCCCTTCCTGAGACGTTCACCTTGAGTGGTCCCCAGTGGTTGGTCCCCCTCAGTGGTCCCCTGATGAGCACGGTTGACACCAGGCAGGCTGCTCCCAGGTCCTCTGCCTTCCCAGGTCATTTGTTCCTTCCGACACGCGCTCCTGCTGCTTCCCTTGGAATTCCCAGAATGGGGGTCAGCTCCCTTGTCTGTCCTGCTTATTCCTCCACTTCTGCACGGTTACTGTCCCCTCAGCTCCCGGTGGATCCTCTTCCTTTCCTTCGTGTCTCTTGCTTGCCTGCCAGCCTCTTCTGATTGATCCAGCTTGGGCTGGCCGTAATCCATCCCCGTTCTGAACTCCCATTGTATTGGCAGCACCTCTCTTGTGGATTTCTAGCATGTTCTATTTTGTATTTTAGTTATTTAGGGTGCATCTGATAGCTACTCTGGCTTTCCCAATCCTCAAACGGGGCTAGTTTTTCCCACATGAATGACTTTTGCATTCACTGTTCTTTCAGTCAGAAACGCTCACACATATATGTATGTTGGTGGTGGTTGTTTAGTCACTAAGTTGTGTCTGACTCTTGCGACCCCATGGATTGTAGTCCACCAGGATCCTCTGTCCGTGGGATTTCCCAGGCAAGAATACTGGAATAGGTTCCCAATTCCTTCTCCAAGGGATCTTCCTGACCCAGGGATCAAACCAGTGTCTCCTGCAATCCAGGCAGTCTCCTGCATTGCAAGTGGATTCTTTATTGCTGAGCCACAAGGGAAGCCTATACATATATATATATATATATTAGTTTAGTTTCAGGTATGCAATATAGTGATTCAGTATTTTACATTTCCACTGTATATGTTATGCAACAATCACCACAGTAAGTCCAGTTATGATTTGTCACCATACTAAGTTGTTACAATATTGCCTATTATATTCCCTATGTGTATATTACGTCCCAGTGGCTTATTTATTTTATAGCTGGAAATGTGTACCTCTTAATCCCCTTCACTGATGCATATCCCCAACCTGCACCTTCTGGCAACCACCAGTTTGTTCTCTATATCCATGAATCTGTTTCTGTTTTGTTATGTTAGTTCATTTGTTTTTTAGAGTCCACATATGAGTGAGATCATACAGTATTTGTCTTTCTCTGTCTGATTTATTTCACTTAGCATAATACCCTCAGGGTTCATCCATGTTGTTATAAATGGCAAAATTTCATTCTTTTCTATGGCTGAGTAACGTTTCATTGACTATGTGTAGCACATCTTTATCCATTCATCTGTTGATGGGCACTTAGGTTGCGGCCATATCTTGGCTATTGTAAATAATGCTGCAATGAACATAGGGGTGCATATATCTTTTTGAATTAGTGTTTTTGTTTTCTTTGGATAAGTTCCACTTCTGGGTTTTATCAGAAATGTTCTTCCTAGAACTTCACCTTCCTAACCCTCAGAATACAAGCTGCGTGGTGGCAGGAGCCCCTTTGTTTGGTTCACACTACACCCCCAGTGCCTGGGGCAGAGTAGGTGCTTTGTTGATTCAATAAGTGAAAAGTATCTGATGATTCTGATTTTTCTTGTATCTCTGGCTTAGGCTTGTAATTAACTGTAACTTTTGTCATTCTTCAATTATTCACTATGATTTTTGCATGTGCTGAAGTTTCTCCTGATTATTGTTATTTTCCCTATATTTGGATCCATGGGAAATATCAGTTGGATTTCCCAATTAAAAATATAAGATAGAAGTAAGATAGGTAAACAGAGGAATTTGCATCTATAATTTTTTCATCTACTTCATTGATTTGGGAGTGAAAATAATTCTTTTAGCATTTTAAAACCAGAATCCTTCTTTGTGGACCTAAATGTTTTTTAATCTTATGATGTAGCTTTTATTTTTTTTTAAATTAATGCATTTCATAGAGGTGATAAATATGTCAGCTTTTATCTTTTATCAATTTGATATTTTATATTTATCTAAAAGTGTAATAAACTATAAAACTCAAAGACCTAGGAGGTTACATTAAAGCGTAGTCATTGGATTCAGGGATTAATCAAACTTTCTAGTGAATTAAGTTTTTACCATAGCTGTCACAGTGATAACTTTTAACAAGAGGAAAAACATTCAAACCCTTTAATGCTCTCTGATTTTCTCGAACTTTTATGGTAAAGTCACTGGAAGAGCTAGTTATGAAACCAAGTCATTATCCTTGCTGAGAAATATTGTCATCACGTCAGCCAGTTTCTTCAAAGGAGAGACTGAGTCGATGAAGGATTAAAAATGCCTTTAAACCTTTCATCCTCTGATATATTCTTAGTTCTTTGGCAGTAAATGCACTACTGTGAATGTATTCTTACATTGCATTTGAATAAAGAGCCAGAGCTCAGCACCTTGTGGACACATAATAAATATTTGACTAGAATAACATTGTTAATCACCACAGAGGAGCCTGGTGGGCTTCAATCCATGGGGTCACAAAGAGTCAGAAGTGACTGCATGACTTTCTCTTCACTTCACTTCATACCATACATTAATTTCTCCCTATCTTTGTTATTTCTACCTAAATTCTTCTGGCTTCCCGTTTTCCTCCTTTATTACTGGGATGCATAAGTAGAGCACAAAGAGGATTTTCAAACATCCTTCTGATAGAGAAATGGAATGAAGGAAAGTATGTCCAAAGAGACCAATGCAGACTTGAGAATAAGGAACTCTTCCAGACCTGCCATGTTTTTGGTGGAGTGGCAGGTCTTTTCACTGTGCTCTCTCCCAGCTTCTGCAAAATGTCAAAGACAGCGCCAGATGATCTTGCTGAGACTGTGTACCATAGGTGTGTACATTGGTGAGACTGATTACAAAGCCTTTAGGTTCTCAGAGAATACGAATGGTACTTGATGTGGACAAGCACAAAGGCCTGCTCATGATAACTTCGGTCCTCAAGAACCATCCGTCACTCTCTTTGACGTGAGAAAAATACAGGTTGATGTTAATTTAAAATTTTCTAATGTATTTAATAGAGAAGAAAAATTCCAACTTTGAAAAATATGCTTTTATATACGCATAGGTTCCTGTGTGTGCTCAGTCGCATCTGACTCTTTGTGACCTTGTGGACTGTAACCCACCAGGCTCCTCTATCCATGGGATTTTCCAGGCAAGAATACTGGAGTGGTTCCTACTCCACTTCCTATTCCAGGGGATTTTCCCAAGCCACGGATCGAACCCCCGTCTCTTGCATCTGCTGCCTTGGCTGGCGGATTCTTTACTACCGCACTACCTGGGAAGCCCTTACATACATAACTCACCCAACTATTAACAGAGGTGGTCTCTGCATGGTAGGACTCCAGGTGGGGAGATTACAGTTGAATTTTCTTTTCTATTTTTTTTCTGTTTTCCAAAGTTTCCACCATGATCTTACGTGGCTTTCGGTTAAGAGTTATTTTGCCAAGTGCTGCAGAGTTGCTCATTGATGGCCCCGTGCCAAGAGTCACCTCCTTCTGAGCCAAGTTCTAATGATGCGCTTTGCCCCAGTCCAGGATCTGTGTGCGGCGGACGACCACGGCTGCGAGCAGCTCTGCGTGAACCTGCTGGGCTCCTTTGTCTGCCAGTGCTACGGTGGCTACACCCTGGCCGCGGACGGGAAACGGTGTGAGGGTGAGTGTCCCGTCCCGTTTGGCCTGATGCGGAAACACTAGGAGAGAAGTGAGAGGGGAGTCCCGTCTCCGGCTGCTCGCCTTTGAGTTTCAACCAAGTGCTCCAAGTTCTCTGCCCTAGTTGTTAGCCACCATTTGCATTTTAAAGACTTCGTTTGTGGCTGAGGCTGGCATTTTCCCATTCTGGATCCTCACCAAAAGGCATATTTATGATAATCTATGTTAATAGATAGATCCATTACTGCCTCCCTTGGCAAGGACTGGGCAGATTTGCATTCAGTTTGGAGCGGGTGTCTGGGCTCGTCTGCCTTCAGTAGAGCTCAGGTGTTATACTCGAGGTCAGTTGGTGATGGGAGAGGTTGCTGAGTGGCACTTCAAAGAGGTGGGCAGCCTTCCTTCTAAGCGTGGATCTGCAGTTCAGTGACGGCCCCAGGGACCACCAGCTGTGAGAGGCCAGCTGTGGGTAATAGGAGTAGCAATCTTAGTCGCTCAGGCGTGCCCGACTCTGACCCCATGGACTGTAGCCCGCCAGGCTCCTCTGTCCATGGGATTCTCCAGGCAAGAATACTGGAGTGAATTGCCAAGCCCCTTCTCCAGAGGATCTTACTGGGATCAAACCCAGGGCTTGCACCCGGGTCTCCTACATTGCAGGCAGATTCTTTACCATTTGAGCTATAGGGAAGACCAGAAAACAAACAGCAGCCTCAAACCGTGGCCCCCGCCAAGAAGTCTCAAGGGCAATGCTGGTAACCACAGGCAGCACAGTCAGCTGAGTGGCTTCCTACTCAGGTGACTCCACATTGCGGGGGCCAGTGAGAAGGGGGGCGACATCTCATTTCTTCAGTGACAGGTAATGGTTTTCCTCTGCACCTGGAGGGCAGACCAGTGAATCCCTAATATGCATCTGGCACCTCCCAGCTTGTCTGCAAAGCCCTTTAAACTCGCACAGACTCATTCATCTTTCCACCAGCAAACATTGCCTGGCATAGTAGGTGTTCAACAAGCTGAGCAGGGTACTTACGAGGCAGACAATCCATAAGGAAAGGAAGGAAAAGTGCTTGATTGACATCAGACCTGGAGCCTTCCTTTCTAAGTCTAAGTCCTCCATTTCTTGTTCCCTATTTCCTTGTTTTCAGAGGACCTGTTCTGTCTTGCTTCCCACAAACAGTAAATGATAATTTGTTTTTGCACATAGAACTTTCTGGCACTCTGTGCTTCATAGCTGGGGATGTGGAAGGAAAAAGCAACAAAACAAAAGTATAGGTGGGGAAAAATGTATAGGTGGTGGCCTGTTCTTTGCAGGTGATGAGAATAAAATGGGTTTGTTCGCTTGCTTTTACACACTGATGGAAATGAAAACCACCCACATCAGAACCCCACAGTGGATTTGTTCTCCTAAGCCTCAGAGTTTTTTTCCCCTTATCTGTCTGTGGTGACCATGATAGGTAGCAGGGTACCACATCCATTAACACTGGCAAAACAAGAAGTCAATCTGGAAACACCAGCTCTTTTTCTTTTTTTTTGCTACATTAATTTTTACTATGCAAGTATCTATTTTCATTGAGGAAGTTAGACGAGAAAATCACCATTAATAGCTTGTCGTATTTTCTGCTAGACCTTTCCCCACAGAAATATCTACTTGTAGACATGTTGTTAATGCTTACAAAATGAGTCATACTCTCTATTTTGTTTCACATATTTTTCCCTGTGTGCTTAGTCACTTAGTCGTGTCTGACTCTTTGCAACCCCATGGACTGTAGCCCACCACACTCCTCTGTCCATGCGATTCTCCAGGCAAGAATACTGGGGTGGTTACCATTTCCTCCTCCAGGGGATCTTCCCGACCCAGGGATTGAACCCAGGTCTCCTGCATGGCAGGTGGATTTCTTTACCCACTGAGCCATCGGGGAAGCCTGATTTTTCCCTTACCAGTTGTTAAATGGGTAGAAACTTTGGGTGCTGTTGGGTCAGAAGGAAATTCCACCGTTGGAAGTACGGCCAGTAGACGAGCTTCAGGAAACAGGGCTTTGGCATCTGGGAACTTAGGGTGAGGGAAGGAGCAGGGCAGGCCCAGAGCTTGTGTGCGTGACTAGGGCCAGGGGCAGTAGGGGCCAGGGCTGGGGCAGGGGACCTGCCTTGGCCCTTGAGAACTGGAAGGCAGTGAGAAGCTCAGTTCTTTGGATGTTGCCAAATAATTGTCTGAGAGTCCTCTGCAGTAGAGAGCCTTTGAGTCTCTAAGGCTTTTGCTGAGACTTCTGAAGTTTGACATTTACGGAAGAACAACAAGCATCAGAGGTGAAGCTGGGGTTGCCTGGGAGCTGTCGTGGGCCGTGTCTGCTAGAACGCACTTTGCTCTCACTGCCGCCGTCAGCACGTAAGAATATCTGCCTTCCTCGGAGCCGGGGTCAAGCCGAAGAAGGGGAGAACGGGAGAGACTATACGTGACCCCAGCCTCATCCATCAGATGTTATCCTCATCCTCGTCAACCAAATATTTGACCCGTTAGAAGCTGAGTGTGCAATGATTGAGTGGCCGTGGACCTCTGTTGCCAGTTACTTTGGTTAGGAGACTGAAGACAATTCCAAAGTGTCGATTGCTGCTCCGTGAGGCTGTGCTGAGTACGGAGCAAATGATGGAGATGTTAATAACAGAGGCTCCAGAAGGTCAGAGAGGAGGGAATCCTCATGGCCAGCGTGGGGAGGATCTGGGTGAGGAAGGAAGGGTAGTGACTGGACAGATGTCCAAGGCGAGGGGAGACATGAAGGGCAGCGATAGTACAGAGGAGGCCATGCTCTCAAAGCTTGAGGACTGAGACCACGTGTGTGTGTGTGTGTGTGGTGGGGGAGGGAAGCAGACAGAGATCTAGTAGATAAGAGAGAGACTGTCACAGCGAGAACACCAGATTAAAGGCTATAACCGGAAGACACCAGTATGAAGGGACTTGTCAAAGATGGCAAGCCGGGTATTATTGCAGCAGGAAATTCAGAGGAGAAGCAGTGGCTGCTAGCGACCCTGGAAGCATTCCTTTAGCCCCTGCTCTGGGTGGTCTGGATGCAGATGGGCAGAGAATGATATGACTGTGGGGACCACAATCCCAGTTCATCCAGAGGGATCCCAGTTTATGGCTGATGGCTCAGTTCCCAGTAGCACTCTCTCTCACTTTCAAGGGGATTCCATTCTGAATGAGAGATTATAAGGTCACCCTAGTTAAGGCCAGCCTGACTCAAACAGCTGAAAAGACTAGCTCTGCTGAAGTGGAGAATTCCTGCAGGTGTGAAGTAGGAGATGAAGTTGAAGACATCATGTGGAACCAGCATGTTCAGGGCTTTGAACACCAGACTGAAGAGTCTGAACTTTATCTCTGATAAAGAGTTTCTGGTTGGGACTGATAAAGGCAAAGCCTCATTTTAGGAAACTCAGTCTCATGATGCAGGGCAGGATGGATTCCAGGAGGAAGACAGAAGGCTGGAAAGACCGATTAGGAGACTATGATAGTCCTCTGGTGGCGGGTGACCAGGGCCAGATTTGAGTAGCAACTGTAGAAATGCAGAGAGAAGGGTTTGAGAAATGAAAGGAGGTGCAGGAATGAAAGAAGGTATGATGAATAAAGAAGAGGAGGAAAAGTCACAATCGAATCCCGGGTTTGAGCTGCCATGATTCTGAGAGTGAGGGTGAGAGTGATGAAAGAGTGATGGAAACAGATTTTTTTTTAATGTTTTCATTTCGGGCTGTGTCAGGTCTGAGACGCTGCATGCGGGCTCTTTGTTGCATGGACTCTAGTTG
The DNA here is from genome assembly GCF_019320065.1 of Cervus canadensis. NCBI lineage: Eukaryota > Metazoa > Chordata > Mammalia > Artiodactyla > Cervidae > Cervus > Cervus canadensis. Next base: position 62,780,613 of record NC_057397.1, on the reverse strand, counting down.
TGGCATACGGGCTCAGCAGTTGCCCCGAGGCATATGGGATCTTAGTTCTCCATCCAGGGATCAAACTCAATCCCCGACTTTCGAAGGCAGATTTTTAACCCCTGGACCACCAGGGGAGTCCTGGGAACAGATTTCTTAGAGAAGATAATGAGGGTACGGTGGGTTTCAAGCTGAGGTGGTCCACCTGCAAGCACACGAGGAGAGGGAACAGAGGCATCACCAACGCCAGGAGGAGAGGGTGGGACCAGTGGAGCAGGCAGGAGGCAGCACAGCCGTTTCCTTCTGAATTTCCATTTCCAGCGTTCACTTCTGTGTTTGTTTTGAAAGTGTCTGGACCTTCAACACAGTAAGACCTGGGCTCAAATCCTAGTTCTGCTACTTGCTAGTCATCTATCATTTTATTTCCAAGCCTTGGTTTTTCTCATCTGTAACACAGAGTAATAATACCTACATCATAGAGTTGGTGGAATTAAATAAGATAATGAGTACAATTCCTGATACACTTGGGCAATTGTTGTGGTTATTGTTATTACAACACATGTGATCACCATCATTGTTTCCTGGATGCCATGAAGTGTGGAGTTAGGAGAGAGTGAAGCCTGAGCCTTGGGCTCAGTCGTGTGCAGGGAGCAGGAAGGGGACGTGGGGACAGGGAGGATATCTGCGAAGAAACCGCCTAAGGTGGGGATGGAGGAGTTGGGGCGAGTTGGGCGGGAGAACCAGAAGTCATGGACTAGGATGCAAAAGAGAATTTCTAGGCCAGGTCAATATTAGTGTCATGCCCCAGCGAGGCCAAATGGAACAGAACTTAGAGAAAAAGCCACCGAGTTGAGTCACTGATAATTCATCTCAGCTGACATTTCCAGACTCTCTGCCAGGCACTCTGCTAGGCATTAGGGACACAAAAATGACCAGGAGGCCGTTGCTAATGATCAAGAGGGGTGAGGTAAAGGGCAGATTTCAAGGGGGGAGCGGCAAGAGGGTGAGAAAGTGGGGACAGCAAATCTAACCTCATTTGAGGAGGTTTGGTAGAAATTCACCATGACCCGCTACTGGTGAATGGACCCCATGGGAGTACTTTGACTCATCCCAGAATTATGACTGTGACTGCATGAAAAGTCAGTTCTGAGCCAGGCTCAGGACCTTTTCGCCAACATTTCCACACTTTCTGAGTTAGTGGAACCTTAACTTCAAGTGCTAGAGTTCCATTTTTTTCTAACTGCTCATTTAACTCTGGATAGAACTGAAATTGTTTCAACATTCAGGTGATCAAGGGTGGGTTACTCACTAAAGAAAGTCCTCATTTTGCTTTAGTGGAATCTTGGTATTTGTAACCCAGCAGCTTCCACTAAAGCTGTGTTAATTTCCATCCAAAACTGTACATTTTTCAAAGACCCTTAGGCTTCTATAAAGCAGTTTAAGGGCAGAGTCTGTACATTTTTATGAAAAATTTCCTGGTCCTTTACATTTTTCATTTATGCCTGGTTCTAGAGTGATTTTGGCTAGCAAATTGCCTTAATTAAGCTCTGTCTTTGAGGGTAAATTTTTTGCTGTACTTGCTCTTCTGGTGTTTACTTACTGCCTTGTCTTTTGGGGTAACTTGGGTCCTGTTTTTCATTTTACCTGCCCAAGCAGATTGTAAACCCTTGGGGTGAAGAGGGTGCAGAAGCCAATTCCTTTGATTTTCATCTTTCACAGAGTAGACTTGCAAAATGTTTTTCTTGAATCATTAACTAAGATTGACTAATCACAATCTCAAGCATTCGTTTTTCTAAAAAAAGCTTTTCCCCTTGATTAGTTTCTAAATTACAAAATCAAATTTTTTTATTAAAAAAATTCAAAGTACATACAGGTGTGAAAGTGAAAGTTGCTCAGTAGTGTTCAACTCTGCTGACCCCGTGGACTGTATTCTCCCCATGGAATTCTCCAGGCTAGAATACTGGAATGGGTAGCCTTTCCCTTCTCCAGGGGATGTTCCCAACCCAGGAATTGAATCCAGGTCTCCTGCACTGCAGGCAGATTGCTTACCAGCTGAGCTACTAGGGAAGCCCAAGAATACTGGAGTGGGTAGCCTATCCCTTCTCTAGGGGATCTTCCCGACCCAGGAATCAAACCGGGGTCTCCTGCATTGCAGGCGGATTCTTTACCAACTGATCTATGAGGAAAGCTCACATATAAAGCCCAGATTTATATGAAATCAAAACCTGAAAGACATTCCTTCTTAATTTCACTCCATGGAGATAATCACCACTGAAAGTTTGGCCTCTCCTTCCTGCCTTTCTTCAAAGATGTCTTACTATCTTATGATGCTCTTTGCTCGTCATTACATCCAGGGTTTAGCACGATGCTTGACACACAGTCATTGCTCAGTAAATGGTCGTGGAACAACTGAGTGGTATTAAGGTATCTCTTTACTCCCAATTCAAACCTTATTTTATTAGGCAGGCAATGTGATAAAAATATAATTTATACTTCTTGGGGGCAGGAGGAAAAGGGGACGACAGAGGATGAGATGGCTGGATGGCATCACCGACTTGATGGGCATGAGTTTGAGTAAACTCCGGGAGTTGGTGATGGACAGGGAGGCCTGGCGTGCTGTGATTCATGGGGTCGCAAAGAGTCGAACACGACTGAGTGACTGAACTGAACTGCACTGAATGTTACTAAATTCCAGGACCTCGGGATTTGCCTGGTGGCCCAGGGGTTAAGACTTTGTGCTCTAAATGCCAGGGACCAGGGTTCAATTCCTGGTGGGGGAACTGAGATCCCACATGCTGCACAATGCAGCCAAAGAAATAAAAAAATTAAAAAAAAAAAAAAAAAGAATGTTACTAAATTCCAGGACCTGTGTGAAACATTTTATATATAACTGAGACCATCCTTTGAAGTAGGTGCTGTGGTCATGCATATTTTATAGGTCTCTTCACCTGTCTGTTTCAGAGACTTCATCTGTAAATTGAGGAGAACAATACCTACCTCCGAGGGTTGTTGTGAGGGTGAGATGAGTTAATACATGGAAAGCCTCACTACTCTGTAGAGACCTATATAGGAAAAGAATCTAAAAAAAGAGTGGATATGTGTATAACTGATTCACTTTGCTGTACACTCAAAACTAACACAACGTTTTAAGTCAACTGTACTCCAATTAAAAATTTTATGTATATGGCAAGCACTTGGAACTGTACTATACATGGGTAACTGATACACATTAGTTGAATCTGAATTTCTGCATCTTTTATGAATTTTTATCTTTTCATGAATGCTTGAGTGTAATAATGCATCAAACTTGTTGTATGTTTGAAAAATCACATTGAGATCCATACCCCAAATGATGGTGGCATGTAGCACTGGTATTTAGCATGCTGCTACTGCTGCCTTCAAAACTCTCCTTCTGTATTCTTCTATGCCAGTCACCTTCAATGAGAAGGGAATGCTAAGTCGCTTCAGTCGTGTCTGACTCTATGCAACCCCATGGACTGTAGCTCACCAGGCTTTTCTATCCATGGGATTCTCCAGGCAAGAATACTGGAGTGGGTTACCATGCCCTCCTCCAGGAGGGAATCTTCCCAACCCAGGGATGGAACCTGCGTCTCTTTAATCTTCTGCACTGGCAGGCAGGTTCTTTACCACTAGCGCCCCCTGATGGTTGATATTTACTTTGGTGACAAGGGATGGGAGGATCAATCTTTATATTGAAAGTCAAATTTTTACTTCATCAACTTACTCCCCATGCTTAAAGCTTGATTTCCCATGAATGCAAAGATTTCTCTATGCCTTAGTTTGCGAGGGCTGCCGTAACAAACTACCACAGAATGAGTGGCAATAGTAGTTTATTTTCCCAGTTCTGGAGGTTAGAAGTGCAAAGTCCTCGTGTCAGCAGGGTTGATTTCTTTTGAGGTCTCTCTCCTTGGCTTGCCGCTTCTGTATGTGGTCTTATTTCAGTGCCCAGGCATCCTTGGTGCCTCTATGCGTGTGTCTAAATTTCCATTTCTCCTGAGGACACCAGTCAGATTGGATTAGCACCCACCTTAATGGCTGCATTTTAACTTAATTACCTCTTTAAAGGTCCTTTCTCCAGATGCAGTCACTGACTGACCAACTGGGGATTAGGACTTCAACAAATGAATTTAGGATGGGACATTCAGCCCAGAACACTTCCCTGTTGTCATCAAAATCAATAGGAAACTTTCTCTGAGTTTTAAACTCCTACATATAGGAATCCAGTCATGCCCTGGGAAAGAGGTTTGTGAAGCTGACTGTGCGTGTATCTTATATATACTCAGCAAGTAAATTGGTTCTACAATTTCTCTAAATGACATACTCGGTTTTTCTTACTCTGTCATCAACAAGCTAACAAACCCAAATGCTACTCTTTAAAATATCCTGTTTCTAGTAAGGCCATCCTCTTTGCAGACTAATCCCTGCTGAGGAGACCTTGGAATTCAACTAGATTATAAATCAGAGACTGTCAATCTTAGGCTTTATTACCTGGCACCAAGTATGGTTTATCCTTGGAAACAGCTCACATGTGAAGCAGAGATTGAACACAGCAAGCCTGGCTTCCAACCCCGAGATCTTAGCACTGTGTGATCCAGGGGGGGCAAAGAGCTGCATACAGTCAGAGACTTACTCTTTCCGGTTGTTTCAGGCAAAACGACCAAGGAAGGATTTTGTTGAAGTCAGAGAGGACTTGGAACAACAGAGGATCTCTTGAGTTACACACACCAGTCACCTCCATACATCCACCCCCTAAACTTGGCGTCTCTTTTTATAAGTACAGTTTTGCAACTAAGGAAGTTGTGCAAAGAACCTGAAACATGCAGTGAAGGATGACAGAGTTGAATGGACTGGAACTCTCTCAACCTTAGGAAGTTTTTAGGTTCATGTGGGCTCCTCCACGTCTCACAGTGGCCTCATCTGCTGTCCTCAGAGGCCTGGCAGAGAGCCAGTACAGTTCAGTTCAGTCACTCAGTCGTGTCCGACTCTTTGCGACCCCATGAACCGCAGCATGCCATGCCTCGCTGTCCGTCACCAACTCCCAGAGTTCACCCAAACTCATGTCCATCAAGTCGGTGATGCCATCCAGCCATCTCATCCTCTGTTGTCCCCTTCTCCCCCTGCCCCCAATCCCTCCCAGCATCAGAGTCTTTTTCAATGAGTCAACTCTTCGCATGAGGTGGCCAAAGTATTGGAGTTTCAGCTTCAACATCAGTTCTTCCAATGAACACCCAGGACTGATCTCCTAAGGATGGACTGGTTGGATCTCCTTGCAGTCCCAGGGACTCTCAAGAGTCTTCACCAACACCACAGTTCAAAAGCATCAATTTTTTGGCGCTCAGCTTTCTTCACAGTCGAACTCTCACATCCATACATGACCACTGGAAAAACCATAGCCTTGACTAGGCGGACCTTTGTTGACAAAGTAATGTCTCTACTTTTTAATATGCTGTCTAGGTTGGTCATAACTTTCCTTCCAAGGAGTAAGCGTTTTTTAATTTCATGGCTGCAATCACCATCTGCAATGATTTTGGAGCCCAGAAAAATAAAGTCTGACAGTAGGTGGCCCTCAAATCAAAGTGGGATTTTGACACCTTTAGGTTTTGCGGGCCAGTATCTTGGGACCCAGGAATGCTTGAGTCCTGCCTTGCCAGTCTCTCCTCTCCCCTTCGGTTCCCCTAGAGGGCTGTGCACACGAAAAACAAAACCAGCAGGAAGATCAGAGTCCAGGAGAAAGCTTCTTGTCCTGTGAGATCAGCTGGTTGATTAGAAATGTCATTCAAAAAGCAGAATCATGAAAAGTGCATATCCAAACCTACCTGAAGTGTTTTACATTTTCTTCAGAACACATAAATATGCTTTTAGTAAAAACTTCTTTTGCTTACACTTCCCAAAATTACTGATTTTAAGTTCATTTAAAAAATATGGTTTCAAAACATCTTTCTTGCATAAACATACCCATAATATGTTGTCTATGGTTTTCAACTTTGAATTCTTTAAATTGGAGCAAGAATTTGAAGACTTCTGTAAAGCAGTCTAAGGGCAGAATCTGTAAAACTTTTATGAAGTTTTCCCTAGTCCTTTACATGTTTCATCTATGCCTGGTTCTAGAGCAATTTTAGTTAGCAGGTTGTATTTAAGTGCCAAAAGCTTTCCAACTGGTTTTTATTTTTTAAAAATTCGATCTGTTTTAGTGCTTACTTATATACTTAGTTTTTATAGTATTTCAATTAATTACAAAAAGGTGTACAAATCGTACATAGAGGTTTGGAAATAAAAATAACTTTGATTCATTTTAACAGTGATTTTAAAATTTTCACATGCATCACTGTCATCTAGAGAACTTACTAAAGCATATATTCCTGGGCCCCATACACAGTTTCTGATTTAGTATGTCTGGAGTGGGGCCTAAGAATTTGCATTCCTAACAAGTTCTCAGCAGTGGCCACGGAACTCGAAAAAGTCAGTTTTCATTCCAATCCCAAAGAAAGGCAATGCCAAAGAATGTTCAAATTATCATACAATTGCACTCATTTCATATGCTAGCAAGATTATGCTCAAAATCCTTCAAGCCAGGCTTCAGCAGTACATGAACTGAGAACTTCCAGATGTACAAGTTGGATTTAGAAAAGGCAGAGGAACCAGAGATCAAATTGCCAACATCCGCTGGATCATAGAAAAAGCAAAGGAATTCCAAATATTTCTTCCACTTCATTGACTATGCTAAAGTCTTTGCGTGGAACACAGCAAACTGTGGAATATTCTTAAAGAGATGGCAATACCAGACCATCTTAGCTGTCTCCTGAGAAACCTATATGCAGGACAAGAATCAACAGTTGGAACTAGACATGGAAAAACAGACTGGTTCAAATTGGGAAAGGACTATGTCAAGGCTGTATATTGTCACTTGCTTATTTAACTTAAATGCAGAGTACATCATGCGAAATGCCAGGCTGGATGACTCACAAGCTGGAATCAAGATTGCTGGGAGAAATATCGACAACCTCAGATATGCAGATGATACCACTTTAGAAAGGCAGAAAGTTAAGAGGAACTAAAGAGTGTCTCGATGAAGGTGAAAGAGGAGAGTGGAAAAGCTGGCTTAAAACTCATTCAAAAAAACTAAGATCATGGCACTTGATCCCATGTGCCGTGAAGTCCCATCACTTCACGGCAGATGGATGGACAAAAAGTAGAAACAGTGACAGATTTTATTTTCTTGGGCTCCAAAATCACTGTGGATGGTGACTGCATCCATGAAATTAAAAGATGCTTGCTCCTTGGAAGAAAAGCTATGACAAACCTAGACAGCATATTAAAAAGCAGAGGTATCACTTTGCCACCAAAAATCCATATAGTCAAAGCTATGGTTTTTCTGGTAGATATATACGGATGTGAGAATTGGACCATAAAGAAGGCTGAGTGCCGAAGAATTGATCTTTTAGCACTGTGATGCTGAAGACTCTTGAGAGTCCCTTGGACTGCAAGGAGATCCAACCAGTCAATCATAAAGGAAATCAACCCTGATTATTCTTTGGAAGGACTGATGCTGAAGCTGAAGCTCCAATACTTTGGCCACCTGATGCAAAGAGCCAACTCTTTGGAAAAGACCCTGATGCTGGGAAAGACTGAGGGCAGGAGGAGAAGGGGACGACAGAGGCTGAGATGGTTGGATGGCATCGCTAACTCAACAGATATGAGTTTGAGTAAGCTCTGGGAGATGGTGAAGGACAGGGAAGCCTGGCATGTTGCAGTCCATGGGGTTGCAAGGAGTAGGACATGACTTAGGGACTGAACAACAACAAGTTCTCAAGGGAGGATTGTTGCAGCTGGGTCACCACCACATTTCGAGAACTGAATAAGCATGCAGCGAGTCAATAGGGAAAGTACACAGGTGCTCTGGGACATGTGTTCCTCCGAGGCTGCCACATAAGCATGCAGCTCAGCCAACGAGAGATGTGCACAGGTATTTGGCAGCACAGCTGTTCCAACAGCCTTGAGCATTTAGCATGTTCTGGGCATCAGGTCCCATATTTTTCAGAGGGAATGAAAAGCAATGATCGATCAGAAGTTGGTTACATGGCAGTCAATTAAAAGAGCTTCTCCTGTGCAACTTTATTAACACCCGAGTCAACATTGGATATCCTATTCTAGAACATTCTGGGGGAAAAAAAGATGAGATTGGAGTATGTGGCTTAGACTTCAGGCCCAAGCAAAGCCTCTGGTCTCTCCCCAGTCTGATATGGGACCAGCACACCCAAGTGTCTCTCTGAGGGACAAAGACGGCTGGGCTCAGAAATTCCAGAGAGAGGTAGTGTCTGAGTTTTAGGCTTTTAGGTACAGTGACCGGCCCACTCATCACTGTGGTACTGTCAGTCGCCTGGAACATGGAAGTCAGATAGATCAGCAGCTCTTTCTGTGGAAGGGACACTGTTGCTGGCAAAATCTTGGCTTTCTCTGCCCACTGAAGCCAAATAAAAAATTACAGAGACAGAATTTGGAGGAAATAGGAAGGTGGATTTAAGCTAGTGGAGAGGGGAACACAGTAGGCTGATGCCTCAAAAACTGTGCCCCTCCTCCATGAAGAGTCTAGAGCCTTATATAAGATGAGGGCTTGCAGCCAGGAGTCAGCGATGAGGAACTAAGGTGATAGGATCTTGATTTCTTCCTCTCGTATTGTTTCAAAGACTGGCCCCGTGTCAGTAACCCAGTGATTGAGTCTGGCAGTTCGATGGCTCTGCAGCCTTCTTTCTGATGTATAACTACAAGGGAAGGGTGTTGTAAGGGTAAACACCAGATTCAGGATGTATTTAGCTTAGAATCAAAGGAAAATAAGTGTGAAGTGTGTAATTCCTGCAGAATTAGGGGGCAGAAAAGCAAACTTAGTTACAGACATGCAGAGTTAGGAGCAGTTAAAGTTTAAAAAAAAAACAAACAAGGAATGTTCAGGCAGGCTCGCTGCTCTCTTTATCTTCTTTGTTCTCAGGAAAGGGAAAGAAAAAAACCTCATTCCTCTTTTTTTTTCCTTTTCACTGCAGCAGCACTAACAAATGGGTAACCTGAAGTGGGCCCAGCTAGCTGACAGCAGACAGCTGTATCCAGGGTTGGGAGATTTTCAAGACAGCAGCTGGGGCTCAGGGTGAGGAGGTTGGACGTGGGGAGTTGTTGCTTTTCAGTCACCCAGTCGTGTCCAACTCTTTGCAACCCCATGGACTGCAGCGCGCCAGGCCTCCCTGTCCCTCACCATCTCCTGGAGTTTGCCAAGTTCATATTCCTTGCATTGATGATGCCGTCCAGCCATCTCATCCTCTGATGCCCTCTTCTCCTCCTGTCCTCAATCTTTCCCAGCATTAGGGACTTTTCCAATGAGTCGTCTGTTCACATCAGATGACCAAAATACTGGAGCTTCAACTTCAGCCTCAGTCCTTCCAGTGAATATTCAGGGTTGATCTTCCTTAAAATTGACTGGTTTGATCTCCAAGGGACTTTCAGGAGTCTCCTCCAGCACCACAGTTTGAAGACATCAGTTCTTTGGCGCTCTGCCTTCTTTACGGTCCAGCTCTCACAACCGTATGTGACCACTGGGAAGACCATAGCCTTAACTATACTGACCTTTGTTGGCAGAGTAATGTCTCTACTTTTCAACACACTGTCTAGTTTTGTCATCACTTTCCTGCCAAGAAGCAATCATCTTCTGATTTCATGGCTGCACTCACCATCTGCAGTGACTTTGGAGCCCAAGAAGAGGAAATCTATCACTACTCCCACCTTTTCCCCTTCTATCTGCCATGCTGTAATGGGGCCGGATGCCATGATCTTAGTTGGTTTTTTTAAATATTTAGTCTTAAGCCGCCTCTTTCACTCTGCTCCTTCACCCTCATTAAGAGGCATTTTAGTTCCTCTTTCCTTTCTGCCATTAGAGTGGTATCATCGCATATATGAGGTTGTTGATGTTTCTCCCGCTGGTCTTGATTCTAGCTTGTAACTCATCCAGCTCGGCATTTCTCATGATGTGCTCAGCGTATACGTTAAACAAACAGGGTGACAGCAGACAGCCCTGTCATACTCCTTTCTCAATCCTGAACCAGTCAGTTGTTCCATACAGGGTTCTTGACCGCATACAGGTTTCTCAGGAGACAGGTAAGATGCTCTGGTTTTCCCATCTCTCTAAGAGCTTTCCACAGTTTGTCATGGCCCCCACAGTCAAAGGCTTTAGCATAGTTGATGAAACAAAGATAGATGTTTTTCTGAAATTCCCTTGCTTTCTCTATAATCCAGTGAATGTTGGCAATTTGATCTCTGGTTCGTCTTCCTTTTCTAAACCCAGCTTGGACATCTGGAAGTTCTTGGTTCGCATAATGCTGAAGCCTAGCATGCAAGATTTTAAGCGTGACCTGACTAGCATGGGAGATGAGTGCAATTACACGCTAACAAGTGGGTGACCCGAAGTGGGCCCAGCGGACAGCAGACAACCGTGTCCAGGGTTGGGAGATTTTCAAGACAGCAGTTCAGGCTCAGGGTGAGGAGGCTGGAGGTGGGGAGTGTCTCCTGCTGATACCGGCTAGTGTGGGCTACAGCAGGGCCCGTCCTGTGGCGTGCAGCCTGGGGCACGTGCCAGGACTTGGTGTCCTTGACCTCTGTGCCCTGAGTGTCCCCAGCTATTCATTTAATGATAACATTAGTTCTTGAAAGCTGATACGTTAACTTTTAGAAAGATCTGGTGCTAGCTCAGTATTTATGTTGTGACTCAACTCCAGCAACTGGCTGACATCCATGACATTCAGATCCTGAGACTGAATGCACTGTTCCCACCAAAATGGCTTGTGTGTTAAAACCACAAGTATCAGGCCTTATTAGAACTCTTTAGGGAGGGATATTAGAAAAAACACCTTAACAGAAACTTAATGAAGCCTGGGAGCAAAAGAATAAACACAACACACATTATTAGCCTTTAAAAATCTTTAGCTTTTCCCTTTGTGCCTTTTGATTACTGTGTTTGTATGTCATTATGTTCTCAATGCCTGGTTTTGCTTTTTAAAACTGTACATGTGCATTAATTTGCAGATTCGATTTCCTTGTTATTATTTATAAATTTTTTGGTATTCGGATAGCCTAAATCGTTATTTAGAGGGAAACATTTTTAAGGAAAAAAAAAATCCATAATCCTACCACCTTAACACAGGAAGCAAAGCATTTTTATTTTTAATTTTCAGGTTTTGCCTAGAGCTCTATTGAAAGTGGATATAATCACTGTAAATATGCAATTTTCAAATCTACTTTGTTCACCAGACTTTGTTTTCCTATTTACAGTTACGTTATGCTACCTACTACCCCAAATGGGACTCCTGAGTATTCCCTACAAAACCCACCCCACTTGCACCTTCCGCATCCCTGAGTCAGCCTGAATCCCTCTCTTTTTCCCTTCATCTCTAATCTGAAAGGAATCTGACTGGCCCCACTTTCAACCTGGTGTACTGTCCCCCAGGGTTGCCATAACAGAGAACCACAAACCGATGACTGGTAACGGCAGAACTGCATTGTCTCCTCGCTCTGGGAGGTAGTAGTCTGACAAGGCGCTGGCAGGGCCATGACCCTCTGAAACCCTTGAGGGAGAATCCTTCCTTGCTTCTGGTGGTGGCTGTTGGTCCTCGGCACTCCTGAGCTACCGCTGCTTGCTCTCGTATGTCTTCACATGGCATTCTGCTCTTCCTATAAGGACACCAGTCACACTGAATTTGGAGAAGGAAAAGGCTACCCACTCCAGTGTTCTGGTCTGGAGAATTCCATGGACTGTATAGCCCACGGGGTCGCAAAGAGTTGGACTCGACTGAGCGACTTTCACTCATTCACCCTGGATTAGGCCCCAGACAGATGACCTCATCTTAACTTGATTGTATTTGCAGACACACCAGTTTCCAAATAAGATCACATTCACAGGTACCCGGGCTCAGGACTTCACCATAACTTTGTGCAGGGGGTGGGGACACACAGTCCCCAAGAAACGCCCAGAACGCCATGCCCTTCTCTCTTCCCCACCTCCTTCCCACCCTGTGCCAGTTAAGTCTCCCTCACCCTTTCCTCCCTGGGATTATTACAGTAACCTCCTAACTGGTTTTCTTTCTCTGTTTTTCCTTCTGGCTGTGCTGGGTCTTTGTTGCGGTCTGCGGGCTTAGTTGGCCTTCGTTGGGATCCGGGACTTCCCAGGTGGTGCTAGTGGTAAAGAACCTGCCTACCAATGCAGAAGATTTAAGAGATGTGGGTTCAACCCTTGAGTCGGGAAGATTCCCCTGGAGGAGGGCACGGCAACCCACTCCAGTATTCTTGCCTGGAGAATCCCCATGGACAGAGGAGCCTGGCAGACTGCAGTCCATAGGGTCACAAAAAGTCAGACACGACTGAAGTGACTTAGCACGCACACACATGTTCCTCCCCCTAGAGAGGAACCTGCATCCGCTGCACTAGAAGGTGAATTCTTAACCACCGGACCACCAGGGAAATCTCCTAGCTGGTGTTCTAGTCATATCTGATGCTATGGTCTCTTCTCGATTCCTTTGTTCATAACCCTCCGCCTGGGGGATTTACTCCCTACTCACTCAGAGTAAAAGCTGAAGTCCTGGCAATGGCCCTACGGTCCCTCCTGACCTGCAGTCTTTCTGTCTCCCACCCCTCTCTGCTCCAGTGACTCTGGCCTCCTCACTGATCCTCCAGCTCACAGGCATATTCCCGTCTCTGGGCCTTTGCACCTGCTGACGTTCCCTTTGCCCGGGGTGCTCCCTCCCAGTTAGCGCTCCCTCCCAGTTATCCTCCTAGCTCTGCCAACTCCCGCCTTCCTGGTAAGCCTTTCCTCACCACTGCTGTTAGATCACACCCTTTTTCTCACCCCCGACAGTCTCTTTTCCTTTTCACCATTTTCAGTTTAGTTCAGTTCAGTCGCTCAGTTGTGTCCGACTCTTTGTGACCCCATGGACTGCAGAGTGCCAGACCTCCTGTCCATCACCAACTCCCGGAGTTTACTCAAACTCATGTCCATCGAGTCAGTGATGCCATCCAACCATCTCATCCTCTGTCGTCCCCTTCTCCTCCTGCCTTCAATCTTTCCTGGCATCAGGGTCTTTTCAAATGAGTCAGCTCTTTGCATCAGGTGGCCAAAGCATTGGAGTTTCAGCTTCACCATCAGTCCTTCCAATGAATATTCAGGACTGATTTCCTTTATGATGGACTGGTTGGGTCTCCTTGCAGTCCGAGGGACTCTCAAGAGTCTTCTCCAAACCACAGTTCTTCGGCGCTCAGCTTTCTTTATAGTCCAACTCTCACATCCATACATGACCACTGGAAAAACCATAGCCTTGACTAGATGAACCTTTGTTGGCAAAGTAATGTCTCTGCTTTTTAATATGCTGTCTAGGTTGGTCATAACTTTCCTTCCAAGGAGTAAGCTGTCTTTTAAATTTTTTACTCTTCTCCAAAACACTCTCTACCTTCTCAGAGACTGTGTTTTTTACTTACTTACTTTCTTTTTTATCTACCACCAGCATCCAAATGTAAGCTTCTCAAGGACTGGAGTTTTCATGTGTTCTGTTATTTGTTCCATCTTTAGTACCTAAAATAGGGCGGGGCGCAGAGTAGGTGCTCAGTGAATATTTGTAGGATTAATGAGAAAAAAGGCCGGTGTATTTTCTCATAAACTACTAAAGTACTTTTCCTTTTTAAGTGTTCATCTTTTATTTTCCAGAATTTTTTGGTCACTTGTGAATGATATTGCTATAAATAGCTTATTCCATATAGTTAATTTGCTCTTTTTTTCAGTTATGTTTTGGGGTCACAGTTCCAGAGTGAATATTGTCAAATGTCCTTCCGGAAGAGTTTTTATGGATTTATAATGCCACCCACTATAAATAAGTCTGACTCTGTTTCCCTGCTGCCTTGCCACCACTGGATTTTATCTTGTCTTTACTTTTGCAGTTTACTAATTTTGCCTTGTGAGTGTTTTGATTTGCATTTCTTTAACTTTTAAATACATTTGTTAGGAAATTCCCTGGCAGTCCAGTGGTTAGGACTCCATGCTTTCAATTGTTCTTATGTTCTTTAGTACCTTCTGGTATGAATTGTCTGATCCTGACTCCTGATTTTTTTCTCAAGAGGGAAGTTTTAGTTTCATATTTATTCATCCATCCTCTTTTGGGGGCAATGGTATTAATCCTTGCTTATATTTGTTGTAGGTATGCTTCCAATCTACTACACCCTTTACCTCTGTTTATGTTTCTACTTAACCTCTGTGTTTTCATCTTTACAGCTGTGGACTATTGTGCCTCAGAAAACCACGGATGTGAACATGAGTGTGTAAATGCCGACGGCTCCTACCTTTGCCGGTGCCCTAAAGGATTTGCTCTTAACCCAGATAAGAAAACATGCGCAAGTAAGTTACACGCACATTTTTTGATTGCTATAGGCACCCCAGCTGTGGAAATCTTCTAAGCAAAGAGTAGCATAGGATTATGTGCTGGAGTTGGGGGACCTCACACCTTCTGCTCCTGTTCCTCCTCTGTCAAGCCTTTCTTAACTTGTCTTAAGACCACAGCCCACTCAAGCTCAATGTCACCCTTCCCAGCATCTGACAATGGTATGTATCTGTTATCAGAGGCCACGTGTGGGAGCGCTCCTCCGGCATTTGCAGAGGATGCTGGTGATCAGATCGGCTTACTTCATGCTGGCTCAGCCTGGCTGCGCCCACCAGTATTAACAGGCCTTAAGAAATTCTTTCACTGAGGTTATGTGGCTTGTGGGCTTCAGCTCTGACTTCGCACAAGTAAAGGAAAATCTCCGAGCCAGAAGGAGTTGACTGTGGTTGCCCCTGGGTGGGGGAGGGGTAGGTGGAGGGCATTTTGCAGTGAAACTCTCAGTCTTTGTTTAAGCTACTTAGTTCTATTTGATTCTAACTATACACATCCACACGGCTTCCCCATGGCTCAGTGGTAGAGAATCTGCCTGCAATGCAGGAGACACAGGCTCAATCCCTGGGTCGGGAATATCCCCTGGAGAAGGGCTTGGCAACCCACTCCACTATTCTTGCCTGGAGAATCCCCATGGACAGAGGAGCCTGGTGGGCTACAATCCATGGGATCGCAGCGTCAGAGACAACTGAAGTGACTTAGCATGCAAACATATACATCCACATCACAATTAATTTGACCTCCCCAAATCTGACCAATTTATAAACTGAGGGTTGGTGCTCATTTTGCCAAAAGATTCCAATAGCATTCTTTTGAATGGGAAGCTATGTCAGAACACTCAAGGGATCGTATATGAATAATTATCATGCTCTAGAAAAGTTCACTTGAGAGAAGCTTGTTTTTAAAGTACTAGGACCCAGCATTTTAAAAAAGTGAAGTTGAACAGCAATTTAGAATGTCACCTCTGAAGCATACATCAATTGGAAAACAGAATTTCAATTCATAAAAAGGTCATGTACCCGCAACCTTTCTAAACGCATCTATTATGTAAAGCAGGGATGTGCCTGCCTAGTTTTGAAAGGCATCCCCCAAACTCCTGGAACATCACCTTGCTCTTCAGTCCCGGTGCTTGTCACGTACCCAGTCGCTCAGTTGTGTCCGACTCTTTTGCAACCCCGTGGACTGTAGCCTGCCAGGCTCCTCTGTTCACGGGATTTTCCAGGCAAGAATACTGGAGTGGGTTGCCATTTCCTTCTCCAAGGGCTCTTCCCGAGCCTGCGAGACGTCTCCCATGTCTCCTGCGTTGGCAGGTGGATTCTTTACCACTGAGCCACCTGGGAAGACTGGTGGTTCTTCAATCGCTACATCTCAAACAAACATCAGAGCTGGCATCAGGGGTGGAGGATGGAACTACAAGGGACAAAGGAAGTCAAAGCATGAATTTCTGGAGCCCAAACCACATGCCAGTAGCAATGAAGAAGCCCAGGTCCTTCCTAGAGAAGATATCTTGGCTGAGTCTTGAAGGCAGAGCCATCCTTCACCAGGTGAAGAAGAGTGAGGTGGAGGTGGCTGGGAGGAGGTAAGATGTGCAAAAATGTCAGCCAGACAAGACTCGGTGCCATGCCTGGCACCTGACTGGCCTACAGTTGCTTACTGAAAGAATCAGTAACTGTATGAATGGACTGGACTGTCCCTAGTCTCCCTTCCTTTCTGAATGGTCTGTGCTATGAGCCAGCCGCCTGGGCCAAGGTAGCATTCAGGGAGTTGTGGTTGCTGGGCTGATGAGTCAGTTCTGTCCATCAAAGTGGAGGCCGTTGGCACCAAGGGGACTTCCAACCCCAGATCATCTGTTTTTGCTGGGTGATCTTGGGCAAGTCCTTGATGCCTCAGTTGCCTCAACTGTTATAGGGGAGATATTACCGCCAATTTCATAGTGTTGTCTTGAAGACTAAATGAGAGAATTCATCTAAACCATTTAGCTCGTGGCCTGGTGCCAAGCAATTCTTTTAAGGGATGGCACTGGCTTCAAAGACTTTAAATCAGGACTTA
Source organism: Cervus canadensis (assembly GCF_019320065.1). Classification (NCBI taxonomy): domain Eukaryota; kingdom Metazoa; phylum Chordata; class Mammalia; order Artiodactyla; family Cervidae; genus Cervus; species Cervus canadensis. The sequence continues at coordinate 62,764,117 of NC_057397.1, read as the reverse complement.
CTGAGCATGTACCTGAATATTCATTGGAAGGACTGATGCTGAAGCTGAAACTCCGATACTTTGGCCACCTGATGCAAAGAATCGACTCATTGAAAAAGACCCTGATGCTGGGAAAGATTGAAGGCAGAAGGAGAAGGGGATGACAGAGGATGAGATGGTTGGATAGCATCACCGACTCGATGGACATGAGTTTGAGCCAGCTCTGGGAGTTGGTGATGGACAGGGAGGCCTGGTGTGCTGCAGTCCATGGGGTGGCAAAGAGTCGGACACGACTGAGCGACTGAACTGAACTGAGCTTATACCACATGCCTGGGCTGAGTTTAATAGGGCATAAAAAATTCAAAATTCAAGACTTCCACTGGAGGTTGGTTGGGAACACAAGCCAGGCGGAGCAGCTCATTCACCGGCAAGGTGTTACATGACTGAAAGCTCCCGGGGTGACGCAGACAAGACTCTTGGCAGGAGTTAAGGGAAGGAGGAGGCCAGTTGGAATAGAAGAGGTGGGGACGCTGCTGCCACCCGGGGATGAGGCCCGGAGGAAGGCATGGATGCCATCCAGTCTCCTTCCTGCCCTTACAGAACGCCTTCCTGGGCCAGGCACATCTGACCTCACCCCAGGCCCTGGTCCCAGAGCCTCATCATCAGCATGTCCCGTAGCCCAGAATCTCCCAGGATGTGGAGAATGACAGGCCCCAGGGGAGCAGAAACCAGGAGGCCCTAGGAGTGGACAGCACAGTGCAGGGGGCCTGGGAGAGGCGTCCAGCTGAAAGTCAGGGGTGGAGGGAAGGGGTGCCAGGGACTGTCCGGCTGGGAGGTCTCACCAGCTAGGCGCGGAGGCCGGCAGCTCAGCTGTCTCTCGGTCTTGTTGGAGTCAAGACCCAGAGGTGGACCACCCACGTGTGTGGGCCGAGAAGAGTAGCTAGGCAGTCAGCCTCTGGGAGACGTGTCCCCTAGGAGGGTCCCCTTCTTGCAGTGCTTGGGGCAGGGCAGGGAGCCCTACCTGGGGAGGGGATTGGCACGAGTGCAGAGACCCCCGGAGGAATCCGGGGGTCCGGGGGCTGTGAGCGTGGGTGACAGGCATACAGTTGTAAGAACCGAGACACTTGGGAATGTCCTAGATGTGTGACAAAAACAGGGACACAAGCTGAGAAACGGGAACGGTTAAGAGGACAGACACGCAGGATGGAGGCAGGAGCTCAGATATCAAGGCGGGGGTCCTGTTAGTAATTAATGAGGTATGGCGTTGGTGTTCAGCCAAGCCAGAGCCTGGCCGCTGCTGTGATGTTGAGAGATTTAAAACAATCTCTTTCCATTCCTCATTAACTTGCAAAAAACGAAATAAAAAAAAACTTAGTTCTTTAATTTTGAGTCTCTTTTTTTAATCAGAAATATATTTGAAAGCTAATCCAATTAGTAAGTGTGCAATTATTGTCTAAAAAAGGTAGACTAGTCAATCTAATAATATACCAAGCATGATTAATTTATGATGAAGCCAGAATGTACATAATAGAGCTTTATGTTCCTGAACAAATCATATAATTAAAATATGTAAGTAGCATTCAAAAAAGCACCTCCTTTTATATCAGTTCCTTACCCTAAAGCATCCCATACAAATCTATCTGACTATTTTCTAGACAGGAGAAGGCTGTAAATATGCAGGTGCCATCAATTTGCAAAATATTGGCGAGACTTTTTTTTTATTATGGTAAAATATACATAATATGAGATTTACTGTTGTAACCATTTTTAAGTGTGCAGTTCAATGGCATCAAATGCATTCATGTTGTTGTACAACCATCACCACCATCGGCTCCAGAACTTTTCATCTCCCTAAACTGAAACTCTGTGTCTGTTAAAGAGTAATTTGCCCCTCCTCCACTTTCCCCACCCCTACCCCTGACAATCACTTTTTAAAAAAAATTTATGTGTTTAAAATACATAAATATTTATGTAGAAGACCCTGTGCTGGGTCTTCGTTGCTGCGTGGACTTTTCTCTAGTTGCGCAGAGCGGGAGTTCCTCTCCACTTGCGGTAGGAGGTTTTCTCGTTGTGGCGGCTTCTCTCATTGCGGAGCAGCGACTCTAGGCTTGCAGGCTTCGGTAGTCGTGGCTCCCAGGCTCTAAGGGCACAGCCTCAATAGTGTGGCCCACGGGCTCAGTTGCTCCATGCCATGTGGGATCTTCCTGGGAGTCTGGCAGAGTACAGTCCATGGGATCACAAAGAATCGGATGCGACTGAGCACACAGGCACATCATACACTAGATGAAATAGAAGAGATCAGTCTTTGAGTTTCCTGGACAGCTTTTCATTAACCTGCTGAGCCCCAGTATCTTCCTACCGTCCGCAATGTGCCACTTCCTACAGTCCACAACGTGAGACCTGTGTGCACGAATCAAAGACTCTTGGTTGGTAAAAATAGAGTTGCCGTATGATCTAGCAATCCCACTCCTGGGCATATATCCAAACACAACTACAATTTAAAAAGATACTTGCACCCCTATGTTCACAGTAGTACTATTCACAATGGCCCAGATGTGGAAACAATCTAACTGTCCACCAACAGATGAATGGATAAAGAAGGCGTGGTGCATATATATGATGGAATATTTCTCAGCCATAAGAAAGCATGAAATAATACCACTTACAGCAAGATGGATGGACCTAGAGATTATCATACTAAGTGAAGTAAGCCAGAAATGGAAAGATATTTACCATATGATAGCAGTTATATGTGGAATCTGAAATATGACACAAAGGACCTTATCTACAGAAACAGACTCACAGATATAGAGAATAGACATGGTTGCCAAGGGGGAGGGAGGGTTGGGGAGGGGTGTGTTGTGAGCCTGTGACTAGCAGATGCAAACTATTATATATAGAATGGATAAACAGCAAAGTTCTTGTGTATAGCACAGGGAACTCTATTTAATATCCTGTGTTAAACTATAATGGAAAAGAAAATAAATGATTTTTTTTTTAAAAAGACCCAATTGGAAGAGGCCTTCAGGTTCAACCTACTTCTAGCCCAACCACCCATCCCACAATATCCTCACCATGTCATCATCCAGCCTCCACTTGAATAGCCCTAGTGACAGGACACTCACTACACCCCCTGCAGTGTGTTCCACTTTGTATAGCTCTGACTCTTAGAAAGTGAGTCCTCACACAGAGCTGATCACCACTTTCTTGCACTTTGAGACCAACAGATCAAATTAAGCGTCTCACATTTTCTTGGTCACTAAGAATGAGTCATAGAAGAATAATTTTATTTCATTTAGTAGACTAGCCAGGCTTAGAAAATGTGGGAGCCACTATCTAGACTCTAATAGACAGTTTATCGGTTTCCTAAAGAGATCCCTGTGCCCTGTAGACCAGATGGAGAAATGTGTGCTGGATGAAAGAATCATTGGTTGAGTTTGTAACTGGCTGAATGTCTCAACTGAGATCCTCCTGGGGGGATGTGTTTAAACAGCCTGGCAGGAAGAAGCATCAAGGAGGGTCCATGAGCTCTTTCACTCTTAGTGACTCCTTGTTAGTTCTTAGCAGGCAATGTTTACACATCTGAACTTTCAGAAAACACTCCATTAAGAGTAATATCAATAACCATTTGTTTATTCAACAAATATCTATTGGTCACCTACTAAATCCCAGATACTTTTGTAGACACTGGGTATACAGTGGTGAATAAAACAGACCAAGGACCTCCTGTCCTTATGGAGCACACATTCTATTGGAGCTGAGTGACAGAGGATTACAGATCTCAACAAGAAAGTCCCATCTGGTCAAAGACTTGAAGGCGGTGAGAGAAGGGGGAGACTTTTGAAGCAGAGGAAACACAGCACTGGTGCAAAGATCCTGAGGCAGAAACAGATGTCTGGTAGTGTTCAGGAACAGCAAGGAAGTTCCATGTGACTAGAATAGAGTGAGAGATGGTGAGGTAGGTGGTGTGGTCCATGGAGCAGATAGCTTGCCCTCTTCACAGTTATCCATTTGCTTCCCATCTCCCCAAATTCCTGCTTTACCTGGAAGCTCATAGTCACTTCCCAAACAAACTGGCTTTGCTTGCCTGTATCTTGAATGTCCGGTATAGACATCAGAAGCAATACATATTGTTCCCAGATGTTCTCTGACAATTTTCTTCTCCAAACACTGAGCACCTCCCACACTGTTCTTTTTTCTATTTTACTTCTGCCATTATCCATAGTAACTAATTCACGATTATATATGTATATATTTATTTTTAACCTTTTTCTAGTTGCAAAAGTAATATAGACTCATTGTAGAAAACTGAATAGTATAGAAATGAAAGTGCATGGAATGAAATGACTATAATCTTGTCACCCACCAGTAACCATTGTTTAATACTGATTTGCTACACTTCTCTTGGTCTTTCTTTTTAATGCATATGTATATATCTGTATAGAGTTGAGATCATACAGTGTAACACAAAGGGCTTCCCTGGTGCTCAGATGATAAAGAATCTGCCCACAATGCAGGAGACCTGGGTTCGGCCCCTGGGTTGGGAAGATAACCTGGAGGAGAGTATGGCAACCCGCTCGAGTATTCTTGCCTGGAGAATCCCCATGGACAGAAGGACCTGGCGGGCTGCAGTCCATGGGGTTGCAAAGAGTCAGACATGACTGAGCGGCTAAGCACATTATGACGTAAAATCATGAGCATTTTCCTGTGTCATTTAAACTTTATAAAAACATTTTAATGTCTGTATATCATATGTATATATCACAGTTTACTCAGCACTTTTTAAACTATTCAAATTGTATTGTGATAAATGTTCTTGACTATAAATCTTTGCATTTCTGATCATTTTCTTAGGAACAAAGCATGAAAGGAAATGTATTGAGTCAAAGGCTATTAACACTTTTAAGGCTTTTGATGTATATTACAAAATCATTTTCTAAAACCTTTGTACCAATTTCTATGCTATGCCATAAAATTGCCTGTAAAAGAGTCAACATTCAAAAAATGAAGATCATGGTATCTGGTCCCATCACTTCATGACAAATAGATGGGGAAACAATGGAAACAGTGACAGACTTTATTTTTTTGGGCTCCAAAATCACTGCAGATGGTGACTGCAGCCATGAAATTAAAAGACACTTGCTCCTTAGAAGAAAAGCTATGAAAAAAAAAAAAAAGAAGAAGAAAAGCTATGACAAACCTAGATAGCATATTATAAAGCAGAGACATTACTTTGCTGACAAAGGTCCATCTAATCAAAGCTATGGTTTTTCCAGTAGTCATGTATGGATGTGAGAGTTGGACCATAAAGAAAGCTGAGTGCCAAAGAATTGATGCTTTTGAACTATGGTGTTGGAGAAGACTCTTGAGAGTACCTTGGACTGCAAAGAGATCAAACCAGTCAATCCTAAAGGAAATCAGTCCTGAATATTTATTGGAAGGACTGATGCTGAAGCTGAAACTCCAATACTTTGGCCACCTGATGTGAAGAACTGACTCATTAGAAAAGACACTGATGCTGGGAAAGATTGAAGGCAGGAGGAGAAGGGGATGACAGAGGATGAGATGGTTGGATGGCATCACCGACTCGATGGGCATGAGTTTGAGCGAGCTTCGGGAGTTGGTGATGGACAGGGAAGCCTGGTGTGCTGCAGTCCATGGAGTTGCAAAGAGTTGGACACGACGGAATGACTGAACTGAACTGAAAATTTTTTTGCCGACTTACTAGGAGAAAATTTTTTCTCATTGCTTTATTTATTATGTCTTTAGTTATTATTTTTTCATAAAATTATGTATGTCCAACTTATTTGTTGGTGTCATTTGATTAATGAACAATCTGTTCTATTCTAAGAAATTATAAGTGACTCCTATTTAGCTCCATGAGGAAAAGGACTGTGCCTTTTTGCCCCCTGCTGATTCCAGTGCCTGACCTATGGTAGACGTTCAGAGAATATTTATTAAATAAATAAGTGAATGAATTAATGAATAGTGAGGTTGACACTTTTTCACATAATTAATTGATGTGCAAAAGAAAGGAAATAAATATCTGAGCTGAAATTAAAGAAATAGATGATGGGTAACCAACAGGGAAAACTAGTAAAATCAGAAAGTGGTTTTTTGAGATTTAGTAAAATTGATGAATCAGTTGCCAGACTGATCAGGGGGAGAAAAGAGAGAAGACACAAATTTCCCGCATCAGGAATGAGAGAGTGGACATCACTATGCATCCTATAAACATTGAAAGGATAATAAGAGAAATTAATGAAAAAATTTATGCCAGTAACTTCAGACAAATTCCTTGAAAGACCCAAACTACTCATTTTTTTCTTTTCCATTATGATTTATTATAGGATACTGAATATAGTTCCCTGTGCTATACAATAGGACCTGTTGTTTATCCTTTCTATAGACAATAGCTTATATCTGCTAATCCCAAACTTCCGATGTAATCCTCCCTACACTCCTTCTCCCTTGGCAACCACAGGTCTGTTCTCTATGTCTGTGAGTCTTTTTGTTTCATAGATAAGTTCCCTGTGTCATACTTAAAATTCCACATATAAAGTGATACATGGTTTTTGTCTTTCTCTTTCTGGCTTCACTTAGTATGATAATCTGTGGATCCATCTGTGTAACTGCAAATGGCATTATTTCATTCTTTTTTATGGCCAAGTAATATTCCATTGTGTGTATATATACCGTATCTTAATTCATTCATCTGTCAATGGACATGTAGATTGTTTCCATGTCTTGGTTATTGTAAACAGTGCTGCTATGAATTTAGGAGTGCATGTATCTCTTTGAAATATAGTTTCATTTGGATATGTGTCCAGGAGTGGGATTGCTGGATCCTACGGCAACTTTATTTTCAGTTTTTTGAGGAAACCTCATATTGTTCTCCATAGTGGCCCATCAATTTACATTCTCACCAACAGTGTAAGAGGATTCCCTTTTCTCCACACCCTCTCCAGCATCTGCTATTTGTAGACTTTTTAACAGTGGCCATTCAGGCCAGTGTGAGCTGGTACCGCATTGTAGTTTTGATTTCCATTTGTCTAATAATTAATGATGTTGGTCATCTGTATGTCTTCTTTGGAGAAATGTCTATTTGCATGTATCCATGCTAAGTCACTTCAGTAGTGTCTGACTGTTGTCCATGAGATTCTCCAGTCAAGAATACTGGAGTGGTTGCCGTGCCCTCCTCCAGAGAATCTTTCCAACCTAGGGATCAAAGCTGCATCTCTTACACCTCCTACATTGGCAGGCAAGTTCTTTACCACTAGCACCACCCAGGAAGCCCCTGATGTCTATTTAGGTCTTCTGCCAATTTTTTGATTGGGTTGTTTGTTTTTTGTTATTGAGTTGTGTGAGCTGTTTGTATATTTTGGAAATTAAGCCCTTGTTGGTCGCACCATTTGCAAATATTTTTTTCTCCCAGTCCATAGGTTGTCTTTTAATTTTGTTTATGATTCCTTTGCTGTACAAAAGTTTATAAGTTTGATTAGGTCCCATTTGTTCATATTTGCTTTCATTTCTGTTGCCTTGGGAGATTGACATTGATATGATTTATGTCAGAGAATGTTTTGCCTATGTTGTCTTCTAGAAATTTTATGGTGTCTTGTCTTGTATTTAAGTCTTTAAACTATTTTTGAGTTTATTATTGTGTATCATGTAAAGATATGTTCTAACTTTATTGATTTACGTGTGGCTGTCCAACTTTCCCAACACTACTTGCTGAAGAGACTGTTTTTTCCCCATTGTATAATTCTTACCTCTTTTGTCCATAGGTATACGTGTTTATTTCTGAGCTATCTATTCTGTTCCATTGACCCATATGTCTGTTTTTGTGCTAATACCATGCTGATTTTTTTTTAATATTTTATTTTAATTAATTTATTTATTTGGCTATTCTGGGTCTTAGTTGCAGCACATGGGATCTTCAGTCTTTGTTGCAGTGTATGGGATCTTTAGTTGTAGCATACAGGATCTTTAGTTGCAGCATGTGATCTTTAGTTGTAGCATATGGGATCTAGTTGCCTGACCAGAGATTGAACCCAGTCCCCTTGCATTGGGAATGCAGAGTCTTAACCACTTGACCACCAGGAGAGTTCCCCATGCTGATTACGGTAGCTTCATAGTTATTTTCTGAAGTCTTATGTCTTCTGCTTTGTTCTTTTTCCTCAGGATTGCTTAGGAATCTTTATGCTTTCATATTAATTTTAGGTTTATTTGTTCTAGTTCTGTGAAAAATATCATGAGTAATTTGGTGGGGATCATATTAAATCTGTAAATTGCTTTTAGTAGTATGGCTATCTTAACAATATTAATTCTTCTAATCCAGTAGAAATGGGATATTTTTTAATTTATTTAAATCATCTTCAGTTTCCTTTAACAATGTTTTATAGTTCTCAGCATATAAATCTTCCACCTCCTTGGTCAGGTTTAGTTTAAGTATTTTACCTTTTTTGGATGTAATTCCTTTTTTAAAAGGAATTGCCTTTTTCCTTTCCCTTTCTGACATTTCATTGTTACTGTAAAGAAATAAAACCAGTTTCTGTATGTTAATCTTGTATCCTACTACCTTGCTGAATTTGTTTATCAGTTCTGTTAGTTTTCGTGTGGATTTTTTTGGTTTTTAAATATATAGTATTATGTTATCTGCATATAATGACAATTTTGCCTCTTCCCTTTCAATTTGGATACTTTTTATTTCTTTTTCTATTATGGTTGCTGTGGCTAGGACTTCCAGTACTATGTTCAACAGAAGTGGTGAGAATGGGCATCCTTGTCTAGTTCCAGATATTAGTGGGAAGGCTTTCAGCTTTTCACCGTTGAGTATTATGTCAGCTGTGGGTTTGTCATAAATAGCCTCTATAATCACTTTGGTAAGAGTTTTTAATCGTGAATGAATGTTGAATTTCATCAAATGCTTTTTCTGCATCTGTTGAGATGATCATCTGATTTTTTACTTTTCTTTTGCTGAAGTGGTGTATCATATTGATTGATTTGTGTGTGCTGAGCCATCCTTGTGACTCTGAGATGAATCCAACTTGGTCGTGGAGTATAATCTTTTTTACATGTTGTTGGATTCACAAACTTCTAAAATGAACTCAAGAAGAAATAGATCATCTGAATAAGCCTCTCTCTAGTAAAAGAAATTGAATTTGTACTTACAAACCTTCCCACAAAGAAAATTCCAGGGCTAGCTGACTTAACTGGTAAGTTCTACCAATTTATACCATTTGAGGAAAAACTAATGTCAGTTTTATACAAATTCTTCCAGAAAATGGGAGAGAAAGGAGCATCCTTCAACTTATTCTATAAGGCCTGCATGATACCAAACACAGAAAGGGACATTATAAGAAAAGAAAATGACACAAATATCCTTCATGAAATACATGCAAAAGATCTTTATTTTTAGCAATCAAATTCTGCAATATAAATAAAAGCAAAAATAAACAAATGGGACCTAATTAAACTTAAAAGCTTTTGCACAACGAAGGAAACTATAAACAAGGTGAAAAGACAGCCTTCAGAATGGGAGAAAATAATAGCAAACGAAGCAACTGACAAAGAATTAATCTCAAAAATATACAAGCAACTCCTGCAGCTCAATTCCAGAAAAATAAGCGACCCAATCAAAAAATGGGCCTAAGAACTAAACAGACATTTCTCCAAAGAAGACATACAGATGGCTAACAAACACATGAAAAGATGCTCAACATCACTCATTATCAGAGAAATGCAAATCAAAACCACAATGAGGTACCATCTCACGCCGGTCAGAATGGCTGCTATCAAAAAGTCTACAAAAAATAAATGCTGAAGAGGGTGTGGAGAAAAAGGAACCCTCTTACACTGTTGGTGGGAATGCAAACTAGTATAGCCACTATGGAGAACAGTGTGGAGATTCCTTTAAAAACTGGAAATAGAACTCCCGTACGACCCAGCAATCCCACTGCTGGGTATACACACCGAGTAAACCAGAACTGAAAAAGACATATGTACCCCAATGTTCATCGCAGCACTATTTACAATAGCCAGGACATGGAAGCAACCTAGATGTCCATCAGCAGACAAATGGATAAGAAAGCTGTGGTACACATAGTCAATGGAATATTACTCAGCTATTAAAAAGAATACATTTGAATCAGTTCTAATGAGATGGATGAAACTAGAGCCTATTATACAGAGCAAAGTAAGTCAGAAAGAAAAACACCAATACAGTATATTAACGCAAATATATGGAATTTAGAAATGATGGTAACAATGACCCTATATGCAAGACAGCAAAAGAGACACAGATGTAAAAAACAGACTTTTGAACTCTGTGGGAGAAGGTGAGGGTGGGATGATTTCAGAGAATAACATTGAAACATGTATATTATCATATGTGAAATAGATTATCAGTCCAGGTTCGATGCATGAGGCAGGGTGCTCAGGGCTGGTGCACTGGGATAACCCTGAGGGATGGGATGGGGAGGGAGGTGGGAGGGAGGGTCAGGATGGGGAACACATGTACATCCATGGCTGATTCATGTCAATGTATGGCAAAAACCACCATAATATTTTGTTTGTTTGTTTGTTTGTTTTTTTTCCCCCCACCCCCGCACCATAATATTGTAAAGTAATTAGCCTCCAATTAAAATAAATTTTAAAAAATTTCCACAATATATGAAAAGGATAATACTTCCTGAGATTTATCCCAGGAATTCAAGGATGATTTAACATTCAAAGTTTGATTAATGAAATTTAAAACAGTAACATACAAAAAGCAGGAACCGTATGATCCAATTCAGTACATACAGAAAGAGCACTGGACAAGACCTGACACTCATTTATGATTAAAAAAAAAAAAACTCTCAGCAGACTAGGATTGAAGAGAACTGCCTCAGTCTGATAAAGTGCATCAGTGAAAAAATTATCCGCTAACATCGTGCTGACTGATGAAAGACTGAATGCTTTCCTTATTAGATGAGTAAAACAGGACACCCACTCTCACCACTTCTATTTAGCACAGCCTGTAAGGTTCTGAGGGGCTTCCCTTGTGGCTCAGCTGGTAAAGAATCCGCCTGTAATGCAGGAGACCTGGGTTGGGTCCCTGGGTTGGGAAGATCCCCTGGAGAAGGGAAAGGCTACCCTTGCCAGTATTCTGGCCTGGAGAATTCCACGGATGGGGTCGCAAAGAGTTGGACTCGACTGAGCGACTAATGTTCTAACCATTGTAATAAGGAAGTAAAAAAGAAAGGAAGAAATGAAATCTAAATTGGAAAATAAGAGTTAAAACCATCTTGATTATGGTAACTGTAAGTATAGCACTTTCCTGAGTTCTATTGAGAGGAACTAGTTGTGGGAAACCCCAGGATTGTAGGTGGCTGTGCAGAAGTGAAGGTCGGCTGGGCACCCCCCCCTTAAAACTGGTGTCTGAGGTCAGGGCAGTCTTGTTGGGGACCTTACACTTTACCTTGTGAGACTGGATGTTAACTATAGGTAGTGTTAGAACTGAATTAAATTACAGGGCTCTAAATTGGTGTTGGAGAATTGCCTACAGAACACAAATTGAAGCAAATGAGCCTAACTGTAAATCAGGTTGTTGGCATAATCACCAAGAGAATTATTTTAAGTGATGGGCATGGAATTCATTGACATTACACTCCAAGTGGCAGATGTCCAAAAAACAAAAGAGCTTTAACTGTTGCCAGGAGTCCTAGTATTAATAGAATTGTTATTCTTACTTTGAAATTATACAGATACACATATAAATATATGACACGATAAGTATATATAATGTTAATGTCACTTTGTACCTATATTTTCAGTATAAGGGAAGATAAACACAAATGTAAAAGCAAATGTTTTTACTTTTTTAAAAAAGTTTATTGAAGTATAGTTGATTTACAATATTATGTTTAATTTCTGCTATACAGCAAGTGATTCAGCTATATGTATATATGCCCTTCATATTCTTTTCCATTATGGTTTATCACAGGATATTGAATATAGTCCCCTGTGCTCTGCACTTGTTGTTTATCCATCCTATACATACTAGTTTGCATTTACTAATCCAAAACTCCCAATCCTTCCCTCCCCACCACCCCTCTCCCTTGGCAACCACAAGCCTGTTCTCTACGTCTGCGAGTATTTTCTGTTTCATAGATATGTTCATTTGTGTTGTGTTTTAGATTCCACGTATAAGTGATATCCTGTGGTATTTGTCTTTCTCTTTCCGACTTACTTCACTTAAGTGCTATACTTACAGCACTTAATTAATTAATTAATTACTTCAGTAATCTCTAGGTTCATCCATGTTGCTGCCAATGGCATTATTTCATTCATTTTTATGACTGAATAATATTCCATTATTTATATACATATACACACCATCCCTTCTTTAGCCATTCACCTGTCAATGGGCGTTTAGGTTGCTTTCATTCCATTTTAATTTAAATGGCCACAATAGACAACATGGTTTCCAGATTAAAGGAGGCTAAGCATACATGAAATTAAATATAATCCCTGACCCTTTACTGTATTCTATACTAGAGGGTAAAAAATACTATAAAGAATATTATTAGATCAACTGAGAAGACTAAAATATGGATGGTAGATTAAATAAAAGTCTTGTATAAAGTCTTGTATAAATGTAAATTTATGCAGTTATGGCTACACTGTCGTTTTATCACTGGCAAATAGATGGGGAAACAGTGGAAACAGTGGCTGACCTTATTTTTCTGGGCTCCAAAATCACTGCAGATGGTGATTGCAGCCATGAAATTAAAAGACACTTACTCCTTGGAAAGAAAGTTATGATCAACCTAGATAGCATATTGAAAAGCAGAGACATTACTTTGTCAACAAAGGTCCATCTGGTCAAGGCTATGATTTTTCCAGTAGTCATGTATGGATGTGAGAGTTGGACTATAAAGAAAGCTGAGCACCGAAGAATTGATGCTTTTGAACTGTGGTGTTGGAGAAGACTCTTGAAGAGTCCCTTGGACTGCAAGGAGATCCAACCAGTCCATTCTAAAGGAGATCAGTCCTGGGTGTTCACTGGTAGGACTGATGTTGAAGCTGAAACTCCAATGCTTTGGCCACCTGATGCAAAGAGCTAACTCATTTGAAAAGACCCTGGTGCTGGGAAAGATTGAGGGCAGGAGGAGAAGGGACCGACAAAGGGTGAGATGGTTAGATGGCATCACCGACACAATGGACGTGGGTTTGGGTGGACTCCAGGAGTTGGTGATGGACAGGGAGGCCTAGTGTACTATGGTTTATGGGGTCGCAAAGAGTCGGACACAACTGAGTGACTGAACTGAACTGATACCTACTCTTAGGAGGTACAAGCTGTGTTTAGGAGCCTGGCGGGCTACAGTCCACAGGGTCGCAAAGAGTTGGGCACGACTGAGCAACTAAACAACAAATGTATAGCTTACTCTGAAATAATTTAGAGAGATGAATGAACAAATGATAAAGCAATTGGGGTAAATATGAACAATAGATGAGTCTGGATAGAGAGTCTATAGGTGCTTCTTTTACCTGTCTGCTTGTATTTTTATGTTTGTAACTTCTGTAAATTTAAAATCATTTCCAAATAAGAATGTTTTTAAAAAAATACTTTATAGGTGATTGTGGTATTGCAGTTATGTTTAAAGAGTTCCAGTCTTTTAAGGATACATTATGAAATATTTATGGACAAAATGATATAACATCTGGGGTTTAGTTTCAAGTTATATGGCATCTTAGCATGGGATATGGGAGTATACAGGAAACAAGGTTTGCTGTAGATTAATTCTCTTGAAGCCAAATGATATGCAAGTGGATTTATTATACTATTCTGTTCTTTTTTTTTATATTTAAATTTTTCCATGACTTTAAATTGGGAAGAATTGGCATCTTCTCAATATTTTTCCTTTTGAGAATACTATGCACTTTTCTCTTACTCATTTTGTTTCCTTTGGTATAGGCTGGGAAAACTCACTTATACCAAATGCTTCATTATGAAAATGATATATGTAGTTCATATGTTCCTTGAAACAATGAAAACCGTCATCGAAACAAAAAGACTTCTCTTAAGACCCCATCAGTGGCCACTTATTTCAAGCAATTTTAGACAATGCATTCAAGTTTCAGACCCATCAGTAGAAGAGTCCCATTCCATATCTACAAAATACTTATACAGTAATATCTCATTATTAAAAATTCCATGTGGCCTTTTTTTTTCTATTTTGGTTTAAATTAATGCTTACCTGGGCTTCACTGGTGGCTCAGTGGTAAAGAATCTGCCTGCCTGGGTTTGATCCCTAGGTCAGAAAGATCCCCTGGAGGAGGATATGGCAACCCACTACAGTATTCTTGCCTGGATAATCCCATGGACAGAGGACCTGGTGGACTATAGTCCATGAGGTCACCAAAGAGTCGGACACGACTTAGTGACTAAACAACAACACTGTATACCTAGAGATGTGAAATCTTGATATGATTTAAGGGCAGATGAGGCTCGGAGAAGGCAATGGCACCCCACTCCAGTACTCTTGCCTAGAAAATCCCATGGACAGAGGAGCCTGGTAGGCTGCAGTCCATGAGGTCGCCAAGTGTTGGACACGACTGAGCAACTTCACTTTCACGTTTCACTTTCATGCATTGGAGAAGGAAATGGCAACCCACTCCAGTGTTCTTGCCTGGAGAATCCCAGGGACTGGGGAGCCTGGTGGGCTGCCGTCTATGGGGTCGCACAGAGTCGGACGCGACTGAAGTGACTTAGCAGCAGCAGCAGCAGCAGATGAGACCAATAATAACAGGGAGGTGTTTTGCCTCAAAGGGTGCCTTTCACTTTCAGGCCTTGTTTTTTCCAGGATTTGATTTCGTATACTGCTTGGCTAAGTGTTTCAATCAGCTAAGTGGTTTGAAGTCATTGCTTTAGTTGCATGCCTTCTGTAAAACATTCAGCCAGGCTCCCTCTTCCCAGCCTTCAAGACAACAAACAATGCTTACGTTTTGGTGGCTCTGACATGAACCAGGACAAGGAAAGCCTCTTCACAAGGCATAAACATCTTGTAATATGTCAAGAAAGTCCTCTTTCTGGGAGGCCATATCCCTAAACACAGAAATAGCTTCACTGAGAGATCCCTCGATGGCCTGAGTGTTTTGAGTGTTTGAAGTCACAGGAATGTATCTGTTTAGGGAAAGTTAAGACTGTGAGTCCTTTGGTTTTCCTATGCTAGATTTCCAGTTTGGTTCATCATTATGATTTTTCTTTCTTTGCAGAGATAGACTACTGTGCCTCACCTAACCATGGATGCCAGCACGAGTGTGTTAACACAGATGATTCCTATGCTTGCCGCTGCCTGAAAGGCTTTACCCTGAATCCAGATCAGAAAACCTGCAGAAGTAAGTTGCACTGCATGTGGAAGAGGGGCTTGTTCCACAGATGGCTCCGTTGGTTTTCCGTTTTCTGGCAAATCTCCAGCAGGTGTACTTGTTCTCAGCATTTGTGCTCGCTGACATCATTCTGCCCCTTATTTTACCTTTTGTCTCACCTGATCCTGTGATGGGGGTGATTTTTAGCCAGTGCATAGACTGGGTTTGCCCACTGGTTTCCTTTAGTGAAGTCAAGGCGCCAGCTGAAGCTCTCGCCTATCTGAAATGAGGACGCATGCCGCCACCTCCTTACCCTCACAACATGTATTTGGGACTTTGAGAAAGAAAAGGCTGGATCCAGAGTTGGAGGGAAAAGGAGCTGGTTTCTTCCAATCCTACCTGATGAGACACTTTTTAAATTTAATGTTTACTTTTATTTATTTGAATGTGCCAGGTCTTAGCTGCAGCACGCCGGATTTTTTATCTTTGTTGTAGCATGCGGGATCTTTAGCTGTGGCATGTGGCATCTAGTACCCTTAGCCGGAATGGAACCCGGGCTCCCTGCATTGGGAGCTCAGAGTCTTAGCCACTGGACCACCAGGGAAGTCTCAAGATGAGACCCTTGAGGGCCGCTAAGAAGGGGGACATTGCATCTTTCCTTGGTATAAAGGAAGAAAAAAATAGGAGACTCTGGGGCATCCTCACAGCATTGGAGAGGTGCCTAGTGTCAGCAGGGTGATATTAAGGATGTGCTGAGTGGCTCAGATGGTGTCCTCTGGCACCTCAGAGGGCTTGACGGGGTGTTTAGAGCATGAACCTCCAATGGGATATCTTTAAGTGACCTGTCCCTGAGAGACCCCCTGGAATGGAAGGTCTACAAGGACAGCATTCTTCTCTTTTTCTCTCTCGTGAATCCTCAACACCTTAAGTATTCAGCACGTGCTGGTGTGACACAATATTTAGTGAATGAATGAAAGAGTATATGAATCTCTGAAATTTATCATCCTGGAGAAATGGCAACTATCATCTGAATTAACCTTGTTAGAAAGGTGGCCTTTGTAAGGCACACAAGTTGTGATTTTTTTCAAAAAGCATTCCCAAAGTTAGCCCACACATATGCACACTGAACTGTCTCCATTCTCCTGACTGTTGACTCACAGAACTCTCTGGAACTCCCACTGAGGGACATATCCCTCATCCACTTCTTCCTAGTGTGGGTGCAGCAGTATTCTGCACCACAGGACTGGATTTTCAAAAGGCTGACCACACATCGTTTTTTGAAAAGCACCGTGGGCTACTGAAGTGAATCCACAAGCCGCAGCCTGCCCACAGCACATGTTGACTCACGTGCTCACTCTACTATGTGTGAGACCTTGCAGGGTGGTTAAAGGTAGCAGAGCCCATATTTTGAAACTGAGCCTCTCTTACAAAGGAGAATTCCCACCACCTTGCCTGGATGCAAACTCTGGCGATGTTCAAGCATCAGATGGGAATTTTAACTGAGAGGTTCAGAATGTGAAAACAATTAGATAGACTATTTTCCATCAGACCACACATGCATGCGGTCCGTGGGAGAGGTCAGCCCGGCCGCTCCTCTCTGAGCTATGTATACCTTTTTCTCGGGGCGAGCGTGTCAGTGGCTGGCTACCTCCGGGGAAAAATCACTCACCAGTGGGACTTAGTTGTGGACCTAGACCTCTTCCATGGGGGAAAATTAGATCTGCTGCAACTCAGTCACTGGAGTCGCAGGCTTCACTGTGTGTTGCTAGTGGAGGGAGGAGGAAGTGAGCTGGGCACGTGGCCATTGGTGGAGGGGAACTGGCTTGAAGCTCTGCATCACTTACGGTCATCTGAGATTCCCTTGCCCTCTGCCCCGCCCTCCACATCCTGCCTGGAGAGGCACTTGGAATAAGAGAAGGGTCCAAGGCAGTGCTTGCATTGCATCGTTATCAAGGGAGGAGAGAGGCCAAGAACAGAAGGATAAATGGAGAGGAAGTAACCATTTGGAAACAGTGTGACCACCACAAATTAGCCTGGAGACAGGCCTGTCTCCAGCCCAGAGTCCTTAACACTCATGCATATATATTCAGGGATAGCTCCATTTCCTCTTCAGCCAGGTGCCCTAGTTTTTCATCCAAGAAAAATGGAATTTGTTTCTTAAAACCCAATGTCCTCATCAGCCCTTCTCCCAACATCCTGCCTCATCGTTACTTTTTCCATTGTCTTTGCTGCAAACCCAGCCCTCCGCTGCCGAGATCCCTCTGAGAGCCACCCCTGCCCTGATGTGTGCATGCCGGCGATTATGGCAGACAGCTGCTAACGGAAAGCGAGCGCTCAGTGCCTCTCTGGAGCATTTCGTGGGATCAGGAAGCAGAGAAATGGGGTTTAAAATCTGGGCTTGGTTGTTAGGAGCCTGAAGATCTTCCGAGCGTTAAAGATCTCGAGCTCAGAGTACAGCCATTTACGTTTAATGGGCGGTTGATGGATGTGGGCTGTTTGCAAATCTAATAAATCTATCTTTCAAAGGAATTTGATAGCATCCAATTAAACCGGGTTGGGGGTGGGGGTGGGGTCAGAATTCAAGGCACAATCCTACTGAAGAAAACACTCTTGGCCTGGATTTGTTCTTTCTCCTCATCCAGGCATAATTTCTTTTTCTGGAAAGTGCTGTCATCGACTTAAAGCATAAATTACTGAGGCAGAGATGCAGAACATAGAGCCCAGGACTGACTGTCTAGGCGGGGACCTCAGGGTGGAGTCAGAGGTGGGTGGGGCTCCAGGATTGCTCATGCTGGCACCGAGGCTGGTGCTTCCCCCACTGGAGGCATCACACTCTAAACAGCAGGGTAAGGGGTGCACAGGTTGAACTGAGTAAGGGGGGCCAGTCTTGGCAGTATCACCCACCCTGGCCCTGTGACCTTGGAAAGACTGCTTTGCTTCTCCGAACCTCCATTTCCTAAAGTGAAGGAACATGACTTTCTGCTTGAACATTTAGTAGCCTGTCCCATCTTTCTAAAACTGACTCTCTGTGCCACTCCGTTGGCATGACGGCCTGCAGTGACCTACCTCTGATCTTTCGTGTTTTTATGTCTTACCTTCTCAGTGAGGCCTCCAGCTCCTTTTTGAGCTGGCACTCACACACGCCGTTTAGTTGGCCTTCTGACAGCCCAGCCGTCTCATCTCGCAGGGTTACTGGACACTCTGGGCTTTGCCAGATAAACCCACACCCAAGCCCGGCCCACGTGTAGCTCATCACAGTTAATGAGCAGACTGGACCAGAGGTGGGGGGTGTTGCATAGTGGGTACCCAGTGAATACTGAGTGAAGGAATAAGTAACTTACATACATGTGAAAAACTGTGATTCAAGCATGTGAAGCAGACAGAGCTCTACAGGTCAACCTCTGCGGCAAGGAACCATCGTAGAAGAGGCATTTTGGAGTTGCTGTTTGCCAGATAGCTGAGTGCTGACCTTTTAAAGAATCGTCATGTTTTTAAATTATTTATTTATTAATTTTTGACTGTGCTGTGTCTTTTTTTGCTCGGGGGCAGGGGGGTGCCTTTCTCTGGTTGTGGCCAGCCGGGGCTTCCTCTAGTTGTGGTGCTTGAGCTTCCCATTGCGGTGGCTTCTCTTGTTGCGGAGCGTGGGCTCTAGAGCTTGCGGGCTTTGGTGGTTGTGGCTCATGGTGGGCTCAGCAGTTAAGGCTCCCAGGCTCCAGAGCGCAGGCTCAGTAGCTGTGGTCCACGGGCTTAGTTGCTCCACGGCACGTGGGATCCTTGCGGACCAAGAATCGAATCCATGTCCCCTGCCTTGGCAGGGGGACGGACTCTTTACCACTGATTTACCAGGGAAGCCCCAAGAATCTTCGTGTTTTTTAATTTAATTAGGGTATGTTAAATCTTTCTTAAAGATAGTGTTGGCCCTTTAAAAGTTGCGGTAAAACATACAGAACAAGGGGCTTCCTGGGCGACTCAGTGATAAAGAATCTGGCTGCAATGCAAGAGATGTGGGTTCGATCCCTAAGTCGGGAAGATCCCCTGGAGGAGGGCGTGGCAACTCAACTCCAGTATCTTGCCTGGAGAATCCCATGGACAGAGCAGCTGGGCTGGCTACAATCCACAGGGTCACAAAGAGTTGGACACAACTGAAGTGACTGCCTACAGAACAAAATTTACCACTGTAACCATTTTTTTTTTTTCACTGTAACCATTTTTAAGTGCACAGTTTGGGCTTCCCTGATAGCTCAGTTGGTAAAGGATCTGTCTGCAATGCAGGAGACCCCAGTTCGATTCCTGGGTCGGCAAGATCCTCTGGCGAAGGGATAGGCTACCCACTCCAGTATTCTTGGGCTTCCCTTGTGGCTCAGCGGTAAAGAATCTGCCTGCAATGCACGAGACCTGGGTTGGAACCCTGGGTTGGGAAGATCCCCTGGAGAAGGGAACAGCTACCCACTCCAGTATTCTGGCCTGGAGAATGCCATGGACTGTATAGTCCATGGGGTTGCAAAGAGTCGGACACAACTGAGCAACTTTCACTTCACTTCACTTCACTTCAGTGGCTTTAAGTACATTTTTGTTGTTAGCAACCATTCTCACCATCCAGCTCCAGAACTTTATCTCCCCAAACTGAAACTCTGCACTGATTAAACAGTAACTCCCCATTCCTTTCTCCCCCAGTCCTGGCAACCACCATTCTATTTTCCATCTCTATGACTGCCTACTCTAGGTACCTCATATAAGTGGAATCTTACAAGATTTGTCCTTCTGAGACTGGCTTGTTTTCACTTACCATAAGGCTCATTCCATGTCAGAATTTCCTTCCTTTTTGAGGCTGAATAATATTCCACATTCTGTATTTGCCACATTTTGCTGATCCATTCAGTATACACCTGGGTTGCTTCCACCTTTGGGTCATTATGAATAAAGATGCTGTGAACATCGATATGTTCAAGGCCCTGCTTTCTGTTCTTTTGGGTTTAAACCCAGAAGAGGAGTTGCTGGATCGCATGTAATTCTATATTTAATTTTTTTGAGGAACCTCCATACTGTTTTCCATAGTGGCTGAAGGCTGGCTTTTTAGAACAGCACTTACTGAAGATAATTGTACTTTTCTCTGATGATGTAAAAGAGAGATTCCTGCAGGTCCTACACCTCGTGGCCCAGTCTGTGGGGCCCTTTGTGTTCTGTGTCTCTTTACTTGGCTCCTGGTCTCTTTGCCTGTGGTCGATGTTTTATTGCTAGGTCTATTTTTCTTCACTGAATCTCGTTCCTTGTTTTCTGACACTCACTTCTGTTTCACAAGGTGAGGCTGTTGATGAATTGAGAAACTGCACACAGCTAACAATAGTCTGCCTCTCCTCGGGCAGAAGGGATGAAGTACAGACAGCGTGCTCAGGGCCCGCGGCTCGTGGAGGCAGCTCTTCTCTTAGGCCAGTCCCCTGCAGGGCCTGGGAGTTCTCTCCATGGGCTCAGACTGCAGCCACTTCTTCTCTGTGGGCATGGAAAGTTCTGTCCATCAGTCCTGTGGGAGGGCACATCATGGACCCTTTACGGGATGGTCTGAGGTCCTTTGAGTATGGGTTCCATTTCATTTCTTTTCATACATCTTTGTCTTCTCAGGAAGAGACGTCTTTCCTAGGGGCCCCAATAAATTCTTCTGTCTCGTTGGCGAGAACTAGGCATCTTCCCACCTCTAGACCAATTCCTGGCAAAGGAGAAGATACTTGCCAGGCTGGCTTACACCACTCATGACTCATGCCTTGGGGGGTCAGGGTTCTGGTTTCAGGAAGACAGGGTAATGCTTGTTGGCAAGGCAACCAACAGTGTCTGCCACATTCCCGGGAAAAAGAACAATGCAGCTAAATGGCTCCAGGTCAGCCCTGAGGTTGGTGGTGACCAGTCTCACAGAGGCCCTCCGCAAAGCTCATTTTATTTCCCTTTATAGTTCTTCGTCTCTTCCATTACCGTCTCTGTCTGTGGGGGTGGGGGTGGGGGTGACCCAGCATGTGGCTTTAGCATTTCCTACCAGAAAATGAAACTGCGAATTGACTGCTGTTGGTGATGCTGCCAATGTCTGCCGGCAGAAATGCAGCTTGGATGGGGGTGACTAGGACAGAGCTGTGACAACCTGGGCCAGCATCAGAGATGCGTCTTCTCCAGTTTCTTGATTACGGATGGTGTCACACTGTCACCCAGAACCCGGTGGACTTTGGAGCCTTCTTAATGTAACTGCCTTTTCCTGCCTCTCCTAAATCGCTGGGTATCTTGTTGTTTATTCTGCCTCGCACCATCCCATGTCATTTTCAGATGTCACCGCTGGCAGTGACATGCTTTGAGCCCTAGTAATCAGGTTAACTGGAAGAAGAGACTGAATTTTCCCAGTGTTTCCATCATTCTTGGGAGGAGATGGGCTGGGAACTGTGGTGCTCAACCCATTTCACCAGTGTTTTGGCCATCTATTGAGGAAGAGACCTAGGCTGGAGAACGCAGAGGGCTATACCCCCCAGGTGCCAGGTTCTCCCAAACAAGCTTGTGGAGAACAGGAGCGGCTGTCTGTGTCCCTTGGAGCACCTTCCTTACTGAATGTTTACTGAGGTGGGGGGGGCCCAGCCTCAGCCCTGGGAGAAGCCCCAAGCCTGAAGGAGTGCTGGCCCTTTCTCCCCTCAGGGATCAACTACTGTGCGCTGAACAAGCCGGGCTGTGAGCACGAATGCATCAACACGGAGGAGGGCTACTACTGCCGCTGCCGCCGGGGCTACAGCCTGGACCCCAACGGCAAGACCTGCAGCCGTGAGTGTACCCGGGTCAGGGGCTCATGGGAGGGCCAGGTTCACACACAGGCCCCGGGGGCTCACTAGCAGTCAGTCACTTCTGAAGCTCCTGGGTTTCCTATGGGCCTGACGGTCCAGCAGCCTTAACTTTCCTGGCCTCAGTTTCATCATCTGTAAAATGGGGCTACTCATGCTGCCTCCTTCAGAGACTGGATTGTGAAGAGTGAAAGAATCAGCACATAGAAAACACTTAGAAAAGCGCTGCTAGACACATAATAAAAGTCCAGTAAATATTAGCTAGGCTTCCCTGGTGGCTCAGATGGTGAAGACTATGCCTGCAGTGCAGGAGACCTAGTTTCAATCCCTGGGTCAGGAAGATTCCCTGGAGAAAGGAATGACTACCCACTCCAGTATTCTTGCCTGGAGAATTCCATGGACAGAGGAGTCTGGCAGGCTACAGTCCACGGGGTCGCAAAGAGTTGGACATGACTGAGCAACTAAGACACACACACATATTAGCTAATATTATTCTTTGCTCTTGAGAGCCTTGATTAAGTTAGACCAGCCTGATTTCATCCAAACTCTGCCTCATACTAGACAAGGGACCCCAGGTAAGGTATTAAAGTTCTGCAAGCTTTGACCTTCCCATCCGTTTAAAAAAGTGAAGATGATAACAGTGTTGATTTCCTGGAGTTGTTAAGGGAAATCCTGAGGACTATTTCAGCCTCTCAGCACAGTGCTTGACACAGGAAAACATACAATTAAAAATAAGAGCTCTTTGCTGTCACAGAGCCTGGGACAGGAACCAGAAAAGAGACAGACCTCAGAAGGCCCTTGGGCCACTGCAGACCTGATCTGAGGGTGGAGCTGAGAAACATGGGACTTTTTATGAAGCATTGTCTTCATTTTCTTGTGTAAGAGGCGCAACACAACTCGGTCCGGTGATGTCAACGTGGAAACTTGCAGGATGTGCCAGCTGGATGGTTCCATGTCTTTTTAACAAGGCACAGTCTCCACTGGTCCAAGCCAGCGGGGGTGGGGCGCGTGACACAGCGGGGGGACGCCCTGACCCCTGAGGTTGCCGGAGAGGGGCTCGGTGACATGGCTGGCACAGAAGGGGCCCTCTGTGTGGCTTTCCACCCAGCGAGCTGCACATCTGCTCCAGCTTTGGGGACAGAGATAGATTGTGAGTGAGAACAGTACAGCTGTTCAGTATGTGGACCTTCCCCTGCCTGGAGGGAAAGTTTCACAGATGAAGTATTCGGTGCAGAGCAGCCCTCGGGAAACCTCGTGCCCCTTTCGGTCTTCAGAAGGAACAGAGTCCTCCATCGAGCTTTCGAAGTATCAGTCTCGGAAGTCAAAGCATTTTTGAACCAGAGAGTTGGCACTGCGCTGCACTTGCCTCTGGAAGTCTCTGAGTCCTTGTGAGAAGCCAGTGGTGAGCAAGGGTCCTTCCGCTCGACGAGGAGACGCCCTGGTGAAGATGGATCTGTGTACAGTCTGTCTGCCTTCTCTTCCAGGAGCGTGGGGCCGGCCAGCTGACAGCTCCGCAGGCATCCCAGGGCAGGCTAGGTGGGACCTGGAGGAGCCCACGTAGAGCCCCAGGGGCCGTGACCTGCCTCTGCCTCCCTGCACGTCTCGGGGCAGAAGAGATTGGGCCGTCTTCTCTTTCTGGAATCTAGTAAGGAGGACCATCTAGTCAGCTTCAAGAAAGTATAAACCAAGCCATTTCTTCCTAGGAGTCCCCAGAGAGAGCCTGGTAATCCTATTCCCCATGGGGGCTCAGGGAGCCCACAGACCATCACGACAGGAAGCCCTTATGAGGGGCTTGCTCTGTGCAGGCACGGCCGGGATCACTTCCCAAGTACTCACTCACTTTATCTGCACCAGATCCCAGTGAGGCATCAACATTCTTACCCCCATTTAAAGACAGGGAAACAAGTGCAAGGGGATTAAGTTACGTTTCCCAGGGTCACGTGACGGATAAATGGTGACCTGAGATGTGAACACAAGCCTCTGGCTCTTGAGATCTTGCGAGTGTTTGCAGTAGGCACAGCCATGGGTGGAATGTTCCAGAAGGCACAGTCCCAGGCCCTGTGGGAGTCACAGAGGCCCACCCCACGGCCCTGCACAAGGCGTCCAGTGTCTCTCCACTCTCCGGGTGTGCGTTTTCTCCATCAAGGAAATCTGGGAGGCAGCCTGCAGGGCTGTCCTGTGGGAATGAGTTCACCGCAGCTGTGTGTGTGTTATCCTAGCTGGGCCAGCTGGGCCTGACTCGGGTGCCAGGGCTGGCCACACACGCAAGGCCTTGGCGTTGGTTTGTTTTCAGAATCTGGATGTCCCGGTTATGGGGGATAACAGCGCGTTTTCTCTTTCAGATACAAAGGAACTATACAATTATTTCTTCCCCAGCCATATACTTAGTAATGATGGGCATTCAGGAAGTGATTATGTATGCCAGCTACTGTTCTGAGGGCTTTAGGTGAATCAACTCCTCTCACCACGTTCTTGGAAAAAAGCGAGCCTCAACCCCATTTCTCAAGTCATGAGATGGTGGCAGAGAGGCCAAATGACCACCCAGCAAGCATCTCACAGCTGGGAAGCTGGTGGGGTGAGGTGGGATTTGAGCCCAAAGAGTGTGGTGTGGAGCCCCCCACATCCTGAGACACTGCTCTGTCACCTGCAGGGAGCGGGTGGGGTCCGCGGCTCCACCTTCCCGAGCCTGGTTCTCCTCTCTGTGCCATGGGGAGGGCACCTTCTCTCAGCGGAGCCCTGGGGATTGCAGGTGATGCGTGCCCAGACCTGGCGCAGGTGCAGAGGACTAATGTCATTACCGCCTTGGCCGGAGTCATATGCACCTTACTCCTCAAAGAAATAGGAAATAAAACAAGCCAGGCCAGTGGCACAGGGCGGAAGGAAACCTCCCACGGCACTGTTTTGGGCATCAGCGGAGTGAAACTGCCAGGCAGCGGCTCCCCAGGGGAGGTGGTTTTGTTCTCTGATGCCCTCCTGGCTTACTTCAGGGGGTTTTCCTGTGTGGTCGCTGCAGGGGTGGATCACTGCGCCGAGCAGGACCACGGCTGTGAGCAGCTGTGTCTCAACACGGAGGACTCGTTCGTGTGCCAGTGCTCGGAAGGCTTCCTCATCAACGACGACCTCAAGACCTGCTCGCGTGAGTGCCCTTCGTGCTTCTCTTACAGGGAAGAGCTTTGCCGCCGGCGTGGAGAACGTGACGGCCGTAGGGGACGCCGGGCCCCGCCCTGCCCTCTGCTCGTTGCTCCGGGGGAGATGGCGGGGCTGTCCCCTGGGGACCGCGCGCCTTCCCGGGGCAGGAGGAGGAGGGTTAGGGAGGTGCGCGGGACCGTGATCTGATTCCCTGGCTGTGGGGTTTTGCAGGAGTGGATTACTGCTTGCTGAGCCACCACGGTTGCGAGTACTCCTGCGTCAACACGGACAGATCCTTCGTCTGCGAGTGTCCCGAGGGACACGTGCTCCGCGCTGACGGCAAGACCTGTGCACGTGAGTGTGGCGACGTCGGACGAGGGGGACCCGGCACGGGCGGTCGTGGGCGGGGGGCGCCGAGGACAGTGACCACGGGCGGGCCTGCGCCCCCGGGGTTCGTGGGTGAAAGTGTGCGAAGGCCCCTCCCAGCGATATCAGCCCCGGTGGCTGCTGCTTCCCTGTCCCAGGACGGACGGCTTTTGCCTCTTCCTGTCTGGCCCGCCGTCATTTCGGAGCCATTAGGAGTTATAGTGAAGTAGATGCCTTCCTGTCTGTGGACTTCCGGCTGCGCTCCGCGCCGAGCACGTGTTTTCTCTGGGCCGCAACCTCAGCGGAATCCTCACCTTCAGACTAAGTGAAAAGCCTAAGGTGACCAGCTGTTACGCCGTGGGTTCAGACTACGGATTCTTCTGACTGCAAAGTCAGTTCTGCGAGAAGGGGAGGCTCCTGAGAACCCCATCCCCTCCCCCAGTCCGGATAATCTGACAGCAGATGGCAGGGGCGAGGTTGGCA
This sequence comes from Cervus canadensis, assembly GCF_019320065.1. Lineage (NCBI taxonomy): Eukaryota > Metazoa > Chordata > Mammalia > Artiodactyla > Cervidae > Cervus > Cervus canadensis. The sequence goes on along the minus strand of NC_057397.1, from coordinate 62,738,003 downwards.
GTGATGTTTCCTGGGTACATATTTCCTGGCAGCTGGTCCCAATTCCTGTCTCCATTACTTTTTTTAAAAAAAGCTTCCAGATGTCCTCGTCTTCACTCAAGGATGCTGTGTTTTCTGCCCTGCAGTCCTGTGTCGGAGTGGACCAAGATAAAGACTTAAAAATAGCCATTTTGAGAGAAGGGGTCAGAAGTGGAGGAACAGGATTGCCATGTACCTTGCGAGTCCTGCTAGTCTTTCCAGTTATAGGGCCAGGTTCCCTGACCACTGATACAACTGTGGTCACAACCTAACGTGTCCACCTGTCTATGTCACCTGTTCACTTGGGCAGGTGCGCTGCTTGCATGGCTGGGTGTGCCTCTCTAACTCCGCCGCCTGTGAGAAAAGGTTTCCCCCATTTGGGATGGAGTCTTGAGTTTTATGGCTTGCTTGTGGCTGCCTGCCCAGCTGTCCTGGCCAGCACGGCCAGCACAGGGAGGGGCTGGACATCAGGGTGCAGAAAGAGAGTGGGTGTGTCGAATTGCATGTACATTTGACTGCATGCCAAAGCCAGAAGCCTGCTTTTTAACTGGTTTATTTTAATTCTCATCATCTTAGATTATCCATGCATTTCTTTGACCCTCCGCATTACTGTGATAACCAAGAACTGACTATAAGATAATCACAGGACGTCTAAGAAATTTTCAGGACCCTTCCAAACAGATGCTACCCCTCCTCCTTACAATCTCGTGTCCTGCTCCCTCCTTCCAGCCACATCTGTTATGGCCACTGACACTTTCAAATGTCCATTTTCTCATTTATAGGGCTTGTAACTAATGATACAGTGATATCATCCATTTGAGTAAATGTGCAACAGTGCCATTAGAAGTGAATTTTGATATGTATTTGTTTATTATATATGGTGTGTCTACATGAGATGATCAGATGAATTAGAAATATCCTATCCTCAGGCAATGGTTGGAGTAGGAAATGGTGAAAGAAAGTGAAGTCACTCAGTTGTGTCCCGACTCTTGGCAACCCCATGGACTGTAGCTTACCAGGCTCCTCCGTCCATGGGATTTTCTAGGCAGGAGTACTGGAGTGGGTTGCCATTTCCTTCTCCAGGGGATCTTCCCAACCCAGGGATCAAACCCGGGTCTCCCGCACTATAGGCAGACACTTTACGTCTGAGTAACCAGGGAAGTCAGGGCCCCCTGATAGCTCAGCTGGTGAAGGAATTGGTAACCCACTCTGACCCTCTTGCCTGGGAAATCCCATGGACAGTGGAGCCTGGAGGGCTGTAGTCCATGGGGTTGCAGAGTCGGACATGACTGAGCACATACACAGGCAATGGTGGTATTTGTAAGAGATGCATTTTACCCACCATCTGACACATATCTGTTGAGCTTGTCCCCTATTTGAAGCCTCTGTCTGCCCTGGGTCGATTCAGTCTAGCTGCCCTGTTCTGTAATAATGGGCTGTGTTTTCAGTGTGGCCATAGTAAACTGGGGTTGGGAATGTGTCTTTCCTAGCTCTGTCCCAGATCACTAAGAGCCTGACACCATGACTGTGTCTTTTTCATAAATCATGCTGGGCTGTGGGTGGGGAGCCTGCTGGGGTTCAGCCAGGCCTGCTCAGCAGATAAGGGTGTCCTTGGCCCTTCATAAAGGCAGCCTCCACTTACCGCCTTGATAGCAGGTGGCCTGAAGAATACTCCGCTCACTTTCCGGAAGGTTCTCTGAAGCATGGAGAACAGGTGCAGTTTCCCAGGGCCCTGGAAGGAATGGACACTGTTATTCTCACACCCCTGCAGGCACCTTGGGCTCTCTGGCCTCTGGAGTGACGCCCATCCTCCCTTCTTCTCGGTCCCCTGACCCCCAAGCTGCGATCACCCCTTGGAGGGTTGTTCCACAACCCTTGAGGGGGCGAGGTGGGGAGGGAAATCAGGGGGTCTCTTCTGCAAGCCGCAGCTGAGAGGACTCCTCCCGTCTCTACCACCCGGAAATCTCTGAAATAAACCTAGTGCAAGCGCATCTCAGCATCAGGAAAGACTCTCTAGTCTAGATGTGCCTGGAGCACACAGCCCACAGGCCTGCGAGCTTCTGGAGGTTAGAGACCCGGTCTTACTCAGAGACTGAGTTCCAGGCCTTGCCCACAGGAAATGCTCCATAAAGTTCAACGAATGTTGAGTGAACGGGCACACACCACCTGTGTTTTCATCCTGTGGCACCTGGCACAGAGTCCATCTTCTGTTCCAGAACCTTCAGGGGACCTTGACTTGGCAGGTGGCAGAGAACACCTTCCTCCACCTCCTGAGCCCCACCCAGGTCTTCTTCCCTGTTCCCTCCAGTTCTTCAAAGGAGTCAGCTCCCATCTTCTCTGAGCAGGGCCTGAACCTCCAGCCCAGCCTGTCTCCACTTAGGACAACCTCCATATCCCACCTCCTTTGGCAGAAACCAACCCAGGGCCAGCATCACCTCCAGGGGGAACTTCCTGCCCTCCTGGCCTGCTGGGAGCAGCTCCGCTCCACCCGTTGCAGTGAGACCCCGTCAGGACCTCTCCCTGTGGCTGTCTGTGCACAGACCTAGAATCAGCATGGCAGAGTAGAAAGAACCCTGAACTAAGAGCCCAAAGATTGGGTTTAAATCTTGGGAGGGAACTGACCTCTCTGGATCTGACTGCATGCATTCTAAGTTGCTAAAGTCGTGTCTGACTCTGTGACCCTCTGGACCATAGCCCGCCAGGCTCCTCTGTCCATGGGATTTTCCAAGCGAGAATACTGCAGTGGATTGCCATGCCCTCCTCCAGGGGATCTTCCTGACCCAGGGACCGAACCCACACTTCTTAGGTCTCTTGCCTGCATCTAACTATTCATCTGTAAACTGGGAATGATCTTTATGCCTCTCTCTCAGGGTCACTATGTGGCACAGGGAGAGATGTTCACTGAAGTGCTTGGGGAACTTGTAAATTGCCATAAACTCGAAGTTACTCTTGTTGAAATCTTACTTCCCACTGTTAGACGGCCCCACACTAGGAGAGGGCTGAGGCAGCATCCTGCTTTGCTGCCTGGAGATCCACTCCTGGCAGGCCTGGCCTACCCTCCTTGCGGAGACTTCCTAGGAGGAGTCAGACTCAAGAGCTCAGGCACTACCTTCTTGTAGCAAGTGGGTGGTGCTAAGGCAGATCTGAGTGACAAGCATTGAGCACTGGGAATTTCAGCTTGGGATACTCCTACCCTGGCCACCAGAGGTGGGTGTGCAAAGGCTTTTTCCTACTTGCTGCCTCCCAGACTGACTTTGAAGGACTGAAGCAACCCTGAGCAAGACAAGAGCAGTGTGTTATTATATTTAAGCAGCCATCAAAAAATACTGTGTGCTTTGTGACTTAAACAGCAGAAAAGTAATTATCTTGCAGTTCTGGAGGCTGGAAATCCAAGATCAAGGTGCCAGTATGGTCAGGCTCTGCTGAGAACCCTCCTCTAGGCTTGCAGATGTCTGCCTTCCTGCTGTGTCCTCCCATCACACACACACACACAGAATAAACTCTCTTGTAGTCTCTTTTTAGAAGGGCACTAATCCCATCATGGGAGTCCCACTGTCATAACCTCATCTAACCCTAATGACCTCCCAAAGGTTCCACCTCCAAATACCAGCACATTGAGGGTATTTAAGGAATTTAAGGACACAATTCAGTCCATCACAGAGATTGGAGAGAAAAGACCACTTTACTCTTTACCCTCATGTATTCACATTAGGGGTTGAAAGGAACAGAAGGAAACTTAGAGATCTTTTCTTTCTTTTGTGGCATGGGGAGAAAACTGATGCCCCCCCCAAGCTGACCCTGGGGATCAACGACAGAGTCAGAGTTAAAACTGGGGTCCCCTGACTTCAGAATCTCTTACCTGGGGTGACCTCTAAAAATACGTCTCAGTTGAGCTGCTTCTGGTTTGTCTGAGAAAAAAAAAAAAAAAAAAACCCTACACAGAGTTAGCAAACGAATGGCTACTGCTAGATTTATTATTTTTAAAAATGCCAGCAAATGGTGTAATTCTGTCTCTCAGCCTTGGTCACCCTCTTGGCAGGCGGCCACTGTGGCTTTCTCCCTCTGGGGCTGGGGTTGGTTTTAATAACCTCCTACGTGGAGCCCCAGACACAGGATTGCTGTCTGTCATCGCCACAGAGGTGCGAGTCCTCGGAACACATTACCCCATGATTGCTGTACCACAGCCTGGGCGTGAGTCACCAGATGTGGAATCCAGATGTGAGGAACAGACTGTATCCGTGTGTGGGGCTGTGGGACTCAGGCCCTAAAACCTGTGCTACGCCCTGAAGCGTCTGCTCATCGTGATCTTCATGATAAGGCTTTAATTAATATATAGACCTGCCTTCTTACATGTTTTTTTCTTTTTTAAAAAAGAGGATCCTTCTCTAAATGTTTTATTCATGCATCCTGAGCTCTCTCCTAACTCCTTGCATCCACGTCACACAAGTGATGGTTCCCAGTCTGTCCTCACTCTCGTCCCTGGATTCGCATCTAGGTACTTCTGGCTCACTGATGCTCAGTCTCCACAAGTACCTCCTGTGGGCCTGTGTTGTGCTGGTCGTATTATGCTGACCCTGGGCCTCCGTGGGGTTGATGCAGGTTCAGTTTCCGCCCTGACAGAGTTTAAAATTTCTCAGGGAAGAAAGATATGAAGGATGGATCTTCCATTCTGTGTGATGAGAGTCATGATGTGGGAAGGAGAGGTGTCACAGGGCATCTGGCAGGGGGACCCTCACCTGGTCCAGAGGAAGTCTCCTGAGAAAGAGGTGTTTGATCTGACTTTTGGAGACTGATGGAGGGAGCTATGCAGAGATGGGGGGTGTTATGGACTGAATATTTGTGTCCTCCCAAATTCATATGTTGCAAGTCTAACTGTGGAAGGTGATGGTGTTAGGAGGCGAGGCTGTTAGGAGGTGATTAGGTCATGAGGATGGAGCCCATATGAATGAGATCCCTGCCCCCAGAGCTCTCCAGTCCCTTCCGCCATGTAAGGACACAAGAAGTCTGTGGCCTGGAAGAGGGCTCTTGCCCAACCATGCTGGCACCCTGACCTCAGACTTCCAGCCTCCAGAACTGTGAGCAATACATTTCTGTTGTTATAAGCTATTCAGTCTGAAGTGTTTTGTTAGAGCAGTCCCAAAGGACTAAAACAGAGGGGGTGGTCTTCCCAGGCACAGGAAATAGAACATGCCAGCCAGGGTCCAGAGAGTGAACTGAAAGAAGCTGAGGGTACTGAGTACTAAGTACCAAATACTGAGTAGTAAGTACCAAGTGCTGAATTGAGAGGGAGACTGGAGAGATGTGAGCCTGGAGGAGCCACTGAGACAGACCACTGCAGCATTTAGAGTTACATTATGCTATTTGGAGGTTCAGCTTCCCTTGAGAAAACTGTTTTAGTTTGCCTTCTGAGAATTTATCAGCCTATCTTAGCAGCCTCTGCTGAGCCTGCTGGGCAAGGATGACACCTGGACCAGGGACCACGGAGGTGACAGACCTGTGATCTAATCACACCTCTGCCCCCAGCACTGCTGAGACTAATCATCTCTGCAGGGTCAGGGGCCTTGGGCAAGTCACACCCACTCTGTGTCCTTCAGTTTCTGTGACTTTAAAAGAAGGTGTTGGACCAGTTCATCCCCAAGGTCCCTTCCAGCCCGAGAACGAGGGCAGAGGCTGGCAGAGTAAGTGCTCCATAAACACTCACTGAATGAACGAACTCTTGTCGGAGTGCCTACCATTCTCCCCAGGCTGAAGGCCCTCCGTATTCGTGAGTCAGGGATGGTGGCTCTCTTTGCCTGTTAGGTAACCGCTGACATGCTTTCCTAGCAGAGAGTACCTTTAGCTCCGGGGAGACGCTGACTCCAAGCTGGTTTCCTGACTTGGTGACTGAAAGGCAGCTGAAAGCCTGTGGTCAGGGAGTTAGCTACAGCACAACTTTGGCCTTCTCGAATTTACCATGTGTGGTTCTTTAATTATGAGTGACAGGAATGTCCCTAGTGTGCAAAAACTGGACGTTTTGCTGAACAAATGCGAATTGCACTCTGCAAGGCTGGAAGGAAGGAGAGAAGGGGGAACCCAGCTGACCGCCACCATCCACACGGCGTGGGTTCTCATTTAAAACTCTCGTGACCCTTGGTTTGCAGAGTAGAAAGCTGAGGAAATGTTTCCTTTTACTCAGCAGGCGTTTGCTAAGGACCTGCTGTGGGGGCCAGGCATTAAGTTAGGAGCTGGGAGATGCAGGAGAGGAGGGCAGGTGCAGCCCGTGGTCCCCTTGGAGGTCAGAGCCCGTGTGAGCGTCGTCCAGTGAGGAGGCGGGCATAGGTCCAGAGCAACCAGTAACTGTTTGGTGATAGCTGTGATGCTGGGCTTTCCTATAGCTCAGGCGGTAAAGAATCTCCCTGCAGTGCAGGAGACCTGGGTTTGATTCCCTGGGTCAGGAAGATCCCCTGGAGAAGGGAATGGCAACCCACTCAAGTATGCTTGTCTGGAGAATCCCATGGATAGAGGAGCCTGGCGGGCTACGGTCCACAGGGTCGCAAAGAGTCGGACACGACTGAGTGACTAATACTACTACTACTAACTGTGACGTTACCAGAGGGGGCAGGTGCCTGGGGCTGTGAGGCTCTGTGCAGGGAGGTCCCAGAAGACATCTAGAGGAGGTGGAGGCAGCAGACGATCGGCTGGGCAGAGCCCTGTAGGGGAAGGGCTTCTGGCTTGGTGGGCTTCCCTGGCGGCTCAGCTACTAAAGAATCCCTCTGCAATGCAGGAGACCCCAGTTGGATTCCTGGGTCAGGAAGATCCACTGGAGAAGGGATAGGCTACCCACTCCAGTATTCTTGGGCTTCCCTAGTGTCTCAGCTGGTAAAGAATCCACCTGCAACGCGGGAGACCTGGGTTCGATCCCTAGGTTGGGAAGAACCACTGGAGAAGGGAATGGCTACCCACTCCAGTATTCTGGAGAATTCCATGGACTGTGTAGTCTATGGAGGTTGCAAAGAGTCAGACACGACTGAGCCACTTTTACTTTCTGGCTTGGTCCTGAGGTGCTGAAAGAAAGTACTCAGAGCTGGGGGGAGTGTGGCTGAGATGAGGCAGCGGGCAGGTCCTGTGAACCTCACCAACAATTCTGTGTCCTAGCCAGACTCTCAGGAAGCACTAAAGGGTGTCAGGCAGACGGAGGGAGGGATGTCTGTACGCATGCTTTAGAAGAGGAACTGGATGGGGTGAAGTAGGTTTGTGGAGACCTAGTTAGTAGATGGAATAACAGCCCAGGAGGAAGACAATGGCAGGTGGTTCATGATGGTGGAGGAGCAGCATCACCTCTCTGGACACTTGAGAAGGTCTGTCCCACACTGGCATCTCACCTCTGGCAGTTTGTTGGTGTCATCCGTGGGGCTTTTAAAACATCCGAAAGTCCAGGCAGCACCCCGGACCTCCCGAAATAGAGATTATCTTACATTGATTGATGCAACCTCCTTGTAGGACAATTTGAAAAATATTTATCCGGGGGTAAATGTTCCTACCCTTTAGTGAGGCAATCCTACTTCTAGATGTTTGGGGCATGCTTTCCCATTGTATGCAGAACTACAGGCAGACAAATGTCCCCTGCAGTAACATTGGTAATAGCAAAGCCTAGGAACCACCTCAGTGCCCTTACAGTAAGAAACTGGTTAAATGAATCACGGTGCTGCCTTTAAAAAATAATCACATAGGGTGTCAAAGGTGAGAGAAGAGTACTTTTCTAAGATTTTTTTTGTCTGTTTAAATTTGACTTTATTTTTAGAATGGGTAAAAGGTATACATAGTTTAAAAATCAAAACAATACGAAAAGACATGCATTGAGGAGTTTGGCTCCTACTCTTGCCCCCCCTTCCATCCCCCTGCCTCCCTGCAGTTCCCATCGGTAACTGGTGGTGGGCAGCCTCCATCCAGGGCGGCCCCTCCTGGATTCACACACGTGTATTCACTCCCTCCTTCACCGTCCGCTGCGTGACCGACAGCATAGGAAATAACAGTGGTGTGTCCCTTCTCCAGTGAAGTTATCAGAAACGCTGTGGCTGCTTTCTGGGAGCTCGCTCTGGCTTCTTGAAGTCATGTCGGCGTCTCTCTAAGGGAAGCCGTGTTGGGAGCAGCCCTGTGGAGAGGCCCACACGCTGAGGAACTGAAGCCTTTGGCCAACCGCCAGGGAGGAACTGAGGCCAATGCACACACCAGTGAGCTCAGAAGCAGATCCGCCAGCTCCAGTGGAGCCTTGGGATCAATGCAGCCCCCAGGGGACCAGCTCGACTGCAGCCTCACGAGAGACTCTGAGCCAGAACCTCCCCACTGAGCCACTGCTGGCTTCCAGACCCTCAGAAACTGTGTGACATCACACATGTTGCCTTAAGCTGCTAAGTGTTGGCACAGCTTGTTTCACAGCAATGGATAGCTAACATTCCATTTTATTTCCATTCCATTTGTGTTTCTTCAGGGGCTTCCCTGGTCGCTCAGCTGGTAAAAATCTGCCTGCGATGCGGGAACCCTGGGTTCGACCCCTGGGTTGGGAAGATACCCTGGAGAAGGGAACGGCTACCCACTCCAGTATTCTGGCCTGGAGAATTCCATGGACTATACAGTCCATGGGGTCACAAAGGATTGGACACGACTGAGCGATTTTCACTTTCACTTTTCTTTATGTGAATAAAAGCCAATACAAATATCTGTTTATGTTTTTCCCCTTTCCTTAGGCACACACAAATGGCGCACTATGTACCACATTCTATGCCTTTTTTCCTTCACTTAATGATATTTATTGGAGATTTCTTCAAACCATTACATAGACAACTTACTTATCTTATTTACAGCTGCGACTGCAGCCATGAAATTAAAAGACGCTCACTCCTTGGAAGGAAAGTTATGACCAACCTAGACAGCCTGTTGAAAAGCAGAGACATTACTTTGCCAACAAAGGTCCGTATGGTCAAGGCTATGGTTTTTCCAGTGGTCATGTATGGATGTGAGAGTTGGACTGTGAAGAAAGCTGAGTGCCGAAAAATTGATGCTTCTGAACTGTGGTGTTGGAGAAGACTCTTGAGAGTCCCTTGGACTGCAAGGAGATCCAACCAGTCCATCCTAAAGGAGATCAGTCCTAGGTGTTCATTGGAAGGACTGATGCTGAAGCTGAAACTCCAATACTTTGGCCACCTCATGTGAAGAGTTGACTCATTGGAAAAGACCCTGATGCTGGGAGGGATTGGGGGCAGGGGGAGAAGGGGACAACAGAGGATGAGATGGCTGGATGGCATCACTGACTCGATGGGCATGAGTTTGAGTAAAGTCTGGGAGCTGGTGATGGACAGGGAGGCCGGGCGTGCTGCGATTCATGGGGTTGCAAAGAGTCGGACAGGACTGAGCGACTGAACTGAACTGAACTGAACTGAGTGTCTCATTGGGGTTTCCCTGGTAGCTCAGCTGGTAAAGAATCTGCCTGCAATGCAGGAGACCCTGGTTCAGTTCCTGGGTTGGGAAGATCCCCTGGAGGAGGGCATGGCAACCCACTCCAGTATTCTTGGCTGGAGAATCCCCATGGACAGAGGAGCCTGGCGGGCTGCAGTCCACGGGGTCACAAAGAGTTGAACACGACTGAGCGCCTAAGAACAGCATCTCACTGTGCAGAATATTTATTCAGCTTGTCTCCTGAGTAGTCGTGGACATCTGGGTTGTCTCCCACTTTTCATTATTACAAGCGATGCTGCTGTGAATGACTTGAAAGTATATCTCTCCATATGGTGCCAGGGTATCTGCAGGAGAGGATCCCAGAAGTAAAGCTGCCAGGTCAAAGGTACATTTTGTACTTTAGGTAGATACTGCCAGATGGCCCCTCCAAAGGGGATGTCTCCCCTTAGTATGTTTGAATTTTGAATCATGGGCCCGTTTTGCCTTTCAAATAATCTCTGCAGGTGACTGATGTTCCCCTGAGATTGAGAACCATCCCTCTATTCTCTTGATCAGATGCCCCAAGTGGGTAAGGGAAAAGGTTAAAAACCCAAATTCTCTACATGCTTTTAAAGCATGCACACAACAAAATTTCCAAACAGCTATTAGTACAAAAGCCCAGGAGAGCTCAGAGGCTGGGCTGGGAGCTCCCACGATCGTCTGCAGCCAGCAGTGAGGATGCCCCCTGAGAACAGTGCTTTCAGGCTCAGCGGGCTCCCCATAGAGGAAAGCAGAGCCCCTCTGCCAAGTACAGACTTGTCCGGCAAGAGCCTGGGGGGCCAATGACCTTTCAGGATCCCTGTGGAAAGACTCAATCACTCTTCAAAACTGCAGCCTGAGATGAAGCTACAGGGACAAGACAGGGCATGGGGGATGCTCCAGAAAGAAGGGGCATGCTCAGGAGGGCCTGTCTGCATTATGGCTTGACAAGGCTGGCCTGAAAGAGTTATAGGTATTGTATTACATTGGAAAATGGAGTATTCTTAATATAAATTCATGGTGAGGAAAAAAAAAAAACGCTCACCTCCACAGCCAGGCGGCTGTCTGTATTATGGATCACTCAATTGTATTTCCACTCAACACTACGTGAGGGATTACCCCAAGCCATCGAGAAATGTTCTGCATCAATAATGAGTCTAGATTGTGCCCAGAGAAGTAAGTCATGTTCTGAGCAAAGAGCAAGGGCCAGCTCTGCTTTGACTCTCGTCTGCAGTTATAATTTTAGTTGATACAACGCTTTCCCACTGTTCAAGATTTTGGCGGCCCTTCTGCCCAAACGAAGACAAAATTCCCTTCATGTTTGGAAGCTTACTTTAGAGTATAGCAACGCAGTGTAGCGGGGGAAAACATGGGATTTATTATCCGAAGATTACATTTTTAATCTGATGCTGTCACATATTAGCAACTGATGTTGGCAAGCCATTAATCTTCCCAAAGCATAGTTTCCCTGGCTGGTAAATGAGAATAACAACAGCTGCTTTAATTAACCCATAGGGTCGTTCTCAAGACTCCCCTCCAAGAAAAATACTGCAAAAATGCCTTAGAAAAAAGCGTATGGTCTGTGCCTGGCTCTATAAGTAATTATGCTCTTTGGAGCATTCATTTTATCACTTCACAGCCACTGTAGAAATTCTGCTCCATCTGAAATGATGGCATTGACTCTCAGAATTATGTTTGGTTCTTAGAAAAAGTCCCTTTCCGTCTGTCCTCAGTATCAGGCTTTAACACATCAGCCTGGTTTTTACAGCCTGCTGTCACAGAAGCCGCCCCAGCCCCATGGATGGTGGGGCCATTCTTCAGTTGCTCAGTCCTGTGACCTCAGGGTCACCTATGACTCTTCAGTCATATCCATGTGAAGATGGACTCTTTATATTAACCCATCAGCAAAGCTTGCAGGCTCTGCCTTCAAAGTCCAGCCACAGTCTGACCCTCTCGCCCGCCTGTCTGGGGCACCAGGGTCAGTGCAGTGACTCTCTTCCCACTCTCCCTGCTCCAGCCTTACCCATGGCCTGTTCTGTGCAGTGGTCCTTTAAGAAAAAAGTCAGTTCGCATGACTCCACTGCTCAGAACCCTCCGGTGACCCCTTCTGACTTAGATGCAACCACTGCGTGTGACTCCCACGAGGTCTGTCCTGGTTCATCGCCTGCCCGGTCCCCTGATCTCCTTGCCTTTCCTGAAACCTGCCGCACCCGCTCCTGCCACTGTTTGCGGATGCTGTACTTCCTCGGGTGTCATTCTTTCCAAACACCACATCCCCTCGTCTCTTTCTCCAGGGCTCCGCTCACTGTCGCCTTCTCTGACATGGCGAGGAAAATGATAAGCCCTCCGCACGCCCCAGATCAGCAGGCCCTCCCCATCCCCCCCATCCTGCTTTTCTCTGTACACTTTCTCCTGACATATCCATTTGTCTATCTGTCTTGCCCCTCTTTCCTTCCGCCCCTGCCACCACATGTAAGCCTCACAAAAGCAGAAACTTGGTTTTACTCATTGTTACGTCCCCAGAGACTGGAAGAGTGCCTGACTCAGAGAGAAGGGACTAATGAATTATTCCACGGATCAGTGAACAAATGAATGAATGAATGGATGGATGGACGGATGACCGAAGTAGGACACATACGTGAATACATAAGCGGATATGCAGATAATCATGGTTATCTGATAATCTGACATTATGATTACATGATAATCAATGATGTGGAACTTATTTTCTAATATTTATAGGCCATTTCTATCTCTCCTTTTGTAACTTGTCTTTCCGTGTCTTTTGTTCATTTTTCCTACAGAGATGATAGTATTATTTTATTTTATATTTTATTTTATTTTTATATTTTAAATATTTTATATTTTTATATTTTAAATATTTTATATTTTTATATATTAAGACATTTTGCTCATAGACATGCTTTCTATTTTGAAATGTGCCCTGTAGGATAAAGTACTGCTTTCATTTAAGGTGTCTGAAATATCTTAAAAGATTAAAGAAGTCACTAATGTATGAATCATTTCCTTCTTCTGTTTTTCTGTTTCCACTTGGATTCTCAGAACTGGACGCTTGTGCTTTGGGCAAGCACGGTTGTGAACATTCATGTGTAAGCAGTGGAGACTCTTTCGTGTGCCGATGCTTTGAAGGGTATATACTCCGTGAAGATGGGAAGACCTGCAGAAGTAAGTTCTTATTGGAGTGGGTTCCCATTATTATGTCTGATCTCTGCCTGAATCCACCGGCCTGATCTCTGTGTAAATCAGTTACTCTCAAAAACTGTTGCCACAAGACCAGTAAATGTAATGTGGGATCCTAGATCAGGAAAAAACCGACATCAGGTTGAAAACTAAGAAAATGTAAATTAATTATGGGCTTTGTTTGATATTACTGTATCAGTATCGGTCCATTCATCATAACAAGCGTATCACACTAACATCAGATGTTAATACTAGTGGAATCTGGGTATGCGGTTTACAGGGAATCTGTGTACTATATTCTCAATTTTCCGTAGATCTAGAACTGTCCAAAAAAAAAAAAAGAAAGCTTATTAAAAAGAAAACAAACAAATGGACAAGTGACACAAGTCAAAGCCAGAGCCACAACTGAAGGTGACGTGCCCTGTGACGGGAAACAAGAGGCTGGCGATGTGCTCTCCTGGAAGGATGTCCAGGCTGAAATCCGATTCTCTCAGCTTTTAGCGCTGCCATTAGTTAGCTAGGCAAGCTGCTTAACTTCTCTGAGCCTCTGCTTCTTTATCTTTAACAATATTGTTGCTACTGTTTCTGGTGGCACAAATCCCTCTTAGAGACCACCTTTTGATGAGGCCATTCCCACATCTCAGAAAGCAAGGTCTTTTCCATAGGGCCAAGACACATCTCCGTCAAGTCAAAGGGGAGTGGGTAACGCCGAGCAAATGATTCCCACCCTTGTCAGTCATTTTCTCAAGCTTCTCAAAGTACTTTACAAAGAGAAACTCCTATTGATGCATTTGAAGAAAAGATGGGTACCTGAAAGTATTACTCTCATTTTTCATAAAGGAAAGGTAAGCTTGCAAGAGGTTAAGTGATTCTCCAAAGTCACATTGTCAGGGAAATGCCTAAAACGAGATTTCAGCGTCACTAATCCAGATTGAGGTTTAATCTCCTAAGTAATCATGCCAGCGCCCGCGGAAGGCCCGTGATGGATTGCGTTTTTACGAGACACTGATGTAATGTAGGTGCTGGTGGAGGGCGGTGGCTGTGACAGTGAGGAAGCTCGGAGGGTGAACCCGAAGCAAAGCCGCCGAGCTCAGATGGCCATGGAGTCCAGGGGCTGAGAAGGATGGATCCTCCCAGGTGAAGCCCAGGGAAAACTGACATTGGTGACATTTTTAACTTTGCTGTCCTCAGGGAAAGATGTCTGCCAAGCAGTGGACCACGGCTGTGAGCATGCTTGTGTGAGCACTGGGGAGTCGTATGTCTGCAAGTGCATGGAGGGATTCCGGCTGGCCGAGGACGGGAGACGTTGCAGAAGTAAGTCACTTTGACTCAGGACAGTTAGAGAGCTTCATTTGACGTTGGAAGTTTTCCGTTATAGTCAGCGTCACTATTGTAAGTTCCTGCCTTGGATGCTCTGAAACTGTTGTGCTCGTGATCAGTCCACTGGACCCGCAGCGCTTCAGGAATTTCTCAGCCAGGGTCCTGAGCTGTCAGGCTCTTCGCTGCTTTCACTTTCTCCCAGTTGTAGCCCCTTTCCACAGGAGTTGTGTGGATGCCCAGAGCCTCGCAGAGTGCCTGGCTAGTCATTGGAAGGGATTAGAATCTGGGTCAGCAATCGCAGTGAGGGTCAAAGCATAGTTGTAATGCTTTTGCTTCTTGGAAAACCTTGTAAATAAGGGCAGAAAGTGAGAGAAGGGATGAAGGGGTTTTTTTTTTTTTTTTGGGGGGGGGGTCTGGTTTATCCATTAACATTTACTTCTGTGGGTCACTCAGAACAGATTATGAGAGTTTTCTTAGAAGGTATATTGCTCAGGGTTCTCCAGAGAACCAATGAAATGTATGTTTGTGTGTGTGTACATACATGTGTGTGTGTGGATAGATGATACATCAATAGATAAGGAATCTGCCGGACCAATAAAATGTATGTTTGTGTGTGTGTACATACATGTGTATGTGTGGATAGATGATAGATCAATAGATAAAGAATCTTCGGGGCAGGTTGGTGACCCAGGGAAGAGCTGATATTGCAGCTCTAATCTGAAGGCAGTTTGGAAACAGAATTCCCTCTTCTTTGGGGGAATTCAGTCTGTTTTTCTCTAAAGGTCTTCAAAATAGGGCCCACCCATATTATGGAGGATAATCTGATTTACTCAAAGGCTCGTGATTTAAATATTAGCTCATCTAAAGAAGTACCTTCATAGCAACATTTAGACCAGTGTTTTATGCAACAACCAGGAGCCATAACCTAGCCAAGGTGACGCATAAAATGAACCATCACAGCCCTGAGAGGGAGAGAGCGGGACACGTGAGCTCAGTGAAGTGGACCATAGACGAGCATGGGGTCAGGATATTTCCACCCACCGTGAGATTCTGAGGTGTTAACCCCTACTTTGGGGGGGTCTTGACATGGTCTACTTGTTTTTGTGATATTCTGCTCCAGTGGGCAGGATGGCCCTTCTTTAGTTTAAAAAAGAAAAAAACTCATCTGTTGTGGAGGTTGATTTGGGGGAATTTCATCACAGATTCCTGAGATAACTTGCGGCTTCCACAGGTCAACACAGAGGGGCAAAGGAGAACTCACTCCTCATTATGCCTCCAGGAGGAGGGGCTTTTCTGCCTGTAGCAGGAAGTTCTATTTGCAAGACCGATTCCTGGGATGCCCGTGGGTCCATGGCCTGACTCTGCGGGGCGCCCTTCGCAAGGCTGTGTTTTGCCTTCATGCTGAGGTGTCCTGCGGGGACCACGGCTACAGTTCCGCCCATTATGTCCGCCTGAGCCGTTCATTCATGCTTCTGTTTTTGTAAGCATGGAACACACGTGTGTATCATTTCTACACTCAACACGCTTTTTTGCTCAATAGGGTGAGGTTATACAACTTGTACAACAGTAGGTTGAGGTTGTACAATTGTACACAAGGCTCAACTTCTTCCTCTGAAATTTGACTGCTAAATCAAATCCTCCCATTCCTCCTTCCAGAGGGATCTGTAGTCACTGATTCCAGTTTTGTAGGTAGCTTCTCGTCTTAGGGAGCTAATGACATAAAGGAACCAGAGAACAGGAGGCTTTCATACCGTGGAGGAGGACCACTCAGGACACTTCCTGACTCAGCCGTGTTGAGGGGCTGTGTGACCTTGGGCCACACTGTCAAACCTTGTTTCTTCATGTATCCATTGGGGTAACTATCCCTGCCTTCCTCTCTCCACAGGATGCTGTGAGGATTAAAGAGCTGTCACTACCCTGAAGAGTCTGAAGTGCCTCACACATGAGAACTCTACATTAGACAATTGAAACTGGGATGTCTATGGGGAAAAATCAGTAGGGTGGGAAAATCAAACCTCAAAGTACATTGAACAATTCTAAAAATTATTAAGAAATCCAGGACACCTGATCACTCAGCTTACCATTCAGTTTCATGGAAACGAGAGATTTCTTAGACGAGATTTCCTTTACCATGCCCTCTCCTGAGTATTAGACTGAAAGGGGGGATGTTATAGAGGAGGTTTGAATGGAGTTTTTAATGGTTTATTTCCATGATCTGTCCTGACATGACTGTTCAATCCCGCTCATTTCTACACTGATGGGGTTGCTTCACTTCCTATATTCCCCTCAGGGAAGGATGTCTGCAAATCGACCCACCATGGCTGTGAACACATTTGTGTTAACCGTGGCAACTCGTACATCTGCAAATGCTCAAAGGGATTTATTCTAGCTGAGGATGGAAGACGGTGCAAAAGTAAGTGATCTGAACTGGGTTTTTTTGCTTTAATTTGGTTTGGGAGCAATTGTTTTTTTGGAGTATTTGCAGGAAGTAAATCCCTCACCTCTGCTTCTACCATAGATATAAATGTGTATGCATAGACAAAGAATGGGGAAGAGAGCTTAACTGCATCTGTGAAAACACTTTTGGTTTCAGTTGACAGTAAGTTCACTGTCAGCTAAGAGGCTAGTGATCGTAGCTGAATATCAGGAATGAGGGAGGTAAAATTTGTGCTTTTAAACTTAAAAAATAATATCTCTAAAGTGGCAGAAAAAGCCTTGAGTTATTTTATAATCTCAGAGTAGAGAACTTTCTAAACATGACCTGAAACATAAAAAAAAAAAGGAATATGTATAATGAGAGATTAAAGCTACAGTACATTTTTTACCTTTTAGTTATCAGAGTTCAGTAAGTTTGATGATTCCTTACGTTGGCAAAGGTATGTTGTAATAGGCAATTGTAAATTTATCACTAGGTGTCTGAATTGGTACAACGTCTAGGAGGGCAGTTTGGCAAATATTTTAAAGGCAGTTCCTGCTCCGTCCTGGTGTCTGAGTGATTCCCTGGCCCAGCAAAGGGGCCACGTTTCCAGAGCTCTGAAGACAGAGGGTAACACCCCAAAGTATGGCCTCATTTCCACTCTAGCCTCATTGGCCGAGCAGCTGCCAAGAACAAAGGCCGCAGCTCCCAATACCTGGCAAACAAATGCGGGATTGCCTCAGGAACTGATTGCTTCTCTTAGGTAACCCCCGCCCCCAGGGTATTTGGGGAGGAGCTTTGAGAACAAGTTGGGGAGTGGCTGTCCTTCTATGAGACTGGAGAGATTCCACAAAAGAATCTGGATGTCATGGAGGAGACAGTGGTTCAGGCAGAGGAAGCAGCTGATGAGATTCCTAGAAAGCTGGAGAAACAGGAAAAGAAACACTTGAAGACGGAAAAGACTGGCTGCCATTGCCATGGCATCATCAGAAAAAAGCAGTGTGAGGAGTGTGAGGAGACAAGTGAAAGACCCAAAGAAAAGCCAAAGCCCCAGAAAGCTCCTCAGGAGGATGGAATGGAAGACCCATCTGTCTCCTTCTCCAAACCCGAGAAAAAGAAACCTTTTTCCAAGAAGCAGCTGGTTAGTAGTGATCTTGAAGAGACAGCCAGCAGTGGAAGTCTTTCCAAGTGGAAGAAATCTTCCCTCAAAGAGGAACCAGTTAGTGACCCAAAAAAGTCAGGTAACAAGAGGGTCCCCAGGAAAAAAGAGGAAAAATTATTTTCTAAGGGGAAGCCACTCCGTAGTGAACCTGAAGATGCTGCTGCCAGCAAGAGCAGTGACTCCAAGTGAAAGAAAAAGCTCTGAAAGCTATCCCAGGAAACACAGAATGGACATTTCCCTAGTGGGGTGTAACTTGCAGAGTTATTTCCCTAGTGGGCCATAACTTGCAGAGTTATTTCCCAACCATCCCCTAGAGCCCAATAAAAATAAAAACAAACTCACAAGAAAATAAATAAAGGAAGGCAGTTCCAGTTCTAGGAGTTTATGCCGCAGAGAAGTGCATGTGTTCACAGAACCACATATGAAGGAATATTTTGTGCAGTGTTATTTGTAGAGCAAAAATGGGAAATAAGTGCCTATTTGTAAGATACTGATTAAGTAAATTATGGTGCAGCTATACATTAGAATACTATACAGCTGGTAAAAGGAATGAAGCAAAACTTCCCTGGTGGTCCAATGGGTAAGAATCCACCTGCCAATGCAGGGTCCACAGGTTCAATCCCTGGTCCAGCAGGCTTCTACATGCTGCAGGGCAACCAAGCCTGTGCATCACAACTGCTGAGCCCACTTGCTGCAACTACTGAGGCCCATGCTCCTAGAGCCTGTGCTCAGCAATAAGAGAAGCCACTGAAGTGAGAAGCCCAGAGCACCGAAACAAAGAATAGCTCCAGCTAGCCTCAACAAAGGCCCAGCACAGCCGAGAATAAATAAATAAATATATAAAAAAGGAATGAAGCAGCTCTAAATATATCCTCAAGATATTTTAAGTGAAAAAAGCATGGTGTCGAGTGGTTTTTATAGTGCTACCATTGATGTATTTTGCAAAAGGCTCCCTCTAACATACTCTCTCAAGATAGACATCGCTATAGAGGTAGACATAGATAGAGAGACATAGATAGAGACATAGATAGAGAGATATAGATATAGATAACCTTTGTAGTGTTTGAACTTTGTTCCATGTGCATGTAATTTTTTTTTTTTTAATAAAAGTTAAAGGATAGAGACAAAATCTAGAAAGCATCATGGTGAGGAAGTTCAGTATGATGTCAAGTGAAAAATAAAGGAAAAAACTGGGGATCTATGTAGAAAAAAAAGACTCGAGGTATCTTTCAAATACCAAAGTGACAGTCACCTCATTCATTATTTATAGGACATCCCCCAAGCCCTGGGGAAAGAAAGGACATTGGAGAAAAGCCACAACTTGGTACAAGGACAAAGACACCTTGTCTCAGAGAAACTGTGTGATTAATTAGTTAAGATCATGAGCTTTGATCTTACGGATTTTCGTGGATTTGAACCCACTATTCCTACATTTGCGTGACCTTGGAGAAATTATTTAAGTTCTCTGGGGTCTCAGTTTCTTTCTATAATATTAGGATAACACTTTGCAGAATCATCATAAGAAATACATGACACTGTGTGTTTACAGGTGTTTAGCTCAATGCTGGCACCTCCTCAGTGCCTGACAAATGATAGCTACTGTCATCCTCACCGCAGAGCTGTGAAAAGATGGGGCTTTGGTGGTAAGGCGGTGAGTTCCTTATCAGAAGAGGTGTTCAGGCCCTGGCTGAATGAATGGCTATAGAGATGCAGTAAAGATATGAGCAACAGGGGGGCTGGACCAGTGACCTTTAAAGGTCTTGTCCAAACCCGAATTTCTGAAACTCTGTGAAAATTAAGTTCAGAAAGCAAATCACAGCTCTGTTCCAGTCTCACTGACTTAACCACCAAAAGAAAACATCCAAGGAAAGCTGAGTGACCTTCCTGTAAATAGGTAGCCAGCAAGCCGGGCTGTCACTAAAGTGAAAACACGGCACCTCCCGCCCTGGTGCTGTTCCACTCCATCTAGGATTCTTGTCTCCTGCTGGAGTCGTCTGCTCCGCTCCCTGCAGGGAGGCTGCAGGTGTTCGTTTTATTCTCTAAGAAAATAATATATGAGGGAAAAGAGAAAATAGATTCACCGCTGAAAAATTATTCCACTACTTCTGAAATCTGCTAGAGAGCCAGGTGCACACTGCCTGAGATTCAGGCTATGAATGTAAATGAAGTTCTGAATTGGCCATTTCCTCTTTCTCTAACAAGAGGTCAATAGGTTGAGTAATGAGGACAAGCGCTTAAGTGGGGAAAGAAAGGAACCCAACTCTTACAACATATATACTCAATTATTTTAGCGTGTTAGTCGAGCCAAGAACAGAAATAGTTTTGCATGTGTGTGTCTTTACTTCCTACTATTGCTGTGCTTCACTTTCAAGTATTAGACAGCTGCCTTGAAATGTAAAAGAGAATGTTATATTGCATACTGTAGACTGTTTGAAATGAGATCATCCATTTGGGATCTGTAAATTTTTCTTATGCAGCCCTAAATAACAAAAAATCTCTCTATACCCAGCTTCCTAACATATTTGCATAAAGCTTTTACTGTCAGCCATCTGAGGTGCCTGGAAAACGTCCATGTAGGTAAGGAATTCACAGTGATAATTCATTTTAAACTTTAAACGGTCAATGATGGGGCCCTGGTGGTCCAGTGGTTGGGACTCCTGCTGTCACTGCCAAGGGCCTGGGTTTGGTCACTGGTCAGCTAGGTAGGATCCCATAGGCTGTGCAACGGGGCCCAAAAATAAAAAAAAATGGTAAAGAGGGTACTTAGCAGTTGTACTACCAAATGGACACCACCCCCTTCGTGTATTTTGTCAACAAGCATTTATTGAACAACTATTGTGTGCCAGGTATCGGAAGTAGAGAAACTGATGAGAAATGGCCCCTGCTGAGCAGGAGCTGGTGGCCTGGAGGCGGGAGCTGACCCTCCGTTAGCCGGCCGCTGCCCAGGGTGGAGCGCTGCGCGGAACACACGGGGCTGTGAACAGCGTGGGGAGGGGCTGTGTCTCGGCCACTCGCAGCCCCGCCTCGCTGACTGCCTCACACAAGCAGGAGCTCAATAAACAACTCTTGTTGACCAGATTAGTAGTGTGAGGGCTACACAGAGAGTAACGAACACAAGCTGGGTTACGAGGACATCTCCCTAGGAGATCGAGGTGACTGAGCTGAACTGGAAGAATCTCCAAGTCCGTTGTGTGTCGGATGCCAGCCCTGGGGTGATGTCACCCTCCTGGAGTAAGCTTTTTGGAATCTTTTGGGGGTGCTATCAGACTCTGCAGGGTACTCTACACACAGTCCCTCTGAGGCCCGACTGCTGGTGATCCGGGGTACATTGTGGGTCTGGTTTCCAATTTGTATATCTGCCATGTGTTTTTGCTTGTGGAAAATACTATTTTTAACAATTTGACAAGCCACACATACAGGCAACTGTGAACATTATGGTTGGTTGTGACTCTTCCGACACTTTCTGCCTATCCTGTGTTACTATCTAAAGAATAAAGGTAGCTCTCCAAAATAGCTATGCCTCCAGTGGAAGAGTAATTTTCTTCTCCTCTTGTGCATAATGATTTTTTTTAAATCATTTAACCATTACAACTTTCCTTTTATTCCTGTAGGATGCACTGAAGGCCCAGTTGACTTGGTTTTTGTGATCGATGGGTCCAAGAGCCTTGGAGAAGATAATTTTGAGATTGTGAAGCAGTTTGTCACTGGAATTATAGATTCCTTGGCGATTTCTCCCAAAGCTGCTCGAGTAGGGCTGCTCCAGTATTCCACGCTGGTCCGCACAGAGTTCACCCTGAGAAACTTCAGCTCGGCCAAAGACATGAAAAAAGCCGTGGCCCACATGAAATACATGGGCAAGGGCTCTATGACCGGGCTGGCCCTGAAACATATGTTTGAGAGAAGTTTTACCCAGGTAGAAGGGGCCCGGCCTCTCTCCACACGGGTGCCCAGAGTGGCCATCGTCTTCACGGATGGACGGGCTCAGGACGACGTCTCCGAGTGGGCCAGTAAAGCCCAGGCCAATGGTAATATGGGATGGGGGCGTGTTTTACACCACTCAGGGTTCAGGTTTCGTAAACTCGCGTGGTGTTCACATTGGGGTCCGGGGGCGCATGGGAGTGAGATTGCTTGAGGGGACAGAGTGGCTTCCTGTCACCCCAGTTACACACCTTTACTAAACTGCCACCTAGTGGCCTTAAAGGGACCCACAGGAGTTAAAGGACGCGGGGAGGAGGCCAAAGTCTTGTGCACACAGGTCACACCTGAGCAGTAGTCTCCTGTGATGCTTTACCAGCCAGGCTGTGACCTCCAGAGCAGACTCAATCCTACATGTGCTGTTTAACCAGAAAAATAAACAATGCTTCCCAGACACTGGTCTGGTTGTTTTAGAATCACCTGAAGAACTGGGTAAAAATAGATTCCTAGTAGGAGGAGCTCTTACCAATAGTTTTTTTTAATTTTTAAAATTTTTATTGGAGTAATATACCTTTTTTTTTTTTTTAAAGCAACGCTACCAGTGAACATACTGGGAGTGCAGTAGCCTTAAGATAGTGAATAGTCTTGTGTTTGCAGGAGGCAAAAGTGAGCTTTTGAGAAAATAAAAATGTCAGACGAGATCATAGACTCTTAAACTCTGTTGCTCAGTAAAGCTTAGCCTCTTTGAGGTTTGTCTGACTCCACGTATAATGCAGGGCGGACTTGAGGTTGCTTTAGATGTTTGACTATGTTGCTTTTGAGGTTTGACTACAGATGTCAAATGTGGCAGAGGAATATGGCTCTTGGCAAAAGAAATCCCAAAGCTAGGATGGTTGGTAGACAGCTTGAGGGGCAGTGTCTGGACTCCTTGGGAAGATGGGAAGACCTGAGGGTTGTGAAGCAGTTTGCTTCAATGCTGCTTTCTTTAAGAACCTGTCGAGAGCACATTGCTTCAGCAGTTCCTATGAGGGGGAAAGTGTATGCACCAATGTTATGGACTCGGTGCCTCAGTCAGGCCTGGAATATACCACTTGTGTGATTAATCCTTGCTGAGTGAATGAACAAAGGATCAAAGTGCTGAAGTGCCACTGGCGAGCTCCGTTCCTCCTCACAGAAAGGCTGGTTCACATCAACCTTCAGTCACCCTCTTTGTGAAGGGGGCCATTTTACTGATATTGCTTATTTCACTCTTTATTTTTTCTAAGCCCCCAAAGCGCAGGAGTCCCAAAAAGTGTCCTGCCTGAATCAGCTGGGCAGATTGTAAAACTGGCTGCTCACACCTGGTTTCCCTGCTTCTGGACTAGCTTAGCTGAGCTCATGTCAAACCCACCAACCCCTCTAGCCTGCATTCTTAGAATGTACTGGGGCAACACCTTGTCTCCAAAGACAGTGGTTAGTCCTTTTATTTATCTCATGGAAGCCAACCTACCTTACTCTCTCCCCCACTCAAATTTCCACAAATCCTCCAAAGGGGGTGGTGGGAGAAACAGATATGTTCTTGAATCAACAAGACTTACCTGAAGTGACTTCCTCTGATTAATTTAATTACTCCTATGTATAATGAACACAATCTTAAAATAGTAGTTATCCTTTTTAGGAGACTGTGTGTAAAGTCACCTGGCTCTCAAACAAATATGCTGAACTTGGCTGTTGACCTTACATAGACTTTAGGATGAGGCACAATTCTTGCCTTTTGACTTAAAGAACCATTTTTATGTCTATTAAAAAAAAAAATCTAGTTTAATGATTTAGCCAGAGTAAGATATCTGCTGAGAAATGTTGAAAATCAAGCAGAACTTAAGTTCTTATTAATGTTTAATTTTCAAATGAAGAGAATACTGGAGAAGGGAATCTAATGATTAATTTTGTTTATAAAAACTTTTGGAACAATCTCATATGCCTGTTGAAATCTAAAGTTGTTACTTGTGTTTTGTTTTTTTTTTTACATCGGGAATTTCCAGTGGTCTGCAGATTCTCCTTTTCAGCTTAGCATCTTCTTACAAGGCTTTATCCTCCCAAGAGGGGTGGGCAGAATAGTTTCATTTGGCTGCAGGTCACTTAAGGTTGCTATCACATAAGTTACTATCTTTGACAAACAGAAACTAGGTTACAAGGTCATAAACTGACCCATTTCTTAGAATTCTCCCAGAAGAGATTCTTATTTAGTAAGCCATGAGATAGTGTTCTTTTTCACTTTATCCACAGGACTAATTCAGGGAAAGTTGAAGATGCGCTAATGAGCTTGTCCAGAGCTGAGCAGGTTGGTGGTGTAGTTCCCCAGCCTCTCAGTGCCTCACCTTCCTCTCCTGGATCACTGTCTTTTGCTCACAAGGCCAAAATAAAACTGGTGGAAAAGAAAGGGAGCTGACGTGGATGCCCCACATCACACCGATTATTAATATCTAGCTGGCTCCGAGTGCAGAACACACAGCTTCCAGATGCTGGGAATACAACTCTCACTACTGTGTTTTGTTTTTTTTAAGTTGGCTTACAACGTGTATTAGTTTCAAGTGTATAGCAAAGTGATTCAGATCATACAGACATATTTTATATATATGTGTGTATATATAAAACAGACAATAAGGTCCTACTATGTGCAGTATCTTCAGACTCTTCTCCATTATACAAGATATTGACCGTAGTTCCCTGTGCTATACAGTAGGACCTCATCGTCTGTTTTATATATAGTATATATATATATATATATATATTATATATAGTATATATATATATAGTAGTGTATATCCGTTATATACCCAAGCTCCTGTGTTACCCCTTCCCCTTTGGTAACCCTACATTTGTTTTCTGTGCCTGTGTAACTACCCTGTTCTTCATTTGCTTTGCACCTTAGGTATAACTATGTATGCTGTTGGGGTAGGGAAAGCCATTGAGGAAGAACTACAAGAGATCGCCTCTGAGCCCACAGAAAAGCATCTCTTCTATGCGGAAGACTTCAGCACAATGGGCGAGATAAGTGCTAAACTGCAGAAGGGCATATGTGAAGGTACTGCAAGTGACGCCTAGGGGAGACCTTAGCAGACACAGCAGCGTGAACCCTTGGGTGGGAAATTCTCAATCCGTTCCTTCAAAGTGCTCAGAAAAGTGCCTCCCTCGTGGGCAGGGCCAGTGCTGTCTGGGAACAGTAAGCACAAAAAGCAGAATAGGGGAGAGAGAAGACAATAATAGCTCACATTGAAAATTAAAGTATTAGTCACTCAGTCGTGCCCGCCTCTCTGAGACCCCATGGACTGCAGCACGCCAGGCTTCCTTGTCCTTCACTATCTCCCGGAGCTTGCTCAAACTCATGTCCATTGAGTTGGTGATGCCATCCAACCATCTCATCCTCTGTCGTCCCCTTCTCCTCCCACCTTCATCTTTCCCAGGATCAGGGTCTTTTCCAATGAGTCGGCTCTTTGCAGCAGGTGGCCAAAGTATTGGAACTTCAGCCTCAGCATCAGTCCTTCCAGTGAATATTCAGGATTATTTCCTTTAGGGTTGACTGGTTTGATCTTGCTGTCCAAGGGACTCTCAAGATACTATACTTATTAGCTATTATTAATAGCTAATAATAACACTAATAAATTGCTTGAGCATTTGCTCTGTGCTGAGCGGTGTAGTCAGTGTTTTAACACATGGCATACTTAATCCTCACAAAAACCCTATGGAGATGATCATGTAACTACAACCAAACATTATATAAATCAGGAAAGCTGATGCACAATTTCAGGATACACCTGTAATTAGAGTGGGAAGGGATGGTAGTCCTTCCAAGCCCACTGATAAAAATTTTAAAAACGCCTCCTGCATGGACTGCTTCAGTTCACAGAACATCAGACTGCCCTTTGGAACTTAGATGTTCTTGTGTATAGGAGCCCCTGGTGCTTTTCTCCGGTTCACCGTTGTGCCGGTGTGCTTACATAGAGCAGTTCTCCCAGGTTTGTCTGACTCCATGTATAATGCAGGGGGACCGGAAAAACAGTTCTGCCCATTTTTCCTTTTATTCCTGTCCCAGGTTCCGTGGCCAGTAAAATCCCGGTCAAAGTGATGTGTCTTATTCCTCCCCAGGAAAGAGCACTGGGATGAAGGGGGCCAGGAAGGGAAGGAAGCCCTCTCGGATTTCTAATGCAACTTGATGTTTAGCCTCTGAGCTCTTTCATTTAAGTGGAGCTGCTGCCAATGCAACTTAATAACTGGACAAACTTTTTTCCCACTCTACTTTCTAGACATAACATTTAGGGGGACATTTTTAAGTAAGAAGATGCATTTAAGGGGTCCATGCTTCTCTTACTAGAGAGAACACCTCTGGAAGGTCTTGGGTTATTGGGGGTAACCACCTGCTTTTCTGAATTGGTGGTGTTACTGAATCAAACTTGAAAATCCTGGGTGGTGGCAGGCAGGTAAACAGTTGGTCTGGGACCACTTTCCTAAGAACACATGCACCCATGTAGACAACTGTCACTCTTCTGGTCATCTTTTACCTCTCAGCTCTGGAAGACTCTGATGGAAGACAGGACTCTCCAGCAGGGGAACTGCCAAAGAGGGTCCACCAGCCAACAGGTATATTTTTTAAAAGCAATATTTTTAGAATCTTTGGTGGCTGCTTCCACCATGGTTTCCCCTCAGACAAATGAAGTGTAAGTAAGAAACATTTGAATTACATTAACTATGGCTTTCCCCTCTCCATCACATAGGAAACATTTTACTCTACCCTTTTTTTAGCCATAGTTGCTAAGAGCCTCTCTGCTGATGGTCTTGCTGCCATAGTATGTCCTAAAGTAAAGCTATGTACCTCATTCTAGGAATAATAAGTACCCTACCCTGACAGCTGATGGCTGTTTTTTATAACCACAACCATGTTAAACAGGTTTGACTTCAGTTTTCTTTCTCTCT
This sequence comes from Cervus canadensis, assembly GCF_019320065.1. NCBI lineage: Eukaryota > Metazoa > Chordata > Mammalia > Artiodactyla > Cervidae > Cervus > Cervus canadensis. The sequence goes on along the minus strand of NC_057397.1, from coordinate 62,711,571 downwards.
ACAGAATCTGAGCCAGTCACCATAAATATCCGAGACCTACTTTCCTGTTCTAATTTTGCAGTGCAACACAGATATCTGTTTGAAGAAGACAATCTTGCACGGTCTACACAGAAAGTTTTCCATTCGACAAAATCCTCAGGTAATTCCAAGTAAAATATTACTATAAGGTAGCTGGCTATCAGCCTCTCAACTTGCCAACAAACTCAGCTTAAGGGAGGACAGGAAAGGAGCAAGTAGGCGGTAGGTGGGGTGGGGAATAGAAGAACTAAAGAAAAGAGAACTAAAAAAATAAACTAGAAGAAACTGCAGTAGCCTTCCCTCAGTTCACAATAAAGGCCACTTCAGCAGTGGACGCATATACAGCTCTTTCCTGATATCTACTGGGTCTAGCTGCATGGAGAAAGTTGAACATTGCTTTCATTGTGGTTTCCTCCATGTGCTGATTCAGTCCTATCACCATGTGTCTGGGAAGTCTGGTGGGTTATGGAGGTGAACACTTTCCATCTGGTCTCTTAGGAAGTCCTTTGGAAGAAAAACAGGATCAATGCAAATGTGAAAACCTTATAATGTTCCAGAACCTTGCAAATGAAGAAGTAAGAAAATTAACGCAGCGCTATATCCTTTTCTAATGTTATGCCTCTGTATGAAATGCAAAGAACACTATCAAAACCTCAAACATTTCTATATATGGGTATATATCAAATGAAGTCACTTCTATAAAGTCAAGAATAGTGAACTCCAGGAAAGGCTATTTCTTAAGCAGTCTGACAGGTGCTTGAAAGCCAAGGGCAAGCCAAACTGCTGGCACGGGTCAAGCTATCTGTGGTTGGTTCTAGGAGGTTGAGCAGTAAGGCCAGTTAGCCAGTCAGTATGCAGAGTAAAGAAAAAACATGTTTACTTAATTCCCTCTCTGCTGGGAGGAAATGAAAGATAAATCTGAAGTGCATCAGAGATACAGTACTTGTAGGCAAAGAATGCTGTAGAATGAAGAGGTTTCAAATTCTACCTAAATTCCAAAGCTCTCCTTTGGCCCCAAGCCACCCTGCAGCCACATTTGGTCAGTATATAGTTTCTAGAGGACTGGAGTTGGGATTTTTTCATTTGGCAGCAGAGAGATTTTATATCAGCACTCTAAGATGAGACATTCTACAGAGGGAACAGCAGGATCCAATGATTCATTAAAATAGTATTACAAATAAAAGGAATGCTTTGGGATGATGGAGAAATGAGATTCAGTGCTTTTATGCACTGAACACTCTGCCAACTAGTCTGAACTTAAAACTGTAGTAAGCTTACTAAAACTGCCTGATATCTAGCTGAACACATATCAACTAGACTAAAGGGAAATGGTTTAATTCTGAACTATTTCTGTGCCAGTGGTTTATAAAGAACAGCATATAGCCATTTTCTTCCTGAAAACTGGAAATATGCTTCATAAAGGAAAGCAAAATAATCTGACCGTGGTTAATCTAGATGATGAATCCAGGCTCTCATTCTGCCATGCAGGGGGCAGGTGGAGGGCACTAAGAAGCTTCAAGAAGGAAGACAAATGTTTATTCTAATGCTGCTCTTATTGTTTAGTTGCTAAGTTGTGTCCAACTCCTTGCGACCCCATGGACTGTAGCCTGCTAGGCTCCTCTGTCCACGGGATTTCCCAGGCAAGAATACTGGAGTGGGTTGCCATCTCCTTCTCCAGGGCATCTTCCCGACTCAGGGATTGAACTCCTGTCTCCTGCACGGGCAGGTGGATTCTTTACCGCAGTGCCACCAGGGACGCCCTAATGAGCCTCTGGCCTGCCTTTTCCCAGCCCGCCTCAGGGTTTATTTCACAAGGTAGTAATGAAGTTACATGCGTCAGACGTCCTCAAGGCTGCTACCCTATGGTCTCATCTGGCCTCATGGGTGAAAACTCCCCATCTTCTTCTCTTCTGATGTCGTATCTTACTTTCCAAGACCTAATCCTTTTTTTTTTTTCCTCCTCTCCTCATTCCCAGCATCATCAGTTCAGCTCCCAGAGGCGTGCTATGGTAAATTAATTTATAAGCAACAGGGGAGTGAGCAGAACTAAAATTTTTAAAAAGAAAAATTTGAATTATCTGGATTTAATGTTAAAGAAAAAAAAGTATTTAACCCAACACAGATCTATAGTCTTAATAGTATGTACTAATGGGTTACTATAAACTTTTAAGTCAGAATTACAGAAATGGAAAAAACAAAAGCCCTGTACTTTGCAGGACACAAATTCTTTTGTAGATAAATCAAGTTGTATTTGAATGTAAATAGGCCATTCAGATTCCTCTTCCTTAATTTGAGATTTACTAGAAGAAATGACACAGAGAATGGAAGCCCTGGAAAATCGCCTGCGATACAGATGAAGATTCAAAATGCTCTATGTATTTGTACATCATTGTATCAAGGATTACAGTGAAAACAGTTCAGAGCCCCCAAAGCTCAGGCTATCATTAATTCTGTAAGGTTGTAAAGTAAAACAACAAGAGTTGAGAAAGCTGGTTTGCTATAGAAAAGGCAGAAAGTACACACTAACTTGTATAAATTCATTGAGAAAAGAAAAAACAACCTATCAGAATCCTAAAATGAGTTTTATCAAGTGAGAAGAAATAAGCTATGCAAGATACTCTGTAACATACTGTGGACACAATTTGCTTTGGTCTTGTTCTGCCTTAGTGTTATAATATCATTTGACAACATAATAAAATCTGCAGTCTTACAGACTTAACTTCCATAGAACACTGGCCATGGGAAAGCTATTTTTTTTTTTATCAGACTTTACCTTGATATATGTATATGGATGTATGCATAAAATCATAGAACATATGTACTTGTATAAGAAGTTAGATTTTTTATACAATATTAAAATTCACTTCAGAGAACAGTATTCTGTGTAAAATTCTTAAATGCAAGATATTGTATACATGAGAAATGGCTGAGATACATATGAAAAAAAATGTTGAATCTCACTGATAATCAGGAAAACGCAGGTTAAAGCAATCAACTTGGCAAAAGTTAGTGTCTGACTACAGTGTTGATAAGGCTGAGGAAACATGGGCCTCTCACACACTGCTAGTGAGAACACAGATGGGCCGTCCCTGGAGAATAATCAGTCCCCACCTAGTGAAACTGAAAATGCAGCCCTACCCTGTACTCTAGCAACTGCACTTACAGGTATCTAACTAGATGATTTTAGCACATACATAGGAGGAGGCCTGTATGAGAATGTTACTAGAGTTTGCAAAAGTAACAAATTACAAATAACCTAATCACCACCAGAGCGGGAACAGATAAATTGTGGTATGATCCATACCTCAGAAATACTATGCAACATTTAAAAGAAAGTACTCAATCTACATGTACATGGTAAAACTTGAAAACAAAGATAAATTTTCAAAGCCAATGGGAGGACTTCCCTGGTGCTCCAGTGGTGAAGAATCTGACTGCCAATGCAGGGGACATGGGTTCAACCCCTGGTCCGGGAAGATCCCACATTCCTTGGAACAACTATGCAAAATGTGCCACAACTACTGAGCCTGTGCTCCAGAGCCACAGAGCCACCAACTACGGGGCCCACAGGCAGCAACTACTTAAGCCCAAGCGCCAAGAGCCTGTGCCCCGCAACAAGAGAAGCCACTGCAGAGAAGCCCGAGCACTGAAACTACAGAAAGCCCATCCCCAGCAACGAAGACCCAGCACAGCCAAAAAACAACCATAATGATAAATAAATTAAAAAACAAAAATCCTCCCAAAGGGCAGTGTAGGAAGACCATCTCCTAGGCTTCAATCTTATCTGGAAACCATCTAATTTTCTTTCCAAGAATAAAAGTATAAAAGTTGTGATTCAAAGTATTAAACCTTCAGTTTACATTTATATTTGAGTCTTTCATGTGATCCTGAAAACGGGTTTTCATCCAAAGTGTGGATCTGGGTTGGCACTACCTTTTGAGATCTAATCCTAGTTTAGCCGGTACTTCTGGCTGTCTCCAGTCTACTTTGCGTTGAGTCCTGGCTCCCTCTAGTGGCTCTAGACGGCGTGCACACAAACACACTTGGCCGCTCCCCCTGCCCACCCCCACATACGCTTTAGCTGTTTAGGACATTTCATTTGTACTGTTTTCAACTTTCTGCAACTTGGGAAGGAAGGTGCCTTCGTGGCAGACAAAACCTCCAAATAATCTGTCAAGTTCACACAGTAACCCAAGATATTTAACTTGAGAACTGTCTAAAATTTAAAATAGTTTCTGGCCTTCCCTAGCGGTACAGTTAAGAATCTGCCTGCCAGTGCAGGGGACACCGGCTCGATCCCTGGACCAGGAAGATTCCAGATGCTGTGGAGCAAGTGAAGCCTGTGCACCACAACTACTGAAGCCCGTGTGCTAGAGCCTGTGTTCCACAAGAGAAGCCACTGCAATGCAGCAAGAAAGATTGGCCAACATTCACTGCAACTAGAGAAAGCCCACACACAGCAATGAAAACCTAGTGTGACCAGAAAGAAAAAAAAGTTCTCCATTTCTCGTTTGCTCTCTGTATATCTCAGGTATAAAGGTTTTGCTTTCCACGTTCACTCTTTGTGTGACCATCCCTCATCTAATAGTAGTAACTCAGGGCTCCAATCAAGACAGTGGAGTATAAGGACGTGGAAAGCATATCCTCCCACAAATACATCAAAATCACACTGACGTACGCAACAGTTCTCACAGAAGACCTACTAAACACTAGCAGAAGACCTCAACCACCTGAAAGGAAAAGACCTCCACATAACCCTGGGTGGGACGAAAGAAAAAGAAAAGAAAAAGCAGGATGGAATCTGCACCCCTGGGAAGGAGCTGGAAAGGAGTCGCCAGGACAGAAAGGGAGCTTCAGAGGTGAGTGTCACAACCGGTGTGTGACAGAGGAACGGAGACAGAGCTGCCGTCTGTGCCGCCTGCCTGCACTCCCCGGCCGAGACGCATGTCTGCGGGCACAGCTGGGGCTGGGTGCTGAAAGGGGTTTAGGGCACAGAGCTGGGGCGAGGGCTGGGGCTTAGCTGCCCGGAGACAGCCAGAGAAGCCAAGTGCCGTTGTTAGGTGGGGGGTGAGGGCCCGCCGTAGCAGCCTCTTTAGGCTCCGGGATCAGGTGCCTGGGGTTGCCCAACTTAGGAGGCAGAGCTCAGGTCTCTCCCTGTGGCTGTGCCAGACGCAGACTGACCCCGCACTGCCAGCTTTGTAAACCCAGCGCTGCAGGATCGCTGTTCAGTCACCCAGTTGTGTCTGACTCTACACCTACGCTGCCTGCTTTGTAAACTCAGCGCTGCGCGACATCCAAGTGGAGAACCGGTGCTTCCGTGGCTGAGATGGATCTGCTCTTGGCAGCTGTGGGCTTCCTGAGTGCGTCCTTGTGGGGGCTAGGCCGGGACAAGGTCTGGGCTGCCTCTGTCGCTCCCAGACGGTCTAGGTGCATGACTGCCGCGCTCCTGGGCCCTGACTAGAGTGGATCTGTGCAGGTGGCCTTGTGGACCACAGACCACTCTCCCAGTGGACAGTTCTGGCAGAGGAATACTCAAGGGCTCTTCTCCCGGTGCAAGTGCTCCAACTCTGCCTACCTCACACCACAGCTCAGATACGCGACTCAGAAATGATCTGGGGGCCTCTACTCCAATAACCAGGAACAGACTGTCCCCAACAGGGCTATGGCAACCACAGAGCAAAGAGGAGGCCCCACTCAACATCGACTACAGACTCTGGTCATCACATCAGTCACACCAAAGGGATATTAAGGCCAAGAAACACCGAGGAGAGGCAGCAGGTGTTCATACTAAACACAGGCTTCACATCAAAAATATTAAATCCATGCAGACTACACAGGGACATGCCCACACATCCCTCCAAGACCACAGTAAATAACTGCTTCTCCTAAACTCAGTAAGAGAAATAGAAGTAAAATGAAGCAGGACCACTCGCAGTTAAAAAATCAAGAGAACTCCCCTGAAAGAACAATGAAACAGATCTCTTCAGTCTGACAGACACCCAAGTTCAAAAAGGAGATAATGAAAATACTGAAGGAATTAGGAAAGTCTATGGACAGAAATGCAGATACTGTAAAAAAAGAACTACAAACTATAAAGAGGAGCCAAGGAAAATCAGAACACTCATTTGCCAAGATGAAAGCTAAACTAAAAGGCAATGAAGAGCAGATGGAATACTGCAGAACAAATAAGTGACCTGGAAGATAGCACAGAAATCACCCAATTGACCAGCAGACAAAAATCCAGATTGGAGAAAAAAAAAAAGTGAAAGCATTAAGAGACCCGATCAGTTCAGTTCAGTCGTTCAGTCATGTCCGACTCTTTGCAACACCAAGAACCGCAGCACACCAGGCCTCCCCGTCCATCACCAACTCCCGGACTTAACTCAAACCCATGTCCATTCAGTCGGTGATGCCACCCAACCATCTCATCCTTTCGTCCCCTTCTCCTCTTGCCCTCAATCTTTCCCAGCATCAGGGTCTTTTCTAATGAGTCAGCTCTCTGCATCAGGTGGCCAAAGTATTGGAGTTTCAGCTTCAACATCAGTCCTACCAATGAGACCGGTAGGATAATATAAAACTGTGCCAACCTACACATATATAGGAATTCCAGAAGGAAAATGAAGCAAAAAGGTTTAAAAAAAAAAAAAGTATTCTAAGAAATTATGGACGAAAACTTCCCTAACCTAAAGAAAGAAACAGATATCCAGGTACAGGAAGCACAGAGTCCTTCAAGTATTTTTTCTGACCACAATGACATGAAACTAGAAATCAACAGCAGAAAAAGAAATGAGAAAAAAAATGGTTACAGGGAGACTAAAACAACATGCCATTAAAAAACCAATGAGTCAAAGATGAAATCAAAGAAACTAAAAAATACCTTGAGACAAGTGACAATGAAAACACACCCATACAAAATTTATAGAACACAGCAAAGGCAGTTGTTAGAGGGAAGTTCACAGTGATACAGGCCTTCCTCAAAAAAATGAGAAAAATCTCAATCTTACCTATCACCTAAAAGAACTCGAAAAAGAACAGAATCTAAAGACAGCAGAAGGAAAAAAATAAAGATCAGAGAGGAGACAAATAAGATTTTTTATTTTATTAAATCCAAGTTATGAATAAGAAAGAATTCCATTCACTTGATATAGCTGAATATTCTAAAGAAACTGTCTGCCCCGTATCTGTCCGTTACGATTTCTCTCAATTCGTCCCGGTCATCAAAAGGCAGTGTGTTATTCTAGGGAGGTATAGTGACAATTGGAGCAGTACTTCAGCCCAATTTGTGTATCAGCCTCCCAGAAGATTTTAAAAATTGAAAAAAAATCAATAAAGCCAACAGCTGGTTTATTCAAAGGGTGCTCAGTTGCATCCAACTCTGTGGTCCCATGGACTGTAGCCTGCCGGTTTCCCATCCATGGAATTTCCCAGGCAAGAGTACTGGAGTGGGTTGCCATTTGCTTCTCCAGCGGATCCTCCAAACCCTGGGATCGAACCCAGGTCTCCCACACTGCAGGCAGCTTCCTCACCACTGCGCCACCTGGGAAGCCCTTGAAAGGGTAAACATGGACAAATCTCTAATCATGCTCACCAAGAAAAGAGAAAACCCAAGTAATCAAGAGGAAGAGGACTTCCCTGCTGGTACAGTGGTTAAGAATCCACCTGTCAATGCAGGGGATATGAGTTCGATCCTTGGACAGGGGAGATATCACAAGCCAGAGCAACTATGCCTGTGTGCCACAACTGCTGAAGCCAATGGGAATAGAGCCTGTGCTCCACAACAAAAGTCGCTGCAATGAGAAGGCCGCGAACCACAACTAGAGTAGCCCTTGCTCTCCTGCAACTAGACAAAGTCAGTGCATGGTGACAAAGATCCAGTGTAAGCAAAAACAAAAATAAAACAAAGGAAGAAATGAAAAAGAAATAACAACTGATGTTGCAATGGAACAGAATACAGAGCCCAAAATTAAACCTACTTACCTATAATCAATTGGCTCAGACAGTAAAGAATCCACTTGCAACGTTGGAGACCTGGGTTTGATTCCTGGGTCAGGAAGATCCCCTGGAATAGCTACCCACTGCAGTATTCTCACTTGGAGAATTCCATGGACAGCAAAGCCCGGTGGGCTAGTCCATGCGATCACAAAGAGACAAGACTAAGATACCAACATGCTGACTTTAAGTTCAGTGAATACTCGACTTTTTGGATCGTGTATTGAAGGCATTCACATCTGTGTCTCATTCCTCTACCACCAAAAACTGCCTTCACAAGTTGACAGACTCTAAAGTCCAAAAGACATTTCTAACACTTCTGCAAACTTAGAACCCAACACATGTCCTGAGTATACCCCACCAGCAATAATCAACTCTAAAAATCTGAGTCACCATTTCCCCCAATTCCTTTTAGTGTTTCAAAGGGTATTACATGTGAGAAAAGGGGTTACACAGGACATACTTGGGAGATGTAGTATGTGGTATCCCCCCAGTCTGAACACCAAACCTACTTCACAGTACATCTTTTAGGACTGAAAATATATAAACACTTTGCGAAACTGTTAAATACTGAAGATCTGGGAATATACTGAAGTTGTCCCAAGAACATTTTTTCTACAAAGGCTTCCCAGTGACAGACTTTTATTTTCTTGGACTCTAAAATTATTGCAGATGGTGACTGAAGCAACGACAATTAAAAGACACTTGATCCTTGGAAGAAAATCTATGAACAACCTTGACAGTATATCAAAAAGCAGAGACATTACTTTGCCAACAAAGGTCCGTCTAGTCAAAGATATAGTTTTTCCAATAGTCATGTATGGATATAAGAATTGGACCATTTAGAAAGCTGAGGGCTGAGGAGATGATGCTTTTGAACTGCGGTGTTGGAGAAGACTCTTGAGAGTCCCTTGGACTGCAAAAGGAGATCAAACCAGTCAATCCTAAAGGAAACCAGTCCTGAATATTTACTGGAAGGACTGATGCTGAAACTCCAATACTGTGGCCACCTGATGTGAAGAACTGGCTCATTGGAAAAGACCCTGATGCTGGGAAAGACTGAAGGTAGGAGAAGGCGATGACAGAGAATAAGATGGTTGGATGCCATCACCAACTCGATGGACATGAGTTTGAGCAAGATCTGGGAGTTGGTGATAGACAGGGAAGCCTGGTGTGCTGCGGTCCACGGGGTCACAAGAGTCGGATACAACTGAGCAACTGAACTGAACTGTACTACTATAAACCCTTAAGACCTTGCTTCAATAGAACTTCTCTCACCCTGTGAAAATCTGGAGGTGGAAGGAACATATTTCACTTAATCCTCTTTGCTACTCAGATTCAGTGGATTTAAAGTGGACTGTAAAACTGCAGTTCTGGTTAGATTCTGGGTATTGACCCTTGTTGCCTCTGACATACTCAACAAAATGGCAACAATACCAGAGACTTCTCTGGTGATCCAGTGGTGAGGATTTCTCTTGCAATGCAAGGGACACAGATTTGATCCCTGGTCGTGGAACTAAGATCGGACAAGCTGTAATTAAGTCTGTGTGCATACTGCCACCAAGACCCAAGGCAGCCCAATAAACATTTTTAAAAAATGACAGCCATATCCTGGGACTGAAATTATGAAAACTAAATTTTAAAAATCTAGTACTGGAAAGGAACTCAGTGCACTCCCTTTACAAAAACAGGGAAAGTGAAACTGGGATATCTGGCTCTTAACCCACAAGTTTTGCCACTGTATCTTGATGCCCCATCTTCACTAATCTAGCTTCAGGCAAGTATACTGGGACAAGAAGAAATAAAAATAAATAAATAACTGCAATGAATACAGTGTTTTTAAAACAAGCCCTGGCCAGTTTTATTAAAGGAAAATTGTACATGATTTACTTTTCACCAGTCTGTTCTGGCATGCTTCTAATAATATCAGAATCACCTAAAAAACAAAACACAGTAATTTTTACAACTCATTTAATGGCAACTGGTATTCATCAAACTAGCAATGGTTATTTTCAAAAATTATCACACTAGCTGTGCTACCATTTCTCAAGGTTGATCAGATACCTAGAGTCACAGACAATTCCCACACAAGATACGTCATGTATATCAGACTTGGTTTATCACCAGCATTTATAAAACCAGACCTAGGCAAAGAACTAGGTCTGGGGACACATGCAGGGTCTTAATATAGCGAATGTTTAGCCTGCCCTGATTATTACAAAATCAGAACAGCGAGAATATTCGCAGTAGCTTCATGAATTAGAAATTCTTAAGTTCAAAACATGACGTGTGTTTGTAGGCCCTTTTTTTCCCCTCAACCTAATTTTATCCACCTATTCTCAGGCAGCCAGTATCCAGGCAGAAAGGATTCCTTTCTTCTACTGTTTCACCTGATTATTCTCCCCCGTTATAATTTCACCTTATACCAAGGCCCTAAGACATAATTTCTTAGGTGCGGTATGAAATTAAACTCATGATCTCAAAGTAAAAAGAAATTTCATTTATAACAAAGATAATTATGTACTGACATTCACTACTAATTCTCCATGACATAAGCCTGCAGGATATCCCTTGCTATATACAAATTCTCAGTATCTGAACTTAGGAACCAAAGACATTTGTATAGTAAGAAATCATTGTATTACATCATAAAGAAAAAAAAGACTTATTTTATGACTGAAAAAGCATACCTGGATCAATGATAGCCAGTGTGCATACTCTGTAGTATTTTCCACATGCTGTGCCCAATTCAATATTATTGCCACTGTAGTGATGGACACCAGTTTTGGCCAACATGGCGTAATACTCTATTTCAGATTTCCTTTGGGGGGAAAAAAAAAGGCAAATAAATACCATACCAACTGACACAGATTAAATGTTACTTCTCTCATTAGTTCCAATGTTGGTAAAGCCTTCAAACAGTAAGCCACTTATTATTCTTAAAAATATCATATTCATTATCCAACCCAACCATCCTTTGGATCCTCTACAGTATATGTCTGTGCTCATGGAAGAAGAGGGTACAGAATAAAATCATCATTTGCTTAGCATTTACTATCTGCCAGACACTTTACATAATTCCCATGACAATGTCTAAGCCATTTCTAACACCCTCTGGTGCTTGAGTCCTAGATGGAGAGTGATAGAACAGGTATACCTCCTCAGATACTGCAGATTCCTTCCAGACCATTGCAATAAATCAAATATTGCAATAAAGCTAGCCACAGGAATTTTTAAATTTCCAAGTGTATATAAAAGTTGTTTAACCTATATGTAGCCTGTAAGTGTTCAACAGCATTATGTCTAAAAAAAAAAAAACCCAATGTACATACATAAAATATTTTGTTGCAAAAATAAATAAATAAATAACCCAACCATTAACCATCACCTGAACGTTGAGGGAATTGTAGTAGTAACATCAAAGAACACAAATCATCATAACAAAGAAAAAGTCGGCACCTACAGACTTATACAATGTAAGGTTGCCACAAATCGTCAATTTATATAAAAAACAAAGAGCAACTATGAAGTGAAGAAAAGCTAAATGCAATAAAACAAAAACCATAGGCTTGCACTTGCCCAAAGTTAATGTTTTTGTGACCACTAAGTAGGTAGAGAGCCATCAAGGAACTTGTTAAAAACGCATCAGGCCCCAATCCAGATCCTTAAATCTGAACTTGCATTTAAACCAAATCATTTGCGATTGTATGTACATTCATGCTGAAAGGCACTGCTCTAATAGGTAAGTGGGAATTGTTTGGAGTAAGACCAAAGGTTTGGGATGGGATGGAAGAGAGCTCTCCAGGCTTAGCCCATTAGGTACAGACACCCTGTATGAAATGCTGTGAGGTTATGCATTACCACAGAAAATCAACAAGCACAGGGGACTGAAAATATGGCTGATACTCTGCATGGTCCAACTTGAACTTACGTACAGTACCTCATAAGTTCAGTTTCAAAACAGTGAATCAGGCAAAAACTGGGTGAACTGGGAGGGTGCAGATCCACAGGCCAGCCTGAACTGTTCTGATCTTAGCTTCTCTATACTACAAGTAGTTCATAAAATGAAGTCCTTTTTAAAACACCTCAGTTAGAAGAACAAGCAAAAAAAGGCAGGACATAAGGAAAAGCAACTTACGTTTCTGCGCTACCCTCAAACTTTGCCCTTCTTTGGTTTCTGCCACACATTTCTCCCAAAGAGAACCTCATAGGAGGAAATACTATGAAGGGGGAGAAAAATCAAGAGCCAAACACAAGAGAAACCCTTAAATTATCCTGCAAATGTGCCCCTCCCTGTGATACAAATTCTACTTGACACCCAGTTCATGCTACCCAGATTGCAAGCTCACACTCCTGGATATTCGCTCACGACGAATTTACAGTGGAGGACACACACCCTCAGGTTCTTTCAATTACCTCAAGGCTGGGCAGTTGTTGGCGAGGATGACCAGTTTCGCTTTGCCTTGTCTGATCATTTTCAGAGTCTGTTTGTACCCCAGCACGTACTTTCCACTTTTCATAACCAGCTGGAGCCTAGAGTTGATGGACTCCAGTGACTTTTTCTACAAAGCAAACATTTAATACGAACTTGAAGGCCTTGTTTGTAACCTCTCAAAACTGGATTCAGGGACTTCCCTGGTGGTCCAGTGGTTAAGTCTCCCGCGCTTCCAAGCAGGGAGCACGGGTTCCATCCCTAGAAAGGGAACGAAGATCTCGCAAGCCACGGCCAAAAAAAAAAAAAAACTGGATCCAGCTTCCTGGAACCGGAGCCCCTTAATAAAACCTCCGAAGTAGAGGGTTCCAGGGCACTGAGAAGGTCTCTCAGATTCTTTCTGGAAGCCTCCTAGGCCAGCGGGAACGCTGTACGCCCAGAGTGCTCAGAACTGCCCGCCCCGGCCAAGACTCATCTCTCCACGTGAAATAAGGCTTCCGGCCCCGGCCTGCTTCACTCACCGTCTTCTTTGCGGCCACCATCTTCCTGCTTTAGATGCGGGACGCCCCCAACCTAGAACACAGAGGACAGGACAGGAAGTTTACGATCCGAAGTTCCAAACCGGCAACTCCCTGGGCTCCGCGCGCTGCCAAAACCTCGGCCCGGAGAAGCCCACTCACCAAGAGCAGCCGCCAAGATGGCCGGGGAGCGAGAAAGGAAAGAGTTCCCACAATGCCAAGCTATTCACGGCGGGGCCGTGTGCCGTCACGCTGCGACCGGAAGCGGAAGCAAATGTCCAGCGGAAGGGGCGGGAGAAGAAGAGGCGGGCCGGTACTGGTTACTATGGCGGCTCAGTGGTGTCCGGCTTTTTGCGACTGTAGCCCGCCTGGCTCCTCTGTGGGGAGTCTCCAGGCGAGAATACTGGCGTGAGTTGCCATTTCCTTCTGCAGGGGATCTTCTGACTCAGAGAACGAACCCAGATCTGCATTACAGGCAGAATTTTTATTTTTATTTATTTATTTATTTATTTATTTTTTTACCGCCGGAGCCACCAGGTTTTGCAGCCGAGTGGTGTGAAATTTCACCTTGCTGTGTTCTGCTGCTCTAAAGCGGCGCGCTGCGGAACTCAGGAAAGTGGAACAGGACGGGAGTTGGAGAAGCCGAGTGAGAGTGAAGCGGGAGGGGCGCTGAGAAGAGGCGGCGTCTGGACCTCGGCCTCAGTGCCACAGAGCGCACTTCTGCTCGAAGCCCCGGCTCTTAGGAGACTCGGGGAGGACCCAGGTGCGCCTCAGCTCCCAGGACTACGCTATGCTGCTGGCTCCCTAACTCACCTCTTCTGTAGCGATGTTAGTGTGAACGTCTAAGCCGGAGCGAGCGATAAAACAGGTCTAATTAAAAATCTTTTTGTTGTGAACGTTGGATATTGATTGAAAAAAAAAAAGTCCAGTGACGAATCATTCAGAATATTAGGCACAGAAAGTCTCTCACCACTACACACGAAGGCAAAAAAAAAAAAAAAGGTAAAAATCAGGCCAATAAGTAAGCTTTCATCATATGTCAACTTTTAGGAATCTCGTACAGAGGCAATCATTCGTGCCCAAAGACATGAGAATAGGGATGTTTATTTCAGCATTAGTTTGCAAAACAGAAATGGAAACATCAAATGTTCATCATTCTTAACCAATATATGTGTTTGCATATGCAGAAAAGTCATGTCTTGGGACTTCCCTGGTAGTCCACCCTGCCGTGCAGGGGACACCGGTTGGATCCCTGCTGGTAGGGGAACTGGGATCCCACCTGCCATAGGGCAAGTAAGCCCAGGCACCACAACTAGAGGGCCTGCCCAGGGAAAGGAAGACCCAGTCTAGGACAACAGAATAAATAAATGAAATAATCTATTAAAAAAAAAAAAAGAAAAGAAAATTCAAGTCTTGGGAATTCCCTGGTGGTCCAGTACTTAGGACTGTATGCTTCCACTGCAGGGGGCATGGGTTTCATCCCTAGTCGGAGGACTAAGAGTCCACACGCTGAAGAGCCAAAAAAAGAAAAATTCAGGTCTGGAAAGTTAATCATTGAAACACATATTTGGATGAGAGATGAGTAGGTGGTGAGAAAAGAACATTTAATTGTACTTTATATGTTTTAGCACTGTTTGAATTATTTAAGCATTCACTGTTATGTAGAGAGCTCATTTTTAATAAAATAGTGGTTGATTTAAACAAATCTTGTTAAATTTCAGTTATTTCTTAAAGCAGTAATTTTCAAAGTATGGCTTTCAGATCACCAGATTCAGAACCACCTTGAATTCTGACTCCTGGGCTCTTGAATTCTGACGCCCAGGTGTGTAAAGAAATCCTGGGATGTGGGGCCTGGAAATCTGAGCTTAATAAGCAACCTCTATGATTTTTTTTTAATGTATTTATTTGGCTGCATTGGGTCTTAGTTGTGGCACATGGTATCTTTTGTTGGGATGCCTGAACTCTAGTTGTGGCTCGGGGTTAGTTGCTCCGGGATGTTAGTTCCCCGACCAGGGCTGTGTGCAGTGGACATTAGTTCTCTTCCTCAGTCCCACTCCTGTCTCCCCAACCTCCCCGCCACAACCACTCACACACACCTAAAGTCATCCATGGCATTGCAAAACCCAAACACTAGTGGAAGAAAGACTTGCCATGCAAGAATGACTGTTAAATCCTTTGGCTTGTGAAGATTTAGTAACTATTTCCACACTTGTATTTATTAGAGCTGGAGTCGGCAAGCTTTTTCTGTAAAGAGCCAAATAATAAAGATTTTAGACTCGGGCTGTATGGTCTCTGTGGCAACTACTCAACTCTGCTGACACAGCACCAGAGCAGTCAGAGACAATATGTAAATGGATGAGCACGGCTGTGTTCCAATAAAACCTGCAGGCCATGGTTTGTTGACCCCTGTGTTGGAAGATTAGTATTACTTTTATTTAAAACAGCTACTTTAAGTCATCCCTTCTCTAAAGAGATAAATGAAGTATTTATGGTGCCTCCTGCAGTGGAAGCCCAGAGTCTTAACCACTAGACCACCAGGGAAGTCCCTGCAACTTTCAAATTGTTAAATAAATGTAAATAAAATCCTTAAATAAATGGAGTAAATGCAGCAAGTGAAAGTCACTCAGTCGTGTCTGACTCTTTGTGACCCCACGGACTATACAGTCCATGGAATTCTCCAGGCCAGAATACTGGAGTGGATAGCCTTTCCCTTTTCCAGGGGATCTTCCTAACCCAGGGATCCAACCCAGGTCTCCCGTATTGCGGGTGGATTCTTTACCAGCTGAGCCACAAGGTAAGCCCAAATGCAGCAAAGAGGGTTAGTTGAAGATAAATGAGTATTTGTTGCACTATTCAACTTTTTGTGAGTTTGAAAATCTTCATACCAAAAAGTGAAAATCCAGTGTGTCTTTTACACTTACATCACATCTCATTTAAAAAAAAATTTTTTTTGAAGTTGCTCAGTCGTGTCCGACTCTGCAACCCCGTGGACTATAACCCACCAGGCTCCTCCGCCCATGGGATTCTCCAGGCAAGAATACTGGAGTGGGTTGCCATTAACGACATTTAAGTATTCAGGAATAATTTTCAGATTACTATATAGTAATAGATATAGATTACTATAGATATAATAATAGATATAGATTACTATATCTGAATAATATTCAGATTACTATATAGATGGGCTTCCCAGGTGGCGCTACTGGTAAAGAACTCTCCCGCCAGCGCAGGTAGATGTAAGAGACGTGGGTTCCATGCCTGGGTCCGGAAGATCCCCTGGAGGAACATGGCAATCCACTCCAATATTCTTGCCTGGAGAATCCCATGGACAGAGGAGCCTTCGGGCTACAGTCCATGGGGTCGCAAAGAGTCGAACACAACTGAAGTGCAGCACGCATGCGTGTGTCTTTAATTTTTTTTTTTGAAGGATAATTGCTTTACAAAATTTTGTTTTCTGTCAAACCTCAACATGAATCAGCTACAGGTATACATATACCCCCTCCCTTTTGAGCTTCTCTCCCCTCTCCCGCCCCATCCCACCCCTGTAGGTTGATACAGAGCCCCTGTTTGAGTTTCCTGAGCCATACAGCAAATTCCTGTTGGCTGTCTATTTTACATGTGGTAATGTGAGTTTCCATGTTACTCTTTCCATACATCTCACCCTCTCCTCCCCTCTCCCCATGTCTATTCTCTATGTCTGTTTCTCCACTGTTGCCCTGTAAATAAATTCTTCAGTACCATTTTTCTAGATTCTGTATATATGTGTTAGAATATGATATTTATCTTTCTCTTTCTGACTTACTTCACTCTGTATAATAGGTTCTAGGTTCATCCACCTCATTAGAACTGACTCAAAGTCTTTCCTTTTATGGCTGAGTAATATTCCATTGTATATATGTACCATGAGTTTATCTATTCATCTGTCGATGGATATCTAGATTGCTTCCATGTTCTAGCTATTGTAAATAGTGCTGCAATGAACAATGGGATGCATGTGTCTTTTTCAATTTTGGTTTCCTCAGGGTATATGCCTAGGAGTGGGATTGCTGGGTCATATGATGGGTTTATTCCTAGTTTTTTAAGGAATCTCTGAACCGTCTTCCATAGTGGCTCTATCAACTTACATTCCCACCAACAGTGCAAGAGCATTCCCTTTTCTCTATACCCTCTCCAACATTTATTGTTTGTAGATTTTTTGATGCTGGCTATTGTGACTTGTGTGAGGTGATATCTCATTGTAGTTTTTGATTTTCACTTCTCTAATGCATGCATGCATCTTGCAAAGAGTTTTGAGCATGGTCACTGAAGCACCATGGTCAGAAGTTTGATAGCTCCACTGCATTGCCAAAGAAACCATGTGTTCAATTGAAATATGGCTGACTAATAAAAAGGAATGAGGGCTTCCCGGGTGATCCAGTGGTTAAGATCTGCCTTGCACTGCAGGAAATGGGTTGGAGGTATACAGGTATTCATCAAACTATTCAACCATTTGTGAGTTTGAAAATCTTCATACCCCAAAGTCGAGGAATGTGTATGTTTCAAGAAAGGACTTTATGGACTTCCCTGGTGGCACAGTGGACAGAAATCTACTTGCCAATGCAGGGGACATGGGTTCAATCCCTGGACTGGGAAGAATCCACGTGCTTCGGAGCAACTAAGCCCATGTGTTCACAACTACTGAAGCCCACATGCCTACAGCCTGTGCTCCATAATCCACAAGAGAAGTCACTGACATGAGAAGCCCTCACATAGCAACTAGAGAAAATCCATGAGAAAAAGCAACGAAGACCTGGTACAACCAAACATCAATAAATAAAAATAAATTGAAAAAATAATAAAAGACTTTGCCATCCAGACTTTATTTTTCCTGGATGCTAGTCTGAAGCATTTCAGAGTGATTTAGGAGGAATACCAATAGGTCAACGCGACAGGACAGGCTCTCTAGTTCTCCTTCACCAACATCGCTGCTCCAAGGTTCTGACAATTCTCCAGGCACCTGCATTATTGTGCTTCTGGTTTTTACTTGGTGTGAGAATGAAAAGTGACAGCCTGCATTCCCTATTAGAGCAAATACTAACAAGTTCATCTGATATTCATTGGTTCAGTACACTGGCCCATCCTCTTATTGTGAAGCAGTTAAACCTATCATGTTCATTACCATCAACTATTACTTATTCAGTGTCCAGATTAGGAAGGGGCTGGTTAGTTACTTGGAATTCTACTTATCTAGTTCAACCTTCATATTCTTCAGTCACCATGGATGTTAAAAATGCTCAGAAATATAGCAGAGAGAGGGAGGGACAGTGAATCCAAGTGAAAAGACCCTGTAAACTCAGTGAATGTTGATGGCCTTTCAACTAACTAAACACATATACACTGATACATGAATTCTGAACCTACAGGGGACAAGAAGGAATGAGTGCTTACATATTCCTCTCTACCCTTTCTACCTCCACAATAATGAAGAATTCAAAGTATTTCTTCTATACCCATTCCCATTCAGACTGGGAATACGCCAGACTGCACTGGATTAAAACTAGACCAGAGAAACACTTTCTCCTATTTTCTTAAAAATCATTTGTCCATTTCTCAAAAAGCATATGTTTTTTATACTCTTGGATACAAAGAAGTCAGAGCACTTTATTCACTATTTTACTGCAGAGGAGTGACACTTTTGGAAAGTAGATTGGTGTCTATAAAGGTTGGTTTCTTGCTTTATATTTCTTAGAGTTAGTTTTTGAAATTTTAGTAGAAATGAAATTCCTGTCTAAATGTTCACAAAAGAATGACACTTCACATTTTTAATAATTTGAAAAGTCTGCCATTTGGGACCTCCCTGGGAGGATCCAGTGGTTAAAATTCCATGATTACATTGCTGGAGAACTAAGATCCCTGGTTAGGGGACTAAGATCCCATATGCTGAATTGCTCAGTCAAAAAAAATTTTTTTTCTTAGATTTAAAAAAGAAAGAAAAGTCTGCCATGTACTGTTATCCTTAATAAAGCTGTAATGTATAGGCTAAGACATCAATTTTTTTTTTTTTTTTGCTTTTAACTAGAACTTAATTCTGTAACACCACATCAGGCTAATCAGAAAATGTCACTGATTACTTAACAGAGAAAAAGAGAACAAATGCAATTTTGTGACAACACCAAAACATGAGTATGTCTAGGAAAAATGGTAAAAGGAGTCCTTGAAGGTAAGAAGATTCATGAACTATACCTCCAAGATATAACACCTTTAAAATCACAGTATCAGTTATGATTCGGTATTATCAAGAAAAGACTAAAGGAATAAGAATGAGTGTGGTCTGTGAGAGGGAAGATAGTAGGCATTCTATCTCAGACTAGATACTTATTTGTAAGCAATAAAAACAAGTTAGCTCAGTTAAGCAGAAATGTGTTTTGTAGTCTACCAAATGAACAAGACCCCATCTACATATACTGGTTATGCGGAAGCAACACTATTTATCAGTCATTAATTCAGAGCAAACCACAGGAAAACACCCCTTCAAAAGTGCTTTGTCTTGACTATGCCATAACTGAGTGCCATCCCATCATTCTATAGGTTTGCCTTCTTCTGGATGATGAGATATAATGAAAGACCAGTAAATCACATAGAAATTAACCTATTACTTGTCTCATGGTAAAGTGAGTTTTTGATAAGATATGGTACTAAATATTGTCTTGATGGATGTGTGATGTCTTGATACCATCCCCTAAATTGATGATGCAATTAGAGGCATGATGAGCAGGAAATGCAAACCTAATCCAGTATCTATTACAATAATGGTTCTCCACTGTCCCCAAAGAGGTCTAATCACTCTTCCATGAAGAAGATCTTAAAAAGGAAGCACACCATTTCAGAGGCTTACAGTTGGTCACTCTTGCTGCTTCTGAATTAGGCACTCAGTCAGGTAAACCAGGTTAAGTGGTTTCAGCCCATACATGGTTTCTATCCCTGTCATTTTATCCCTGAGCCCACTGAGCAGGCTTTGGGATGGCTCATGAGAAAGACTTCCTAACATACACAGGGCACCGGGTGGCTCACATTATTGCTCACTTGATTATAAAATGCTTCCTCTGAAGGAAATGGCGTGACTAACAAATTATCTCTGAGGAAAAGCAAGATACCCAAGTCCACTCCTAAAAAAATACTTAATAAGCTCAGCAAGCCCTGGTTACTCCAATACTTTGGCCACCTGATGTGAAGAGCCGACTCATTTGAAAAGACCTTGATGCTGGGAAAGATTGAAGGCAGGAGAAGGGGCCGACAGAGGATGAGATGGTCGGATAGTATCTCCAACTCAATGGACATGAGTTTGGGTAAACTCCGGGAGTTGGTGATAGACAGGGAGGCCTGGCGTGCTGCAGTCTATGGGGTGGCAAAGAGTCGGACACAACTGAGCGACTGAACTGAACTGAAACCCTGGCTTAGCATGAAAGCATTAATATTCAAGTTATGTATTTATGGTTAGCTAATCTGTGAGTTATTGCATCTCTCTCTCTCTCTTTTACTTTGGCTGCAGGGCATATGGGATGTTAGTTCCCTAACCAGGGACTGAGCTCACACCCCTTGCAGTGTAAGTTTGGAGACTTAACTAGTGGACCAGCAGGGAAGTCTCCTGCACCTCTTTTTGTGACAGTGGAGTTTTGAAAATTTTCATTATCTAAATAAAATTAAATGTGACTTAAAAAAAAAAAGAATCATCTGAAGTGGGATGAATCATCTGGTCAGCTATGAGCTGACTTGCACCCTTATGCCAAAGTCCTATTTCAACCTAACCCCCACTGTGACTCAATCTGGAGTTAGGGTCTTTAGGAGTTAATTAAGGTTAAATGGGGTCATAAGGTTGGGACCCTAATCTGATCTAACTTAATGAGAAGAGAAAGATCTATCCCCTAACCCCTCTTATGAAGACACAGTGAGAAGATTGCAATCCACAAGATGGAAAGAAAGCGAATAGGCCAGTTATCTTGGTCTTAGACTTCCTAGGTTCCAGAAATGTGAGAAATAAGCATTTGTTTAAACCACCCAGTTTATGGTATTTTGTTATGGCAGCCCAATCTAGTACAGGGCCTTCTGAAAACATTTATATAGCACACAAATATTTCCTAAATCTAGGCCTATTCCACATTCCTCTCCCCTAAACTTCCTGGTACCAATCCTGTAATCATGCTCTTTCCAAGTTTTTGACTTGGAATCCAGCCAAATCATTAGCCATTTTCAAAATACTTCTCTTTCCTTGGGGCACAGTAACCCCAGACAGAAGGTAAGGAGAAGAACCACAGTCCATATTTGTAATGTTGTGAAATGTATTTCCTCATAGATACCCAGTCTCTTCTTCCCTTGAAGGGAGTTGTGAACTGATGGTTCGCATCAGTGGCCAAGGCATCAATGAGGCTTGCACTGCAGAAGGGAGACAGAAATGAAGATGGAGAAAGAGAAAAGAGAGAAGGGACCAGGAGGGGGAGGAGAAGGGAAGATGGGAATGAAGGGAGGGAGGAGGGAAAAACCTCTAAACATACACTAAAGACCATAGCTGTGTACCCCATGACCCATATAGGGAAACACAAGACATTTCAGGCAATCTGAGCATCAAATAAGTAAAGATGATGTTATGGGCTGAATCATGGTTCATATGTTTAAGCCCTAACTCTCCTATATCTTGTAATGTGGCTGTATTTGGAGCTACTGTCTTTAAAGAGGTAATTAAAGCAAAATGATGTCAGTTCAATATGACTAGTATCCTTACAAGATTATTATAAGAAACACAGATTATAAGACACAGAAACAAATGGTTGGAAGACCATGTGAAGGCACTGCCATCTACCAGCCAAGGACACAGGCCTTCAGAAGAAACCAACCCTGCTGATACCTTTAATTCAGACTTCCAGTCTCAGAACTGGGAGGAAATAGATTTCTGTTGTTTAAGGCACACAATCTGATACTTTGTTAAGGCAGCCATAGCAAATTAACACAGATGGTAACATAGCTCATTGAATAATGTAAAAATAAATGAGTATTTATTGCTATAAATAAATGAATAATTAGTGGAGGGAAAGGGAAAATGCTTCCTTAGAGTAGCATAATGAGAAATTAGGAAATTACAAAATTCACCATTTAATAATCATAGTAGTAATTGATCCAAGCAAGACTATTAATGCATGCTAAAAGTAGCAGATAAAAGTTTGATGAGATAAAAGTGAAGTTGCTCAGTCATGTCTGACTCTTAGCGACACCATGGACTGTAGCCTATTAGGCTTCTCCATCTATGGGATTTTCCAGGCAAGAATACTGGAGTGGGGTGCCATTTCCTTCTCCAGGGGATCTTCCCGACCCAGGGGATCAAACCCGGGTCTCCCGCATTGCAGGCAGACGCTTTACCCTCTGAGCCACCAGGGAAGCCCCCCCATACATTACTAAGGGTAACATAGTGACTTTTCAGTGGAGAAACCTGGCAGACACTACCTTAACTAACTGATCAAAGTTAACATCACCAATAATAGGGCACATTGATATTATGGGCTAGTTGACATAATCCACAGACAACATAACAGTATTCCAGTCAAAACTGCATAAACCGAAAACAATCATGAGGAAACATCAGACAAACTGGAACTGAGACACCTACAAAATAAATGGCTTGTTTTCTGGAAAAAAAAAATCAAGGTCATGATAGACAAAGACTGAAAAACTAGTTTGCTTTAGTTCGTTTGAAGCAAACTAAAAAGGGTCGCGACAACCAAACGCAAGGTGTGGTGACGGACAGGGGACAGGGAACCCGGCGTGCCGCAGGCCACGGGGTGGCAAGGAGTCCGACAGGACTGAGCGACTGAACAGCAAAGTCCTGGGTGGGACACTTGACCACAGTTGATCAGAGAAAGCGGATTAAATAGTATCTTCTCAACGTTCAACTTCTTCGTGGTAACAGCCCTGACGTTATGTAAGAAGCCTGTCATCACAAATCCAGTCACCAATCAATAGCCACTGGCCACCATCGCCTCCTCCCCTCCCCAGCTATTTAGGGATGACTCAGACGTGAGCCCTCCCAAGCCCTTCGCCCCTTCTCCCAAAACTCAGCATCTTTGTCCCTACTTCCGAGGCAACTTTCCTCTCTGCCTTTACCACCTTCTCCACCTTCGGTCTAGCTGGCTCCTTTCTTGTCTCTGTCCTCTCCTACGTCCCCGCTGTCCCCTCCCCGGCACCTTCTCCCCACCAGCGGCTCGCTTCCCTCTCCAGGTGCGCGCCCTCACCCAGCGGTGCGCGCCC
Source organism: Cervus canadensis (assembly GCF_019320065.1). Taxonomy (NCBI): domain Eukaryota; kingdom Metazoa; phylum Chordata; class Mammalia; order Artiodactyla; family Cervidae; genus Cervus; species Cervus canadensis. The sequence continues at coordinate 62,688,342 of NC_057397.1, read as the reverse complement.
CCACCCAGCGGTGCGCGCCCTCCAACGCAGCGGTGCGCGCCTCCCACCCAGCGGTGCGCGCCCCCCAACACAGCGGAGCGCGCCCCCCCGCCAGCGGTGCGCGCCCCCACCCCGCGCTCCGCTGCGCGCTTGCGCCCTGCAAGCGCCGGAGCCGGCCGCTCGGAGTTGAAGGAACTTGTTCATCGTGAGCGTTTCGCGCGGGGTCCCGGCTCAGGGTCCCCAGCCCGGGCGGTGGCCGCGCTCGCCCTCCGGGCGCCCTCCTGCCCGCGATGGGCTGCTCCAGCAGCGCCCTCAACAAGGCCGGCGACGGCAACAGGCTTCGCAGCGGTGAGCAGGGGACCCGGCCCCACCGCCACCCCGCCCGCGCCCTGGGGCTTGGGTGGCTTCGCTTCCCTGGGGTCCGACGGGTGTGACTTGTGCCCACCCCGCCGGGCAGGGGGTGGCTCCTCCCTAAGGATGCGAGTGAGACGCGGAGAGGCGCTGCCGCGGCCCATGGTGCAGCCGTCCCGGTGCAATCCGCCGCCCACGGTGCCTCACGCGGGAGGGAGCCCAGGCGTGGGGAGACCCCGCTGCCCGTGGCCTTAAGTTGGCCTTAAGTCCCTAAGGCCGCCAGCCACAGCGCTCTGTTAAACAGATGCAGAATTTCCTGTCCTTCAGTGTACGAGATTTCAGATTACTGTGCAGATGGGCATTTACTCAGCGCACAGGTTCCTGAATTTTTAAAGAGGTCAGATGCACTGTCCTCTATCCTTGACTTAAGTATTTCTTGACGAATACGCGTGTGATGAAAAGTGGTCCTCACTGAAACTTCCATAGAAATGCACCACACGCTTCTACTGTCTCTATACAATAGCCAGGTGCTTGGCTAGGTGCTCAAGATGCAAAAAACCCTACTCCTGGGGTCTGGGATGGGGGTGGGGAGGAAGACGGACATCAAACAAGTTGAACAGATGATTGCCATAGTTTCTGACAGTGATAAGTGCTGTGAAAAGAATGAAAGATGAATGAACCAGAGAATGGCTGGGTTTTATAGCAGCCTCACTTCTTAGATTTTGAGTGGCTGGAGCTTTGAACAAAGCTCTGAAGGTTAAGCACATTCCTTCAAGTTAATTTACAGTCTTCTTCAAAGCTAATTTTCTGAGAAATTCTATACTCTGGTTAATTCCTTTTCACAAGTTTTCTTTTAGCACCTTGTGTTATTCCAATAACATGTCTTTCTGATTTTGTAGCAGGGAGCGCTCAGTCTTTTCAAGAATGCCTTTTCAAAGCTCAGACACTGTGTCTAGTTAGAAATAGGCCGTGTTACAGTCATTTTTGTGGTGTGTGATAATTTATTTTTAATTTCACAGACAACAGAAAGCAATAGCAATGTGGAAGTAGGCCAAATATTTAAAACCCTGTGTAAAAGTGATTCCAAACCCCTGGTGAACTGACAACAATGTGAAGAGATGGAAAAAATCCATTTCTAATGCTTGCTAACCTTTCTCCTAAAAATGATGAATGCTTCTGTCCCCAAAACCTGCTTTCTGGAGGCCAGGGCAGGGAATAATGTCTTTGATGTTTTATGAAATCAGATGGGTTCTGTTTTTTTGCATTCTGTTCCATGATCAGCCCTTATTGGTTTCAGCATGAAAAACTGATGCTTCAGGAAGATACACTGTATTACTTTGGTTTCTCTTATCCCCCAGCCATGCCCCCAGATATCCTAGGAATTTAAAAGGCAGAGCACTAAATCATCATTGTAGATTTTTTAACTGATAAAAACTTGTAGGGAATGTTACTCTTGGGGAGGGGCAAAATGTTCAGTGACTGGAAGGGTTTTTTAATCCTCTTAGAAAATAATGAATAACCTTGTTTTAATAAACATTTTATCACCAATATAAATAACTATCCACATGAGTCACACTGTTTCATTTTTTTTATTCATGCTTTCATTGCACTTCTAAGTTTTCACGGATGTTGTTCTGAAAGAAATGTTAAAACAATTGACAACCAGCTTTTGTGCATAGAAAATTAATTAATAAATTGCTTGATGCACGTATTGAATCAATCAACAGGTGTATTTTGCATCTGATCCTCAGACAGTATTCCTTTGTAATTGGATACTATTGTATGTTCATCAACTTTTCAACTCCATGGAGTTGGAGGCCCCATAAATAATTCATTCCTGTTTCTGTAGCTCAAAACTTCTTTAAATTCTGTATACAACCCGAAGCCTGTGCGTATATGCTTTTAGATTAAAACAGTCCAAGTTTATTAAATGTCTGGCACATGCGTTTATTCACTGTACCCCCAGTGCTTAAGAATGCTTAGCACATGATTGTTGAATGATTACATTTAATCCTTATAGCAATGCTTTGACTAAGTTTTATGATTGTTCCCATTTTACAGAGAAGAGTAATTTGCCCAACTTGTGGGGCTCCTTGAGAGTCAGAGCTGAGCTTTGAACTCAGGTGCTCTCATTCCATAATTTGACTTATTATCTGTTCTTTTCCTCCTTAAATCTGTTTGTGACAACTTGATTTAAACCTCTTTTTGTCTCACGTTATTCTGGATCCCCATTAGGTGTATGGTCATTCACTGTGCAAACAACAAAAGAAACACATGAAAGTATAATCGAGTTTCTACTATGTAAATTTAATATTATAATAGAGTTTATTATAATCCCTAAATGAAATATGTAATAAATATAATATTCACCTAGTATACTAGCATGAGTAAAATATTTATTTATCCTTAAATAAGAATCAGTGAAATATGAAGTTATATTTGCTTCCAGGTTTAAAGTAGGAATATTTGGAGGACATGTAGCCTTAGAGGTATTTTCAGCAGCTACATTGATATAGAGAAGTTTCCAGTGGCCTCCCATAGAGATACAGATAATCTTCATATCATAAGAGATTCTTTTAAAATTCATAATTTTATGAGTTAAAGCTGGGTGGGTGTGTTAGTCTCTCAGTCACGTCCGACTCCTTGCGACCCCATGGACTCTAGCCCACCAGGCTCCTCTGTCCATGGAATTCGCCAGGCAAGAATACTGGAGTGGGTAGCCATTGCCTTCTCCAGGGGGATCTTCCTGACCCAGGGTTTGAACCTGGGTCTCCTACATTGCAGGACATTCTTTTTTTTTTTAGGACATTCTTTACTGTCCCAGCCATTAGGGAAGCCACCGTGAGTTAAAGCTAAAACATCAAATCGGCTGCAGACTGGATCTGTGTTTGGATGGTTCTCCTTAACAATTTTCTGTAACTGGTTTAAGAACTATTATATATAAGGTAGTATTAACCTGGAAGCAAAAGAATCATTAAATAATGGGTTGGACTAGGTTACCTCCGAGATCTCTTACAGCTCGAAAATTCTGTAACACTAAAATATGGAGGCACGTATTTTCTGGGCTCCAATGAATCAGATAGTTACTGCTGGTTAGGTAGCTGTTAGGCTGAATAGGAATAACCCATTCTGTTGATCACATGGAGATGTTTGCTGTGATGCGTGAGACACCGAATCCCCCTGAGCTGCTTTTCATCACCCCCAAAGAAGACTCACTAGGAAAAGAGATGGTTGGGGGTGGGGAGGGGACGGGGTTGGAGGGGCAGTGTGGAGACTGGCTCTGATGTAAATAATTACCCAGTGCTACTCAAAGTGCAGAACACTACTACTACTTACGTGGTAGTCATCACACGTAGACTTTTACTGAATGCCCTGAAATGGGTGAGGAAAGAGGCTTTTCTTTCCGAAAGGACAACTAGACAGATTGAGTTTGGAATTTCTTGTGTTCATGGAAGCATGTTCACATATTAGAACAATTTTGTTCTCTTCAGTGCCCCCGGAGCTGATGAATCTGAACACAAAGATTTTGATGACTTCACAGGCGTTAATAGAACTCAAAAGTTTCCAGGCCTTTGGCATAGAACCTTCCTCCCCATGCCAGCCCCCTGCTTCTCAGTGTGGTTACTGTCCCACTCTTTCCTGATAAAAATGCCACCCATTTCTTGCAGACTTCTTCCAGAGGTTTTATAGCTTAAACACCAATGCTGCTGCTGCTGCTGCTAAGTCGCTTCAGTTGTGTCCAACTCTGTGTGACCCCATAGACGGCAGCCCACCAGGCTCCTCTATCCTTGGGATTCTCCAGGCAAGAATACTGGAGTGGGTTGCCATTTCCTTCTCTAATGCATGCATGCATGCTAAGTCGCTTCAGTCAAGTCTGACTCTGTGCAACCCTGTGGACAGCAGCCCACCAGACTCCTCTGTCCACAGGATTCTCTAGGCAAGAGTACTGGAGTGGGTTGCCATTTCCTTCTCCAAAACAGCAATGTGGACAGAGTAAATAGATGGTAATTATTGACAAATTCATTGCTAGTTTCACGTGTACATTTCCACTGACAGCTGTAATCGTGTGTTTGTTCTTCTCTGAACTCTCACTAGCTGCTTGGAGTCCACTGCCTAGATAATAAATAGGATGAGGCTTGAATTTCAGTTATGTGAATTGACCTTTGTGTAGCAGAAATACCTTTAGTTATCAACCAATATTTTCACACAGTGATATTTCAGTCCTGAATACTTCTCCTTTGTAATTGAAGAACAAAACTCATTAACGTTAAAGTATTAGAGACTTTTCTTGCATACGAGTATTATATAAATTGGATTTCTTTGGTTCAAGTGCAGAGTCTCTGGACCAAGTCTTGTATGTCTTTGTGTTGCCTCTAGAGCTTAACATAGCATGCTTGGTAAGTCATTGGTTGGGCCTGATTACATACAGCTAATTGTAATGGAATATTCATAAAACTGAAAACATTTGAAAAATGCACACAGTGAAAAGTCCACCTCCCGCCCCAGCCTCACCATCTGCTCAGTACAATCACATCTATGGATAAAAATTTTTATTAGGGTTTTTTAAATATATTCTTCCGAAGTTTCTTTATACATTACAAATATTATTTCTCTCTGCCATCTTTATTCATAAAATGTGGTGTATAATACCCACTATTCTTCACTTAATTTCTTCCACCTAAAAGTATGGAGCTCTTTCTATAATCTCTCTGTAATATAGAGAACTTCTTTCTCCTTTTTTACCCTTGGTTAAGAATCCACTGTGTAATTTGTTTAACCAAACCCCCAGTGAGGGACATTTGATTTGTTTCCAGCAAATGAGGCTGCAGTGAATTCCTTTACACATACATCATTTTGAAAGTGCACACGCATAACTGTAAGACCATTTCCCAAAATTGGCATTACTGGGTCAAAGGGCATGCACATTTATAATTTTGAGAGCTAACTACCTAAATGTCTTCATAAGGGTTGTACCAAATGACACTCTCATCACCAACACATCTTTTTCTAAAATTGAAGGCTTTTGACATTTAGTACAGTTGCATCAAAACATGGGCATGGAGCAGAAATCAGGACACGAGGTAGGAGCACCCACTTGGTTCCAGATGCTTTAGCCTGTATTCTCATGTAATCCTCATAAGAACCTCAGTTTCACCAAATTCGGCTACAAAATTGCAGTCTAGCGAGGATAAGTAACTTGCCCAAGGTCTCAGAGCTAGTGAATGATGGATCTTGTTCTTTTCACAAACTCCAGTCCCATCTGGGTCCAGTCCCGGTTCTGCTAGAACTCATCATGTGGCCGTCAACATAGAAGTCATGCAGTCCACATCTGCTGGATGCCTGGATGGACTGACAGAGATGGGGACTCAGGGAGATGAGAGTGCTACTGAGAAAAGCAGAGGGAGGGAAGTCATCAAGACCCGCAGAATAACAGACTGGAAGGTAACGTTGGTCCAGCTGGACTTGAGAAGACAGGGTCAGATTGTGAAGGGACTCCTAGGTCATGTAGAAAAAGACCAACACAGCAAAACAAAGCTTTCTTGTGTTCTCTGAAATCATGATTCTGCAGGGTTGCCACATGTGCCAGTTCACGTGTATAGTTTCACTTTTGTGTTAATGTTTTACAACAAGTTTAAAATAAAAACCTAGTACTTGAAAGGCTCACCAAAACTGATAAATAAAACATTGAACTTGGCCAGGATTTGAATCCCAGTGTATATAAATGTAGGTAGCCCAGGTATTGATTTTGTTTTTTTAAAGCGAAATATCCGAATGTAACTCTCCAATTGAGTGTTAATGTCAGGAAAGTACCATGAGGCTTCAGAAGCTTCCTTACTTCCCCAGAGCTGTTACTGTTCACACTGCTTAAACCCTTCCTTGGGAATTGCCCTCTGGCCCTAGATTTGATTCTTTTGTGTATATTCTGGGGTGTCAGAGCTGTATCTTTTAAGGATGAAGATTGGAAGGAAAGCCCCCCCCCAAACCTAAATAAAAAAACCTCACATCATTTTAAATAGCTAAAATGCCATGGGCATTACACTTTATGAAAGTGGGTGAAATAAGCCAGGTAATGCTAGCGTGCTCAGAAACAAGGGTGGGCATGGGAGATGGAGAAAAGGGCAGTCAGTGCCATGGGGTCAGGTTCAGCTGACACCATTTTCTTCCCCATGGAAGGGGTCATCCATGGAGCCCCACGGGGCTCTAGGGTCCTCGGGGTGACCGGGCTGGACTGATGAGGTGCTGACTGTATGCTGACAACCCGGGAGGTATGACCCTCTTTTCTTAGATGTCACACTCAACCGTCCTTGCAGCCTCTCCTCCAGCTTGGTTTTTCAAATAAGACAAAAGGCCCCGCCTGAGGCCTGATAACACGCTCTTTATTCATACCAAATACTTATTGACTTCCAAATCTGTATGATTTTACTTGCTTTGAGACCATCAGATTGTATTAGGTCTGTTTAGATAAGTTCAGTTGAGTCGCTCAGTCGTGTCCAACACTTTGCGACCCCATGAACTGCGGCACGCCAGGCCTCCCTGTCCATCACCAACCCCCGGAGTTTACTCAAACTCATGTCCATTGAGTCAGTGATGCCGTCCAACTATCTCATCCACTGTCGACCCCTTCTCCTCATGCCTTCAATCTTTCCCAGCATCAGAGTCTTTTCACATGAGTCAGTTCTTCGCATCAGGTGGCCAAAGTATTGGAGTTTCAGCTTCAGCATCAGTCCTTCCAATGAATATTCAGGGCTGATTTCCTTTAGAATGGACTGGTTGGATCTCCTTGCAGTCTAAGGGACTCTCAAGAGTCTTCTCCAACACCACAGTTCAAAAGCATCAATTCTTCAGCGCTCAGCTTTCTTTGTAGTCCAACTGACACATCCATACATGACTATTTGGATAAAAGACATGTCCAAATGAACATTAAGTAGGAAAGTCAAGATATAAAAAGATGTAAGAGGCATCATGCCACGTCTGCCCTATCTATCTACTTTCCGGGTCACCAGAAGTCAAATTTCATTCACATACTATTTACTCTGTGGCCATGCCAGTATAATTCAGAGTGGACATCAGAATAGCACCAGTTATCATCATCTAAGACAGATAAGTACAAAATGAACTTGACTTCGTAGGCTAAGGATTGAAATGACTCCCTGTCAAGAAGCTGCTCAACAAGCCTCTTCTGTGCCCAGAGCTGTCTGCCTCGGCCAGCTCCTCTGTGGCTGCTCCAGGTCCCCCCATGCCAGGCGCCTGGGAGGCCAGTGATAGACCTGCCTCCCGTCCACTGAAAGAGAGGCTATCTGCTTCCTTCCCTTACAGGCATAAGGATGTACCATCAAATCAAGTATTTATTTTTTTTGTCTATCAATTAATTTTCTGCTCCCTTCACCAGGACACTCATTTCAAGGACATGCTTTTACAAGCCTGTGATGTATTTGTCTTCATACTCAGTGAAAAAGCCCTTTCTGCTCTCCCCAACAAGCAGCTTTTCTTTCAAACGTAGTCCTAAAGGGCCCTGCAGGATGAGAGAGTTCCATTCGTTGCAGATCACCTTGCTTCCTCTACCTTCTCAGCCTCGCCTGGCTAGGGCTGCTCTGGTCTGTCTTTGGTGATTGAAATATATATTTGCCCCTGTGTTGTGTGTGTGAGCGCTTCCCAGCCTGTGAGCCTGGGATCCAGGGTGCCAGCCTCGCTCCCAGGCTCTCGGGCCGCAGGGCGGGGTCCAGATGGCCCGAACCTCTCAGTGTAGCCTCCTCCACTCCTCTGAGTGCGGCACAAACACCATATTCCGTGTGTGCCGTGACATCAAAGAGGTGGGAAGCCCTGGGCTAGGCGTTCCAACTGCCCTGTCAATTTGACTGGTAGTTTTTCTTCCCGAGAGAGAGCACCTGCCTTCGCCCTCCCAGTGAGGACCTGTTGTGAGGACCCCAGTCGCTCTCCTCGCTTCCTTCTCTCTGTCATTGGTAATGATAAGGAACTTTCCCCCCCTACTTATTCTTACCTTTTTCATTTCCCTCAAACTGATAGGAACCACATAATTTTCTTTTGGCTAATTTCCTTTTCCTTTGTTTACCCTGGAGTAGCCCCTACAGACTAGATAGTTATGAGAGGCTGTGATCACCTTTGGGGGCTTCCCTGAGAGCTCAGTTGGTAAAGAATCCACCTGCAATGCAGGAGACCCTGGTTTGATTCCTAGGTGGGGAAGATCTCCTGGAGAAGGGATAGGGTACCCACTCCAGTATTCTTGGGCTTCCCTGGTGGCTCAGCTGGTAAAGAATCCGCCTGCATTGTGGGAGACCTGGGTTCGATCCCTGGGTAGGGAAGATCCCCTGGAGATGGGAAAGGCTACCCACTCCAGTATTCTGATCTGAATTCCATGGACTATACCCATGGGGTCACAAAGAGTAGGATATGACTGAGCGACGTGTGTGTGTGTGTGTGTGTGTGTGTGTGTGTGAGAAAGAGGTTTAGAGTGGAGGGCACACGTGAGAGAGAAAATTTCAGCATGCTAAGAGTATAGAGTTCCAATTTAAAATGTGGGTCTGAAGTGAGACTGGGTTCAAATCTGGTTCAGGGGGTCATTTATTTGTTGTATGACACTGGGCCACTCAACCTGTTTATGCCTCAGTGATGTCATCTGTAAAATGGGATTAACAGTTAGTTCCTATTTCCTCATTTGTTCTGAGGAATAAATGAGTTAATATGTATAATATACCTGGAATATAGTCTAAGTATTGCCTATAGCATGGGTTGGCAAAGTGGCCTGTTGGCCAAACCAGCCCACCACCTGTTCTTATTTTAATACCTATGTTTAAAAATTTATTTAGCTGCACCAGGTCTTGGTTGCAGCATGTGGGAGCTAGTTCCCGGACCAGGGATCAAAACTAGGCCCCCTGCATTGGGAGTGCAGAGTCTTAGCCACTGGACCAAGAGGGAAGTTCCCCCACCACCTTTTTTTGTAAATAAAGTTTTTTTGGAACACAGACATGCCCATTCATTTACACATCGTCTAAGGCTGCTTTCTCACTGTGATGACAGATGACTGAGTTGGGTAGTTGCAATAATGATGCTTGTGGCTCAGTGGTAAAGAATCTGCCTGCGGTGCAGGAGCTGCTGGAGCCTTGGGTTTGATCCCTGAGAGGGGAGGATCCCCTGGAGGAAGGCATGGCAGCCCACTCCAGTATTCTTGCCTGGAGAATCCCATGGACAGAGGAGCCTGTTGGACTACAGTCCATAGGGTCTCAAAGAGTTGAACACAACTGAAGTGACTTAGCACACACACATGCAAATAATGACCCCATGCCTGGCAAAGTTGAAAATATTTGCTCTTTGTTCCTTTATAGAAAAAAAGTTCTGACCCCTGGCTTGGAATATTGTCTAATAAGTCCTTAGTAAAGATGATCTCTCATTATATCAATTTTAGTAAATCTCAATTTTCCTTTATTGCTTTTCCTAGATGACAATTGATTTTTTTCCCCCTCAAGATCAAGTTATAGATCTCTAAATTTTTTGAGTTCCTGACCTTTTTTTCCTTTCTGATAAATTTCTTAAAGGAATGTGTCAAAAATATTGTTAATAATAGCATTAATGGTACCAAAATATTCAAAAATCATAAAAATGGTTATGCAAATGGCCGAAGTTTTATGAAACAGTTTTTCTAAGGCTTCTAGAGCTTATTTTACTTGCTTTTGTATTTTGCTACTGCAATTTTTAAAAAATAGACAATTTTAGAATAGTTTTAGATTTACAGGAAAATTACAAAGATAGTATAGAAAGTTCCACATCTACTTCACCCTATTATTATCATCTTACAGTAGTAGGGTGGCTTTGTCACAAACAATGAACCAAGCTTGATACATTATTATCAACCAAAGTCTATACTTTATTTGAGCTTTCCTGGTGGTTCTGATGTTAAGGAATCTGCCTGCAATGCAGGAGACCCGAGTTTAATCCTTGGGTTGAGAAGATCCCTGGAGAAGGGAATGGCTACCCACTCCAGTATTCTTGCCTGAAAAATACCATGGACAGAGGAGCTTGGTGGGCTACAGTCAGTGAGGTCTCAAAGAGTCGTACATGACTGAGTGAATAAGCATGCATACATACTTTTAGATTTCCTTAGTCTTTCTCTCATGTCCTATTTCTGTTCTAGGTTCCATCCCCTGCATTGCATTTGGTTGTCATGGTCATGTCTCCTTATACTACTCTTTTTTTATTTTTTCCATTTATTTTTATTAGTTGGAGGCTAATTACTTTACAATATTGTATCCTTACACTCCTCTTGACTGTGACATTTTCTCAGGCGTTTTGATGACCTTGACAATTTTGAGGAGGTTTGGTCAGCTTCTTTTAGATTGTCCCTCAGTTGATACTTGTCTGATGTTTTTCTTATCATAAACTGGGATTATGGGTTTGGGGGAGGAAAAGAGCAGAGGTACAGGACCCTCTCATCACATCATATCAAGGGTATGTGTTCTCAACATGACTAACCACTGCTTCCTAAATTTCTCTGATGCTCTTTTTGGGGACTCTGAGCCTTGAAGAGGTGGAGAGTAGATGTTTGTTTTATACTCAAATCTTATTGAAATCTTCCAGTTTAATTATTTCTATGATTCTTGTTTCAACCTGCTTCTTCCTAGGTCCAAGCATCTTTAATGCTCTGTTTAAAAAGAGAAGCTCATTCAATTCAGGTTTCAAGTGTCTGGTCCAGAAGCTTCAAAGTACCTAGGCCGGGGAGAGGAAGACTTCTGCTCTTTTACAAGTGACTCTTCATTCTGGGAAACAAAGCCCCTCAGTTCCCTTAATATGATCATTACTGACCATGGCAGCAAAGTCATCTGAATAGCACGTGGATCCCTAACCCGAGATCTCTAATCCAAGAGACTAGTAGCAGCAGTCAGTTGAAGGCCTGGGCTCACAGTCCTGCTTGGTCTGCCCCTGCTCTTTCTAGAACTGGACACTCTAAGGGTGTGCTAACCACCCAGACTTGAGGTCCAGATGTCTGAGGTAATTGACTGCTCTGTTGCAAAATTTAAGCATTCCATCCCAGCCAGGACTCACTAACTGAATACTTCCTTCCTGAGCGCAGGCCCCTGCTCTTGGCCACTGATGCCTTTGTACATCACAGGTAGACACCCTGATGGAGTCAGACATGGACTCAGTGGCCGAGCTGGGAGAATGGCCACCACTGTGAGCGTCAGTGGAGCCCCTTGGTCACTGCCCTTAGAGGGCAAGGCATAGCAAGTGTAAACCTTCATTTCAGATGAGAAATTAGAAGACCTCTTTGTCCTGACCTAGCTGAGATGGAGGCTTAGCAAACCCACCCAGTTCTGTGGTGTGAGGAAGCTTGAGAAAAGTCTTGCTCCCTGGTGTGGAGCTCACTTAGACCAGCTCTGGCCCTTGCTTCACTGCTGATTTAACATACTCATCTCATCTCTTGTGCTGCCCATGACATGCTAGCGTGAGGACAGAGACCAGGCCCGATGTCTGAAGATGGGCAGCAGTGCCAGTGGATCTGGGGTAGGGTCTCTGGGTCAGCACTAAAACAAAACCCCAGAACCTCCCAGGAAATACTGATGGTACAGGTTCTGGGGCCATGGTTTGCCTGAAAGCATGTAAATCTTCAAGGTAGAATCCCACTTCCTTGGGCTTACATCTGAGACTCTGCTGCCTCTAACTGGGTGCCCTTCCTAGATAAAGGTTCTTAGTCTTTAGGTGTCGTATTTCCTCTGCTCTATAATGGAGATAATAATGACTTACTCTGTGGAGTTGTTGAGAAGGTTGAATGAGATGATCCCTATAAAACTCTAGGCACAGTGCCTCAGTAAATGTTAGCCACTGTGGTTCCTAGCGAAGCATCATGGGTGTGACCCGTTTCGGTTGTCAAGGGTCACGCTGTGTGAATATCAGAGAGATAATCTTCACTTTATCTCTCTTCTTCCTTGTTCATTGAGATGTCTTTGATTTTGTAGACTGCATTTCTGCCCAAACATTGGATCCCCATGTGCCGGTAATGACCGTCAATCAATGAAACTTGCCTTTTTGAATACAACTACTGTTGATATTTTTTAATGTGATGTTTAATGCAATACCTTATTTGAAATCAGAGTTTATCTTATAGGAGTCTAGAGGAAATCAAAGACAATGAAACTGGAAAGTCGTACCTGAAGGAGGTGACTATTCGTCATGGCTTGAGGACTGGCTCTGCAGCTCTTAAATGTCTGCCTCTCCCCTAGGCGGAAACCCCATCTCCATGTGTACTTATCAGATATTCCAGTAGTATCTTTCCAACTGCATGTTCTTGTCTCTCTGTACTTAAATTTCAAAATGAGATTTACCTTCAGACTTTAATGCATTTACCTTGTGATGTCAAAACTAATTTTTCATATGTCAATTTAGGTAGTACTACTAAAAAATGAAGAGTGGTTTGTCTGACTTTTATTTGCCCTCTGTAGGGTTTTTTGGCTAATGGTTTCATACTCCAGTTACATGGGATGTTGCGTTAGTTAACCTCTCTTCAAAATGAGTGCATTTTAAAATTTATTTATTTATTTATTGTCTGTGCTAGATCTTAGTTGTGGCACACAGGATCTTCAATCTTCATTGCCGCATGCAGGATCTTTAGTTACGGCATGTGGGATCTTTAGTTACGGCATGTGGGATCTTTAGTTTCTGCATGTAAACTCTTAGTTGTGGCATGTGGGATCTAGTTCCCTGACCAGGGATGGAATCTCGGCCCCCTGCAGTGGGAGCACTGAGTCTTAGCCACTGGCCCACCAGGGAAGTCCCAAAATGAATGCCTCTTTAAATATCTGTTGACTGATAGAACACACCCTTGGGGATTAGCATTTGTGCCATGACACACAGGGTCAGTATCTTTACATACTTTGATGAGGGAAAAGAGCAGAAACATGTAGTATAGCCCCACTGTTAGCTCCACAAGAATTTGTTGGATGGATGGATAAATGATGGAGTGGAATCAAGGAGAAAGCAAAGAAAGAACATGAGAAGTCAAGTTGGACTCTTCCTTTAGAGTGGATTCATGCTGCATCCCTGGTTCCCAAAACTCAGAAGCTACCAGAACCTAGAAATGGTGGCAGCAAGGGAAAATAAGAGGATCTCCCTGTTCACTGATTCTCTGGAAAACTCAGCAGACCATCCAGTGAGATCTTTGGGATGGTTGATACCTTCTAGCAATGGAATAGGAAATACTGACCTCAAGTTTTTCTCCTTGCTGGGTAGAAACTTCATTTTTGATTAGAGAAATGAACGGAGTAGAAAAGCTTCCACCATAATGTGAATTTCAGGTATGTTAGCTCTGGTTCTAATCCCTTCTGTAATGTTGCCTAGTATTTAATTTCTTTGTGTGCCTATCACAACGGAGCTTGCAACAAGGGTTCTGTTAGTTCAGCTGTCACAACAAATTTGTGCATGGATCAACTTACAACAGAATCAAGAGAGATAATGAGCACCAAAGAATTACGCCCAGAGCAGTGTATGATTTGATAAAATGTAGGGTTCAGAAAACAGACATATCCTTAAACAACTTTGGATGTGGAAACAATGCATCTGTCCACAATATTTATTACATAATAATACAGATCAGGCATAGAATGTCTCCTGCTTGTGAACAAAAGATGTAGAACCTTCTACCTCCAGGAGGTATATTAGGGATTCACAAAACCATGTGGACGGAGCATGGAGATCCTTACATAAGAGATTGTGCCCAGGTACCAAGTTGTGCTTAATAAGGGAATGGATATTATTTGAATTTCCCTGCAGACAGGGAGGTCTAGGATGACAAGGACCAGGTCTTCCTTGTTAACTGCTGTAGCCCTTGTGCATAGCCCAGGGCTGGCATATAGTAGGCACTTCAATAAATGAAATCAAAGCCAGCAAACAGAATGAAGCATATTTATTTATATAGCTCAGTTGGTAAAGAATCCACCTACAATGCAGGAGACTCCGGTTCGATTCCTGGGTCGGGAAGATCCGCTGGAGAAGGGATAGGCTACCCACTCTAGTATTCTTGGGCTTCCCTTGTGGCTCAGCTGGTAAAGAATCCACCTGCAATGTGGGAGACCTGGGTTTGATCCCTGGGTTGGGAAGATCCCCTGGAGAAGGGAAAGGCTACCCACTCCAGTATTCTGGCCTGGAGAATTCCATGGACTGTATGTATAGTCCATGGGGTCTCAAAGAGTCGGACACGACTGAGCGACTAAGCACACACACATTTATATAAAAGCTAACATTGGCCTTTATTGATACCAGTCAAGTCCAGTCAAATCACGGCTGACTCGAATACTACTCCATTATCTGTCAACAATCTGATTTAAAACTTACCATGGTAGCAACAGTATTTTATAGGTCAACAGTGACAGCTTTATAGTGTTTAGGGGACTGTTTATCCGGGCTCTTTAATGTTGCAGTTCATTCTTTCTGTTGCAAAATTATCTTTAATTGATTGACAGGGCCATCAGTAGCTCACAGATGACCTTTATGAAATTAGAATAAGCTGCCCTTCCCACCCCTGAGGTCTGCACCCTTGCCAGTGCACACAACTGGGGTTCAGGCCTCCCTTGCCCCTTCAGCAGGACACCCCCATGCAGTGAGAAACCTGCAGAGCCATTGGCTTTATCCCCTGTTTACTGAGTACCTTCTTATGTCTCATACCACGTTGGGTAATGACACATATAACCCCTCAGAATTATCAATTATCCTGGCAATCCTGAAAGGCAAAGATCATGTAAGGAAACTGAGACCCGGAGAGTTTGAATTGCATGGTTAAGTAAATGATGGGTGAGGGTCACACTCAACAGCAGAACAGTCTGGAACGCCCGGCTCCAGCTGAAGAGGAAGGAGGACGAACAGATCCAAAACGTGTCCTTTGTCAGCAGCTGGGGATAAAAACCTTCCCAAGGATAAGAAAGGAAGTGCGGTGGTCACCGTTGTCTTTTTTGTGGTGTTCTCTGAGAGATGGTTTGAAACAAGCATTTGTTTTCCAGCCCTTTTCACTTATTTACTCTGATCTTCCATCCTTTCTGAATGGGCTCAGAGAAAGGTAGTAGGATTAGGATGCATGTAATGACCTTCCTTTTCTTTGTGTCCGCCGGGACCTCTTCCTTGCTGGGGCTGCCGAGTGAAGTGTAATGCTCACGATGGCTGACTTGACTGATGCTCAGGGGGTGCAGTCACTGTGCTGGTGGCTTTCCAGGTGTTAACTCGTGTAATCCTCACGACAGTTCAGCCACCCCTGTTCCCACTCTACAGATGGTGAAACTGAGGCACAAAGAGGCTGAGCAAAGCTAGTAAGTGGAAGAACCAGGATTCAGACCCAGTACATTAAGAGGTGTCATTTTCAGGGTTATAAGATATCTGTCCTCCCTTTAGAGCAGCTTATGCTCGTCTATCACGTAGGAAAAAGAACTATTGAGTGATTAGTGAGAGGTCATTACCTCCAAAATACATTTATATCAAAATTCAGGGTACAGTTAATCAACAGGAATCACCAAATGAGGTGTCACTACACTTTCAGCATTTTCTCTAGTTTTTGGTGGTCATTTTGAAAATGTTTTAGCTTTGGGGGGCTACCCCCCAAAGTATTAGAGACAGTGGCTTCTTTTGTAATATTTCTCAGCTTGGTTGACTATTTTCAGATGGCAATATAAGAATATTATATGTCAAGGACATTTTCCTACTTCAGGTCTGCCAGTAAGATTAGGAAAAGTACATAAGAATGAAAATTCATACTGTGACCATGGGCATAAATGTTCTAATTATGGAAGAAATTGATAGATCCCTTGGACACTTAAGACACCATTTGTGGATAAATAAGTTTTCACAAAGCATTTGTTCTTTTGGGAAAAAAAACCTTGGCTTGCTTATCCTGATAGCCCAAGTTCATGGCCATTGAATCAGTGATGCCCTCCAACATCCC
This sequence comes from Cervus canadensis, assembly GCF_019320065.1. NCBI lineage: Eukaryota > Metazoa > Chordata > Mammalia > Artiodactyla > Cervidae > Cervus > Cervus canadensis. The sequence continues at coordinate 62,672,081 of NC_057397.1, read as the reverse complement.
ATCCTCTTCTCCTTTTGCCTTCAGTCTTGCCCCGCATCAGGGTCTTTTCCAGTGGGTCGGCTGTTCGGTGCTGTTCAATGGACATGAATTTGGGTAAACTCTGGGAGATAGTGAGGGACAGGGAAGCCTGGTGTGCTGCCGTCCATGGTGTCACAAAGAATAACATGACTTAGCGACTGAACAACAACAAACCTGATAGCACAATATATGTTTCAAAACATGAAGTTGAGTGGCTATGATTTGGGTGTGTCAACACATTTTTTCCCCACAGCTTTCTGCTCTAGAAAAATGATGACATTAGAGTGCACCCACAGCTGGCACTGCTGGTTGAAAGTCATTTGTCTCATTTAACTGACAGTGCTGATCACTGTAATAACTGTTTTCCCAGAAAATATAATTTGGAAGACATTTGTGATTAGTATAATAATACATTTCCTTGTCAGTTCCCTAAGGCAACCATCACCTAAACATCCTTTGTGTGGCATCTAAATGAACTGTCTTGTCACAACGAATTTCTTTATAGACCTGAGAAACCCCTTTTGTTAAGTTGCCTTCTGTGCTGTTAATTTGAAGGCTCCATGCATGATGAGGCCAGAACAGGGGGAGTGAAGGATAGCCCTCCTCCCAGCTTTGTCCCATGGACCCCAGGCCCACAGCCTGTGCCCTGCGTCTCACAAAATCCTTCCTAGACTGTGCTTCTCCAGCTTCATGTCTAATCCTCTCAATGGGGGGATCCACACACATTATCAGAGGTAGGCTGGGAGACTGTTTGATGTGAGTAGATGTATTAAAAAAAGAAACAACTGGCAGTGAGTTGAACTCATGAGAATACATAAACTAAGGAAGTAAAGAACCATGACAGTTACTAACTCAGGGAAAAACAAAAAATTGAGTAGCTGACTACCTGGCTCAGTTCTTCATTGCAGACATACTTATTATATGTACATATAACTGAATATCTATCTAATCTAAATTACAACATGATTACTATTTTAAATCAATAGTAATGTGCAATTTCTGAATTGAAATGTAATGAGAGAGGGTGAAGGGTGATGGAGGTGGGGGAAAAAATGTGTTTTTCATCGTGGGAATTAATTGAAATAGCCTAACTAAAAAACAAAGGAGTAGCAATTCTCTTAGAAATATAGGTGGGGGGGGGGGGAGAATCTCTCTAAAAACAGCTAAAAGAATGAAAATATTTAACCCTAGAGAAGGGGAAATGGGAGAGGAGACTTGAGTCTTAGTTGTATATCTTAACTTACATTAGATAAGCAGATAACTCTTTAAACTATGTACCTGTATAACTTAGGTCAGGGGTAACCTAGGAAAGAAAAGAGGAAAAAATATTTTGGGGGGAAAAAAGGATAGAAGAGAAAATATATCATCTAGAGGCCCATCTTAAAATGCTGGTTTATTTTCTTCAAATATCTCCCTTTCTGTTTTTCTTCAGTTTCTGCCTTCCAATGATCAACACTGTTGTAATAGTACTATATATAAAGTTGATAGCTAACTTACTGAACATTTAATTGCAAAACAGACCTTGTGTTAGTACACATTTTCTGTGCATTATTTTATCTGATAAACCAACTGGAAGTGCTGATTTTTAAGCTTATTATATAATCATTATCTTATTTTAGCATATGGTCGGCATAACGACCCTTTTCATTACACAATAATATTCCATCCAATAGATTATTGATCTTTCTCCTAAATTATTAGATTTTTAAATTGTTTCCCCAATTTTGCTATTCGAAATAATACTGGGCTGATACATTTTCCCCAAAGCATATTCCCAATACTTTTGTTTTTAGGACGAATTTCCAGAAGCAGGATCACTGGGTCACAGGGTGTAAGCATGTTGCCATGCTGCTTTTTTAGACTGTTCAGAGAACATTTCTGCCTTCATTGTTTAATGTCATATGATGCCTCATGCAACTATGACACAGGTGGGAGAAACAGATGCAATGCCATTTTACAGACATTATTACTGGGAACCAAGTTCCCAAGGTTACACAATTGGAGGAAGAGCCAGAAATGCAGGGGAAAAAATGCATTCTACCCAGCTCTCTCTTGAGCTCTCTCCCAAATTGGGCCCTGCTACTTTCTGTCCCAGACATCTCAGTCTTTACATAGTAAGGCTTCTCTGGCATGGGGCCTTTTCCATTCACTGAGGGCCATTCTGCTTTCAGTTCAGTTCAGTTCAGTCACCCAATTGTATCCGACTCTTTGCAACCCCATGGAGTGCAGCACACCAGGCTTCCCTGTCCATCACCAACTCCTGGAGCCTACTCAAACTCATGTCCATTGCGTCGGTGATGCCATCCAACTATCTCATCCTCTGTCATCCCCTTCTCCTACCACCTTCAATCTTTCCCAGCATCAGGGTATTTTCCAATGAGTTGGTTCTTCACATCAGGTGGCCAAAGTATTGGAGTTTTAGCTTCAGCATCAGTCCTTCCAATGAGTATTCAAGACTGATTTCCTTTAGGATTGACTGGTTGGATCTCCTTGCAGTCCAAGGGACTCTCAAGAGTCTTTTCCAACACCACAGTTCAAAAGCATCAATTCTTCAGTGCTCAGTTTTCTTAATAGTCCAACTCTCACATCCATACATGACTACTGGAAAAACCATAGCTTTGACTAGACAGACCTTTGTTGGCAAAGTAATGTCTCTGCTTTTTAATATTCTGTCTTGGTTGGTCCTTCTGCTTTAAGGGGAAGATAAGACCTCTCTAGCAGCCCAAGGGCCACTACTTAGGCTGTGAAATCTACTCAGCCTAAGAAGGAGAAAGGGCAGGACAGAGAAAAGAGCATGAGGAAACAAAATGTACTAACCTGGAATATGGGGCAGGAGCCACGAGCAGGTGCACAAGGAACAAACAGGGAAAAAGAATGTGATTTTGAAGGATTTCATGTTTAAGACGAGGTATTTGAGCTGAAAACACTAGAGAGACTTGACTTGTGGTGTGTTAGGGGCATGGTATGGCCTCTCTGTATTCGAGTCTACCCGGGACTTTCTTGAACTGTTAAACCTGCTTCTTGATAGCAATACACTGTCTCAGGATAGAAACTGAATAATAATTTGTATTTTTTTGTTTCAAATGAATAATAAAAAGTAACTTCAAATATCTATTTTTCAGCCACAGAAGAAAGTGAGTCCTGCTTTGTCCAGCCCAAACCACGTGCACAGGGAAGAGAATCTACTTTGTGTGGCAAAGTACAAAAGGAAAGCCTTCCTCCATTAGAGAAGCTCAAGATCTCAGCCGCATCCACAGCTAATGGTGTTCAGTTCCTCCCTGAACAGCCTCTGGCAAAGGAGGCTGCAGACCCACCAGGAGCCACAGAGGAAACTCAGCCTCTGGAGGGACTGAAGGGGTCTGAGCCACCTCAGCCAGGTGGCAAAGATGGTGCTCCAGGAGCAGGAGGAAAGGAGGAGGATGTGGAAGCAGCGACAGAGGCTCCGCCTTTGAAAGGAAGTGCTGAGACTGAACCTTTAGGAGCGGAAGCCAAAGGTCAGCCTTTGATAACAGCGGGAGAAAGGGACTCTGTGCAAGGTACTGAGGATCCACAAGCTGCTGGAGAGATGACGCCTCTAGGAATAGCTGAGAGAGTTCCTCTGGAAGCAGCCAGAGAGCCAGGATCTCAAGAAGCTGGGGGAAACGGTGAACAGTCCCAACTCCCAGAGACAGTTACCAAGGAGACAGAATCTCCGGAGATATTGGAAGGCAGTCAGCCTGTGGAAACAGCTCAGACGCAGCAACTTCAAGAAACAGTGGGAGAAGATGAGCAGTCCCAACTTGTAGAAACAGTTCCCAAGGAGAATGCATCTCTGCAAGTATCGGACGGAAGTCAGTCTGTGGGAGCTGACGAAAAAAACCAACTTCAGGAGACGCTGGGGAAAGATGAGCAGTCTCAGCTTCGAGAAACGATGCCCAGAGAGCATGGCGGACTGGAAGTGTCGGACGGAAGTCAGTCTGTGGGAGCTGAGGAAGAGAAGCAACTTCAGGAAACGCTGGGGAAAGATGAGCAATCCCAGCTTCGAGAGACGATTCCCAGAGAGCATGGTGGACCGGAAGTGTCGGACGCAAGTCAGTCTGTGGCGACAGCTGTAAAGGCTGATTCACTCTATAAAACTCCCGAAGGTCCTGGGAACATGCAGAAGATCCAACCTGAAAGAACAGTTGGAAGCATGGAACAGCCCGCAGGAATTCTAGAGACAGGGGCGAAGGTGGAAATGGCCAGGAAAATTCACACTGACGAAGAGGACCAACACATTGAAGGTAAAAGTCATGCTGTCAGATCAGGTTGTTTAGACGTGCTCCATAGGAGATCATCTCTGGGGGGGTGGGGGAGGCTGACACACAGCTCCCCCACCCCGGAGTCTCTCAGTGGTTGAAGTTCCCGTTACCCAAACTAAAAAGGCTTCCAGGCTTGAACAACAGGCACTTGCCTTTCCAGCAAAAGTTTTCTAAAGGATAGTCTTTAGAAAAGTATCTAGATTTTTAACCTAGTTTCATCGTTAAATGAAATGGGATATTGAAGGGATGTTAAAATTTCTGAATTTTTCCAAGTTCACTCTTCATCAGGCCCCATGTATGGTATGAGGATCCAAAGTAAAGATGGTCAGTGGAGGAACTGACTTTTTTAAATATATAATTTTATTTATGTATTTATTTTTGGTTGCACCGGGTCTTTGTTGTGTGCGGGCTTTCTCTAGTTGCAGCCAAGTGGAGGCTACTCTCTATACTTGCAGTGCACAGGCTTCTCTCACTGTAGTGGCTTCCCTTGTTGTGGGGCACAGACTCTAGGTGAGCTGGCTTCAGTGGTTATGGCTCGTGGGCTTAGTTGCTCCATGGCATGTGGTATCTTCCCAGATCAGGGATCAAACCGGTGTCCCTGTATTGCAAGGGTCCTAACCACTGGATCATCAGGGAAGCCCAGGAACTGACTTTTTAATGAAAGAACACACAAATAATGCCTCTTAGAGTGTCATTTTCATCGTTGTAATTTTATCCTTAGAAATTACTGTCAAACTCCCCCTGTCCTCCTTCTCTTTTTATCTTTATGAGAAGACTAGAGAAATGTACTATGTCTTAGCAAATGGTATTTTTAAAACATGTACCTTACCTGTATAAAGAAAATGGAATCTCTACCGTTCTTTATTGGAGTTACAATTTAACAATTCTTCTGGGGCAGGATTTACATTTTGGTAAATTTTAACTTCACCTTACAGTAGAATTAACTGAAACATTCATCTATTTCTTAATTCTTTCCCTTGTTAATGCAGCAGTTTTTGAGAGTCTAATCATTTGCTTGGTGCCCAGTGCAGGAGTAAGGGATAGTCCCTGTTCTCAAGGGGCTCACAGTCTAGTGGGGGAGAAGGCAGAATTTAAACAAAATACCACAATCTATTGAGGTAAGTGCTTTAATGAAGGTGTATTAAAGTGCTCTGGGAATCAGAAGGCAGAAGCAAGTAAAAGCACATATTTGTTACATAACCTTGGCACACTCAAGTCTTTGGGGCCTAGGATGATGACAGTGGGTGAATTGAAGGGCACATGTAATGTTGTGGGGAGCCCCAGGGACCTTGGTGAACAGGAGCACAATCCTATCAAAAGAGGCAGCTGCTTCTTGGCTCTATTCAAAGCATAGGGGCCAGTGTTGCCCGAACTGACTTCTTAGGGAAACATTTGTATGTGCAATACCCGGACTTTTAATGTTTCAGCTCTTTGAAAGTTTGATGACTGTTTTCTTTGAATACCAGAATGACCAAACAAGACAGGTTGCTGGGCACCCCTAGACCATATTTTGAACTTTCTATTTGTAATATGTTCTGCCATCACTTACTGGGTAATTCTGCATCCTGATTTTATATAAGAGAGTGCCAAGACTCAGAAACATTAAGTGACATCAGCCCTCTGAGGACCTGAGAGACCCAGGGTGATGGCCTTTCTTGACATTCCCAGAGAAACCTACTGTTTAGACTTAAAGAGTAAGGGCTGCCCTTGTTGGAAACCAAGTTTGGGGCACTTGGTTGTTAATGCTAAATAAGTATCTCTTAACATCCCCTTTGGTTAATTTTCCAGGTGAGACAGGAGAAACGGTTGAAACAGAGATGGAGAGTGAGAAAGTCAGTGAAGAGGCTGAAACAAAAGAAGAAACAGGAGAAGCCGTGGATCTTTCAGCAGCCACACAGATAGGTATGGATGGAAGGGTGAAGGGACACAGCATGTTATAACAGAGAAGACAGAAAACTGCAGTGAAGTTGTGGTTACAGATGGTATATCTTTCAAAATCGACATGTTTTATACAAGGAAAATGTGGTATCATGTTCTTGATTACATTGTTCCATAGAACTGCTAAGCTGTAAATGGTTTTCTTAGCTACTTAGAATTCAGAACTACAGTAGCCAGAGCCAGTACTGACTAGAGTATATATTCATTTAAGAGTGTGAGGGCATTTTCTTCATTGTGGCAATGGGTCCATTCAGTGTAGAAAAGTGAGACCCTAAAAGAAAACATACACCTTTAAGTACAGGTGGCTGGAGAAAGGAGTTAAGTGAATTTTAGGCAGCTCATGATAATGAAATCACACAGAATTAGGATGGAAGAAGAATGATCAATAACAATGGGGCAAATTACACCTAGTATTTCTTTCCTATCACAGAATTGAAAGCTAGTCGGAACCTGGCAAAGTGTGTCATTTAATTACCTTCTTACCTTAAGTCTATCTACTACCAAGGATCCTTAATGATCATGGTGTATGAAAAAAGGTAACAAAATTCTTGTAAAAGGAATACAGACTCTGGTGCTGTTATAAAATTAGGCATTTTTCACAATGAAAGGCTACACCTTTTTAATGTGCCATTTTGAATCATCTAGTGATTTTATATGTATGTGAGGTGTTTCAATTGCTGTTATTCCTTTAACTGACATTAAAGGTATTTTAAATTGACTTTTAAATGTATTTCAGAGGCAACAAACAGCAAGAATTAAAAACTAGATTTGTTGCCTATTTGGAGTCTATTCCTTGGGCTCTATTTTTTTTTTAAAGGGTACTTTGATTTAATATTAGGCTTTAGAGGTGGGAAAGAGCTAAAAAAATCAAGATTTTAAAACCATTTATAATATTTCATTAATGTTAAAATGATATATCATAGAAAGTCACCTTTCAAGAATTCCTCCAAAGTTGCCAAGGGATTTTGGTAAATTACTATCTGTGATTATATGTGAATAAGAATAATGATAGCAATCTTTTTCACCAGTGAGTGCCTTGTGCTTATACCAGGATAGAATTATATTCTGGACACATTTGGTATCTTTATCTTATTTGTAAATATATAGTTTAAGGATAACTTCTCAGATGAATTAACTAGACTCTTTTACTTTAGCTTCTGTATTAAACTATGAAGATGATGTAATTAATTTTAAGAACATAGAATAGAGGGAAGAATTATCTTTACTCTGATTTTAATGTTTTTATGTTCCTGACTTTAAAGAGTTGAATTGAGGTAGGTAACAAGAGGAGTTACTTGAGTAGATGACCTCATCCTGTCTGCAAAATAAAGAAGCTGGATTGTGATTTTATTGAGAAGAAGGACTATTTTATGTGTCTTTGAATTCATGCGTTTTACTCTTTTAATGGAAAAGATGGGTGCTTTCATGAAAATGATGGGTGCTTGATAAGTATTTGTCAAATCAATAAGTGAATAACAAGTACCAAGGGTTCCCATTTATACTTACTTCATTAAAAAAAATATTTAAAATATGGATTTGTGTGATTCTAATGTTTTCATTCCAAAGCTGGTCAAGCTTAGTAATAATGCCTTTAATGCCTTTAATGTGGTTACTAAGACATTTTTAGAAATTGTTCTTATTCTTTTAGATAATATTAATACATTTAAAAAAACCTAGAAAGAAAATTGAAATGTTCCATAATATTTGAATATTCCAAAATTAAAATATTCCATCTAAATAATCTAATTAATTTTTTTAAACAAAATTAAAGTAATAATTGCCTGTAGTAAAATTCAAATAATACAGAAAGGTATGAAAAGTTGTTCCCCCCATGTCCTTTAGTCCTTCTATGAAAAGATAATAAAGCTTCTTGCCTCTGATTCTTCCATAAGAAAGTAATGTATATGCCAGGCTATATGGATATGCTAAAACAGAAGTGTGTGTGTACACATCTACATTTTAAAATGCAAATGAGAATTTATTTAGCCCTTATATTATGAAAAAGTGCGTATAAAACCACAAAGTCATCCTTTCCCATGCTAAAGTTTTCTTTCTTTTGCCTAAAACTGATATATCATAGCAAAGTACACTCTGATTCTTAGTCCCCAGACTTTGAGAGAAGTTTATTAATTTTGCTTCCAGATTCAAAATGCAGAAGCTGGATTAAGACTTGAGCTATTTAAAATGAATTAATAGAAAAACTACCATCAGAAAAAAAAAAAGAAAAACTACCATCAGGGCTGGATTTTCTTGCTATTTTTGTTTTTTAAGTTTTTATTGAATTTGTTACAACATTGCTTCTGTTTTATGTTTTGGTTTTTTGGCTGAAAGGCATGTAGGGTCTTACTTCCCTGACCAGGGATTGAACCCACACCCCCTGCATTGAAAGGTGAGGCTTAACCACTGGGCTGCCAGGAAGTCCCCAGGACTGAATTTTCTAATTCCAGGATGATGTATAGCCACTTTGTAGCCGAGTGTGTGTTCTGTTTAGATGATTGCAGACTTTTCCATATGTAACTGGGAAGGAAATGGTGAACAAATGATTTGTCAGCTGGCATCCACATTTGGACTGCAAGGAGATCAAACCAGTCAATCCTAAAGAAATCAACCCTGAATATTCATTGGAAGGACTGATGCTGAAGCTGAAGCTCCAATACTTTGGCCACCTGATGCGAAGAACTGACTCACTGCAAAAGACCCTGATGCTGGTCTGAAGGCAGGAGAAGAGGAAGACAGAGGATGACATGGTTGGATGGCATCACCAACTAGATGGACATGGGTTTGAGCACATTCTGGAAGCTGGTGATAGACCTGGAAGCCTGGCGTGCTGCAGTCCACAAGGTCGCAAAGAGTCGGACACAATTGAGTGACTGAACTGAACTGATCCCCATTAGGGGGCAAACGTTGGCATTTATCGACAGGGGGTGCCAGTTACCAATCTAGGAATTCCCAATCCAGACTCCAGACTCTTGGTCAGAGGTACTCTGTATCATCTCCTGGGGGACCCACAGGATAGGACTGTGAGACCAACCTGTGACCTCACTGCTTTTTCCATTCAAACTTTGAAGAAAGAATCTTAACATAGCTAACAGCCTTGAGCAATCAAAACACCCACATCATTTATTTTTTAATTTTTTGGCCATGCAGAATGGCTTGTGGTATCTTAGTTCTCTGACTGGGGATCGAACCTGGGCCCTTGGCAGTGAAAGCACGGAGTCCTAACCACTGGACTGCCAGGGAATTCCCGCACATCATTCTTTTTGTTTTTTCTATTCTTTTCTTCACACATCATTCTTAACAGATGCTTTATTCCACACTTGGCCTTGAGTCAAGAATGGCTTTTAAAGGAAAAAAAGTTTTTTTTCCACACTGAAGTAATCAAAGAGTGTTGGATGGTCATAGTCAAATAATATGTGCTCTTTTGGCAAATACAATAGATGGTCAGAGTGTCTAACATTACAAGCATCTCATCATTATAAAGCTAATTTGGTGACCCAATTCTGAATTGTTTCACAATGTCAACATTGTGAACATCATAAAGCTGTTTCATGTAGCCCATGTGCCTCTATTGGGTAAAAGGAGAGTGATCCTCTAATAGCAAGGCAGGGCTGTGTCTGAAAAGTTGAAAGCCTTTGCTCAGAAAGTGTCATTTCATCTAAAATTTTGTCAGCTCCTCTTGTCCCCAGAGCTTATAAAGTTAAGGAGTGAGACTGGCTGTAATCTCAAGGTTTTAATTGAATGAACAGAATCAGTATAATCTCAGAGAGCCGTTGACAGATACGGAATTTCTCTTTTCAGTTCTTGTTACTTCCAGCAAAAGTTAAGGAATTCCCTGGCAGTACTAACCCACATGAAATCAAATTGGAGACTTTCAGCTTTACTTCAGAAACACCACCCAGCAAATGTATTGGGCAATAGCTGAGATATTGCAAGCTAACAATCATATCATTATTTCTGCACCTACTGAAAGAAGTCTGCAGACGTCAAAGCCAGGCTTTAATAACTGTTGAAGGTTGAAGAGGGGCCAGTGTGTATTATGTTTGTCTAAATTACCCTTTCAGTTTAATAGTGTGCAACTGATGTGAGTAAACACACAACTCTATCCATTACTAGGACAGAGATCTGCCTGCCTCACCGGTTTCCAGAAAGAGTTCTGAGAAACCAGTTAGGGACCATGATTTTGAAGTCTGTCTCATTTTTTTCTTTTTCCCTGGGGAGGGGGTGAAGTTAAAAAGGATAGTTTTGTTACTTTGCCAGGCATAAGAGGAAACAGATGGGCTCCTGCCTGGGTGTCCCCCACCCTGGAGGATTTGATGAGGGATTTTGTAACAATGTTCAAAGGCAGGGTCTGTGACAAGTCTCTGGTGTGTGCAGGGCTGGCACTCCCTTAATCTTGTCTCAGGTGGCTGACCTCCTAATCTTTTACATTTTTTTTCCTTGTAAAATATAGATTGTTGTCGTTTAGTCGCTTAGTTGTGTCTGACTCTTTTGTGACCCCATGGACTGCAGCCTGCCAGGCTCCTCTGTCCATGGGATTTCTCAGGCAAGGATACTAGAGTGGGGGACTTCCCTGGTGATCAGGTGGTTGGGAATCTGCCTGCCAGTGCAGGGGACACTGGTTCAACCCCTGGTCCGGAAAGATTCCAGTGCAGCAGAGCCACTAAGCCTGTGTATGCCACAGCTACTGAGCCTGCCCTCTAAAGCCCGTGTTCTGCAACAAGAGAAACCACCGCAGTGAGAAGGCCGAGCACTGAAGCTAGAGTAGCCCCGACTTGTTGCAATTAGAGAAAGTTCGAGCACGGCAATGAAGACCCACTGCAGCCAAAAATAAATAAATAAAATTTAATAAATAAATAAAATAAAGAATACTGGAATGGGTTGCCACTTCCTTCTCCAGGGGATCTTCCCCACCCAGGGGTCAAACCTACACCTGCATTGCAGGCAGTTTCTTTACCACTGAGCCACCAGGGAAACCCAAAATGTAGTTCTCAAATTTTTCTTAACAAAATAGAAGTAACTATCAAGATATAATAATTCATACTATCATATAAATTTATGAAAAAAATAACACATATATTGAATCAGAGTATGTGATCCTGATTCCAAATACTTAAAAAAAAAATTCTTCAGTGACAGAAGAGGAGGCTGTCCACTGCAGCTGTCCAGCTGTCCAGGGGCTTTGGGCTGGGAGGGTGTTTCAGCCCAGCACCTCACCAGGAAGTCATAAGGTTCAAAGGTGAACTCATGGCAATTCAGTGTGGGGACTAACTAAAAGTTTATTTTCAACTGTAGTTATTTAGTGGATCACTATGGATTTGCTTCAAGTTTTCTGGATATCAGAGCTTTGTTAAAGTTTTTTTTTGGAGGGGTAAAAACACTGCTTTTATCTAAGTACTTGTGACACAGTGACTGCTTTGGTAATAATCACAGGAAAGAATTCCTTTATCATTAAAATTTTTTTCTTAGTAAAAAATGGATACATGTTCGTATTAGAAACTTCAGAAAATATAAGCTTTAAAAGGAGGAAATCTAAACATTACACATAATTCAGTCAAAAATCATGTTGATGTATCTGAGGAATTATTATCTTTTTTAGTGTTGCAATAGCAAACTAGCCAAAGCACAACTATTAACAGAACTTTATGTCTACTGAACCACTGAGCATAGTACTTCTGAATTTTCCTCATTGGAATCTATTGGAGATAGTAGGTTACAGAGACTGTTCCAATAATACTTGCTATATTAGTAAATATTTATTAGTGTTATAGAGAGAGCAATTATGCCCAGGCATATTAGCACTTAGCTGGCTACAATTTATGAGAACTAATTTTTTGAAATCTTAGAAAGAAACACTGAAACTAAGGTTTTTATTTGAAGTTATTTTTTAATGCTTTCTAATTGTTGGCCAAATGTTAGCAAAAAGATTGTTAAGCCCTTTAGAGCAGGGAAAGTACTTTACAGAGCTTAGTACAAATTTCACATTCTGAATACTTGTTGATGCTATTTATTATTAAATGCTCTTTATTCTTATATAATCATGATAATTTCCTCAGAACTGAGTATAATTGGCTATAGGGAAAATACAGCCAGAATTTTTATAAAATTGTTTTGTACTGCTGGTTCAATATTAACAATTTTGATGGAATGTTACTAGAAATAAAAGTGTTGGAAAGTTTCTCTATGTGAATTTTTGTTATAGAAACATATTACTTTTGACTTGTGTCCTTGAGAAAGAAAAACATTTTTAAAATCACACATTCCATCAAAGGTAAGGAGTGTAACAGGGAAATATGGGTGACTCTTTAGACATCTTGTGATCATTTGTTTAATTACACACTTCAAAGAGATTGCTGTGTAGGTTTGAAAGGCTAACAATGCAGTATGTTCCTTTTCACATTGAACACTATCATAATTTTCCTTAAGTGTGGGAAGAAGACTCAAAATCCCAACCCAGCCACTAACAAATCAATCAACTTGGATACTAGCATTTTATTTCCAGTTTTCTCATTGCAGAGTTAGAATCTGAAGTCATGACTTATCTATAAGGATGCCCCTTGGACCCTTATTGGTCAATTTTATTTGATTTCCTGCCTACAGTGATTGGTTTAGGAATTAGTCCTTATCCTGGGCTGGACCAATCAGAAGCTTCTCAGACTTTCCTGCCTGCCTTTCTGCTGGGGTTGGTACCTTGGTGGTCTCTACACTGAGCCAGCAGCATCTTCCCCTTGAGACAGATGGAGCCGGGAGATTTTTGGAACACACATATCTAAAGTCAGCTGTACTCTGGATTTCTCTGTTACATGATCCTATGAATTCCTCTTTTTTTCCTTTTTATACACGTTTGAGTTGGGTTTCTGTCACATACGAAGTCTTAATATTAAAAGCAGAAAGAAATGTCTTATACATAAGTTGGAGAAAATATTAAATACAAGAGCAGAAATTAATGCTAAAGATAAGAATAAACAAAAAATGATTCTTTAAATAGATTAATAAAATGGGTAAACTTCTGGACAAGGCTGATTTTAAAAATAGCACAAATAAACTATTAGATGAAAAGAAGGCATTGAATACAGATGCAAGAGATTAAAAGGTGAAATTTAGATGAAGTGTGCAAATTCTATAACAAGGTAAAGGACCAAAACTGACTGAAGACTAGAAAATCTGAATGTTCCTGTTACCATTAAAGAAATTGAATCAGTAGTTTAAAATTTTTCCCAAAGAAAATATCAAGCTCCAGCAGTTTTATAGGTAAACTCCATCACACATTCAAGGATATTTACAATGAACTCTTACGTAAAAGAAGAAAGCCAGTTTCACGGATGAACATAACTGTAAAGATCCTAGACAAAATACCTCATTCTGAATTTGAGTGTATGAAATATGTTATAAATATGTATGTTGAACAAGGTGAATTTATCTAGGAATGAGAGTTGGTTCTATACTATAAAAAACTCATTACTATGGGTGTATTTTACCATTATTAGCAAACTGAGAAAAATATGATGATCTCACTGTAGTTGTTTCTAAGTTGTGTCTGACTCTTGTGACGTCATGGACTGTAGCCCACCAAGCTACTCTGTCCTAGGCAAGAATACTGGTGGTGGTTGTTCAGTCGCTCAGTCGTGTCCAACTCTGCGACCCCATGGACTGCAGCATGCCAAGCTTCCCTGTCCTTCACTATTTCCCAGAGTTTGCGCAAATTCATATCCACTGAGCCACTGATGTCATCTAACAATCTCGTCCTCTGTTGTCCTCTTCCCCTCCTGCCTTCAATCTTTCCCAGCATCAGGGTCTTTTCCAGAGTTGGCTCTTTGCATCAGGTGGCCAAAGTATTGGAGTTTCAGGTTCATTATCAATCCTTGAATGACTATTCCTGGTTGATTTCTTTTAGGATTGACTGGTTTCATCTCTAGTCTTCTCCAGCACCACAGTTTGAAAGCATCAATTCTTCGGGCTCAGCCTTCTTTATAGTCCAACTCTCACATCTGTACATGACTACCGTACATGACTACTACCATAGCTTTGACTATACAAACCTTTGTCGGCAAAGTGATGTTTCTGCTTTTTAATATGCCGTCTAAATTTGTCATGGCTTTCCTTCCAAGGAGCAAGCGTCTTTTAATTTCCTGGCTGCAGTCACCGTCCACAGTGATTTTGGAGCCCAAGAGAACAAAGTCTGTCATGGTTTCCACTTTTTCCCCTTTTATTTGTCATGAAGTGATGGGACTAGAGGCCATGATCTTAAGTTTTTTTTTCTTCTTAATGTTGAATAGTCCTTACGACATTACTTTGAGAAGGTGCAATTATTATCTTTCAGGAAACTGAGACTTAAAAGAGGTTAAATAATTAGCTGAAGGTCATAGAGCTAATAAGTGGTAGATCCGGGCCTTGAAGCCTGCTGGAATTACTCCAAAGTCTGTGGTCTTAAAACTGCTCTTCAGAAGTGCTTCTAACATTATCTTTTGGTGACCAAACTTTACAAATTAGCAAGACATTTCTAAAACAACTTGAAACAAATAGGTATATGTAAAATGTTACATGTGTAAGTAAGAATGTTACAGCACACTGATATGGTAATTTTGTAAACATGGAATTGTTTGGACAATGGTTAAACTCACCTAAGGTATATCTACACAAAAGAAGTCTGCAACAGCTTTAAAAATGAGGTAGATAAAAAAAAAAAAAAAAAATGAGGTAGATCAATATGTATCTATATGGAAAACCTTCAAGACAAGAAGAAAGCAATCTGTAGAATAATATATACAGCAAAGCTCCATTTATATAAATAAGTCAAAACCAAACTAGATGATCAAGTATGTAATGGATAGAAAACTATCTGCTGGTACACTCACTCAGAATCCTCAGCAGTGGTTGTCTTTGGGGAGGTGAGTGAAATAGACAGTGAGTGAAGGGAACTTTGACTTCTTAAATCTATAAAATTCTGTGTTGGAATTTATTCTACAACAAGAAGGTATTCATGTAGTAGTTTCTATGTGAAAAGACTTCAAAGAACAAACATAAAATGGTTATACAGAGCCTTTACAACAGTGTAAAAATGTAAAGTCAGAAGTAAACTTTGAGAAAAAATATTTGAGAGTTTAAACTTCATAGTTTCTTCAGCTTTATTTAAGTAATGTAATTTAATATCTAAATTAAACTGTTAAAAAAATTAGTGAATGGAATAACACCAAGGAAAATCTGCATGCTATTTTATTTCCACTAGAAAAATATTATCTATATAAAATTTGGTCCAGTTTCTTCTCCTTTATCTCTGCCATTCAAATTTAAATGCTTTAATTTTATTCCAGTAAAAATCACATATCTGACATAATAAAATACTTCACATCATTAAATTAATAGGGTTTAGTTGAATTAGGTGTGCTCTTTCTTATTTCTCAGGAATAGTAGCTCATCTTTCCTACATGTTATTTCCTTCTACTTTTATTCTTCTGAGTTAAACTAAGTAAGGCATGTCTGTTTTCCCACATCCAGCAATACAAGTGTTATAGAAGTGTAATTTATAACATTAGTAACTAGATTCATCATTAATCTTCAATTCATGTTCAGTTCTCCTTATTATATGGTATTTCCATAATATCTCCAGATACTTCAACCTTACCCTTTCCAACAAAGATTAAGCCATTAGTTTAAACATACTATTAAATTTCCAAACTAAATAACACTTGGCCCACTTAGAGGGATGCTGTCGTGAGAGGTCCTTGCACAGCTATTGCTTCGATCTCAACACGGCCTCCCTGTTGGGAAAATAACAGATTAAGAGGGCACCATAGTACCTACTGAAAACATATGCATTTTTAACATTAAACTTTTCAAAGAAGGAAAGGAGGGGGCACACTCACCAAGAATCACTAAGAAGAGGCTAGGCCACTGTGCTCAGCATGTTCATTTATGTTAGCTCATGTGACTCCCCTAGCAGCTCTGTTATCAGAGTCCTCTCAGTGCAGAGGATGAGACACTGAGGCTTAGAGAGGTTGTTTAACCCATCCCAGAACACAAAGCCAAGTGGCAGAGGTTCAGACCCATGTCTTCTGCCAAGTTCAGAGCTCCTTCTATCTCATTCTGTATCTTAATAAATACTGATCACTCCAAGTAACAGTCAAAGCAACAAAAATACCATTCACAGAGGCTAAATTTCTTTGGTGGAAAATTTCCAGTAGAAGTCCATGAGAACTGCTTTTTTATAAGTAGAAATATCGTACTGCTAAGGGGGCATAGGAAGTGCTTCTAGTTCAATTAGAAAACCAAAGTAAGAACGGTGAGAAATCTATGAGCCATTGTTTTTCAGATGATTTTTTCTAATGGAAAGTCTAGTGTTTTTTGTTGTGGGCCAAGCCATGAAGCTTGTGGGATCTTAGTTCCCCAACCAATGATCAAACCCAGGCCCTCAGAAGTGAAAGCACGGAGTCCCAACCACTGGACTGCCGGGGCATTTCCTAAATTTTTTATTATATGATAGAAAATTAAAATTTTAACTGTAGAACTCACAGACCTGGCTCAATTTATAGTCATTAAGTAACAGCAAAACAATACAGCTGCTGTTTTACTTCTCATAAGTAAAATGATTCTGTTGTATTCACATTCATGTGTGGCCTTGATTTAAAAAAAAAAAGATTTATTTATTATATTTAGCTGTGCTGAGTCTTCACTGATGCAAGGGCTATTCTCTAGTAGTGACGTGTATGGGCTGCTCTCTAGTTGCGGTGTACGGGCTTCTCATGGCGGTGGTTTCTCTTGTGCAGCACAGTATCTAGGCACGCAGGCTCAGTAGTTTTGGCACACGGGCATAGCTGCCCCGTGGCATGTAGGATCTTCCCAGACCAGCGACTGAACACATGTGCCCTGCACTGGCCAGTGGACTCTTACCATTAGGTCACCAGGGAAGCTTGTGGCCTTGATCTTTAATTTTCTTAATTTTTAAGACAAATGTGTACTTACTTTGGGCAAAGCAGCAACCTGGTAAGCAGCTCTCGCAGGAAAACTACTCTGAAAATCTAATTTAAAAGAATTTCATTTTAGTTTTTTCAGATACTATACTGTAATTCAACACTGCAGGATCAAGAATCTGGTAAGTGATCCAGATCTATGTTAGTTCTTAGATACAAGCAACATTGGAAAAAAGAAGCTCATGTTCATATTTGTTTGACAAAATACTTTGCCATGAGTCCCATGATACTTAATATTCTTAAAAATATCTTAGCTTTCTGGGAAAAAAATGAAAATATATACTCTGCAGAATCTGTTCTAACATGCGTGCTTACATGCTGTATTAACTCATTTAAAATTCCAACCTTACAAGATGTTATCCACATTTAGGATATGAGGAAACCAAGGCACAGAAATATTAACTAACCAGTTAATGGTTCTGAGGGAGGACAGATCGTGGCTGGACCTCATCACAGCAATAATAAATGCAGTCATGTGTTGAAAAATGATTAGGAGAGTACAGAAAACCTGAGGAGGATGTAATAAAATTAAGCTTAAGGAAAAAGGATTTGTCTGGTTGCAGTATGTTTTTCTAGGGAATGCAATAGAAATGTCTTGGATCTTTTTCATGGGGATACACTTCATGTTTCTAATCAGCTATTCATTCTTTTAGGACAGGATCTATGACCATTTCTTTAACCTCGCCCAACATTCTTAATATATTGCTATTGTTTAGTTGCTAAGTTGTGACCCCATGGACTGTAGCTCACCAGGCTCCTCTGTCCATGGGATTTCCCAGGCAAGAATACTGGAGTGGGCTGCCATTTCCTTCTCTAGAGGATCTTCCCGGCCCAGAGATCAAACCCACCTCTCCTGCATTTGTAGGTGGATTCTTTACCACTGAGCCACCAGGAAAGCCCTTCTTAATTTATAATGGACACTTATTAAGGTTAATATATACCTTTTTAAAATGTTTATTTATTTGGCTCTGTTGGGTTTATAGTTGCCCTTCAGCATGTGGAATCTTCTGGGACCAGGGATTGAACTCGCATCCCCTGCACTGCAACCCCTGCACTGCAACGTGGGTTCTTTACTGCTGGGCCATCAGGGGAGTCCAATAGATACACTTCTTTTTAAAATGGAAAACAGTAACAAAGCCAGATAACTTACATTGCTTGTAGACATCGTTGACAGTACTGAAGTCATTTATGTCAGCCAGCAAAACAGTTGCTTTTACCACTAGGAGATATATACATTGTCATTAGGCTTGTTTAGTTATTTGGTCTGATCCAAAACATTACTTAGAAAAATGGTAGTGATGAAATAAAATTCACATTTTAAGGTAAGACAAGAAAAATGTTAACATAAAATTTCTTTTCTCTGCCTATTTAGTCCTCCTGCCTCCCCTCTAGTGTGCACTGGGTGTCTTCATAGAGCATTAGCCAGACCACTTCAACAACAGAAATACTTGTTCAACCATAAAGTTCAGTTCTTCTTGTGCTGGTGCCAGCCATGCAACTCCCTAGAACATAACTTACTTAAGAGTTTATTCATGTCACTAGCTATATTACCTGTGTTTTATTTTGCAAGATTATTGTTTCTTGCATTATCAAATGTGACTGAGTCTCCAATAAAAATAACTAGATGACTTGAAATTATTGACCTAAAATACAGTTCTTCAAGATCGATGATTATAATAGTTGTACTCTAGATATGGGAAGCAGCAAGAAGAGAGAATCGTTTCCTGGCTTCTGGCTACTATTAACAGAGCTTTAGTCCACTAACAGCACACTGAGTGACATATCAACGAAGTCTTCGCCCGACCTGGCAATGAGCATTTTTAGCCCTGTGGGACAAACTGGTCATGAAATACCTCCCAAACTTTGAAATTAAGATCAAAAGGGAGCATCCAGTTCTACAAGAATCAAGTCATTAGCCACTGTAGTCGCTGACCTAAAAACATCCTAAAAGGAATTCAGGAAGATCAGGATAAGGCACTTCGTGCTTTAGGGAAATTAGCAGAACCGGCCCCCAGATAGATATTTTCAGGAGAAAATGTTATGAATCTAGTTTTATATATGTTCCCATACCTAGCACTAAAACCATTAACTTAGCTATCTGTTCCTCATGAATAGCACTAACCTTCTGCCAAGATGTGTGCCAAGTCATATATACGCTGGCCTCTCCCCTTACCTCTTCAGAATAGTCCTCAGAGCTTTCTGCAAGACTGTCTGCCAGGTATCATCCTCAGGTTGGGTCAAATAAAATGTTCCATTTTTTTCTTAGATTGACTACTGATTAATTTTTTACTGATATTGTGTATATGGCTCTAGATCGACTACTGATTAATTTTTCATTGGTATCGTGTCTATGGGACTGAAATTCAGCCAGCTTCAAACAACAAAAGATATGGCAGGACAAATTATCAGATGCCATGTGTTCTTTAAAAAGACCAAAAAATTATCAAACAGAAATGTGAAGTAATTTGAAGTTGCTCACCATTTGTGAAGTCACAGCCTGCTGCTTTCAGAATCTCACCGATGTTTTTAAGAGCCTGTGAACCAAGGCAAGAAAGCCCTTAGGCACTAATGCTACATGGAAGATTTAACTCAATTCAGTTAACCATCTTTTACTAATACTTCCTATGTTGCAGAGAAATCTTCCTTTTCTAGGAAATTCACTCTTCATAAGCCACCTCTATACAAGCAAACTGCCTCTTGGCTTTCTTTGATGGAATGAGTCTTTCTGAAATATAGTGAGAATTTGTCTCTTTTTGTGAGGAGAAAGACTGAAGTCTCTTCCTCAATGCTAGAATTGTGAAATTCTCAACCAATGTCAACTAAGACAAAACAGAAGTAACTACTGGGGCTCCTAATTCTGTATCACTTTCAGGAAAAGTATGAGCTAGTAAGCATTAAAACCTGTTTTCTTTGAAGCAATATTTTTAAAGAGGTTCTTTCCTTTTTCTTAAAAAACAATTATTAGTAAATTTTGTGTGCGTTTAACACTTTGGTCTTTGGAAAAACATTAGTTTTTCACTCTGTCCTTAATTTATTGTTTTTCCGATTCAGTCTTCCACTTTGACTGGTCACATTATCATAGTTTATGATTTTAAAAAATTTAATCTTCTAAATGGGTTATACATGGATATGGCAAAAAATTCAAAAGCTACAAAAAACACACACAGTGAAAAGATGTCTTTCACCCTTACTCCCCCTCCCGAGTTTCCTTCAACAAAGGCAGCCACTAGAAAACTGTTTCTAGTTTCTTGTATATCCTTCCAGAGACAGCCAATACCTATACCAGCATAACTGTATATATCCTTAGACAGACAGACACAGGCAGAGACAAACACACACACATGGTAGCTTATTGTGCAAGATGTTCTGTATCTTGGTTTTATTATATAACAATTCATCTGGAAGATATTTCCATATTAATTTAGCTGTACAGATCTAGCAGGATTTCTTTAGCTAGTTCCTTATGATGTACATTTTAGGTTATTTTCTACCTTTGGACATCACAAATGACTCAGTGAATGTACTAAATGATAATTTAATTCTATTTATTGGATTAGAATTACACCCCCATCCTTATTAATATTTTAGGAAATATACTGCATACTGCATGTAACCTTTGATATTTCTCTCTTTCTAACAAACACTGATTTTTACTTCTGTGGTGGTGGATTATTTTTGCAGGTCATTGGCTCTAAAAAAATTTCCTAACTCATGTGGAAGTGGCAAGATGTTTTCACAATTCACAGTTGCTTTCACAATTTCCCTCCCATTTCACTGAAATATAACAGATAAAACATTGCATTAGTTTTAGGTAAATAACATGATGATTTAATACATATATGTATTGTGAAATGATTACCACAGTAAATTTAGTTAATACCCAATAAGTCACCTTGGCAAGTAAAATCTTTTTTTTTTTAGGTTGTTAAATGATTCATCAAATTTCCAACTTTCTATTGACGTAAAACTGTCTTAAGTCAACCAATAACTTAAAAAGCATCTATCTGATAATCTCTATAAACCAAATCAGCCAAATGGATTCTTAATATTTCTCAATATGATGAAAAAGAAGTATAAAAGGGAACTTCAAATGTGGAAAATGACTCACTTGTTTAGCCTCTTCTGCCACCCCTCCTGGCACAAGCTGTCCACTTGCAGGGTCCATGCCTAGCTGTCCTGAAATGTAAATGGTCCTGTCGACTAACACAGCCTGACTGCAAAGAACAGAAATCCAATAGATGTAAAATATAAAATTTAAAACTCAATGCTAAGAGATTTCTTTGCTAAGATACAAAAAGTACAAAATATAAAATAAAAAATTGGTAACTGGAATCTTTTGCTTACTGAAAGACATTTTTAAGAAAATGGAAACCCAAGTCACAAATTGGGAGAAAATATTTGTGAAACACTTATTTAACAATGGATTTGTATTCAGAATATATAAAGAACTCTTATATAATTCAATAATATAAAGACAAACAACCCAGCAAAATATTGGGCAAATGATCTGAACAAACACCTCATAAAAGAAGACATACGAAGAGTGAAGGAGTAATGCAAACGAAAGCCACTCTACATTACACACAGTAAGACATGACTGATTATAAGTATGGATGAGGATGTGGAGAAAATGGGACCCTCATACTTTGTTGGTGGTTATGCAAAATAGTACACACACTTTGGAAAGTAGTTGGGAGTTTCTTAAACACTAAACAGGGAATTCTCTGGGTCCAGTAGTTAGGACTTGGCACTTTCCCTCCAGTGGCTGGGTTCAATTCCTGGTCAGGGAACTAAGATCCCATAACCAACAAAAGAAAGCACAGCCAAGCACTCAAGAAAATAAGTAATTAGACAAGGTTAATCATTGCTGAAGGGTCAAGAAGGATACACAGTTTACTTTAACTGATCATTTTTGTAGTGAGGAAACTAAGTATCAGAATTAGTAACAAAATCACAGGGAAGAGCATAAGCTACACTGAGACCTGAAAGAGAGCCAAACAAATCAACTTTAAAGGCAATTAATTCTCAGATAAAAAGTCCCACCATTGTTTCTAAACATAAAACCTACCATTTTAACCATTTTTTTTCCATTTTAGCCATTTTAAGTACACATTTCAATGGCATTAAATGCTTAAAAAAATTTTTATAAAGAAACCTTAACTTCACTTTAAATTTAGAAGTAAAATCTGTTTTACCCCATTTCACGGTTATTCAGAAAATATTCTCATTTCTAATGTCCTAGTTCCCTACATTTTGTTCTCCAGCACGCTCCCAACTTTCCCCTTTTATTTCATGACGTCTCCCCTCACATCTTTTTTCCTTTATAACTTTAAATACAACTGGTAATTTTATAACACAATTGGTATTGAGTCTCTCGGTGCGTCGCCTGCTATGGTTCAGTCCCAGTGGGCACAGTGAACCCCGAGGTCCGCAGCAGCTCTGACTCGGACTAGCTCAAGCCCCAAACCCCCACCCCACACGCCCCGTGTCCCCGCTCCGGGGTCGCGACCCCAGACGCCTCGAGTCCTTCTCGGCTCCCACAGCCCTCCTGTACCTGTAGGGACCAATGGCCGCGGGGGCCTTCGCGGTGCTGATCACCCTTCTGACCAAAGACGACATGGCTAACCCTTTTCCCTTGCTCCCCTCGGAAAAAACTACGCAGAACACAGCTCTCGCTTGCGCCTAATCTGACTGACCAGCCGGGGCCAGAATCTCTGCTTTAAAGCGTCGCCGGGGGCTCGCTCGGCATTCTGGGAGTTGTAGTCTCCGTGCGACTCCGGGCCTCCTCTGGGAGTTGTAGTCTCCGTGCGACTCCGAGCCACGTGGAGGCCGCGGTCACACTGGCGCATGCGCCCTCCAGTTCGCTCTCCGCGCCGGGTGCGTAGGTGACTGTGGCAGAACCTTGTCATCCGGACTCGGGGGAGAGTCCCGGTTTCCTCTCACCGGGCGTCTGGCAGGTAGGTCGTGAGGGGCTGGCGTCCTCCAGGGTTCGCGAATGTGGGAGAGAGTGTGTGGCCGCCCCCTGCGGGTCCCCAGTATTGACCGGGCTCCTCTCAGGTTCTCTCTCTCACACCCAGCTATAACCTACTCTTCTTCCCTTGCTGCCAGCTTTGGGGCCCCTTCTTCCCGCTTAGCACCTCCTACTTTTACCAGAAAACTGGGGTCACGTCTTGGTGGGTGTCAAGCCAAAAAAAAAAAAAAAACGAAACAAAAAGACCCAATGAAGCCAAAGATCAGAAGGAAGGATTTATTCCTTGCTTCAAGTGAGGAGAATACCGGGGATCTTTCCCAAAGCAGTGTCTCCCCAACAGAAATCCGGGGCCTTTTAAGCTAAAGTAAGTTAAGTCTCTTGAGTCGTGTCCGACTCTTTTGCGACGCCTTGGACTGTAGTCTGCCAGGCTCCTTCCGTCCGTGGGGATTTTCCAGGCAAGAATACTGGAGTGGGTTGCCATTTCCTTCTCCAGGTTTTAAGCTAGGGATACATGCATATTCATGAAGGGGCTCCAGCGGAAGGCAATTCAGCATAGACTTGTGGCAAAGGTCAACAGAGTTCTAGTTTTAGTGGAAGCCACGGGTTCGGGGGAGGGGGTCGTAAGAAAGGTCAGCAGCATCATCCCAGTTGATCTGATGATTGAGTGCCCAAGCGGGTTCAAATTTTGCAAAACAGCTGGAGAATATGCTTCAGGCTAATCTTGGTCAAGGAAATAGAAATGGGAGTTTACAACTGATTTTTATTATTGCTTCTTCTCCTGCCTGATAACAGTTGTTTTTTAGGTCCCTTTCAGATGCTCAGTCAGTGTCCGACCCTCTTTGAGACCCCACGGACTGTAGCCCACCAGGCTCCTTTGTCCATGGGATTTCCTAGGCAAAAATACTGAATGGGCTGCCGGGGATCTTCCCGAACCAGGGATGATCTTCCCGACCCAGGGATGGAACCCTGGTCTCCCTCATTGTAGGCAGATGCTTTACCGTCCAAGCTACCAGGGAAGCCCCTTTCCTGCTCCAGGGGATCTTAAGATCGTTTTTTTTAGGTCCATTAAGATCATTATTACTGAGCCATGCTGTTCAGGGACAAGCATTGTGGCCAGGCTTAGATCACAAAATGGCTTAGGCAAGAGATGGCTTCTCTAATGCCAAGAAAGCTTTGTCTGGTTGTTTTTCTGGGGAACTCCTACTTTATCTGTTTACACTTCAGCCCTGTGATCTTGAGCCCACTCTGTCTGTCGTTTCTCTGCCTTGCCCCACCAGGCTCTCCTAGGACTGGGCTTGCACTCTCTAAAGGAATAAGATGGGTCATTTGGAGGATCTTGAGGAGACTTGGCACTGTTCACCTCCCCCCTGCCCTCCCCCCATGCTTCCTCCTCTGGAGAGCCCCTTGAGATTTACAGGATGTCTCTGCAGAAGCCTAGTGACTGGCGTCTGATTTCAAGTAGGAGATTATTGATCTTGGTGCAGCAAATGGCCCCAGAGCTGTTCTCTTGGCAGATATTCAGTCATGCAGTATCAGAAGCAGTGGTACTTGGCTAAATATTTTTTACTGTTAAAATATGCATTATAGGCACGTTTCACTTCTTTTATGCATGCACATGTATATTGAGCCCCTGCTTTGTGCAAGACACTCTGCTAGGTCCTGGAGATGCGGCAGTGAAAAAGACTGGCAAAAATCCCTGTCCTCCCCTGCTTCTGAAACATAAGAGAATCCTCATTTTCCACCTCTTTTTTGTTCTACATACTGTGGGGTTTTGGCTTTCCAGCTCTGACTCGAGAACCTTCAGAGCTTTTTCACGGTTTAGAGTTTTGGCCTCCAAGCCTTGCCTACTCAGTTTTGTCCTCTCCTACTGTCTCTTTCCACTCTCGTTATCTAGAGTCCTCACTCCTGAAGTCACAAAGCAGATTCTTGAATACTTTCTTCCCTAAGTTCTGACACAGTTCAGTCACTTAGTCGTGTCCGACTCTTTGTGCCCTGTGAACCGCAGCATGCCAGGCCTCCCTGTCCATCACCAACTCCGAGTCCACCCAAATCCATGTCCATTGAGTCGGTGATGCCATCCAACCATCTCATCCTCTGTCGTCCCCTTCTCCTCCTGCCCTCAATCTTTCCCAACATCAGGGTCTTTTCAGATGAGTCAGCTCTTTGCATGAGGTGGCCAAAGTATTGTAGTTTCAGTTTCAACATCAGTTCTTCCAAGGAACACCCAGGACTGATCTCCTTTAGGATGAACTGGTTGGATCTCCTTGCAGTCCAAGGGACTCTCAAGAGTCTTCTCCAACACCACAGTTCAAAAGCATCAATTCTTCGGTGCTCAGCTTTCTTTATAGTCCAACTCTCACCTCCATACATGACCACTGGAAAAACCATAGCCTTGACTAGACGGACCATAGCCTTGATTAGACAGACCTTTGTTGGCAAAGTAATGTCTCTGCTTTTTAATATGCTGTCTAGGTTGGTGATAACTTTGCTTCCAAGGAGTAAGTATCTTTTAGTTTCATTGCTGCAGTCACCATCTGCAGTGATTTTGGAGCACGGAAAATAAAATCAGCCACTGTTTCCACTGTTTCCCCATCTATTTGCCATGAAGTGATGGGACCATGATCTTAGTTTTCTGAATGTTGAGCTTTAAGCCAACTTTTTCACTCTCTTTCACTTTCATCAAGAGGCTCTTTAGTTCTTCTTTGCTTTCTGCCATAAGGGTGGTGTCATCTGCATATCTGAGGTTATTGATATTTCTCCCGGCAATCTTGATTCCAGCTTGTGCTTCCTCCAGCCCAGTGTTTCTCATGATGTACTCTGCATATAAGTTAAATAAGCAGGGTGACAATATACAGGCTTGACGTACTCCTTTTCCTATTTGGAACCAGTCCGTTGTTCCATGTCCAGTTCTAACTGTTTCTTCCTGACCTGCATACCGATTTCTCAAGAGGCAGATCAGGTGACTAATGAAATCTTATTTTCTCATTGACTTTTCCTGTAGATTCACACTTTTTCTTTCCCTTATCCTGTTTCCTATTGTGCTGTACTGCAAAATTTAGTCTTTTAAAAAAAAATTTTTTTTTTTTTTCCTGTTCATTTTAGACCCCTGTGTTGTGTGTTAGTTGCTGCTCAGGCTTTTCTCTAGTTGCAGCAAGTAGGGACTTGTTTCATTGCGGTGCACAGGTGTCTCACCACAGTGGCTTCTTGTGTTGCAGAGCATGGGCTCTCGGGCGCGCAGTCTCGGTAGTTGCAGCTCCAGGGCTCTGGGGCACAGGCTCATTAGTTGTGCAGGGGCTTAGCTGCTCCTTGGGATGTGGGATCTTCCTGGATCAGGGATCAAACCCAAGTCTCTTGCATTGGCAGGAGGATTCTTTACCACTGAGCCACCAGGGAAACCCTTTCATCTTTTACTGTATGTGGTCTTGTTCTCTAACTGTTTTTGTTTTAAGAATAGTGAATAGCTCCAGACCGGCTGGTTTGAGTCCCTGCACAATCACAAGCTTAGTTTTACCTCTCTGTGCCTCAGTTTTTTCCATTTATGACATGAGAATATTGTTAGTACTTCCCTCACAGGGTTGTAAGAATAGATGAGTAAGGCATGGGGAATAGGGCCTGACACACGAATTTCTCAATAAATACTGGTGCTTAAGGTGAGTAATTCTTTAAGGAAAGATGCCGCACCCATGTGCTACTTTGGTATATACCCAACCCAAAGCTATTAAGCACATATAGGTACCCCCAAGCTTATTAAATTTGATTAAACTGGATAATTAGGAGGTGTTTTTAATTTACAAAACACTTCACCATATGATTCTTTAAATAGGCACTCTCTTGAAGCATTACAGATAATTAAACTTGAGTGGTATTGGAGAAGACTCTTGAGAGACCTGTAGACTACAAGGAGATCAAACCAGTCAATCCTAAAAGAAGTCAGTTCTGAATATTCACTGGAAGGACTGATGCTGAAGCTGAAACTCCAATACTTTGGCCACCTGATGTGAAGAACTGACTCATTGGAAAAGACCCTGATGCTGGGAAAGATTGAAGTCAGGAGGAAAAGGGGATGACAGAGGATGAGATGGTTGGATAACAACACCGACTTGATGGACATTAGTTTGAGCAAGCTCTGAAAATCGGTGATGGACAGGGAAGCCTGGCATGCTGCAGTCCATGGGGTTGCAAAGAGTCAGACACGACTGAGCAACTGAACTGTGGTAAACTGGAAATATTAATATTTCTTGTGAAATAGCATGCCTGTATTCCTTACGCAGATTTTATTAAATCTGAGTCACCAGTTTTTTAGATTAAAAGAAATCAGAGATCACCTGTTTAATTCCCTGGTTTTCAGACCAGATTCTACTTTACCAAGGGTTGTGTCTGATCAGCCAGGGGATAATATGCTGGATGGGAAAACATGACATGTCCAATTTATGTGAATATTTGAGAGAAAATACTTTTATAAAGCCTGGCACATACTTATTAGTGCTCATAAAGTTTTGACTAAAATAGCTATGAAAACAAACAAAAACTGTGACTGTTAGGAATAGATGTAAAATTCACATAATGTTAAAGGTAAGAGTTAAAATTCCTGCTGGAAGCTATTTTAAACTAAATCCTCAGACTTCATAAGGATGTATTCTATATTCATCCTCTTCTGGCATCCGAACTGTTTGAGAATCCTTGCTAATTCAGTCTGCTTATTTTCTACTCTCAAACCTAAGCTCAGAGATATGATTTCTGAT
The DNA here is from genome assembly GCF_019320065.1 of Cervus canadensis. Classification (NCBI taxonomy): domain Eukaryota; kingdom Metazoa; phylum Chordata; class Mammalia; order Artiodactyla; family Cervidae; genus Cervus; species Cervus canadensis. Next base: position 62,644,168 of record NC_057397.1, on the reverse strand, counting down.
TCCTAAATTTGGTATCCCAGCCAGGGCTCCCAGGTAGTGGTGTGTTTTGCTGGGGAAGTTCTGATTCAGGTGGACTAAACTATTTTGTAGGGTAATTTTGAATGATTCTTAGTACAGTCTGATCTGAATTAAGACCTTTACTAATCAACGAGTTCTGCAGAGCTCCGTTTACTTACTACATACTTTTTAGGTTTGGAAAATATTTTAGAGTGTAGATCAAGTTGTTTTCCATGTAAGTGAAAACAGAGTGGAGTGAGAAAGTGAAATGAGATACATTTCTGTTACTTCATTTTTTATTTAAGAGTTACCATAAACTGAGCCCTTAGTTTATGCAGAGCCCCATGCATTGTCTTGGGTACATTACCCTACAACCATTTGTGGATTATTCTCATTTATAGAAAGGGAGACTGAAGCTCAAAAAGAGATAATAATTTTCCTAAGATTATATGGCTAGAAAGTGTTAAGGAAGATATCTGAATCCAGGTCTGTCTCATTTGAAGTAAAGGCTCTTAAACACTCTGCCACATAGATTACTCTTAATTTTGTATGAAGTATTGAATTGGAAAGAAGATAAGTGAATTTAACTCAGTGGCATTCATCGGATGTGGTGCAAATCCTGATGTGAATTTTGAAAGTCTGTGCAGGTGGTCAGCATAGTGATTGGGGTAACACTGCTGCCATTTACTAGACAGGGGCCAGGGATGTTAGCCGTCCTGCAGTGTACGGTACCTGACTCTGCTTTGCGTAAAGGAGTGGCTGCATGGATTTAATATGCACTGAATTTTCCAGGAATACAATAAAAAGGCAAGATTGAACTTTAAAAATAAAATTTGTACTTTACCAAAGAGTGTTTATGAATTTAGAGAACCATGTCGCCAGTGGCATTACTACCCTGTCTTAACAGATATACACCTGTATCTCTTTGCCTTTGTAGCTGTTGCGGGCATGTAATTCTATGTATAGGTATGAGTAAAGGCTAGTGTTAAAACATTTAAATGCTTGGAGAATAGCTTGGTTGTGGCTGCACTGAGCTTCCCAGCCTCCTAGTGTCTCCTTCCTGCAGGACCCTTCCCTCCCTACAGTCAGCAAGCAAAGAGTTAATGACTGTTGTGTGGGGGCTTCTAGGATCCCACTTCAGCTCTGCAGATTGGGCCCATGCCTCTGTTGGCACCTGGATCTGTGATTATCCCCCTGGGTTAAACATACCTCTATTTCATAACGTCATATAGTTATGTGAAATACTTACATACAGAAAATAGATATTGTTTTAATTACTTTTGGGCTTCCCTTGTGGCTTAGCTGGTAAAGAATCCGCCTGCAATGCGGGAGACCTGGGTTTGATCCCTGGGTTGGGAAGATCCTGTGGAGAAGGGAAAGGCTACCCACTCCAGTATTCTGGCCTGGAGAATTCCATGAACTGTATGGTCCTTGGGGTCACAAAGAGTCGGACACGACTGAGTGACTTTCACTTCACTAATTACTTTTAGTTCTCCCTTGCATCACAACGGGAGCTTTCCTGGTGGCTCAGATGATAAAGCGTCTGCCTGCAATGTGGGAGACCCAGCTTCAATTCCTGGTTTGGGAAGATCTCCTGGAGAAGGAAATGGCAACCCACTCCAGTATTCTTGTCTGGAGAATCCCACGGATGGAGGAGCCTGGTAGGCTACAGTCCATGGGGTCGCAAAGAGTTGGACATGACTGAGCAACTTCGCTTTCACTTTGTACATCACAATGAGGGCACATATTATAGGACTTGTTTTGATAAAAGTTATGTGTGTAGTAGGTTACATAATTAATGAATTTCATTTAAAAATAGAAGACAGGTGTTTCAAGCTCTTCAGTAAAAGAAAGGGGGCGTTGAGTTTGAGAGCTGAGAACCGCTGTGGAATCAAGCTCCACTAGGTTTTTGTCCCTTTGTCCTTTAAATTGAAATCTTTTGCTGTCCTAAATTAAAGGTACAGCTGGCCTCATCTCAGTAGTAGAAATGAAAATGTTAGTAATTTATGTTCCATTTTTGGTGAGGGTATCATCTTGGAATAGTGTATTTTGTTTTTCATTGATTCACATGGCTCTTGTTTCACTTAATTTTGATAAACTGTTTTAGCTAATTAAATTTTTTTACAAGGTCATAGGGATCTTATCTTCATTTTTCATCCTGCCAACAAACTTTATGCAGTGTCAACCCTGGTACATGATTCAGTTATTTGACAGTACAACACGGTTATTTTTTTCTGTTGAATGAAGAGTTTTTGGTGTTAATACTAGTCCCTCTGGTTATAAATGCCTGCTGTTGATCAGTATCAGTAACTTTTTTTTAGGTTTTTTTTTTTTTTTTTAATGTAGACCATTTTTAAAGTCTTTATTGAATTTGTTACACTGTTGCTTCTGTTTTTATGTTTCCGTCTTTTGGCCAGGTGGTATCTTAGCTCCCCGACCAGGATCGAACCTGCGCCTCTTCCACCGGAAGGCCAAGTCTTAACTACTGGGTCACCAAGGAAGTGCCCTATGATAACATTTTAGTGTCATTAACCTGTCTATAATAAATGGAGATGTATTATATTGAAGATTCAAATTCTAAATCACATGAACATTTATTCATTAAATTTATTTTTATTTTTGAAATTTATTTCAAAATTTATTACTTTCTTTCCAGAAATGTCTAATGCAAAAGAAAGAAAACATGCAAAGAAAATGAGAAACCAGCCCACCAATGTGACTTTATCCTCTGGCTTTGTGGCTGACAGTGGTGTAAAGCACCATAATGGAGGTGGAAAACCTTTCCAGTCTCAAAAAGGTAAGATACACATGGTACTCTCTACAGACACTTCCCTGTGGATCAGATTGCTTTTGTCAGTTCCTTTGGTAATCATAATCTAAATGATGGAGGAGCTAGATTAAAAATAGATACAATTGACCCTTATTATTTGCAAGCTTTGTATTTGCAAATTCTCCTAGGTGCTAAATTTGTAACCCCAAAGTTAATCCTCATGGCACTTTGGTGGTCATGCCAAGAGTGGGAAAATTTTTGATTCACCTGATGCGGGTATTTCCAGTGGAGTTCCCAGTGCAGTCCTGTTTGACCTTCCTACCAGAGGAAGGAGGCTGATGGGGCAGGGCTGTGTGGCGGGGCTGTGTAGTGTAAGAAACCCCAGCTGTCATAGGGGTTTGGATGCCGATTGTGCGGCCGCCCCAGGCAGGTCACTTAACACTTCTGAACCTCATTTTCTCTTTGGAAAAGAAAGGAAAGACTGAGTTGTTCTCACGATTTAAGACCGTAATCTCTGAGATATATGTAACACACATACACGCATGCTCCTTCCTTTAGGAGCAAGGGCTCAGTGTTCACTCGTTCACTGTTGGCTGTGACTTTCTAGAACATAGCGGCTGGGAATAATGAACTGGCTGTACGTATTTTAGAGCTGATGCATTTTATCTGTACCTTAACAGTTTATTAAATAACACTGGTATGTTTCTTAAAAGAAATACAGTGCCTTTCTCATGTCTGCATTTAACTTTTGTACTGACTTTAGAAATCTTATAAGGTGATGTGAAGGGGATAGCTGTTTATTAGTCAACACAGGAAATAGAAAATAGATTGAGATGCAACACTGACGCCCAACAGGCCAGGTGAGAAGCCTTAACACGTCGTATCTCATTTATATCTCACAATGACAGACTTTGCAACATGTTTCATGATTATAGGGGCTTAATAATTGTCACCACAATGGAAATAAGCAAGAATGCAGTGAAAGTCTCCACTGATCTTTCTGTGTTCACAGAGAGGGATTTGATGATATCTTGAAGTCAGAATGGTTTGAATGCCCAGGCATATGTATAGAAATTGCCTTTATTTCTTTCTTAGCATAGCGGCTATCCATTGGAGTGTGCCAGAGCATTAAGATGAAAGAATAAATATGCACAATCAGGTGAACTGTAGTATTTAAGGGAACTTGGGTGTAAAATTCACATTGTACTATTTATATGGAGAAAATTCCCTTGTATCTGTTGTATCCAAGTGTCACAGGGACATGGTTAGCTAGCATGCCGCCTCCTAGCTGTGTGACCTTGGGCAAGTCAATTCACCTCCCCACCTGGGATCCCTCCTCTTGCGGGGGAGGACAGGAATAGCCACCTTACAGGGGGGTTACAGGACTAAAATCCCGATCAGTGTTGTCGCCCAACACTCTCATCCTTATCTCTGATAAAAGTGACCTGTTTCTTCTTGTTTTCTTTTTGAAAACATACTAGAGTCTCATCCTGGAACTTCCCGACAGCGGCAGACCAGAACGACCCACCGTCCGCTGGCTGAGTCTGATGCGAAAGAGCAGCCTTCCTCGAGGGTAACCTTTAGAAAAAAGGGAGGATGGAAAGCGGGTCCCGAGGGCACTTCTCAGGAGATTCCCAAGTATATAACTGGTAGGTGTCTGTACGGAGGCCAAGAGTGGTTGGGCTGTGAGCTCTGTTTCTCCTGCAGCCAGATTTCTAGTGCTCTCTGGTGGCTCAGTTAGTAAAGAATCTGCCTGCAATGCAGGAGACCCCTGGGTTCGATTCCTGTGTCTGGAAGATCTGCTGGAGAAGGGAGAGGCTACCCACTCCAGTATTCTTGGGCTTCCCTGGTGGCTCAGCTGGTAAAGAATCTGCCCGCAATGCGAGAGACCTGGGTTGGGAAGATCCCCTGGAGGACAGACAGGGTACCCACTCCAGTATCCTGGCCTGGAGACTTCCAGGGACCGTGTAGTCCATGGGGTCTCAGACTCGGACACGACTGAGCGACTTTCACTTCAGGTGTGTCTCACCTGCAGCCTGGACTCACTGCCTGGGCCTGCTTGCTCTCCCCCCTCTCTCTCACCACCTTCTTAGAGGTCCTGATTTGTCTTTTTTGTCTTAAAGTTGTCTTTGGCACCACCCCATCCTTGTTAAAAAATATAAAATGCCATCCATACCCTTCAGCACACATCTCCAAAGATAAAACCAAATTCAGCGCAGTCTGAGGGCAGTCAAGGCCTGTGAGGTCCTGTCTCCAGGCCCTTTGTTGCCTGGTTTCCTGAGGCCCCCTCGTTCACCCTCATCCCCACTACCTCATAACTCTGTATTCTTATGGTCTTTATGCCTTCTTGGAGGATTTCACTTAAGTGTCTCCAGCACTTTGTTTATTCTTTAGGAAAAAAAAAAAGTCTATTTTTCAATAAAGAAAACTAAAAATAATTATGGTTATATATTTGTAAAAAAAGCAGAAACTATTAAGGAAGAAAACCCTTGGAATCAAAACTTAGATTTTGTTTTTTCTTTGTTTTCTTGTGGGATTATTACACTTAAGAATGGTTGTGATTATATTGCATGTAGCCCTCTGTTTTAAAAAAGAAAACCTTTTAAGCTTATTTTTTTAAACTCTTTTTCTGATTAGGAAAGTAGAACTGAATCCTTGCAGAAAACTTGAAAAATATAAGTTGAAGGACAGTTTCACAATCATGTAACACAGAAATAACTACTGTTGGTGTTAATCTATTAGGGGGTTAGCACAGTAGATGAATTGTAAGCTCATGTACTTAAAATCTATTTTCTTCCTGAAATCTGCCAAGAAAAGTATTGATTCAAGATGAGTTTTTAATGGCATTGCTATTTCCTTTGACAGCTTCTACTTTTGCTCAAGCCCGAGCTGCTGAAATCAGTGCCATGTTGAAAGCAGTGACCCAGAAATCTTCTAATTCGCTGGTTTTCCAGACTCTGCCACGGCACATGAGACGAAGAGCCATGAGCCACAATGTCAAACGCCTTCCTCGGCGGTTACGGGAGATTGCCCAGAAAGAGGTACGAGAGTCCTTTAGTGTAAATGTTTGGGTTAGTAGTTCTTTAAAGAAATTGAGAAGTATTAGCCTAGTAGAATTGGAGACGGAAATGGCAACCCACTCCACTGTTCTTGCCAGGACTCTCTCACCACCTTCTTAGAGGTCCTGATTTGTCTTCTTTGTTTTAAAGTTGTCTTTGGCACCACCCCATCCTTGTTAAAAATATAAACTGCCATCCATACCCTTCAGGGTATCCATGCTCCCCAAGAACGGGGGAGCCTGGTAGGCTGCCGTCTGTGGGGTCGCACAGAGTCGGACACAACTGAAGCGACTTAGCAGCAGCAGCCTAATAGAATTTATTAAAATGAAAACTAAGAAATAACATACTCATTTTGCATATTTTTTGGTTTTTCATTATCTTTCCCCCGTTAACCCCATACCCCCAAAATTAGCATGCTGCTGGATATTATAGCTACTTTTAAATATAGCATTTGAAACCTCTCTCTCTTTATGATGTTAAACAGTTGGTGTTCCCCAGTCAGATTTAAAATAAATTTTGACCTTCTTACCAGGTAAGTAATTTAGCTCTGCACTTTGGAGTGTGACCAGTCTAGAGCTAGAAGTTTAAAAGATTGCCTTTTGTCTTTTTTAAAATTGAAAACTTGTACTTGGATTTAATTTTTGTTCAAGTCCTGGGTTTTTTTTGGCTTTACCAAAATTCTTGGTTTGGTCATTCTGTGATTGTCCAAACACCCTTTGTCTTCATTAATTGATTCAAAATTTCTTTATCAAGTGACTTCTAGGCACTGGCATGACGCTGGTGGTGGGGTTAGAGTCCATTAAGGTAAAATCCTTATTCTTAAGGGGCCCACAAACTAATGGAGAAGAGTTTTTCCCACAGAAGTTTAGCTTAGCTATGGAAGAGAGGAAGAGTGAAAACTAAACAGGAATTTTGTACTTTCTAGATTTAATGGGAAGTCTGTTTCTTTATGATAGCATTTAGCATTTGTCTTTCAGTACTTAAGTGATATGAGTTGTGTAGGTTTTTCCCACTTTTATATTTTTGGTCTTTGGTTTTGGGTTTAATTATGATCTTCGAGGTTAAAAAAACCATAGAAAGAAAACAACAAAGAGCTAGCATTTGATTTATTCTTTCTTGCTGTCTGATATTGATAGCCACACATCAGTTTGACTTACTATGTTGAACATTTTGTAAATATTCTAATCTTCCCAGGCCCCAAAGTTTGCCCAGTTCATGAGTGATAGAACTGAGCTTCCTTCCTAGGTTTGCCTTTTCCTAAAATCTTCATTCTTTCTGCGACCTCCTCTACTTTCATTGGAAAAGATCACCAAGTTAAAAAATTAAACTAGTGGAGTCCGTAAGGTATTTCACTTCACCTAAAATCAGCTCTTTGAATTCCTAACACTTAACTTTGTTTTGAGATGGTCACAAACCGGGATCTGCCTGTCTTCTTGAAACTATAGGCAGAGAAAGCGGTTCATCAGAAAAAAGAACACTCAAAAAATAAGTGCCATAAAGCTCGACGATGTCACATAAACCGCATACTGGAATTTAACCGGAGACAGAAGAAGAACAAATGGCTGGAAACGCACATCTGGCACGCGAAGCGGTTTCACATGGTCAAGAGGTGGGGCTACTGCCTGGGGGAGAGGCCGACAGTCAAGAGCCACAGAGCCTGCTACCGGGCCATGACGAGCCGCTGCCTCCTCCAGGTACGCTCTCTGAAGCCAGCTGCCACTTGGCGCGCTCCCCTCTGTTTCTATTTAGGCTCTTCCCAACCCTTTTAGAAGAGTTCGTGGTAGGCCAAAGCCCTACCTAAGATTATATATTTTAAAAATAATTACTGGGTGAGAACCATTTTGCTAGATGCTGGAGTTGAAGCTGCCTAAAGTTTTGGAGGAGACTGACAATCAGATAATTAGCCTGATATTCAGTTGTAAGGGAAAACTGTGCAATACTAGGAGTATTCATAATGAGAACAGGAGTGCTTCCCTATGCAAGTGCTGTTTGAGCCGAACTCTAAGGGATAAGAAATTGCCAGAGTGGGGAAGGTAGAAGGCAGCCAGCTAGGGAAGGATTGAAATAAACTCAGCGTGACAAAGATGAAGAGAGTGAGAGCGGGGCCAACATTAGGGCGAGATTAGTTCTGGAGAAATAAGTCGAAACCAGAGCCCACGGGGGCTTGGTCATGCGCCAGGTTTATTCAGCATTGATTCATTTAGCAGTCATTCGCCACCATAGATATTTGAGAAACATCTCTGCTGGGAAGTGTGTTTTAAAGCCTTTGAGAGGACAGTTGATTTTAGAGCTGCATAATGGTCTTTGTCTGTCTTGGCTGTCCTAGCTCCTCCACCCCAGCTGCCTGCCCCACTCCCCCCAACTCCGCATGAAATTGCTTCCTCTTTTTTTCAGTACATGTCTAGCAATCTTTTCTTTGCAGAGGGCCTTTCAATGGCAGGATGGCCTTGGCCAACTTTAGAAAGCTGTTAGTATTAGCATCCTCTGATTCCTCTTGAGAGCAATATAGCAGAATAATCAATACAAGAACCTGAAAAAAAATTGTGGTAAAAAAGACATAACATCAGATTTGCCATTTTATTTTTAAGTCTGCACTTCCGTGGTACTTATTACTTAGGTCTTAAGTATATTCACATTGTTGTGTGACTCATTATCATCCATCTCTGGGACTTGTTTGTCTCCTCAAGCTGAAAGTCCCCATTCCTGTCTCGCCCCGGTCTCTCAGCTACCATTCTACTTTTCATCTTTGTGAGTTTGACCCCTCTTGGTGGCTCACATGAGTAGAATTATATAATACTTGTATTTTTGACACTGGCTTATTTCCGTTAGCATGATGTCTTCAAGGTTCATCCATGTTGTATCATGTGTCAGAATTTCCCTCATTTTTAAGGCTGAATGATATTCCATTGTATTTTGTACCACATTGTGTTTATCCATTCATCTATCAAAGCTGATCCACTTTTGGGTGGTTTCTACTTCTTGGCTATTGTAAATAATGCTGCTGTGAACATGGGTGTACAAACATCCCTTCAGTTCTTTGCTTTCAGTTCTTTTGAGTACATACCCAAGAGTGAAACTGCTGGCTCATGAAGTTCTTGGTTTAAATTTTTGAGGAACCATCATACTGTTTTCCATAGAGGCTGTACCATTTTACATGCCCATCAGCAGTTTCTCCACATCCTCACCAACACTTGGTGTTTTCTTTTTTCTTTTTTGATAATTGCCTTCCTAATGGGTATAAAGTAAATACAGGAACCTCTTAAGAGCCTTTGATTTGAAGACTCAGCAGCAGAAATCATGGATTAGAGTCAAATTCTTCATTTTACATTGCGGGACTGGGATGCAGAGTGATCAACTGACTTGCCCAGGGCCACACAGCTTGTTGGTGACCTACCTAGCTCTTGGAAGCTGACTCCCGTGGCCCATGCTTTCTCCTCTACCATCACTCAGATTTTAAGGCAGACATAGTTACTTCTCATTTGGGGCAGAATTTTTGCTGTTATCCCATACTTTCTTTACATCAGCCCTAAGTAATAAAAATGATAGCTAGTAATAAATATTTTTGAATACTTAATGTCTGTTTTAGTACTTTGCATATGTTTGCTCGCTTAATCCTTACAACAACAGTATTGGGTAAGTGTTTACTATTATTTCCATTTTACAAATGAGGAAGCTGAGGTACAGAGAAGTTGGGCAGTTTACCCACAGCCTTACACCTAATGAGTGGTGAAGCTGGGATTTGAACCCAGGTAGTCTGGATCCTGGAGAAGGCGATGGCACCCCACTCCAGTACTCTTGCCTGGAAAATCCTGTGGATGGAGGAGCCTGGTAGGCTGCAGTCCATCGGGTCGCTACGAGTCGGACACGACTGAGTGACTTCACTTTCACTTTTCACTTTCACACATTAGAGAAGGAAATGGCAACCCACTCCAGTGCTCTTGCCTGGAGAATCCCAGGGACGGGGGAGCCTGGTGGGCTGCCGTCTATGGGGTCGCACAGAGTCGGACACGACTGAAGTAACTTAGCAGTCTGGCTCCAGAGTTCCATGCTCTTAACCATCATTCTCTGTTGTCAGCCAGTTGAACACACTCTAGTGGGGTTCATCTGCCACTGACAGCTGGGAGTGGATCACTGTTGCTGGAAGATTTCTGTCAGCACAGATGAACATGAGTTTGTGGGAGCCTTTGCTGTACTTTGCATTTTAGTTTCTGTGTGTACTGGATTTGCTTACAGGAGCTGTGGCAGAGGGGTTAGCTCGGGGGTCAGTGAGCCTGACTCGAATGCCAGCTTCTCCCCTTTCTGATGACATGACTGCTCAAGTAGCAGTCTGTCTCAGTGTCTTCACCTGGCAAATAAGTTAATGCTGGCATCTGATCGCAGGTGTTGGGAAGATTAAATGACAGTCCAGTACAGGGTTAACCCTGCTCTGACACTCAGTAACCTTTCAGTAACTATTAACCATTATTATGTCTTTAACATAATTGATTTTATTAGCTCAGTCTGAGCTCTCTTCATCCTATTTAAATTGATAAGACTTTATTCTCATTACTTACATTTTTCCTTGTACATTGCTTAGTCAAAGTTGGATATCGTGGTTAATACTGAGCAGGGGATGGGAATTCCCTGGTGGTCCAGTGGCTAAGACTCCATGCTCCCAATGCAGGGGGCCTGATTTTGATCCCTGGTCAGGAAACTAGATCCTTCATGTCAACAGCTAAGATCCAGAGCAGCCAAATAAATAATATTAAACAAACAAAAGAGAGAGACTGAGCAGGGGAGAAATGTGGGGTAAATTGCCTCATGTGTCTTTAGGCTCAGTGTTGAATAATCCTAAAGTCCTAAATTAGCTAACCAAAGTGAGCATCCTTAACATAATTTTGCTGAATTTATTACAGTCTTGCTTATTCTACTTAGATTTTTCACTTTAGGTGATTTTGGGGCGGGATAATCCTTAAAGGCAGTAGTTTTTACAAATCACTTGGAACTTATCTGTGAATATAGGAAAAAACACATATTTCCTTTCTGAAAAGTAGGACACTGCCACTTACATTTTAAATGGAAATTCAAGTATTTAATAGTATCTCCCTCTTTTTATAGGATTTATCCTACTACTGTTGTTTGGAGTTGAAGGGCAAAGAGGAAGAAATACTGAAAGCACTTTCTTCAATGTGTAGCATAGACACAGGTAAACTTGTTTCAAAGCTGAGTCCTGTTTAAGTCTGTATATTTATTCATTTCATGAACAAGTGTCTGCTTAAATATTTTGGAATTTAAGCAGGCTTTACAGAGATAGTTCTTCCTGACAAGAATGTTCATGTAAGGAAAGCTTGGGGTAGCTTTTAAATCATTTCTAACATTGCTGAGTATAAAGTGAGAAAACCATTATTCTGGTGTAGTAAATCTAGGTAGGAAGAAACTCAAAATTCATTAAATCATTTTCTCAATAAATTTATTTGAGAACTTATCATGTGCCAGGATTTGATCTAAGCAACGACCAAAACTAAAATCTCATCTGTCGTGAAGATAGACAGTAAATAATCTTGGAATTTTGTTTTTGTTTATGTCAGGATTGACTTTTGCTGCAGTCCACTGTTTGTCTGGAAAGTGCCAAGGGAGCGTCATGCTTTACAGGGCAAATAAATATCCCCTAGAAATGCTGGGTCCTGTGACATTTATGTGGAAGGCCCGGGGGGCGCCTGGTGACACTGCTGAGAGCAGGCAGCTGTGGATCTGGCTTCACCCAGCTCTGAAACAGGTATAATCCGTGACATTATTTCTCATCACTCAGTCGCTGGGTCCTTGACTGCTGTTAGAAATCAGTGCTACAGAAATTTAAATTGTGTGAAAGTTTGACTGATTGCTTGGTATTGGAATATAGGGAGGATAGTTATGTTAATATTAATAAGTGAAGCAAATCTTGACCTGACTTTTGGTAAGCCCTGAGTAGAAGTAGAGATGAAACCAGTCTTATACAAATGGCTTGAAATGGTGCATAGAACTAACGCTTCCATCATTCTGAATTGGTTCATTGCATTCATGTGCTTGTTAGAGCCAGTTTGATGATGAGAATCTGTTTTGAGTAATTCTGATGATTTTTTAATACTGCATTTAGCTTAGCTTCCCTCTTTTAGCATACTCATTGCTTTCATACAGTGGACTGTAAATTTTCTCCAAATTCGTCTTTAAACTAGTTTTTAAAAAAAATTGGTCAGAGTAGTCACGTTGTTTTCATTAATTTTGGACTTTTAGGAGTTCTTTTTTTTGTTTTATGTGTCAGACACTACTCAGAGGAATCAAAAAAGCTTTTTGACAATTTTAAATTTAGCTTCATTTTTGTGAGATAAGCATATAAATTTTTACAGGTAGAAAAAATAAACTAAACCAACTTAAACTTGTATTTAAATTCGGAGTTTAAAATGTCTGAACGTGTCCTTAGGGTATCTTAGAGGAGGTAAAAGCAGTGTGCCAGTGTATGGAACCTACCGAGGCAACTGTCTGGATCCCAGATCCCCTTCTGACACCGTCTCAAGAGAAAAGCCAGATTGACCTGCCTGAAGAAAAAATCGGCAAGAAAAGAAAACGGAAAGATGATGGGGAAAACACTCAACCAGTTAAAAAAGTCATTGGTGATGGAACTAGAGATCCACTTCAGCCATATTCTTGGCTCTCCCCAAGCACAGGCATCGTGATCCGGTATGGGCTGAACCTCCTCTGAACCTACTGAATGTTTTCAGTGAAGGCGGGCTCTGTTTTTGTCAGTGAGACAGACATTATATGCAGTATAAAGCCCTTCTCTTTCTTTCAGTGATTTGACGATGGAGATGAACAGATTCCGGCTGATCGGTCCTCTTTCTCACTGCATCTTAACTGAGGCGCTCAAAGCTGCTTCCGTCCACACCGTAAGAGTAAACCTGATTGCATTGCTTTGTTCTGGTCAGGTCCTTCTTAGCAAATTTGTGAAACCTAATGTTTAATTCGGCAGCATTTGGGGCCATAGCTTATACATGTTTGTTTGCCTGTTTATGCTTATTATCAGAGATTTTTATCTTTCATTTCTCCTAGAATAGCAAATCTAAGTGAATATAGCAAGTAAGCTGATTGGTTCTTATTTAAATACAGACTGCTCCTGCAGCTTCTGAATTTTGTAAAGGGTCTTAACTTCTGCTCCACAGGTAAGTAGGTAACAGGGAGCCACCCCTAAAATCCCTGAAAGTATGTGCCAGGTTTCTTTGTTTGTATTTGTGTGATGCATCTCTGGGGTTCATTCTCAGGATGGTCTAGCAGGTTGAGAGCAATGTGTCAAATGAACCTCTGTTCAGTAGAACTTTTTGCAAGGATGCTGTTTCTTTGTGCTGTCCAGTATAGGAGCCACCAGCCACAGGTAGCTACTGAGTGGCTAGTGTGACTGAGGAAGTGAATTGGTACTTGTACTCATTTTAATTATTAATAGGTAAATTCAAAGCTGTCTGTGTCAAGTGGCCGCCATGTTGATTGCGCAGGTCTGGAGAGTAGAGAGTAGATGAGGCATCAAACTCAAATGTGAACACTTTGGGTTCAGATTTGGTTCGTTTTCCTGTGTCAGTGCCTCTCAGCGTCCATGCCTCTCGCTGATTGGACATGTCTGATACAGTGATAGACCCTATCAGAGTTTGAGCTGCTGGAAGACAGATACTTTAAAAACCAAAGGTGACCTCTGTCTCTTCACTGTTTCCTCACTAGTCTCTGTCATCTCTGGCCTGGGTCCTGAAGCAGCTTCTCAACTTTCTTTCATTGTTCCCATTTTTGGCTCCTTTCTCCACACAGGAGGCAGAGTGATATTTTAGCAATTTTTTGTTTTTTTCCAAAGGAAAGTGAAGTGTAATTTTCTTCTTTTTTTTTTTTTATTAATTCATTAATTATTTTTTGCTGCACTGGGTCTTTGTTGCTGTGCGGGCTTTTTCTCTTGTTGCAGTGAGCAGGGACTACTCTCTAGTTGCGGTGCACAGACTTCTTACGGTGGCTTCTCTTCTTGTGGAGCACGCAGGCTTCAATGGTTGTGGTGCACAGGCTTAGTGGCCCCAGGGCATGTGGGATCTTCCCAGACCAGGGATCGAACCCATGTCCCCTACATTGGCAAGCAGACATCTTAACCACTAGACCACCAGGGTAGCCCCATTTTAGCAATTTATGCTCATCAAGCTACTTCCTGATTCAAAGCTTTTGGATAGCTTCTCATTGTTTGTGAGAAAAAAAAAATCCAAAGCCCTTAATTTGACTGGTAATCTTGTGCCTCCATGCCTGTCTGGCCTTATCTCTTCTCATGTTCGGCACTTCAGCCACACTGGCTTCTTCCAGTGGCTCCTGGTTCTAGAACGTGTCAGATCTCATGTCCCTTTGAGACTGTCTGAATTTTCTGTCTCTACCCCTCTTCTTGGCTGAGTCTAAAGGTTTCAACATCTGTATCACTTTCCTCTAGAATTCTTTCCTGATCTCCAAGTTCAATTAAATCCTTGCTGCTGTTTTCATTCCATCTTGCACCATTCCTCAGTTTTTACGTCTAGATTTGTTCACATGTCTTTGCGATGTCCGTGTCTCAAGACTCTGAGCTTCATGCTGGCAGGCTCGGGGCAGTCCTCTTCTTGACTCTGTGCCCCAGGCTCAGCGCAGTGCCTGGCGCTGACTAGGCATTCCACGCTGGCTAGTAAGTTGCAGAGGGAGGATTCGAACCTGCCAAGTTTGGTTCCAGGGTCTGTACTTTGAATCACGTGCTACCTGAGTGTCTGTGAGGTAAGGGGCTCAATGTATTAATATTATAGGTTAGACTCTGTAAGGGAACATCCCCCTTCAGCAAACTATGGTATGAGTCACAGCTGTGACGTTCTCTTCCCGGGCATGCATGTGGTACTTGAAGTGCTGTTTGAAACCTCAGTTCCTAGTTCTGTTCAGAAAAAAAGGCAAGTAAAATAGATTATTTCTTGAAATTTCTAGAAATACTATAGTAGTAATATCTTCCTTTGCTAAAGACTTCTTCAAAAGGGGTTTTGTTTTGGTTTTTCTTCAGTGAGGAAAATTGTATTGCTTAGTCTGGCGATGAGGTTGGTAGTGTTGGGAGAAGAGCAAGGAGCAAGGTCTCTCGTGTTGGCACTGTGCTCCGGAGACCACAGGCGTGTGGTACGTTAGTCAGGTAGTCTCTCAGAAAACGCAGATATTCTTCTTAGTGCAGAACTCTTGAGAGAAGCATAGTCCTACGTCCTTGTCTTTGGTTAGAAGAGTTGTTAATCTGATGTGACAGTTTCCCTGGTTCCTCTCCAAAAACATTCATTCTAAGAAACGAGGATGAAAGGATGGAGGCCAGTAGCACAAACGTTTTAACCAAAATTATTAAGCCTGATCCATTGTGTGTCTGGTGAACAGGAGTTGTTGTTTTCTAGGAGGGAGAGGACACAGAGAAGACACCTCACCGTTGGTGGATTGAAAGCTGCAAGAATCCTGATAGTGTTTCCCTTCATCACAGACAAGCAGCCATTTTTGACTTGCTGGGAGGTATACGGGGGAACGGGGCTTCCCAGGTGGCGCTAGTGGTAAAGAACCCGCCTGCCAGTGCAGGAGCCGTAAGAGATGCGGGTTTGATCCCTGGTTGGGAAGATCCCCTGGAGGAGGGCACAGCCACCCATTGCAGTACTCTTGCCTGGAGAATCCCCATGGACAGAGGAGCCTGGCGGGCTGCGGTCCACAGGGTCACAAAGAATCGGACATGACTGGAGTAACTTAGCACTCAGCATGCATACGGGGGAACACGGGAGGAAGATGGGGAAGATGGGAGGGGTGGGAACTGGGTTAAAAGAGCATCTTGCAGCTGAGCTACCTAAATATAGTGGTGCTTTTCACTTTGAAACCGTTAAAATACAGCAAGAAGCACAAATGGGATGTTAGTATTTTAAATAAATAACTGGTATTCTGCTACTATACGTAAATGCATATACCAGCTACTAAACTGAAGTCTTTTTACCCACACATGATTGCATTTGTATATAAAGCTCCTGTAGTTATTGATAGGGATATCCGTGTTCGTGTTGTAAAATGACCTGTTATGTTAACTTAATGTTTTTGGTAAAGCGTCACTCTTTATGAATGTTAATTTATTCTCTGAAAGTATCATTGAGAAGATAAAAGGGAATGTGTGTCTTTATAAAATCAGCCCAAGATGAAAATTTCATTAGAAACATTTGAAAATGAAAGCAAAATATGTATGTATTTGTGAATAACTTCCTGTTTGCATTTTGTTTTGTTGCTAAAGGAATAACATCACCAGCAGAAATTCCAGCAGGTACTATTCTGGGACTGACGGTTGGTGATCCACGAATAAATCTGCCTCAAAAGAGGTCCAAAGTTTTGCCCAATCCAGAAAAATGCCAAGGTAAAGTTCCTGAGACAACCCTGGTTTTCCTTAACAACTGTTCTGACTAGTCAGTCCCATTAGAAGAATTCCATCAGTGACAACTTCTGCAGTAACTTTATCTGTAGAAAATTTCAGGCCATCTTTTCACTTGCCTACCTTTTCAAGGTGATCATGATAAAAGGAAATGGTGTATCAGGAAGTATCTTTAGCTGTAAACGTGTATCCTGATCCTTATGTTCATTTTTTCCCCTGAGTTCTCTATTTTCAATATCTAGTAAAAACCTGCCTCTGCAAACGGGGTTCTCTGAAAATGCCTGGCTTTTCAGAATTTTAATTGTGAGGAAGGGACCCGCACCCGCAGCTGGTCTTGTGCTCTTTGGAAGCCTCTGTCTGACCATACAGATGACCCAGGTTCGAATCCTGGCAAGGCCATCCCAGGTGCTGAAGGGTAAGAGGTCTCGGCTTAGAGTCAGTAGCGTGGCCTTTGGGGGTTTCTTAGGGGACGTGGTTGGGGGTGGGTGGGGGCTGGCTAAAATCTTAGTCTGATCTGCACAATTGTGATAATGCCTCACTGTGTTTACTGTCATTTAAGCCCAGTTAATTGGAAGAATAATTAAAATCAGTCTGTCAGTTTTGGGAGAAAAGATACTGACTGGTGTGTGTAGTAACAACTTGAGATTTGTTTTTTTTTTTACCTTCACAAGTAGGTAGATAGCTTATTAAGGGGGCAGTACAGTACTCTGCCATAACCTTAACATGAAAGGTGGATTGGATGAAAGAGGAATTTAAGATAGATAGGTAAGTTAGTTAATTAGAAAGTCTAACACTTTAATCAATGAATTGTTGGCTCTTTCTTTTCTTTTTTAATAGCAGTATGGTTGGGTACAACCGTAGAAGTTAGAGCATCTACTACACTGATAGTTGTTGACTGTCAGAACAATCTCAAAACCACAGTTAAACTCTGCTTAGTCTGTCTTGCTGCCTCAAATCCTTTTTTGGAATAATTTTTAAAAATTCCTATTGGGGTGTAGATTTACAATGTTTTATTAGTTTCAGGTGTACAACAAAGTGAATTTGTTATTCATATACGTTCAGTTCAGTTCAGTCGCTCAGTTGTGTCCTACTCTTTGTGACCCCATGGACTGCAGCTGGCCACATACATACACATATATCCCTTGTTTTTAAGATTCTTTTCCCATATAGGCCATTACAGAGGATTGCGTAGAGTACCCTTCGCTCTACAGTAGGTCCATGTTAGTTATCTATTTTATATTCAGTAATGTGTATATGCGTCAATCCCGGTCTCCCAATTTATTCCTCCCCTCTTTCCCCCCAGCCCCATAACCATAAATTTATTTTCTACATTTGTAACTACTTCTGTTTTGTAGATAAGTTCTTTTGTGGCCTTTTTTTTGAGATTCCACATATAAGCTATATCATATAATATTTGTCTTTCTCTGTCTTACTTCGGTCAGTATGACTGTACCTAGGTCGATCCATGTTGTCATAAATGGCATTATTTTGTTCTTTTTGATGGCTGAGTAATAGTCCCTTTATATTTGTACCAAATCTTTATCCATTCCTCTGTTGATGGACATTTAGATTGCTTCCATGTCTTAGGTATTGTAAACAGTGCTGCAGTAACATTGGGGTGCATGTATCTGTTTGAATTATGATTTTCTTTGGGTGTATGCTCAGGAATGGGATTGTTGGATCATACTGTAGCTCTATTTTTAGTTTTTTAAGGAATCTTCATACTGTTCTCCATAGTGTCTGTAGCAGTTTTGGGAAAAGGCAGTTATGTATTAAATTCTTTCTAAGGCTTTCATTGTTCATTTGCTAAGTTGTGTTCAACTCTGCAGCCCCATGGGCTGCAGTACGCCAGGCTTCCCAGTCCTTCACTATCTCCTAGAGTTTGCTCAAACTCAAGTCCATTAAGTTGATGATACCATCCAATCATCTTATTCTCTGCCACCCACTTCTGCTCCTGCCTTCAATCTTTCCCAGCATCAGGATCTTTTCCAATGAGTTGGCTCTTCACATCAGGTGGCCAAAGTATTGGAGGTTCAGCTTCAGCATCAGTCCTTCCAAGGAATATTCAGGACTGATCTCCTTTAGGATGGACTAGTTTGATCTCCTTGCTGTCCAAGGGACTCTCAGGAATCTTCTCCAGCACCACAGTTCAAAAGCATCAGTTCTTTGGCGCTCAGCCTTCTTTATGGTTCAACTCTCACATCCATATATGACTACTGGAAAAACCATAGCTTGACTATACAAACCTTTATCAGCAAAGTGATGTCTCTGTTTTTGAACATGCTGTCTAGGTTTGTCATAGCTTTTTTCCCAAGGAGCAAGCATCTTTTAACTTCATGGCTGCAGTCACTGTCTACAGTGATTTTGGAGCCCAAGAAAATAAAATCTATCACTGTTTTCAGTTTTTCCCCTTCTATTTGCCATGAAGTGATGAGACTGGATGCTGTGATCTTTAGTTTATTTATTTTTTTTTTTGATCTTTAGTTTATTGAATGTCGAGTTTCAAGCCAGCTTTTTCACTCTCTTCTTTGACCCTCATCAAGGGGCTCTTTAGTTCCTCTTCACTTTCTGCCATTAGAGTGGTATAATCTTAGTATAAATCAGTTCAGAGAAAATTAAAGTCTATCTTGAAAAAACTTTACAAAATGATAACCAAGATAAGCCTAGTTAACCATCTGTCATCATACAGATTTATTTCAATATCATTGGCTATATCCTCTGTCCTGTACATTGCATCCCCATGACTTATTTATTTTATAAATGGAAGTTCGTGTCTTTTAATCTCTCTCAACTATTTCATTCATCCCTCCACAAGTCTCCCCTCTGGCAACCACCAGTTTGTTCTCCGTATCTATGACTCTGTTTCTGTCTTAGGTTTTGTTTTTTAGATTCCACATACTAGCGATATCATTTGGTATTTGGCTTTCTCTGTCTGGCTTAGCATAATATCCTCCAAGTCCATTCATGTTGTTGGAAATGGCAAAATCTCATCCTTTTTCATGGCTGAGTAGAATTCCATTGTATATGTACCACATATTCTTTAACTGTTCATCTGTTGATGGACCCTTAGGTAGCTTCCATACCTTGGCTATTGTAAATAATTGATGCAGTGAGCATAGGGGGTGCACATATCTTTTCAATTGAGTGTTTTTATTTTCTTTGAAAACGTACTGCAAAACAGAGTTGCTGGATTGTGTGATAGTTTGATTTTTCGTTTTTTGGGGGAGCCTCCATTCTGTTTTACACAGTGGCTGCACCAGTTGACATTCCTACCAACAGAGTATGAGGATTCCCTTCTCTTCACATCCTTGCCAGATCGGTGTCCCCAGGAGGACGCCCAGTTGCCTCCTGACTTTCTGGGAAACTTTAAAATCAGCAAGTAAAGGCTCTTTTCAGACTGCTTCCTCTGTACTGGTTCTTGGAGCATGTAGATTTTGTGCGCACCCTTTCAGAGTGGGGTCTGTGTTTCCTGTAATCCTCCAGCTGTCCTGTAGTCAATCCCAGCTGGCCTTCAAAGCCAGATGTTCTGTGAGCTCATCCTCTCCATACAGCTCCCCCAGGCTGGGGAACTTGATGTGGAGCTTGGGCCCTTCGCTCTTTTGGGAAAACTCTGCAATTGTGATTCTCCTCCTGTGTTCTGTGGGTCACCTACCCTGCCCGCCTAGCCCAGGGAGTGTGTGGCTTGACTTTACCAGGTCTCTACCTCTCCTCTCCAGTTCCTTCTTTATTTTCTTTACCTGTAGGAAGTCTTTCCTGCTAGTCTTCAAGATGTTCTCATACATGGTTGCTCTGTAAACAGTTGTGATCGTCCTGTGCCCACATGAGGAAGTGAGTTCAGGGTCTTCTGAACCGTCTTGACCACCAATCTCACAATCTCAGCACATCACAACTGCAGAGTCACTTCCAACTTTTTTTTTCTTTTTCAGCCATCAGACCCATGTGGGTATGTTCTATTGAGTGATCTTTTGTGTTGGCATTTTAGGACCTTAACCTAAACCCATTAATTGTCTGATTTTTGTTTTTTTCTTTTTTTTCTTCTAATTCTTCAGTCCAACAAAACAAAATCTGAAAGATATTTTTCCCCCTAGTGTTGAAATAGTTGCATATAGGATATCTCTTCTATCAGTATGCATGTTCATAACTGAAACAATTCCTCCCCCTTTCCCACTGGAGTATTTTGGCCGGTGTGACTCGTTTAAAGGGATGAAACAACGTAGTTCACAGAAAATATATTCATTTGAAAGGAATGAGAGCAATACGTTTTACAGAAAGGGAATTCACTCAGTTCAATAAAAATAGGGTTGTTAGAGACTTGAGATAAAAGGACAGAAAAAAAGGACAGTATCTGTTAGCTCAGGACTTTTGGGTCAGGGATGATATAAAGAGCTCTGAAGCCTGTAGTTAAAATATAACTTGTGCAATCAGAGAGTATGATCAAGAAGTGGTTCTTCGCCTCTGCAGTGATGCCTAGAATTTGATTATCTTCCCTGTGGAATCAGGCAGTTATTTCGAGGAAATTTAATGTAATATTTGCATCTTATACACTAAAAATAAATGTCAAGTAAGTTTAGGAGCCTGCACTGTTTCACAGATCATGAAACCAACTGTAAGAGTAACAGTTTCTATTCAAGTAAATAAATTCTCTAGAGAAGTAAATGCCTGTAGAATATTTTCCTCTAACAGAAAGTCCTCTAGCATCATTTAGAATTTGACCCTTAAATTAAAGAATGTGGTTTAAGGCTGTTTCTTTTCCCTCTTAGATAATGAGAAAGTTAGACAGCTGCTTCTGGAGGGTGTGCCTGCGGAGTGCTCGCATAGCTTTCTCTGGAACCAAGATATCTCTAAGAGTGTCACAGAGAATAAAATCTCGGATCAGGTAACTAATGGTAAAGTCATGAAAACAGGTTGAAATTCATCACTTTAGAGACCATGAAAGTTATTTCATACTTTATAGATGCCCATAGACTTCCTTTTATTTTTAGACTTTTGATCCCTTACTTAATGATATAAACAATGATTTTTCTGTTTTAGAGAAGAATAATCTCTAGAAAAGATGAATACAGAGACTTTTTCTTGAAAATGATAGTCTTGTGGTTTAAATATGTTTTTCATTCATTATGTTTTTCCCCTTAAATGTTCTCAGTCTGTAATCTCACAATGACTGAGCTCCTGCCAGCACCAGGTATTGTATTCAGTGATGGGGCGAATGCCTAGGATACAGTTGAAGAAGTACAGAGTATGAAGGAAGCCCAAAGAATGGGTACTGAGCCCGGACTAGGGAAATTAGGGAAAGCTTCCCAGATGGAGGAGCCGGTATTTGAGCTAACTCTTAGGTGGATGGTCAGAATTAACCAGACTTCTTGGGGTCAGGAGCCAGGAGTCAAGGCTACATTGGAGAAACGATTGTCCAAGTTGAGGGGAAGGGCAAGGGCCCAGACCAAAAACAGGGTGACCTGTTCAGGAATCTCCAAGCAGATCAGTATCTTAGAGTTAAGGGTGAGGCAGGAGACGGAACTGAAGAGATTAAAATGCAGGTCCAGTGTAAAAGACCTTGAGGCATCTTTGCATTTGGACTGAAGATGTAGGGGCCATTGAAGATTTTAAACTTGGCCATGACATGATTAGATTTCACTCTGGCAGTGTTGTGGAGACTAGGGATGGGGAAGAGGGGGCCTGAGGAGCTGGAGAGAGGACACATGGTTGGATGGCCTTAAAAGAGATCCTTAAAATAGTCCAGATGGCATGGTGGGGGCCTGAAGTGTGTCTGTGCAGCTGGAGTGGAGGGGCTGGGGAGTAAAACCGACAAGACTCAGTGGTTGATTGGAAGATGGGACGTGAGAAAGAAGGCTTGTGGGTTAGCTTCCAGGGGTCTAGCTTGGATTTAAGAGCTCAGCTGAAAGAGAGCCAGAGCCAGGTCTGACTTGTCACTCTTGTCTTCCCAGGTGCTAGCAAAGTGCCTGGTGTATCACAAGTGCTCAGGAAATATTTGAATGAACGAGTAAATGAATGAACAGTAAATATTTGAAAGGATGATGAATGAGTGAATGAGCTGTGAGGATTGTGCGTCCTGCTGGCTGGGGCACAGTGGAAGAGAGGGACACAGCGGGGCAGATGAGCTCGATCTCCGATAAACTGGGTTTGAGAAGCCTTGAGCTGTCCCAGGAGCAGATGTCCAGGAGACAGGTGTCTGTCTCAGGAGGAAACACTGGGGCTATAGACATAGATACTTTGGAATCACTAAGGATTAAAAAAAGGAGACCCAAGACTTGGTCCTGCATGCAGGGCGTTCCTGAGTTAAGCTCTGTCGCTGATGGAGATGGTCTCTGCTGTGGTCTTCTCAGTCGAGTGGCAGGCCTCTCATACCTGCTCATCTCCTTTGACAGCTGGCAAGAAAAATCTGAAAGGATGTTGTTACTCACTCCCTCCAGTCCACCTGACAGATAATTTGTAGCATCTTCTGTTTTAGGACCTGATGAGAAATTTTCTCAAAGAGCTGGAGTATTATCCAACTTGCTTCCCTTGAGAAATTGTTAATTATTCATACCTCCTTTACTCCATGACCTCCAATCTTAACCAAAGTAAATGTAAGAGTGTTAAAATATAAGATTAATCCTGATATAAGAAACAAGCAGAATGAGTTTATGTTGTTTTAGAACGTTAATCATCTAGTATATTCTAGACCAAATTTAAGACAATGTGGCATTTTCTACCAAAGCAATTCTATGGAGGAAAACCATCCCGGGAGGAGTACTCTGTACTCACATTTATTTATTGAGAATGCTTTCTTCCTAAAAGAGTGTTTAACTTTCTACAGCTGCTTATAGGGAGACCCAGTAGGATCTCCCAGAAGACTAGAGTTGTTTGTCTTGAATTATTTTCTTCCACTTCAGGATTTAAACCGGAAGAGGAGTGAATTGCTGGTGCCCGGGTCACAACTTTTTTTAGGTCCCCATGAATCCAAGGTTCCTATACTTTTGATTCAACAACCAGGAAAAGTGACGGGTGATGACCAGCGAGGCTGGGGAAGTGGCTGGGATGTCCTGCTCCCAAAGGGCTGGGGCATGGCGTTCTGGATTCCATTTGTAAGTGACTCTTTTGATACTGACTAACAGTTACAACATTCAAGATACATTCTTAGGGAATGCCAAGTGATGAAAATGTTGCTGACTTAATGCAGGGCCTAGAAATTGAGTGCTAGTTTTCTGCCCTTTGAGCTATAACCTTGGATACGAGATAATTTCATAAAGTCCCTGGAGCCAGGTTCATTAGTAAGAGTTGTGCTTACATTTGGTGAACTTCCGAGGTTTTAAAAGTGGCCTGATTGTTGAATACTAGTGGCAACAAACGAGGTTTTTTGTTTTTGTTTTTACTTGAAATTTGTTATAGTTTAAAAGCAAAATATTTAATTTTTATAGATGTGTAGAGTACAATTGTTTTTGTGTTGATCCATATATTCCTCTTTATTAACTGCAGCTAAAAATTTTTTTTAAACTCTAATGTGTGTTTGAGTTTTCCTGGTTAGTTTAAATAATTACTTAGAGAACATAAAGGACATGTATTACTGTTAGATTCATGCAGGCAATTAATTTTAGTCCTTATGCATAGTGTAAAAGATATTTAATCATTTAGGAGCGGGGTTATTTTTAAAGATAACTTTAAACTTATGAACTGTTTCAAATATACAGAAAGTGACACTTGTGTACTGTCCAGCTTAAGAAATAAGCCATTAAAGGGTCATTGGAAGCACTCTGTATCCCTCTCCAATCCCATTTCCTTCTCTCCTTCCAAAGGAATCACTGGCCCTATTGGTGTTTGTTGCTATCATGCATGTTTTTATAGTTTTATTAATTGTGTGTGTATGTATCCCAAACTAAAATAGCTAAATTTGTAACATGGAAACTTACATTACCATATGTAAAATAGATCGCCAACAGGAATTTGCTGTATGGCTAAGAAACTCAAACAGGGGTCTGTATCAACCTAGAGGGGTGGGATGAGGGAGATGGGAGGGAAGTTCAAAAGGGAGGGGGTATATGTATACCTGTGGCTGATTCAGGTTGAGTTTGACAGAAAGCAACAAAATTCTGTAAAGCAATTATCCTTTAATAAAAAAATAGATTAAAAAAATAGCTAAATTTGACATGTTTTTACTTGCTCTGTTCACTCAACATTGAGATTTTTTTTTTTTCCCGTGATGATTGATGAAGCTCTAAGTCATTCATTTTTACTGTTGTATGGTAACTCATTGTAGAGTTAATTCCTCAGTGTATTTATCCATTCTCTTTTTGATGGGTATTTAGGTTTCCCACTTTCCCCATACAAAGAATTCAGCAGTTTCCCTGTAAGTTGGTATGATGACAGAATCTTCCTGGCCTTTCTTCTAGATCTATCGAGGTGCAAGAGTCGGAGGGTTAAAAGAAACCTCAGTACATTCTCAGTATAAAAGGTCGCCTAATGTCCCAGACGATTTCCCAGACTGCCCTGCTGGGGTTCTCTTTGCTGAAGAGCAAGCGAAACACCTTCTTGAGAAGTACAAGAGGTAAGAAGCTGGCTGCTCGAGTTTTCTGTCTTAAAGGGAAGACACGCTGCCCAGCAGTGTTTTTCCTGGCCTCAGGGACTTCTTGACTGTGTCACGTGGAGTTTGTAGACTTGTCAGCATTCCCGAGACATGATTGAAGAGGACATTACTTAGTTAGTAGATGGCCCTATCGCTGGATTTTATTGTCCGTGCAGGTTACAAACCCTTCTCTTGGTTATTTGATTCAGTGACGATGGTGTACTCCTGAACTGTGGACCTGAGTTCCGGGCGCTTGTTAACAGATTCCCACTACTGAGCCCTGCCCCTCAAAATGGATATTGTATGTTTTTTTTTTTTTTTTTGTAATGGTTATAAATGGAGTATATATTTATGAAATTTTGAAGAAAGTATGGAAACATATAAAAATACTTTATAAACTAGTGTATTCCTTTTATCCAGAGAGATAAGCACTGTTTTTGCATTTTAGTATCTATCCATCTAGACTGTTTTCTTTTCTTTTTCCATTGGAAGAGTGGCCAGTGAGAGGCTGTATTTCCTTTATACTCTGGAAAGGAAACCCTGGGCATGTGTATTTCCTGCTGAAATCCAGTAGGCTCCTGGAAGCACAGAAACCCTCTTGTTTGTTGTGGCATCTGCTATGTCCAGCCAGTGCCCAGTGGGCCCGAATACTTGCATCTGTTGACTGATGAATGGGTGAATAATTGAATGTTGTGTTTCCTTGACTCTGAGCTCCACGGTCGTGCATTCCTGTGCATGTCTGCAGCCACAGAGACGGGCCCTGCCTGACTTTCCAGGTTTGAAGGGTGGACAGATGAGCTGTGGTTTGAATGATGGATGAATAAGTGGACGAGTGAGCGGCAAGAGGTTCCTGGATTCTGGCTCACAGGCCCTTTTGAGGGCAGCCGTCCTGTGCCTCCCATAGTATGCAGGGGCTTCTCTGTGCTTGTTAAGTAGTAATTGACAGAAATACTTATTTTTCTATGTATATAATAAATTTTTAAAAAATTTAATCAATTTTTAAATTACTGGTTTATTTGGCTGCACTAGGTCTTAGCTGCGGCAGGCAGGATCTCTGATCTTACTGGCAGCGTGCAGGAACTTTAGTTGCAGCATGTGGGATCTAGTTCCCTGACCAGGGATTGAACCTGGGCCTCCTGCGTTGGGAGCGTGGAATCTTAGTCACTGGACCACCAGGGAAGTGGGAATTTTTTTTTTAAGCATTATATGACACACTATTTTGAAACCTGCTTTTTTTCATTTAACGGTATGTTATGGAAAATTTTCCTACATCAATAAATACGACTCTACACTAAGTGTTAGCAAACTTATCCTGTAAGGGGCCAGATGATAGCTATTTCTGGCTTTCTGGGCCTTGTCTCCATGGGAACTGCTCAGCTCTGCAGGCATGGTGCAAAAGCCGCCACAGAGGATGTGTAAACGAGTGGGCCTGGCTGTGTTCCAGGCTCACCCTGTGGATTTCCTATCATTTTCATGAGCCATAAGATATTAATCTCTTGTGTTTTCTCAGCCATTTAAGAGTGTAAATCCATTCCTAGCTCATGGGTCATACCTGGCCCCTGGCAGTGGGCCAGGTTTGTCTGGCGAGTCAGTTTACCAATGCAGTGTGGCTATTCTGTGATTTATCAGTGGCCCTTTATGTTCTTCCTGCTTTTTTTGCTCTGTGCTTCTGTGAACAGCTTTCCCTATGCGTCTCTACATATTTGTCCAATTTATTCATTTAACACATGTGAATTTAGAACCTGCCGTGTGTCGAAAACTTTTCTGGGCCCTGAGGCTACAGCAGCGGTCAGGGCAGGCAAAGTCAGTTCTGCCCTTGTGGAGCTTACTCTTTGTGGAAGTGCGTGTTTCCAGGCTGGTGGGAGGGATCCAGGAGAGGTGAGGAGGCTAACTTGCAAGACCAAAGCCCTCAAGCAGGGAAGAGGGGGTGGCATCGGGGCACCAGGGGAAGGGGTGGTGTTCCATAGGATCAGGCTCAGCGCTCTCATTTTAACAGGCTGGAAGCCTGACTCTGAAACGCTACAGATTTAGGTAGGCTAGACTCTGCAGAGAGGTTGGATAGTAATCTGCTAACCGTGCCTGTCTTCTCAGTTAAAAATAGGCAAGGAAATATCATCTAGGAATAAGGGAGAGAGAGGCTATCAGAGATTTAAGAAGTGAGGAGTTGATGTAAACGGTGTTCTTGGACAGTGGAAGATGGACTCACCGGGAGAAACCTAGGGGATTTGTAAGAAATGTAAGAGCCCACTTGAGTTTTGTGTTAGTGAGACCCTTCAGGACTGTTGCATGCTCTTCCCCAGCCATGTTCTGCCAGTCTGGTGCTGGAGTGGGGAAGGAGGAGGGTTGCATGTAACCAGGATGGGCTTTGCCGGGGGAAGGAGTTGAGGGTATGTGTAAAGGGAGCCTGTGTGAGCTATGGAGGAGGGCACGGCAACCCACTCCAGTGTGCTTGCCTGGAGAATCTCCTGGACAGAGGAGCCTGGTGGGATTGCAAAGAGTCGGACACGACTGAAGCAACTTAGCAGGCGGGCTCTGAACTGTGGAATCTAGGCTTATAAGGAGAGAGATGTGAGGATGGTGGGGGGCAGTGACGAAGTGGGAGAGTAACCATGCGGTAAGTCCCCTACGTGTGAACCTCCAAGTTGCGAATTTCAAAGATGTGAGCGTGTGTTCCATCAGCATCAGGTTTGAGAGAGGGCAGCTTGCCCTCTGTCTCCTATTGTGTTTTCACCATTTGTTATCTCTTTTTTGTAAATTGTCCATCTCTCTTTTTAAAGGTGTTTGGGTGAGGCCGGTTCCCTGGGAGAGTTTTTCACCAGGTGCCCCTCTCAGAGGCCAGAGCACCTGTGGTTCCATCTCCAGGATATAGGCTCACACTGAACCCCTGGTCATTTGCATTTGGGGTCTTAGGGTGCAGCACATAGTGAGAAGCAAAGGCAGGAAGGACAGTCTGGGCCTGTCCCCGAGGAGACCGTCAGTCTGAAGACACAGGCTCTCACAGAGTGCCCCCGCCCAGAAGGGCCCACAGCCAGGCCGCTGTCTACCTCTTGGGGTCATTAGGTACCAGAGCAGACCCTGGTTCCCACTCATCTGTGGTTTTCTGAAGGCTCTCCCTCACTTACCTGTTGCTGGAAAGGTCAACTGGGGTCATTCATATGGAGGGCAGTTTGGAAATAATCATCAAAATTGCAAGTGCTCATAATACTCGCTGCCTCAGCACTTCCACTCCCGGGACTTGATCCTGTGAACATACTTGTCCTTGAGCAGCATGTTCAAGGTTGTTCATGGCAGCAGCGTTTGTAGAAGCAAAAGCTTGAAAATAACCAAAAAGCCCTGCAGGAGATAATGCCCTGTCTGTCTAGATAACTGAGGCCATAATCACCCAGGGGGATGAGCCTCGCGCAGAAGAGTGAGGGTGTCTAGATGTGCTCATAAAAGGTGATCTCCTAGATATTTTGTTAAATGAGTAAGGTTAAGCAAAGAGCACATGATCTGTTTGCTACCGTTTATGCAAGATGGGTAAAAACAGAAAGAAATATCCACATTATTTGCTTGTATGTTCATAGAATGTCTGGAGAAGGATATATAAGGAACTGATGATGATAGTGACTCTGTGGAGGATAGTGGGGTTACCAGAGGTCAAGGGTGAGAGAAACTTCACCATCCCCCATCTTGCACCTTGGAAACTGCAAACCCTGTTGAGGGTGCAGGGGCGTCACTGCACGGCTCCAGGAGCACACCTTACCTGCAGTCGTTCAGGAGGGGTGCCCATGGGGCAACTTTGTGGGTGCATTACCTATTACAGTAAAAACCAAACAATTAAAAAAAAAAGCTCAGCCAGGAGAATTGGTTATTATCATTTTTAAAAAAACCATATTTCTTTGAAAACTTTTTTGTATGTTATTTATTTATTTATTTATTTTGGGGTTTATTGATTAGTTTATTTTTGGGTGTGCCGGGCTTTCTCCAGCTGTGGCGAGTGGGCGCTGCTGCTCGCTGTGGTGTGCGGGCTTCTCACTGAGGTGGCCTCTCTGGTTTCAGAGCACGGGCTCTCGTTATATAATCTTCTGGGACCAGGGACCAAACCCATGTCCCCCGCATTGGCAGGTGGCTTCTTAATCACTGGACCACCCTGCAGGTTTGTTTTTTAAATAGATGGAGTTCAGTGGCCATGGTTCTTTTGATTGTCCATCCTAAACCGTTCAAAATTGGTTTTCCTCTTTGATTCCCATTAGACGTCCTCCTGCAAAACGGCCCAACTACGTTAAGCTTGGCACCCTGGCACCTTTTTACTGTCCCTGGGAGCAGTTAACTCGAGACTGGGAGTCAAGAGTCCAGGCTCAAGAGGAACCGCCTGCAGCTTCCTCTCCAAGTGGTGGGGAGAGCAGAGATGGGGTGCCTTGTGTTCCCGGGCCTGGAAGGACTGCTCAGCTGTCTGAGAACCAGGGCACACCCCTGCGTGACTCCAGTGAGCCTGAGGGAGTCATGGACACGGATTGTCCAGCCGGGGTGGAACCCGACGGGGCGGCCAGCCAGAGTGCCGCTAGCAGCCGCCTTTGCGTTCTTAGGTAAGTGCCCAAGACTCCAGATGCCTTTTTTGGATTGTCTGTTTTTTGATACTGACCCAGGCTCCAGGGTGTAGAAGTTATCATGGTGCCTTTACACAAAGGCCAAGTGAATTTACAGACCTCCTAGCAGGAAAAGTCAGTGGATCCTCGAGGGCCCAGGGGAAAGCCTAAAATCACACACACTTGATTTGGGGCATGATGCAGCTGAAATGATTTAAAAAATCACCTCAGTAGACCTA
Source organism: Cervus canadensis (assembly GCF_019320065.1). Classification (NCBI taxonomy): domain Eukaryota; kingdom Metazoa; phylum Chordata; class Mammalia; order Artiodactyla; family Cervidae; genus Cervus; species Cervus canadensis. Next base: position 62,614,567 of record NC_057397.1, on the reverse strand, counting down.
AACCAAGGCCATTTATGACCTATTTCATTTAGTCTTTGCTCACAAAGCAGTACCCTCACGGTTATGATCTTAAGTAATGAAGAACCCCTGCAAGCATCCTTTAAATTGCTGAATTAGATTCCTTCTCATTGGTTTTGAATGACCTGCGTTTGTGGCCGATGAGGTGGTTCATTCATTCATTGTGATACTGTTGTAGCGCAGAGGGGACTGTGTGGAAGGTGTGCTCGTGGTATTGCTGAAAGCTATTCGATCTGCTTATCATTTACCCTTTGTTCTGTGCTCTGATTTTAAAAGCGTGCCACCCCTTTGCTTTATACTTATTTTTCTGTATAATACCTTATAATTTCCTATCTTTCCTTCTGACTTTTCATACAAGTGTCCCTTAGGCTTTCTTTTTCCATCAAAATTATCAGTTACTTTTTAACCCTCCCACTGTGAATATAGCCATAGATTCCACCCCACCATCTTATTTTTCTCTGCCTTCAGCTTTTAAGCTTTAGTCCTTCAGTCTCAAAATAGTAGACACCTGAAAGAGATTGTTACAAAAATGTAAAAATGGGTGGTTTTAATTTTTTAAAAGTTGAAGCTTTGATCCTTTTCCCACATTGAGTATTAAACAAAAAAGAAAAGCAAATGAACTCTAGCAATGCCCAGTCTCCTGATTGCTTATGTTCTCTATGAACAAAATATCTTCACAAGGCTTGTCTCCCCCTTCACGTAGGAGTAGAAGATTACTGAGGCAGCTGTCAGCCTGGTGTGGGCCCAGGTCTGGGGGCGGTCGGGCGACCCAGCGAGCCGGCAGAGGGCAGCAAGGACTGACTGGAGAGGCCTGCCTGGCCGTGCTGGACGGCTTCCCCAGGGCCCTGGTGTGGGTCAGGCTGGCCCTGCTGGGGAAGGGCAGCCCCGGCCCGCACACCCTGATCTGCGTCCCAGACAAGGAGGATCTCCTGCAGCTCGGCCACGATCGGCTGTATTGTGGGCCCCAGGAGCCCAAGCACAGCGACCCATTCAAGAGCCAGATCCGGGAACAGAAGGAGAAGAAGAAGCTGAAGAAGAGGCCGAACCGAGGGTGTGCCGCATCTGAGGGCCTGGCAGAGGGGGACCCTGCGGCCGGGCCCCAGCCCCTGACCCTGGGCTTGTGGTCAGGCCCCCTCCCGGTTGTGACTTCTCACTGCTCCAGAGCTCTCCTTGGCTTTGTCACCCAGGGAGATTTTTCCATGGCCGTCGGCTATGGGGAAGCCCTGGGGTTTGTTAGCCTGACGGGCTTGCTGGACATGCTGTCCAGGCAGCCAGGGCCGGAGAGGGGCCTCGTGTTGCTGAGGCCGCCTGCCTCCCTGCAGTATCGGTTTGCGAGAATCACAATTGAGGTGTGAACGTGGGTTCACATCACGGCACAGAGAAGACCTGTGTTTGCCAAGTCTCACAGCCAACCAGAGAGTTGTTCCCCCTCCCCCTGCCCTGCCTTCTGTTTCAAGACATCACGCGAAATTCCTTGGAAACGAGAATAAAGAAACTTACGTATTTATGCAAATGGGTAAAATGTTTACATCATTCCAGTAATCTCATTGATTTCCATCTTTCCCCATCCTCGCTGTGATACTTTAAAATCATTTGACATATAGAGCCAAAAGCTTTTGTATTTTGCTTTCTCAGCCTGTGTAATTCTTGCTGAAAATAATTAGAAACTCTGGTTGTCTTCTTGCGTCCTTTTTTCTTTTTTTGATCAGAAACCAAGGGCTGTCAAGTCTATTTGAAAATTCTTGTAGTCATGTGATAAGCGATGACAACAGTTGTTTAATGATTTGATTGTTACCAAGGAGGAAAAGAGGGCTTCCTGGGTAGCTCACATGGTGAAGACTCTGCCTGCAATGCGGGAGACCTGAGTTCCATCCCTGGGTGGGGAAGATCCCCTGGAGGAGGGCATGGCCGCCCACTCAGTGTTCTTGCTTGGAGAATCCAATGGACAGAGGAGCCAGGCGGGCTACGTGGGGTTGTAAGAGTTGGACACGACTGAGCGACTTTCATTTTCAAAGAGGAGACTAGAAATGTCTGGTCTCTGTACTTGACCGGTGGGTCCCCCGTGGACCACATTGAGTTCTGTGCTGTAATCAGCATTCCCGCCTCTTCACACCGGAAAGAAGGACATCGTGGAAAATGTCTTGTTGCTTCGGCAGTTTGGTTTACGGCAAAAGTGTTGAGATGGAATTAGAGGGGGGATCTATGGTTTCGTGACCCTTCATCTTCTGTGTTGTTGACCAGCACATGTTTCCAGGAGTTACTTAATTTTCCTGTGCTTTTTGCTTTTGCAAAGACTGTTTCAAAGCCATAGAGGAGCATTTCTCAAAAACATGTTCTATGAAATATATGACCTAAGAAAAAGAGTCCAAGGACTGGGTGATTTTGGAAACTCTGGGTTAAATACAGTTAAGTATTTTTTTAAAAGGAATTCTAGAACCTTCCATATGATAGGTACATTGTGGTTCTCTAAGAAGTGGATAATAGTTCATTCAGTTCAGTTCGGTTCAGTCGCTCAGTCTTGTCTGACTTTTTGTGACCCCATGAATTGCAGCACACCAGGCCTCCTTGTCCATCACCAACTCCCGGAGTTTACTCAAACTTATGCCCATCGAGTCGGTGATACCATCCAGCCTCTGTCGTCCCCTCCTCCTCCTGCCCCCAATCCCTCCCAGCATCCAGGGTCTTTTCCAATAAGTCAACTCTTCGCATGAGATGGCCAAAGTACTGGAGTTTCAGCTTCAGCATCAGTCCTTCCAATGAACACCCAGGACTGATCTCCTTTAGGATGGACTGGTTGGATCTCCTTGCAGTCCAAGGGACTCTCAGTTCAAAAGCATCCATTTTTCAGAGCTCAGCTTTCTTCACAGTCCAACTCTCACACCCATACGTGACCACTGGAAAAACCATAGCCTTGACCAGACGGACCTTTGTTGGCAAAGTAATGTCTCTGCTTTTTAATATGCTATCTAGGTTTGTCATAACTTTCCATAGTATCTTCTAATTCCAGAGCTTAAGTGAGATTATTATTAATTTTTATTTAAATATACACTTTTTTTAACTTGTAAAATTTTTTGACTGTGCCACCATCATACAAGATCTTAGTTCCCCTACCAGGGATTGAACCTATGTCCTGGGAAGCCCAGAGAGTTAACCACTGGACTTGCAGGGAATTTCCTACAGTTAGGTATTATTAACATAAGTGCCTTATGTTTTTGCAGTAGTGTTTGCCAGTGACTGTCTTTGGGAGTGATGCGTTGGGGAGAGAGTCAGCATTACTGTAGCCGATGATGAAACATCTGTCGTTTCCCCTCTCACCCTGCCTCTGAATGTATTTGTGCCCCATCCAAATGAGACTGGAAAAAACAGTATAGCTTAGTGGTGGCTGCAAGCAGAATACATTAAAATATCGCCAGATACTCGGTCATTAGTATTTCTTGAGCTGTTCCTCATTTGTTTTCGAGGCTCCAAGCCACTTCATCTGTGGCTTCGCTTGCTTGATGTCTAAGCGAGCTGTGTCACCGAGTCTCACTCTACAGCACCTCTCGTGGGCCCTGCTGCCCTGCCCTCATCACAAGGGACAGTTACTTGCTCTGCTTGGTGGTGGCAAAGAACTATGCGCTGAAAGGATAGACTAGCATTTCCCAAAATATATTCCTGGGAGCACTGGTCCCTGGAGATGTTTCCTGGGGAAAAAGTGTTTCATGGCTACATAAATTTAGGGAAAGACATGCTGTAGGGGCTTTCCAAGTGACACCACTGGTAAAGAGTCTGCCTCCCAATACAGAGGCTTAAGAGACTCTGTTCGATCCTGGGTTGGAAAGATCCCTTGGAGGAGGGCATGGCAACCCACTCCAGTATTCTTGCCTGAAAAGTCCTATGGGCCAAAGAGCCTGGAGTGCTGCAGTCCACGGGGTCGCAAAGAGTTAGACACGACTGAGTGACTAAGCATGCACGTTCACTTCTCAGCTTTGAGATGTGTGTCCGTAGTTTTCCTTTAAGGAAAGCATCGTCAGCAACGTATAATACATAAAAACCCATGCAATGTGTGTGCCCCTTAAGTGTATGTTGCCATTTCCTTACCTTGTTGTGTTTGACTCTTTGCGACCCCACGGACTGCAGCACTCCAGGCTTCCCTGTCCTTCACCATCTCCCGGAGTTTGCTCAAACTCATGTCCATTGAGCCGGTAATGCCATCCAAACCTTGCCTGGAACACAATCATGGGTTGGGCCCAAGCCTCAGCATTTCTTAGGAGCTCCCAGGCCATTTTGATATGTGACTTGGGTTGAGCCTTCAGCTTCAGGGAGTCTGGAGCCCCTGCTCTTTGAGAAAGCAACGCGTCTGTGGGCTGGGTAACCGGGCTGTGGAAACGGGGCACACCTAAAACCCAGTTCCCTTACCAAGCGTATGGTTAACCTCTCCCTGACTTTGTTCCCTTGCTCGTCTCTTCTGACTTCAGTCCCTTTCTCTTTCTTTTTTTGGCTACACTGGGTCTTTCATTCAGTATATAGGAATGTAGGATCTTCTCAGCCCAGGGACCGAACCCTTGTCCCCTGCATTGGAAGGCGGATTCTTAAAACACTGGGCCACCAGAGAAGTCCCCTCAATCCCTTTCTTGACCCTTCTGACCTCAGTCCTGAACACTAAGCAACTGGTCAGATGACTGAGGTTGTTATGACTGTAACTGCTGTGTTGATAACATAATGGATAACATCATTAACATACAAACTCTCAGGCTGTGTCTCCCGGGTCAAGATGAGCTCACAGGCCCTCTAGCCCTGGGCCACCTGGTTAGAGAATGTAAACCAGAAACATCCTGAGCCCTGAGACTGCAGTTGAGAAATGTCGCAGGACATGACTAATCCCAGCCTCTTTGTTCTTCCCCTTTGAAAACAGCCCTAACGCAGAGCCCGCGTGGGAGTGGGTGTAAGGCTTGACTTCCACCCCCTGGCTTGGCTGCCCTGCAAATAAGACTCTTACTTTGCAGCAAACTCCCACCGCCCCAGAGTTCAGCTTTCTGGGCCTCCCACACACCAGCCTTTGCCAAGTTAACCAAACCTTACAACTCTGGAGGCTGTAGCTGGCCCAGCACACAGGTCCGTCTGCATGTGAAACAACCAGGTGGGAGCTGAAACCGAGCAGAGTGGGGAGGCCTGGGGGCCCAGAGACGGGGCTTCTGCCTGGGGAGGAGGCTTCCTCTCAGGGAAGAAAACAGCCTGCTTGCTTGTATCAATATAACCTTCACTTGGGGGACTTCCCTGGGAGCTGGTAAAAAAAATCTGGTAAAAAATCTGCCTGCAGTGCAGGAAACCCCAGTTCAAATCCTGGGTTGGGAAGATCTCCTGGAGAAGGGACAGGCTACCTACTCCAATATTCTTGGGCTTCCCCGGTGGCTCAGCTGGTAAGGAATCTGCCTGCAACGCGGAAGACCTGGGTTTGATCCCTGGGTCGGGTGATCCCCTGGAGAAGGGAATAGCTACCTACCCCAGTATTCTGGCCTGGAGAATTCCATGGACAGGGGAGCCTGGCAGGCTAAGACTTGCAAAGAGTCCAACACGACTGAGTGACTTTCACTACCTGGGAGTCATTTTTCTTTGTTTTTTTCTTGGGGAGATCAGGTCAGCTGACCTCAGCCTTGGCTGAGCATTGAAATCACCCAGGGGCTTTCGAAATCCTGGTGCCCAGACCCACCAGCAGGCCTGCCAACTTCCTGAGTCGGGGGTGCGTTCTGACTTTGGGATTCTCAGAAGCTCCAGGTGACTTGCAGCCAGGGTTGAGACCCATGCTATAGACTTTAATGGGAGGTTCAGTGCAATTATCCCAGGACGCAGAAGCTTATCAGCTTGTCACTCAGGGTCAGAGCAGATACAGGTAGGCTGTCTTGAGCGGGGTATGCCCTTGTCCCTGATGTCCCTGGAAGGTGTCCTGCTGCACTGGAGCAAATGGCCAAGTTCACATGGTGGCGTTTCCTTTCTTCTTTTATTTTTTGGGGCTGTACTGGGTCTCCGATGAGGTGCACAGACTTCTCTTGTTGAGGCAAGGGGGCTTAGCTGACTCGGAGCATAAATCTTAAGTCCCCGACCAGGGATCTAACCGTGATCAAACTGGACCACCAGGGAAGTCCTTTTTTAAGAATTAAGATTCAACCAGGTACTGTTCTGGAAGAACCCACCCTCACCACCTGTGTGCTTCCACGGAGGGAAGCGTTTATACACTGGCACCACGCCTGGGTCCTCTCCCCAGCCTCGTCGCACCCCACTTCGTCCTCCTGACTTCACACTGAATACACTGACCTTAGGATCCTTGAGGATCCGGGCTTGCGGCGCCACCAGGCATGCGCTGCGCTTTGTCTCCTTGGGATGTTCTCACCCCTCCCCCACGCTCCCAGAACCCCGAACCCGCTCATCCCATCCCGCCAAGCTCGAGCGAATGTTTCTCAGGGAGGCCTCCTCCTGCCTGGGTGATCTTCTATCACGCAATGGATTTATTTTCCGATGACATCGCAATGTACAACGATGCATTTTGCTGTTTACTCGTTTGCGGTCTATGCCATTAGCCTGTGAGCCTCATGAAGGGGAGCCCAAGTCTTCTTCGCTAACTGTTGCACCTCAGATTCTAGCACAGTCTCTCATCCACATCTTGTATTTAATGTATTTTTATTGAATTGATGCCTGAATCAAAGAGGGTTCAGTTACGATAAATTTCATCTCCGGTGTATGTTGTAGTGAACGAATGAGCCACTAGGTGGTGCCAAGACCTCAGGAGAAAAAAGTCTGCTCTGGGAAAACACAACTAAAACACAATTCAGTCGTGTGCGTGCGTGTGTGCGTGTGTGTGTGTGTGGTGTGTGTGTTGTTGGACTGGGGGAGTTTATGAAGTGAAAGATCAATTAGTATTCCCTCATTTGGGGCAGACCCCCTATTCCCAAGATCCTAGTTTGAAAAGCTTCCGTGCTTTTGAAAGCGGGGACTAGAGACTGAACGGGGCTTCCCTGGTGGCTCAGCTGGCAAAGAATCCGCGTGCAATGCAGGAGATCCCGGTTCAATTCCTGGGTCGGGAAGATCCCCTGGAGAAGGGATAGGCTACCCACTCCAGTATTCTTGGCCTTCCCTGGTAGCTCAGATGGTAGAGAATCTACTCTCAATGCGGGAGACCTGGGTTCCATCCCTGGGTTGGGAAGATCCCCTGGAGAAGGGAAAGGCTGCCCACTCCAGTATTCTTCCCTGGAGAATCCCCATGGACAGAGGAGTGTGGCAGGCTGTAGTCCGTAGGGTCACAGAGAGTCGGACACAACTACGCGGCTAAGCACAACACAGCACAGAGAAGAAACAACTTTAAAGTCTCTCATCTACAAAATAAGTCCCACCCATATTATCCCCAGCAGGTTTGTCTGCTACCGTGAGCTGAATGCCTCCAACGACCGGGAGCTCATTACTTCACCCGGAGGTGCCATCTCTGCATTGGCCACATGCTGGTGGACTGCCCCCTAAGCCCCCATTTCAGCCTGTCTTCCCTCCTCTTTGCTTCTGTCACCTAATACTGGGAGTATGCATGTTAGCCGCTCAGTTGTGTCCAACTCTTTGTGATCCCATGGACTGTAGCTCTCCAGGCTCCTCTGTCCATGGAATTCTCTAGGCAAGAATACTGGAGTGGGTAGCCATTTCCTTCTCCAGGGGATAAACTCCCGACCCAGGGATTGAACCTAGGTCTCCTGCACTGCAGGCAGATTCTTTACCATCTGAGCCACCTAGGAAGTCAGCTATTACCCTTTTTGCTTTCTCTTCTCCAGGCTAAACTAGCCTCATTTCTTTCAGCTTCCTTGCTCTTGTTTGCCATATCTCACAGAGGACTTTATTTTTTGAATAAGACAAAGTTTGTTCTCAGAACACCCCGGCACAGCTGCGTGAGCCTCAGGCAGGGGTGCTGGCTTCAGAGAGCACCTCGAACGTTCTGGATCACTCTGGGCCCTCTCTGAAGCCTCCAGCCTTCTACTCCCTTGCCCTGCAGGACTTAGTTGCTACTGCGGGAGGCGTGTGTGAGTGTGGTTTCCCTCAAAAGCATAGCCTGGATGGCTTGCATGCAGGTAGTTTATTTTAGGAAGTGACCTAAGGGAACAGGAACACAGAGATGGGGAGCGGGGAAGGAGTGAGAGCCGATGGAAGCTTGAATTATTCAGCTGGTCACACGGTGGAGGGGGGCCAAGTGAGGGTGCCCCGCACTGCCCGCGGGAGGCCCAGGAGAGGGCAATTTCTTTACCAGCTCTCATTCCTCCTGGGCAGGGGCTGCCCCAGGGAGTCTTCATTTGCTTGCGCCTCCAGGTTTGCACAAGGGCTAGAAGGGCCAAGTGTGTGGGCATTCCAGGAAGGCCAGCGTGAGGCCGGGAGGCAGAAGAGGTGCAGAGAAGTCAGGGCGGCAACAAGTGCTGAACAGAAGCTGAGCCCAGGGGTAGAGCCCTCGGGACAGGGGACTCACTTGTGCCACTTTTGAGAAGCCCAGGTGTGTGTGTGTGCGTGTGTGTATGCGTGTGTGTGTGCGTGTGTGTGTGTGTATGTGCGCGCATGCATGCTTGTATGGGGGGCAGGTGGTGGGTGCTGGATGAGCTTTCTGGAATAAGTGAAGCTGATCTTGCCAAGCTTGCAGTCCAGCCCTGCCAGCTCTCAGCCGTTGGGAAGGGTGTCCCTGCAAACAGCCTTTCTCCTTTCTTGAGCCCCGCCTGGTGCGGGTCTGAATATTCTCCATTGTATGCCTGCAACCATCATTGGGCAACAAGTCCCAAGACTGTTGTCTGGTAAGAAAATCTCCCAGTGGAGGTGTTCTGCTGGCTCAAGGGCCACTCTCCTGTCATTTTTGCCCAACGAGCTTCCAGCCTCCCTCTGGTTCCTCCCTACCCACTTCATTTTTTCCCTCCTCACTCAGTGGTTCCCCACTCAGCCTCCCCCCATGCCTGCAGCTCAGTTTAGCTGGGACAGAGAAGAGGGCCAAAGTAGGTGGTTAAATAGTTCATCCCACTAGGGAATGGTAAGTAGACAACCAAATATGGGAGACCCTATAAGTGAATGATCACTCAAGAAAGCAGGCTTGCTTAGCAATGAAACATGCAACAGAAGCATGAAACAGGCACCAAAACAATGAAACAACGGTAAAATGAGACCCACGTCCTGCCCAGCGAGATCAGTAAGCCCAGGATTCCTACGACAAGCTCCTCCGTGCACACGAAAAAAGAGAATACAAGGAAAGTTGCGTTATACTGAAGTGAATGTCGCTCAGTCGTGTCCGACTCTTTGTGACCCCACAGACTATACAGTCCATGGACTTCTCCAGGCTAGAATACTGGAGTGGGTAGCCTTTCCCTTCTCCAGGGGATCTTCCCCACCCAGGGATCAAACCCCGGTCTCCTGCATTGCAGGCAGATTCTTTACCAGCTGAGCCACAAAGGAAGCCCAAGAATACTGGAGTGGGTAGCCGATCCCTTCTCCAGTGGATCTTCCCCACCCAGGAACTGGGATCTCCTGCATTGCAGGCGGATTCATTACCAACTGAGCTCTGAGGGAAGCCTGAGATGATTTTCCAGGTCTTAGTATATGTTACTGCCTTTTAGCTCATTTCTGTTGCATCATGAAAGTCCCGTTTTGATCATGTCAGGACAAGAAAACTCCCCATCTGACATGGAGGAGGAACTGATGAAGTGTGACATCTACACGAGAATGATGAGGAAGGTGGTCTTCTCCTCCCTCCCACTTTTCTGCTGATTATAAAACTGCAGCCTGGGACTTCCCTGGTGGTCCAGTGGTTAAGAATCTGCCTTCCAATGCAGGGGACATGGGTTCCATCCAGGGATGCAGGTTCGATCCCCCATCAAGAAACTAAGATTCCACATGCCTAGGGGCTGCTAAGCCCTCGTGCCACAACTCCTGAGCCCGCATATCACAACTCCTGAGCCTGTGAGCCACAATTAGAGAAGCCTGTGTGCCACAGTGAAGAGCCAGGGCAGCAAAAAAAAAAAAAAAAAGATGTAGCACACGAAGTTCTTGGGGCAGAACTCTTGCCTGCCGGCTTATAGCTCTCAAGCATCCTATACTAATAGACTCTTTCCTTACCTGTCACTCTGCCTCTCAATGAATTCTTTCTGCACCAAGAGAGAAGAACCCGTGTTCTAACCCCCAGATGTATTCCGCCAGTTTCAATAGAGGGGAGGTTGCAAAGAGACCTCTTACTACTTAGAACGTGGTCATAAGACCAACAACATCAACATTAGAAATGCAGGGTCTCAGGCCACACCCCAGACCTCCTGAAACGAGTCTGCGTGTGAACAAGGTCACTAGGGGATTCGTGTCCACAGGAAAGTTGCAAGAGCAGTGGATCAGAGTGGTTTCTAAACCTGGTTATCATCAGAAGCATCTGGGCGCTTTGATAAAAGCACACATTTCTGAGCATCAGTGATCCTAAAATCAGTCATTTTTGCTAAGCTCCCTTTGTGATTCCAATACAGACTGTTTGTGGGATCATGGGATCAGGCATCTTTTGGGTTTCTTCCACTTCTAGGATTCTAACGTTTTTGCCACTCACTGACTTATCACGTATTTGAATGTCACTCTTTTTTGGGTGTTAGGAATTAATGGGGCCTGAGGTTTTCTTGGTTTGTGTGTGTATGTTTTCAACAGGCCTGGTTTCTAATTTCTGAATATTCTGGTCAGGAACTTGTTTTTCTTCCAACATCTAATAGAGGTCTCTTCATGGGTACTTTGCCAGGCCCTGCAAGCTCCCACTGGGGACACTCCGGTGGCGCCTGGGATGGCATTTTGCCTCAGCTCCCCAGGCGTTAAGTGCTGGATGCTGTGTCTGAGATGCCAAGTCCTGACTCCCTGGTGATGCTGTTGAGAGATGGAGCCCAGAGCGTCTACGGAGAGAAGTCAGAGTGTCTGTTTGCATTTGGGCTCGTCTCGGATGCCCCGAGTCAGTCCTGTCCACCCACATCACACCCTCACAAGCCTGAGTGGCCTTCGAGAGGCAGCTGCAATCCCTCTCCCTGGGCACCCTGGCGGGGGCATCTGGGTGACACCCCCGTGGAGAGGGGCTTGGCACTAACTGGCTGCCCCCAGGGTGCAGAGCATGAAGGCAAAGAGGAGAAGGCTGAAGACCTCGGGGTACCCCAGCCAGGCTGAGATGCTACAAGGTGGCAGGAGACACCAAACCCAAAGGAAGATTTCCTTCGAAGGTCCTCTTGGGACTCACGCTCTCACGCGAAGCCCGAACATCTCATCCCATTACATTTCCTTTCTGTGTCATTCATGGTTTTCTGCCTCTCTGGGGCAGGCAGAGCTAACCCTTTGGAACAGAAAGGAGAGAAGGGAGGAATTTTTTTTCCCCACTAAGGGCAGAGGCTGGCTCTCCCCCAAAAAACTTGCCATTTGTTCAACTGAACACACTGGGGGGGTGGGGTACCCCGACAGGGGAGTGGGTGGCTGTTAATGGGGAGCTGGCCTTTTAGCCTGGGGTCAGTGAGGGTTGGGGTCTCGGGTTTGTTTCTCCCAGACGAGCATCTTCACAGAGTGCTCTGCCCACCCCCCCTCCCAGAGGCTGGAGGAAAAGATGGCAAGGGTTACACGTCTGCCACGTTCACAGCCTGAATCAGGGGACGCCTCCCCAAGCCTGAGGGGGAGTGGAGTGAAGAGGGAGGAGAGGAGGGATGGCCAGGCAGCCCCCAACCCTAGCCTGATACCTCCCTCATCACTGTCACCCCTGGTTCCTCAGCCTGAGTCTCCCTGCAGAGGGAAAAAAAATTAATCCCACCAGTGTGGCGTGTGGGATGGATTTTCAGTTTCCAGTTACTTCCTCCGGTCATTAGCAGCCACAAACAGGGGCTCCGACAGGCCGTGCACTAGGTTCTGTGTGCAATATTCCGGTCACAACTCACAAGCACACCCTTAGCGCATGGCCGACTCTTTGCGACCCCAAGGACCGTCGCCCGCCAGGCTCCTCTGTCCGTGGGATTCTCTGGGCAAGAAGACTGGAGTGGGTTTGCCACGCCCATCTCCACACACTCTTAGTACTGTCTCCATTTTACAGAGCAGGAGACTGAGGTTTAGATAAGGTCAGTATGTTGCTGGAAAGACACAGATTTGGGTCAGCTAACACAGCCACACGCCAGGCTGGGCAGAACCCCGTCCCGCACTCATTCAGACCATTAGGGTCGTGTCTGTTTTGTGGCAGGCACCGGGGCGGGGGGTGGGTCAGATGCAAGCGTGGATCAGACGTGGATCAGATGAAGCCATTTGAGGTCAAAGAATTGCTCCTTTGGTGCCATGTGAGGAGTGTGTTCAGAGTTTTGGCCCTGGAGTCCCAATAGATTTATTTCACTCGCTTTCCTCTCTTTCGTTTTGCCCGCTGTTATTTACGATTCGAGCACCACCCAGACCATTCATCTTGCCATTGATAGGCATATACGAAAGGCCTGTGATTACATCTCCCAGTTGGCCTGCTCGTATTTGAAACATCAGCCAAAGGCAAAGCAATAAAAAAAGAAAAAACACGGCCATCCCTCCACCCACAAAGGAGTGGGTACCCGGCGTAGCGTTGTCTTCTAATCCCAGAGGACGGGGGGTCGCCAAGTGCTGGCCTCTCCTCCCGCTCGGCCCCGTGTGGGTCTTCGAAGCCTCAGCGGGTTTAATTCTTTTCATCTTGCCTCCGAGTCGCTGGGCCCAGCTCCCCCCTCCCGCCTCCCTCGCAGCCTCCTGCTCTCCTGGCTGCTTGGGTGGGCCTCCTCCGGCCCAGCACTGCGGGCCCAGCGAGGATTAGTGTTAATCTCCTGTTCACGAGAGTGACTTGAGTTATTCTTTCCATCTGTCACCCCCTCCAGGGCCAGAGTGTTGTGTCCTCTCTTCCTTTCACCCGAGGTCTCTGAGGGCCGTTGGTGATGACCGCCCCATCCTGGACACGTGCAAGGCTGGCGGCCTCGAGACAGGCTGGGGGCTGAGAGGCTCTGAGGGGCGTCTTGGCCGACCCCCCTGGCTCATCTTGCCAAGGAGGGGAATATGCAACATGACCCAGTCACAGCCGCTGGGTAACGGCCGAGACCAGAGCCCAGTCTCCTGACGTGGCCAGGTACTTCTCAGGACTGACTTTGAAACGAAAACTTCTTCTGGCCAGACTGTAGCATCCAGAAGGAGCCGGAGCAGGGCCACCCTGCACTCCAGCTCTGTGTATCTGCTTTCTTCCTCTCCTGAGATCTCCTGACTTGTCTTCAGCAGCTCTGCCCTACTCATCTCTTCTTTCGAGGAGCTGCCTGGAATGCTGCTGGGAGAACCAGAAGGCTTGGGTTCAAGTCCTGACATCCCTCCCAGAAAGGCGCCAGGTAGGTCCCTTGGGGCCAGCGGTCCCCAACCTTTTTTTGGCACCAGGGCCCGGTTTCGTGGAAGACGATTTTTCCACCCACTGGAGCAGGGTAGGGAGTGGTTTTCGGGATGAGTCATGCGTATTGCACTTATTGTGCACTTTATTTCTATTATTATTACATCAGCTCCCCTGCAGATCATCAGGGGACTTAGATCCAGGGGACTGGGGACCCCCAGCCTAAGCGATCAGACCCTCAGTGCTCCTGTCAACAAACTCACCGCCTTGAAGCGAGACTCAGGTGGAATAACAGAAACACGGTGCTTTGTGTTTATGTTTGTCGAGCCCTTGCCACGTGCCCATCACAGAACCTTAGCTCACCTTATGGTCTTTGGTCCTTGAAGCCAGCCGTCCTGTGAGCTGTTTAATCTGCATTTGATAGAGAGGTGGGCTGACCCTACCGACGAGAGAGAGGGGGGCGCCTGTGGTCCGAGACGATGCAGTTCCAAGGCCTGGCCGCAGGGTGGCGCCATGGACCGACACAGACTCCCCCAGGTCCTCGGGAGAGGAACCTCAGCTCAGTCCTGACACCACCTCTTGAGAGTCCCTTGGACTGCAAGCAGATCCAACCAGTCCATCCTAAAGGAAATCAGTCCTGAATATTCATTGGAAGGACTGATGCTGAAGCTGAAACTCCAATACTTTGGCCACCTGATGCAAAGAACTGACTCATTGGGAAAGACCCTGATGCTGGGAAAGATTGAAGGCGGGAGGAGAAGGGGACGACAAAGGATGAGATGGTTGGATGAGATGAGTTGGCAATGGACAGGGAGGCCTGGTGTTCTGCAGTCCATGGGGTCGCAGAGAGTCGGACACAACTGAGCGACTGAACTGAACTGAGCTGACACCACCGATACCACCCTGCATGGAGATTCAGGAAAGCGGACCCTGGAGGGGCATTCCATTTTTCTGTTCAGCACTGTGATTCCTTTGAATTCAACAGGGCTTTGAGGAGCTCTGGCTGAAGACCAGGCCCTGGGCTTTGGGGGCCCAGCGGCATGTGCGACCAGGCCTGTCCCCATCCCCTGGGAGCTCACAGTTTAGCTGTGGAGGCAGACAAGGATGCCACTGATCCCTTCAAAATGAACACAAAGAAAATGGGACAGTTTCACGACCTTAAATTTTCTTTACCAGGAAGGAATGAGAACTTCACGTGTCCTAGAACCCCCCATCAACCCTGCCTGCTCACTGGGAGTGACCCATCCCCATAGGAAGTGGAGTCTGGGCATCCTGGGGCTTAGCTGACTGTTCTAGACTGGCCCATCCAAGGGCCCTCCTGTCTAAGCACGTCCTGATCAGTCCCCATCTCACCTGGGGCGGGCCTCTGCCTCCTCTCTCCTGGCAAGCTCTGGTTCTTCCTCAAATCTCTACCCATCTATCCTTTTGGTGTCATTTTTCCTGAGTCCTCCAGAATTAAGCACTGTTTCCTGGGAACTGCATACCCTCCAATAATTGGACATTTGTAGACAGAGGGGCCTGGCAGACTGCAATCCATGGGGTCGCACAGAGTCGGACAAGGCTGAAGTGACTGAGCAGACAAGCATGTAGTCGTCTGTCTGTTCACAGGTCTGCACTGCTGGACTAACATGTCTCTGAGAGCTGGGTCCCTGGGCTTGCATCCCTCACACCCAGTGCAGTGCCAGGCAGGTAGAATGTGCTCTTCAGGCACTTGCTAAATTTAATTGAGTTACCTGAGAGAGAATGCAGGCAGGAGTTTTTTTTTTTTAACAGTGACTACCTGTTCAGGCCTAATAACACCCTGTGAACTTTCTTTTTTCTGCATTATTTTAGAAACGAGGTGATTCTACTTGCTGTAACAAGTCAGCCCTGAAATCTCAAGGCCTAACACACCAGAAGTGTCACATCACAGCTACAGCCTTCTTCAACCTCAAAGCTACTTTGTCCAGAATATATCTCCCCAAGACTGCTGCTCTGGCTGCTTGTAACAAAATATTACAGACTGAGGGGCTTTTACCATAAACATTTATATTTTCAGTTCTGGAGGATGGGAAGCCCAGTATCAATGTGCCAGGAGATTTGGTTCCTGGTGAGGACTCTTTCTGACTTGCAGACGGCCACCTTCTTGCTTGTATCTTCCTATGGGAGAGAGAGATATTAAATGAGAATGCTCTGGTCTCTCTTCCTCTTCTTAGAATAACACTAACCCCATCATGGGGGCTCTGTTCTCATGACCTCATCTAACCCTAATCACCTCCTGAAGTCCCCACCTCCAGATACCATCGCACTGGAGATTAGGGCTTCAACTAGGAGTTTTGGGGGGAATACAAACATTTGATTAGTAATAGCTTCCACTACATGGACACAAGGCTGCCCTGGCCCAGAAGTCACTCATCTTCACAATTCATTGGTCCCAACTAGCATCTGGCCCCAGAATAAGGCAAGGGGAGTTGAGAAAGGTGAGGAGCAGATGTGTATCTGGTGAGGCTATCAGACTGCTACAAAACCACGTTGTGTAGGTGGGTATGTGCTCACAGACCTGACTACACACGTACTCACATACAGATGCGCGTACAGGAGTGTACACACCTCTGAATCCCGCTGCAACTCAAGTCCTGGCAGAGCACCTCCACAGACACAGAGAGCCTGCAGAACACCGTGCATCCCCAAGGAAAGGACTTGCGTCAAAGAATCTGCAAGTTGGAAAACCAAAAGGGCTGCATTTCTTAGAGAAGCCATCTTTCTCACTACTATTTGCAGGCTCAGTTGCTTCCACTCTTTTTCACCCTTCTCCGTCCATGGGATTCTCCTGGCAAGAATCCTGGAGTGGGTTGCCATGCCCTTCTCCAAAGGATCTTCCCGACCTAGGGATGGAAACTGCATCACCATTATTTAGCAAAGTGTTACACTTACAATGGAAAAGAAAAAGAATTTGGGGAGAAAATCTGCAGATGAAAGCAAGGAGGACACAGAGAGATGGAGCTGGTCTCTGTGCTTTGAGGATAACAGAGCCCTGGAGACAAGCCTTCCTGGGTGGTTTAAGGAGAGAGCAGAAGGACATCACCTTTGCAAGATTTAGCTTGAGCATTGGAGACAGTGGTCTTATTTCTGATAACTGCTTCATGTATATATAGAAACAAGAGAGGCAGGAAGACAGGGTGACTACACCACCCCCTCCCTGTGGCTTTGTGCTGTGCCTGCCCTGAAGGTGTTGATGGCTGACGCCAAAGTTAAGAGTGACTTGAGCAGATTACCCGATGACATTTTGACATTATAGAGACTGGAGGTGACATGTCTTAGTGGGAATTAAGATTTTCGAGCCGATTATAACAATAAACATGCCTTAAAGGGGAAATTTTAAAAAAACCAAGGTTTTAAGCTTACAGTATTGATTTATCTCTCCTTTCCACTCTCTGGGGAGGCCTGGAGTGAGTGTCTGGGACACAGAGACCTTCCTTCGCCCCGGGTGTTTCTGGCCCTGCTCAGGCGATAATGAGATTCCCTGAGAGCTTTGGATTTCACTCCAACAGCTCAATCCAGTTTGATAAACATTCCTGGAGTGAATGCCGGGGGAGCCTGGCACGTCCCTGGACGCTCAGAACATGATGATCTCTAGAATTCTGCCTGCAGGGAGCTTGCAGTTTGGTAAGAGAAAGAACACACGTACTCCAGTAACTGATAGACAAAGAGGAAGGTGGAGACCCGTGGGGGAGGTGGTGCTGGATGTGCGGTGGGGAACTGGGTGATTTGGGGAGTCTTCACACCAGCTCTTGGAATGAGGTTCCACTTAGCTCTGACGGGAAGACGCACAGACTCAGACTCACTCAGTACCACCCGAGCGGCCGACCCCTGATGGGAAGGGGGTGGGAGGGGAAAGGGTGGGGAGGGTTTGGAGTCACAGCCAAGGCTACTCTACGTGCCAGAGCCCTGACTTCCTTGGGCGGCCTGAAGTCCCCACGTCAGCACCAGTGGAAGAAGCTTCATCTTGCAATTGGGCTGTAACTGATGGGAGTGAGGGAAGGTAGAAGGTGACGCAGCAGTTTGCAGGGATGGGCATAGCTCAGGGACAGGGGCTTGTCCCTGGGGGGTGTCCCGCAATACCCAGGCAACAGCGGCTGGGTGGCTGCCTGAGCGAGAAGGAAACCGTGGTCCTCAGCATTGGCGGTGCTTCTCTTGGGTGTCCCGTTCTGCATCTCTCTGTCTCGTGTGGGGAATCACACCAAGTGCTCTCTGCATGGACCCTGGAGTCCGGGAACCCGGACTGATGGCCCAGCTCACCTCTCGGGCAAGTTTCTTTCATTTCAATTACCTTATCCATAAATCCCGTGGATGGAGGAGCCTGGGAGGCTATAGTCCATGGGGTCGCAAAGAGTCAGACACGACTGAGCAACTTCATGGCATCTATAAAGTAGAGCAAGTAATGACAAATCCTGGCTGGCCTGTTCTGTGTGTCAGGCAGGTCATTTCCAAGCTGGGCTGTTAGCCATGTTAGCCATGAAGCTGGCCTTCCTCGCGTCACCCTGCTGGGCTATAAGGAGGGTCGAGGGAGGTGATGAGGGTCAGGGAATTAGCAGTTGGCTCACAGGGACCCCTCAGTGTGCGTTACTGCTGTAGACTGAAAGCTTTCTTCCTGCTCCCCATTCTCTCATTCGTACGTTGAAGCCCTAACCCCCAAATGTGATGGTATTTGGAGATGAGGCCCTTGGGCATTAATTGGGGTTAGATGAGGTCAGAAGGGTGGGGCCCCTATGCTGGGATTCGTGCCCCTCTAAGGAGAGACACCAGAGAGCTTGCTTGACACTCTCTCTCCTTGCTCACACAAAGAGCACCAGTGAGATGATGCTACCTACACACCAAGAGAAGCCTTAGAATAAAACCTACCGCACTGACATCCTGATCTCGGACTTTCCCACCTCTAGAACTATGAGAAATAAGTATCTACTGTTTAAGTCGCCCAATCAATGATATTTTGTGATGGCAGCCCAAGCCCACAAAGACAGTTACTTAACCTAATCCTTGAATCCCCACGACAGTATCATTAGACCCACATTCCGGATGAAAAATTGAGGCAGAGGAAATTTAAATAATGACATGTGGGCAGCACAGCTGCACAGCTCCAATTCTAACTCAGGCTTGAAACCAGAGGCCCATTTACTTCAACTCAGGGAGATGACTTGCTGTCACAAAAGGCAGTGTGCTCCTTGGCTTCCGAGAAAGCTCTCAATGACCTTCGCCCTCAGGTATCCACACCTTGTATAGCCCCTCTCCACACCAGATCAGGGCTGGCCTGTGTGAGGACTGGACCATGGTAGAAGTGACGATGGGTGACTTTCAAGGCTACGTCAGAAAGGCGTTGCAGCCTCTGCTTTGGTCCCATGCCAGGAGGAGACTCCTGTGGTCCTATGGAGAGGCCCACACAGGCAGGAACAGAAGCCCTAGGCCAACACCCAGCACCAGTTTGCCATGAAGTGGATCCTCCATTCCCAGCCAAGCCTGTAGGTAGCTGCCGCCTTAACGGGAACCCAACTGTAACTTCATGAGAGACTCTGAGACAGAACCATCCAGCCAGTTGCTCCTAGATTCCTGATGCACAGAAATGATGAGAGATAATCGATGGATATTGGTATTTATTTTGTACATATATATTTTTTTTAAATAATTAATTTTTTGGCTGCCCTACGCTAGGTCTTTGTTGCTGTGCTCGGGCCTTCTCTAGTTGTGGTGGGTGGGGGCTACTCTTCGTTGTGGTGCTGGAGCTTCTTATTGCAGTGGCTTCTCTTGTTGCAGAGCTCAGGCTGTAGGGTGCATGGTTTCAGTAGTTATGACGCATGGGCTTAGCTGCTCAGGAGCAGGTGGAATCTTCTCGGACCAGGGATCGAATGTGTGTCCCCCGCATTGGCAGGCTGATTCTTGTCCACTGCGCCACCAGGGAAGTTCTCAGTTCAGTTTAGTTCAGTCTCTCAGCCGTGTCTTGTGACCCCATGGACTGCCCACGCCAGGCCTCCCTGTCCATCACACTCCCAGAGTTTACTCAAACTCATGTCCATTTAGTCAGTGATGCCATCCAACCATCTCATCCTCTGTTGTCCCCTTCTCCTCCTGCCCTCAATCTTTCCCAGCATCAAGGTCTTTTCCAAAGAGTCAGCTCTTCGCATCAGGTGGCCAAAGGATTGGAGTTTCAGCTTCAACATCAGTCCTTGGTGTTTAAATGCCTAAGTTTTAGAGTACTTTGTTACACAGTGTTAACTAACCAATACAGACAGGACTGGGCTTCCCTTGTGGCTCAGCTGGTAAAGAATCTGCCTGCAATGCAGGAGACCTGGGTTCAATCCCCGGGTTGAGAAGATCCCCCTGGAGAAGGGAAAGGCAACCCACTCCAGTATTCTGGCCTGGAGAATTCCATGGACTGTATAGTCCATGGGGTCGCAAAGAGTCAGACACGACTGAGCGACTTTCACTTTCACAGACAGGACTCAAAGGGTAGGATTTCAGACGTGAAGACCCTTTCTAGAACTGAGCTGCCTACCCCTGGAGCAAGGCTGTGGCCAGAAGGCCTGGAAGCATTTTAAAATCGCACGGCCGCCACACATGCTCCACATTGTCACCCTGCCGCCAGCCCTCCCCGTCGCAACCTCGGTGTTGCTCTGTGGTCCCCCCGCCTGGGTGTCGCCTACATTCCTCAGCGGCTGCCCCAGCGCTCAGCACCCCCGGCACGTCGGCTCTGCTTGCTGTCAGCCGTCTACCCGGCCCCAGGCTGGTTTGGGTAAGGAACACGAGACAGCAGATGACTTTCTTCCTGAGTCCTTCAGCGCTTCCATCATGGGCCACGACTGTTTTGGAAAAAAGGGCTGAGATCAGTGGGATTTTCTGCTTGGAATCTGGAGGCCAGGCCTGCAAATGCCGACACATTTTTAAACATCTTAAGAGAAATGAGCTTGTGTTGCTCCTGGAAGGTGGCTCCTGGGTCCTGTTCTCCCCTGTAGGTCCTTCTTGTTTCTTAGCTCCTGCCAGCGGACCTGGTGGACCTTCAATTTAACGTTTAATTTAATGTTTAATCTCGGAGTCACATAATAGGTGCTTGGTTGCTTTTGACATAGCCCGAGACAAGTTTGTCGGATCGTCATACACACACTGGGTGTTCTCTCTGTGTGTTTGTGGTTTGCACAATTATCCACAGGTCCCGATGACAACTCTTTCCTGAGCAATTTTCAGGCTGGGCTGTTATCTTTGCGGCTCTGGTCTTGTTGCCATTGTTTTCTTCTTTATTCCTCGGCCCTCATCTGAGATAAATCTTCAAGCTTTCCACCCCTCCCTGAGCTGGTTTATGACTCACCAAGGCCCATCGTTGGGAACAAACAGCCTGTCCCCACTCACCCGCCCCCACCCTCCGTGACCCAGCGCTCTCTCCAGCGATCATGGACCTTTACTGGAGCGATGGGTCAGGGTTTGGTCCTGGGTTGGCGACATTAAAAACAGATTTAGTAATGTTCCAAGCAGCGAGTCCCCTTGTCCAGTAACGGTTCATCATGGTCATAAAGCTAAACCGGACGATTAGGGGTCAACTAATCTCTGCTTTTAAGAGGCATGACCACACCTACGTCATTCCAGAGAGAAGGCATTATCTTTTATTTGTTGTTAGTTTTTAAAGACCTCCAGAGAGAGCTCAGCCTCCTTCGGAAACCACTCGGGTGATCCAATGTTCCCTAAGCCACATTGAGCCGAGTGTGTGTGTAATGTGCCCGCGCCAGGGTTTTGGCGACCGTTGGGTCCCCAGCACTCCCCCTCTGCCCCCTTCTGCACGCACAGGGTCTGAGATGAGGTGGCCCTGGAGCGCAGAGAAGAGAGAAGGTGGGAGCAGCTGTGTGTGTGAAAAGTCTGCAGGGTTTGGTGCCTGGATTCCACTCTACCTACCTCTGATTTGCTCTGTGACCTAAGTAAAGCGAGGCTGGTTAGAATCCCTGAGCTTCAGTCCTGCCATCTGTGATGGGAGAGGAATCGCAGGTCCTTTGCAAAGCTGTGAAGCTTGGAAGTAACATACATCAAGTGCCTCATCCATAGTAGCTGCTCCATAAATGCCTGCTCGTATCAGGGACAGAGACAAACGATGCCTGGGCAAGGCGGTGGGGACATCTGGAATGTGTGGTCTGCGTGGGCACACTTCAGGCAGGGGTGAATCCTCCCCGGAGTCTCCACTGCTCACAGCACGGGGCTCCCCCCAACCCCCGGGGGAAATCCCGAGGCCACCTGCTGAGTGGGATGGGGTGCTGGTCCCAGGGGCATCCTGGGTGCCTCCAGCTGACCAGCCACAGCAGCCGAGCCCCGGGTTGTGGAGGGCAGGGGCACACATCTGTGGGTTCTCTGGGGGGGGGTGATACATGTTGCGTGACTTGATGAGAAGCAACCTGTCCCTGGGCTGCTGGTTTCCATGGCAGCACAGGGACGAGCAGCCAAGCAACCAGGCAGTTATGCTTGGAAAAAAGAAAAAAATGTAGCACAATTTGGGAACCTAGTGGCTGTCATAGCTCTGTGTGTGCAAAATACAGAGATTCGTTTATGAAACAAATATTTATGCAGCATCTACCACGTACCAGGCACATGGGGTGTATCGGTAAGCATAAGAGAGATCCTGTTCCCAAGGCGCTCACGACGTGGCAGATGGGGGTGGAGAGGCAGGCAATGAAGACTAAGTGTGATGAACACATCCACTATACAGTGTTTTAGGAGGCGAGCCATGGTATGAAGAGAAAGAGGTAATGGGAACTATGAGTGCTGGATGGAGGTGGGGTGGGTTATGTGAAATCATGTGATCAGAGGAGGCCTCCTTGTGGAGGGAACATGTGAGCAAGACTTAGAGAAGTTTCTGGAACTAGCCTGGCAGAGAGAGAACAGCATGTGCAAAGGCCCTCAGGCAAGACTGTGCATGGTGTGTTCGGGGAGCAGGGAGGAGGCCGTGAGGCTGGGGAGATGAGAGAAGAAGGCAGGAGGGGCCTTTGGGACGTCAGACCACATCCGGTCATCTGACTTGGGCTCTCCTGTGAGCTACGCTGGTAGCTCAGTGGGTAAAGAATCCACCTGCAATGTAGGAGATGAGGGTTCGATCCCTGGATGGGGGAAGATCTCCTGGAGGAAGAAATGGTAAGCCACTCCAGTACTCTTGCCTGGGAAATCCCATGGAGAGGAGCCTGGTGGGCTGTGGTCCATGGGATCATACGATTCGCACACAACTTAGTGACTAAACCACCACCATCGCGTGACCAGTTACGAGTCTGCGGCACTCATCCGGTGGGAGATGATGGTTGGTGGCATTGGAGACGAGTCCAGGGCAAGTCGAGTTCCACAAAAAGCTGACGTTGAATACCTGAAGTCAGATGAACACAAAGATGACCGTGACTCAAAGCGGAACAACCCAAGTTGCACATGCACAAAAATAAAAAATAATAATAAAATAAAGTGTAGAAGGGAGGGAAGGAACACATCTGGCTGATGAAATCATGGAAGTCTTCACGTGTTTAGGATGGGCCTTGGAGGATGGATAGATTCCAACCGGGAGTAGGGCTGGGAGGGCGATGAGGGCAGGTGTGGCATCCGGGCAGAGCATGAAGGTGGGAAAGGCAGGGACAGAATCAGGCCTTTTCCATCTATCCTTCCTCCCGGGCCTCCCCCAGCCCACAGTGTGCCCCAAGCAGGCAGGGCAGCAGAAAAAGTGAAGACAGCTGGTCCGGGTTGACTAGGGGGGAATCTGGTGGCGGGCAGGGGTGGGTACTTCAGGTGGGAAGTCGGGGAGGACGTGGAACAAAGTCTGCGGCTGGGGAGCCTGGGGAGATGGGGACGGTGGGATGCTGGCTGTCGGCCAAGGTTGGACTTGGAGGCCACCCCGAGGCCCAGCCAGGGGTGGGGAGCACAGGGATACCACTAAAACAGGTAGTTGGCAGAAAACAGGAGAGAAGAGAGGCAAAGGCCTTGCCTTTGAATACACTGACAGCAGACATCAGGAGGCCGCGGTCAGGCAGGAATCGAAACGCCTGTCAAGGAGTTGTGCCCAAACTTGGCTCTCGGTTGATTTGTACTACTCTGTTGGGGGCTCCCAGGATCAGTTGGGGAGAGCCTGCAGGGTCAGGATGGGAAAAACACAGGATGCAAATGAAACCAAATGGCCCAGGTCAGGCCTCCGGCAGATGCTGGGTAGTGTCGCTGGCACCTTCACAACTGGACGTTGGATGCCACCCCTGCTGGTGGCAAAAAAAGACATTTTTAACGGGCCCTTGCTTTAGACCCAATGTTCTGGAGGAAGTGTCAACTGCCAGAGGTGGGGGGCAGGGGGTCTTGACTTTCAGCTTCCATGGTGGAAGTGTGGGAGGGGTCTGCTCCCCAGCACGGTTCTCTCCGTGGCCGACTCCCCAGTCACAGGGCACAGGGCATGTGCTGGGAGCTGAAGGAGACGAAAGTCCCCGTGTTGGTTTGCCGGGGCTGCTGTAATGAAGGACCGTGGACCGGGGGCATACAACCAGAAGTGTATCATCTCATAGTCCTGGAGTCTAGACGTCTGAGGTCAAGGCGTGGGGAGAGTCAGCGGCTTCTGAGGGCCCCGAGGAAGGCTCTGGTCTTCGCGTCTCTTCCAGCTCCTGCTGGCTTCAGGCTTTCACTCCTAAGCATGTAGATGGCTGTCATCTCCCATCTCTGTCTTCACAGGCTTCCTCTGTGTGTCTTCCCTCTTTGTGTCTAAATTTCCTGTTTTTATAAGGACACTGGTCATATCAGATCAGTGAAAGAAAAGTGAGTTTAGTCTCTCAGTCATGTCCGACTCTTTGCAACCCCATGGACTGTAGCCCACGAGGCTCCTCTGTCCATGGGATTCTCCAGGCAAGAGTACTGGAGTGGGGTGCCATTTCCTTCTCCAGGGGATCTTCCCCACATAGGGATCAAACCTGGGCGCTTTACCATCTGAGCCACCAGGGATGTCTATATCAGATCAGGGCCCACGCTAATCACTTCATTTTTAACTTGACTGCCTCTGTCAAGATCCTATTTCTGGGACTTCCCTGGTGGTCCAGTGGTTAAGACTCTGTGCTTCCAATGCAGGGGACCTGGTTTCGATCTCTGGTCAGGGAACTAGATCTCTCATGCCACATCTAAGACCCAGCGTGGCCAAATAAATAAAAAAATAGACCCTATTTCTAAATACAGCCCCATTCTGAGGTAGTGGGGTGTAGGACTTGAGTGTATTTTCCAGGGGCAGCTACTGTTAGTCACTCAGTCCTGTCCGACTCTTTGCCACCCCATGGACTGTAGCCCGCCAGGCTCCTCTGTCCATGGGGATTCTCCAGGCAAGAATACTGGAGTGGGTTGCCATGCCCTCCTCCAGGGGATCTTCCCAACCCAGGGATCGAACTCAGGTCTCCTGCATTGCAAGTAGATTCTTTTCCATCTGAGCCACCGGGGAATCCCTGGTGGGACGGAAGGGGGACACAATTCAGCCCATGACAATAGCATGTTGGTTTAGCTTTTTGTAACTTCAATTCACTTCTCCAGAAGAGGATGATTTTCATCCTGATGGTTTTAGGAAGATAAATGTGTAATTGTCAATTTTTAAATTATGGAAATGAAATAAATCTGCTCTGCTGTTTCAATCATTCATGAAAGTCAGTTAACAAGCTCGGGTTTGCCTGCAGCAATTTCTGTTGATAGGTTGGAGAGCCAAGGCGCTGCTTGTGGAGCGTCTCTGGCCTTGGGATAAATATTTTCCCCGTGATTTGTATTGTGGTGGTGCAGAAATGAAGGAAGTGGAGCTGTTCTCCTTGCTTTTGGACTGAGAAAACACATTCAGCATGTGGGCTGTGTCTAGAGGCCAAACACCAGTCTGCAGCAGAGACCCATCACCCTGGCCCACCCGAGGCAGCCGCCTTGCCAGTCAGACCTTCTCCCCACACGTACTTGACGTCCCCGTGGTTTCCAGAAAGGACTCAAGTCACACATGTGTTAGACCCGACGTCTGAGCGCTTCTGCTCAGTCCATCTGGAAGAGCTTCTCCTGTCTGGTCACCTGAGGCTTTGCAGTTCTCTCCACTCTCTCAGGAGCATTTTCCTGAAGGAAGATGTGAGGCCTTGGTGGTGGCAGGCCCCAAGTCCCCCCTTTCTGCCATCCTTTTAGTGTCCCTGCTGATTAAGACGGTAAAGAATCCACCTGCAATTCAGGAGACCCGGGTTTGAGCCCTAGAGAAGGGAAGACCCCCTGGAGAAGGGAACGGAGACCCACTCTTGCCAGGAGAATCCCATGAACAGAGGAGCCTGATGGGCTCCAGCCCGTGGGGTGGCCAAGAGTCAGACACGATTGAGCGACTAACACTTTCACTTTCTCTGCCGTCCATTTGTGAGTGTCACCTGCTCCTTCTTTCACCTCTTCCCTCTAGGCCCAGCAGGCCAGGGAACACAAGCTCTGCTCTATAAACAGGAAAATGGGGTGTCAGAGGCAGGCAAGCACCCAACAGCTTGTTGTTCAGCCGCTCAGTCTTGTCCGATTCTTTGCGACCCCATGGACTGCGGCACGCCAGGCTCCCCTGTCCTTCACCAGCTCCCAGAGTTTGCTCAAACGTATGTCCATTGAGTCGGTGATGCCATCCCACCACCTCATCCCAGCAAATGGCATGCCTCTAAGCAGAGAGAGAAAAGGGAGGTTTGGGAGTTAAGTCAGCAGACCCCCTCCGCGACCCCCAGATGATCCCGCCTGCCACCAGAGGAAGGCGAATAGAAACAGGGGAGGAAAGCTCTTCTCCTTCCAGTGCTTTCCGGAGGGGGTTGCTGGGCCCACCGGTCCTAGCGGGCCTCCTGGCCCGGGGCCCAGAGCAGCGGTGCTGAGTAAACAGGAAACGCCAGGAATCTGTTTTGATTTGGGGCAGTCTTTACTTTGCCTCCTCTCAGTGGAAAATGAGTCTGCATTCCACAGACTCCTGAGTGAACAGCAAATAGACGCGGAGGCAGTGCCAAGGCTGTGGTTCCTCCGCGGTGGTTTTGGAGCCGGTTCTCCTGTGTGGGGAGACCTTGGCCGGCTGGGCGGGCAGGAAGCAGGTGGCTTGCTTTAGAGGAGGCTGAGGGGGGCAGACGTTGGTGCCCTGCAGCCGCCTGCTTCCCGTCAGCCAGCTGCTGAAGGGGTTCAGCTCTGCTCCTGGTCCCACACCAGTCAGCTACGCGGGGGGCAAGGTGGGGGGCGCTGCGGGGAAAGGATGGCCGTGGCCGCCTGGTCCCTAAGGACACCCAAGCCTTCCTGGAGGCCATGAACTTGGCCTAGGGATGTGGCCAGAGGCTGGGCTGGAGTGGGCTGGGGTGTGTGTGATGCGTGGCGGGTTTTGCCCTAAGGCCCACCTGCTCAGATCTGCACGTCCTGGTGACAGAGGCGAGGAAGGAGATCGTTTAAGGGCTCTCTGGCGGTTGAGCGCTTCGGTTTTTTTCCTGTCTGTGTGACCTCTCTCTACACTGAGAAGCCTCCACCTATGTCTCCTGCCCCCTTCAGCACCCCTTGTCTTCTTCCCCTCTCTCATTAGATGCCTTGGCCATCCTTCGGTCACCATTGTTCAGGATTACTACACATTTAAAAAAAGAACAAGTTTTTTCTCCTCCTCATGATGGCGGGGACTCTTAAGAGTCCCTTGGACTGCACGGAGATCCAACCAGTCCATCCTAAAGGAGATCAGTCCTGAGTATTCATTGGAAGGACTGATGCTGAAGCTAAAACTCCAATATTTTGGCCACCTGATGCAAAGAACTGACTCATTGGAAAAGACCCTGATGCTGGGAAAGATTGAGGGCAGGAGGAGAAGGGGACGACAGAGGATGAAATGGTTGGATGCCATCACTGACTCAATGGACGAGAGTTCGGGTAAGCTCTGGGAGTTGGTGATGGACAGGAAGGCCTGGCGTGCTGCAGTCCACGGGGTCGCAAAGAGTCGGACACGACTGAGCGACTGAACTGAACTGCAGATGTCATCAAGCCTGGTCGTTTTCTTGGGCCCACCTTCTTCCGCCTCCTGTCTGAAGACTGTACCCTGCCTGTTATGGACTCTTGGTGAACAGGTCTGCATTATCACTTGAATACTTGAAAGCATGTCCTCTTGCTTTTAATGAAGTGTTTCTCCAGTGGGCTCACCTTTTCCTATTCTGTGCTGCAGCCTCATCCAGTGCATGTTCCGAAGGAAACCCAACGAGCTCCGGGGAAGTCAGGCTCTGGGAGCGGCGGCGCACGTGTTCCCTGCAGCCAGCTGTGAAGGGCTTGGCCGGTGTTGTAAGGGTGCCCACGAGCACAGGTGGTGAGCCTCACACACCGGGGCCTTCCTGACACAGGTCTGGGCCTTGGCTGTTTCCTGACCAGCCCCTCAGCCTCTGAGTCTTGGCTTCTCTGGTCAGACCTGCTTGATTGCCCCTCCTCTGCTAACACATTTGGCTCTCAGCTCTTTCACTCCCACGATTCCTTCTCTGCTATAATTTTCAATTGCTAACAAGCGTGGCTTGCTCATGGCCCTTAGCTGTCTTTCTACCTTCATACCTTTTGAGGAAGTCTTTTTTTTTTTTTTAATGTATTTATTTTTCATCAAAGGATAATTGCTTTACGGTATTGTGTTGGTTTCTGCCATACTCTAGGAAGCCTTCCAGCTTCAGCTCCCACTCCTGACTCCTCGGTTCTCTCTAGGACTTCCAGTTCAGCTTCTGGAGTGCCTGGCTCTGGCTGGCCCAGTTCACCCTCCTCTGGGTACAGCTTTCTCTGCCCCCAGGCCCTCCCAGTGGTCACTGTCCAGCCTACAGCCCTGCTTCACTTGGTCATTTCTCATAAGACCCGAGAGTGAGTGAGTGAGTCAGTGAAAGTCGCTCAGTCGTGTCCGACTCTTTGTGACCCCATGGACTATACATTTCATGGCATTCTCCAGGCCAGAATACTGGAGTGGGCAGCCTTTCCCTTCTCCAGGGTATCTTGCCAACCCAGGGAGTGAACCCAGGTCTCCCACATTGCAGGCAGATTCTTTACCAGCTGAGCCACAAGGGGATAAGACCTGGTGTACCACAATTATGCCATCTGATATTGCTCACAAATGACTAAGAAAGATACAGGGAAGATGTCCTTAAATTCTGCTAGGTGAGTTTTTGAAAAGACACCAGTGACATCCACAGGTCCGCCCCACACCTCCAGAAATGAAGTTTAATGCCATCGGGTATCTCCCAAATCGAGTCCAAATTCTCAAGTCTCTGTCAGAGCTAGCCACCAAAGGCTCTCCTGGATGCCTTTCGAGTCATGTGGAGCCGTCTTCCTCTTCACATGACCCACATTCCAGATGTTTCCCACGCTTGCCATGAGTTAATCAGCTTCTTTTATAGGGCTTCCTGTAACGTCCACATTCGGCCCGTGCTTCAAAAGCTAGTTCATTACCTATGTTCCCTTCCTATGGCTGCTGCAACAAACCACCATGAACTTGGTGGCTTAAAACAACACAAATTTCTTCTCTCACAGTTCTGGAGCCCTGAGCTGAAGTCAAGGTGTTGGCAGGGCTGTGCTCCCTCCAAAGGTTTCAGGGGGGAACCCTTCCTCCCCACTTCAGGTTTTTGGAGGCTCTATGCATTTCTCTGTCTCCGTCTTCATGTGGCCTTCTCTTCTGTGTGTTTGTGTCTTTTCTGTTTCTTATGAGGATTTGTCATTAGATTTAGGGACTATCCAGGAAATACAGAATGATAGCATCTCAAGATTAATTTAATTCCATCTGCAAAGGCCCCCTTTTCCAAATAAGGTCATAGGTTCAAGGAGTGAGGAGGTGGACATCTCTCTTTAGGGTGTGGGGGCATCATTTAATCTACTACAGTCCCCCGTTCCCTTGAAGACTGTCACCTAGCCATAAGTGACCCTTTTCGCTTTGGGGTTCCAAAGCCCTTTATTCAAGACTCTTAAAGGCCCTTTGACATTCTACTATGCAATTTAGATACTTTGGTACTAGTGGTAAGAGTGTGGGTTGCAGTCGTCCTGGGTTCAAATCCCAGCCGGGCCACCTGCCCGCTGAATGACTCTTGGTAAGTCATTTAACTTCCTCCAGCCAGGGCCAGGGCAGAGAGAGGCAGCCGGGGCACACCGCTGAGGGGCCCTCACCCTGCGGGCCTGCACATGCCGTTGGCCGTCTCTCTGTCCTGGGAGGGAGCTTTTCATAAGCCTCCTCACACTGTGTGCCCCAGGCGTCTCTCTCGTCTTACCCTTGCCCCTGCCCTGCCTCTTGCCCTGGTCTTTTAACCTGTAAACTAGGGATGGCGACCTCCCTGAGAGAGAGAGATGATAAGAACTGAATGAAGGGTCAAAGTCAAAGGCTTACACAGTAAGGGCTCCAGGGAGGAAAGCTGTTCATTCTCTGACCTAAGTTTCCCAAGTCTTCATGTCTGATTCGTTTTTATGTTTCTAATAACGTTAAACACATTACATTGAAAGGAGCATGTGATCAATTATGTGTGAGTACATTAAGGCGGGTTTGCTGTCTGAAGCGTGTAACTTAGGTTAGTGTCTATCACCAGGCAGACGAGTCAAGTTCCGGGGGCCTGGATCAAGACTTCTTGAAGTGATTCATTTCCTTGTTCGCGTTCAGTGTTTAGCAGATTTAGGTGAGGTGCTCTGGACAGCGGGAGTAGAGCCCAAAGCCTCAGAAAATCACTGAGGCTGGTTTTCAAATTAGAGCCGTGAGGGAAGAGGCTCCCAGAGCGGGATGTGTGCGCCCTGGGAGGATTAGCTCGTGTCTGGAGAGCAGCGGCTCACACTTGCAAGGTGGCGTGGGTCCATGCGTGCCGGTCGGTCAGGGACGGATGGGCTCCTGCCCCATTACACGCACTTGCCAGCTCCCTGGGAAGCAGATTATTTCCTGGAACTCAAAGCCTATCTTGCATCTTGCCTGGAACCCCGTGAAACTCTTGGCGGCATCTGCCCCGGCTGCGTGCCCCCCACGCCCCTGAAGCATCACATTTATTTGATATTGGGATTGATATTCCTCTTTTTACATTATGGTTGGGACTCATTAACTCTCAATAAGGACCAATGTGGAAGGCAGAGTTTCCTCCTCTTCTAGAAAAAAAAAAAAGTTTCTTTGGACGGGCCACAGCTCCTGTAACTGATTTGGCCTGCCGGCATGGCACAGCATGTTGTGTGGTACCCTGAGGCTGGTGAGAAAGGGGACAGACTCAAGAATTCCTGGGTGGAAGGCTCTACCCTGTATTTACCACAATTACTAAAACACCACATTTAATAGCCCAAGACTGGTCTGTATTTGCATAGAAACCGCATATATGTGGAATTCTATTTTATTTTTTTAACTTCAAGATGGCCATAATAGGAGCCAGACTGTTGATGAGTCTAACAATTAGAAGCAGCTTCTAAATTTCCCAACACAGTCATCTTGGGTTCAATTCTGAGATCTTGTTCTAAAAGTTCAAACTGTGTGGTGTTTATCTACCAACCTCACTAAAGCACTCACATTGGCTGGTGCCAGACATGTGCATTCGGTTTGCCATTGCCCAGTTCAAGGACGGCTCTATAATCAGCCCTGGAATTTAAATCAAGCAGTCTGGAAGGGTGTTGGAAAGTTTCGTTTTAATAACTGGTTGTATTTATGTCCATAATATCACTATTAAATTGGCAAGTAGGAGGCAGCCTTCGGTGTGGGCGAGCCTGTATAGTCACCACCCCTGGATGATCTGTGTGCTTCGAAACAGGGAGTATAAAGAGGGTTCTTGGCTTCAGGAATTTGGCTCAATGGTTCTATCCATCTGAGCCATGTCCACCATTGCACCTGCTTCTTCTGGAGCCAGACGTACACATTATCACCATCATTCATTCAACAGTACTGAAATGACATCAATCTACGAAATCTGTCTTTTTCCTTTCTTTCTCTGCCACAAAGCAGAATCTCCAGGAGCTTGTGGGGATGGGTTGAGGAATTGAAAACTACATTCTCAAGTCACTGCTTGAGACATTTTTTTATTTTTTCAAGTGACTCTGGTGACGAAAGTAGTATAGTCACAGGGCAAGCAAACATTTAGACTGAAAACAATTGGATGGTAAGGATCTCTGCTTTAACCCACTACATGAGAGGTTCCTCCAGTGCAGCTGGTGGTGCTCACAAAAGAACCACTGCCTTTGAGAGAGAAAAACTCAGGCACCAGTGATGAACGCATTGCTTCTGTGTGTATCTTACACAAGCAACAAGATCCTAATGTAAATATCAACACATGGCTATCACTCCCACTGTATCCAATTTGTTTTCCAAACTCTTTGCACAGCAAGGGCAGAGCAGTCCAGACCAAGGGTTGGAAAACGACAGCCCATGAACTGGCCACCTGCTTTTGTCAATAAAGTTTTACTGACACCAGCCACGCTCATTTGTTTATGTCTTGTCGATGGCTGTTTTCGTGCTACAACGGGAGAGCTGAGTGGTTGTGACAGACACCGTATGGCCAACAAAACTCCCAAATATTTACTCTCTGTGTTGCTACAGGAAGAATTCACAGACCCCTGGTCTAGACAGTCAGTTGAGCCAAGTGTTGGCTAAAGGTCCCCAACTCACAATGCCAAGAGAAGGACTGGATTGGCTTTGGTTGTTGTCACGCAGTGCATAATTTAAAAAATCTTTACAAGCTGGTACAAGTAAAACTCCTATTCACCTTACTTTGGAGAAGCAATATGGAAAGTAAAATTAGGTCTGACTATACTTTATACATTACCTAACTATATTTTATATGTTACCTAAACTTCTAAAGCATTTCTGGGTTGCCCAACTGTGTGCATAAGTCAATGTCATTTCTTACAACTTTTAAAAGATGCAAATGTTGGCGACCACTAAGTACTGGCATTATGCTTGTCTCTGTGCAAAATTCTACAATGTGCAAAACCACGTGCTGTAGCTATAAATACAGTCCCAATTCAAGTCAAACTCTGCTGTCTAATTATTTTCCAAATATTTGAAACCAGTCGTAAGAGTCACCAGAAATCTGTAGTTTAAGACACCAGACACATTTCTTAGTCGAGCCTTCCAACGCTGACATGCTGGACCAATTCAGTGAAGCATGCCATAAATTATATGACTATGTTATTTGAATTAATGGGACACTTTCTACAATGGCAGGAATTGTTACCAGGAGTTCAAAAGCCAGACATGGGCTCTAGGTTATTATTCATACTTTAGTGATAGATTTGAATCTCACCTTTGTGGCCAGGTTTGGTTGGTCTGGTCAGGAATGCAGGCCATGACAAAGAACAAAAATTAAAGACCTAAAGCAGCTGAGACTACAGTTTCAATAGCCCTGAGTTAAACAACCAAACAAATGCAAGACAACTGGCTGGAACAGTATTGGACTGGCGTGTGATCTGAAGGTTTTGAAATGTCATTAAGGATGGGGCTTATTATTTGATGTTGCTTACAATGAAGGCTAGCTCTTTTCTCCTCATTTCAATATTAGGAAATCATAAATAATAACAGATATGATTATGGACTCTACCTGCAAATGTGTCTTAGTAGACCTGCGTCTATGGCAGCAGAAGAGCCATTCAGGGTACAGGAGGACCTGGACTAGACTCAGGCTGGACCACCTGGCTGTGTGCTATGTCTGCAGACTGAAAATGGCTGAAATCCAGTTCTCTAGTCATAACAGTTCTTGATCTTAGCCAAAAGGCCGAGAAGCGATCATAACAGTTCTTTTACCTAGAAGGATTTTATTCTAAAACTTGAAGTAATGACTTGAGGAGAAGATGGAATGTTCGTGAAAGTATCACTAAAAATTTAAATATGATTTTTGAGACTTAACATTGAAAGTTAAAACATTAAAAACCCAGTTGATGAATTATAAGATCTAAACAAATAAAGGCATAGGATAAGAAGTTTCTCTTCAGTTTCAAGTATAATAGGATCATATGCTGAAGAAAACATCACTGCTCTACACTCTTACTTAAAAAAATTGATACTGATTCATTTTTTGGTACTAATTCTTAAGTTTTGCTTTTCTTAAGCTTAAAAAGTTCACCAGCCAAGGTCTTCTGGTTTTGGTATACCCCATCATCAAATGGGGTATAAACTGGATCTTGAATCTGTCATACAGAGTGAAGTAAGTCAGAAAAAGAAAAAGAAGTATTGTGTATTAACACATATATGTGGAATCTAGAAAAGGTACAGATGAACCTATTTCCAGGGTAGGAATAGAGGTACAGATGCGGACAACAGACATATGGACACAGGGCAGGATGGAGGGGAAGAGAAAAGTGGGCTGAATCGGGAGGTTAGGATTGACATGTATACACCATACCATGTGTAAAATAGATAGCTAGTGGGAACCTGCTGTGAAGCACGGGAAGCTCAGCTTGGTGCTCCGTGATGACCCAGAGGGGTGGGATGGGAGGGTAGGAGGGAGGCTCAGGAGGGAGGGGCTATATGTATACATATAGTTGGTAAAGAATCCACCTGCAATGCAGGAGACCCCGGTTCGATTCCTGGGTCAGGAAGATACCCTGCAGAAGGGATAGGCTACCCACTCCAGTATTCTTGGCCTACCCCATCCAGGGGTAAAGAATCTGCTTGCAATGTGGGAGACCTGGGTTTGATCCCTGGGTTGGGAAGATCCCCTGGAGAAGGGAAAGGCTACCCACTCCAGTATTCTGGCCTGGAGCATTCTATGGACTGTATAGTCCATGGGGGTCACAGAGAGTTGGACACGACTGAGCGACTTTCACTTTCATAGCTGATTCACTTCACTGTATGCAGAAACTAACACAGCACCGTATAGCGATTATACTCCAATAAAAAAAGGAAAGATGAAAGTGAAAGAGTGACATAAGTGTAGTCAAAACACAGATGCTTAATTATGAAAAAAAAAAACAAAAAACCACACCTTTACTTTTCAAAGGATAAATACGATAGGGCTAGTTTTCAGAAAAGATGATTTACCACTCTCATTTGGGAACAGAAAAGTGAAATCTTTATGGGAAGCTTCCTAAAAGATGTCTAAGGAAAAATGAATGCTTTCAAACCTTTGGTTTAGGGAGGAGGTTGTGGGACTAAAGTGTCTCTTTAAAGCAAAGCAATTGACCTTGCAAGCTGTATGGGAAAAGCAACCTACGCATTCTGCAGCCAAATCGTGAATGCACATTTTTGTGTGACATTTCTGCCTGGGCAGCCAGGCTCTAATTAAGATCTAGCCAGTTAGATGATCACCAGGGAGAGAGGTCCAGGGTGTGGGGAACACTTCAAATTACATTCCACGAAAACCTTAGACTGTCAAAGCTTAGGAAGGCCCTGATCGTCCATGGACATGGAGGTGGGGGTCAGGGACTGAAAGGAAGGCGAGCACATGTCAGCATAAAATAGCTGCTGACATAAATTGAACATGTGCAATATTTTTAAAAGTGGTATTAAATCACAGGCCCACAGCCATCCCTCTCGGCGTCTCAGACCCCTTTCTTCTCTCCACTCGGGCTCTTTATGGAGTCACTTCCATCAGGCAGAGTTCCATAGGATAAGCCGCTTGAATCTGGTTGTATTTTATCCAACATTTGTTTCCCTGTGGAGATAATAATCACAAAGAATCTTTTGAGCTCTTGTAGAATAATAAGTCTTAATGATTTCTCCTCTATTTAGGCCACATTTTATTCCTTTTTTAAAAAGGACAAAGTGGTCGCCCTCTAAATAGAAGAGATAAACGTCAGGGAAGAAAGGCCCAGGTCGTGGCTGTCTGCGTGAGCACACCCCGGGGAGCACGTGCTGTCCCCCTGACCATGCTGGGGACAGAAATTGGGCTGGATCAGTCAAGGAGACTAACGTGAAGTGTGTACGCATCTCCAAACCTCTCTCCCCACTGTTCTGTCTCCTGGTCTATGTTTAGTCTAACGCATGTAACAACAGAGGAAAACAGTCTTTCAGAATGGCTTCCAAAGTTCTTACTGATTCTACATATAGAACTGTGTGAAATGAAAAAGAGTTAAAAGTAAGTAAACTTCATTTCCTACCAAAGAACCCCTAACCATCGAAGGCATCTCTAAGGCATGCCCTTGTCACGAATGCCGATTCTTGCGTTGAATGTTCTTAGCTGGTAAGACGGTTCAAATGGGAAGGAGAACACAGGCTATTTTCTCTTAGGCACAAGGTTTTAATGGTTTTTGCTTCAAAGGCTTGGTCCTAACTGCCTGGTGGAGTAAGCTGTGAGAACATCACTACTCCTCGTCTAGAAGTCTATGAAAGTGAAAGTGAAGTCACTCAGTGGTGTCCGACTCTTTGCGACCCCATGGACTATAGCATACCAGGCTCCTCTGTCCATGGGATTTACCAGGCAAGGGTACTGGAGTGGGTTGCTATTTCCTCCTCCAGAGGATCTTCCTGACCCAGGGATCGAACCCGGGTCTCCCACATTGCAGGCAGACGCTTTACCGTCTGAGCCACCAGGGAAGCCTTCTAGAAGCCTATAGGTCACCCCAAACCCCTAGCAAAGCCAGAGATTGTTGGGGGTGGTGAGCAGGGGAGGAAGTGAGGACACAGAAGCCCGTTTCCTTTGTTCTGGACGTCGCTTCTGTTGGGTCTACATGAAAGTGAAAGTGTTAGTTGCTGTTTTATCTGACTCTTTGCGACATTATGGACTGTAGCCCGCCAGGCTCCTCTGTCCATGGGAATTTCCAGGCAAGAGTACTGGGGTGGGTTGCCATGCCCTCCTCCAGGGGACCTTCCCAACCGAGGGATCGAACCCAGGTCTCCTGAACTGCAGCTGGATTCTTTACCATCTGAGACACCAGGGAAGCCCAAGAATACTGGAATGGGCAGCCTATCCCTTCTCCAGGGGATCTTCCCGACCCAGGAATTGAACAGGGGTCTCCTGCATTGCAGGTGGATTCTTTACCAGCTGAGCTACCAGGGAAACCCCCCAGAGTGGGTAGCCTTTCTCATCTCCAAGGGATCTTCCCAACCCAGAGATCAAACCTGGGTCTCCTGCATTGCAGGCAGATTCTTTACCATCTGAGACACCAGGGAAGCCCCAAGTCTCATCACGGAAGTGTTATTCTAAGTGGGAGTGGATTGCTAGGATGACGATGCATGTTAAACCCCTCTGGATGAATGAAGTGAGGAACAGGGGAAGAAGCTCTTTATATTCAGGTGACCAAGAAGAATGTCACTCTTGGACCCAGTGCAAGGGCCACCTCATGCTTCCGAAGGGATGATATTCTGAAGCTTCTGGTCTTAGATGTAGAATCCCCCTCAAAGGTTCTCCAAGCAACAAGGGTCTGTTCCTGCCATTCCCACTCCTTTCCCTACCCTTTTCCAATTTAAAGAAATCCAAAATGGAAATTCTCACTACCACCCAAATTAAGAAAACAGGGTCGGTTCTTTTCTATCCCCAGTGTTCTGTGCAAAACTGATAATCAAACAAATGATTATTAACATTTACAGTTAAACTATCATCTCTGCTTTCATCATTAAGTGTACATTTTCTGAGGGTAAGAATTACATTTTATATTAATTTAACTCCAGAAATCATATCAGCAATAATTCATTTGTAGGATACAATTTTCTATTATAAATTAAGGAATATACATCTTACCGGGAACATTTCCAAAATCAATGTAAGACTGTGGCAGATGTTCCTTTTCTCTATTTCTTGTGACCAAAACCACACCAAGGAATGACAGAAAACACCTGTAGGAATAATGTTAATAAAGAACACAAGGTCACTGTATTAAATAACTGAACGCATGGTATTAAGTAACTGAACTCCATCTTCTACATGATGACATACATTCCATTGGTTTTGTTCTTTCTGTTTCTCATGGTAAGCTGCCTAGAAATTGTCTTAATTGCTGCAGCCAATAATATCTGTCCCCAGAACCAAGACCTGGGCAGCTTCCAGTAAGTCTCTGCCCCAGGTTTTTACCATCTGGGGGTTAATTCAGGCTCTAAGCCCTTTGGGTAGACACTAAGTCTCATTTTCTATCCATGCATGCTCAGACCCATTACTGGCATGCAACACGAGCAAAAAAATAATTTATTCTTTAATTTTCTAAGAAATTTCGTTGTCCTTGGCCATAAGCATAGTCATAGTTTCCAGACCCCAGAAGTTTAGCTTCGCCCAAAAATCTCACAAAATTGAATTTTCAAGATAGATAGGTTTCTATGTTAAAAATAGTCTGGGCTCAAGTTTGCATAACAATGGTCATGCAGAATACCACATCGAGAAGCAACTAAGCATTCAGAGGTGGGAACCAATGGAAG
Source organism: Cervus canadensis (assembly GCF_019320065.1). Lineage (NCBI taxonomy): Eukaryota > Metazoa > Chordata > Mammalia > Artiodactyla > Cervidae > Cervus > Cervus canadensis. The sequence continues at coordinate 62,576,960 of NC_057397.1, read as the reverse complement.
AATCACTACATCGCTGAAATTCTGTCAAGGTTCTACTCTCTATCGGCCAGAACACCAGCAGTGATTGTCCAGCAAATTCCTAGGCAGGGTTAAAGCTGGGCACCTAGACCCAAGAGAGGGATGGGTCTGATGTTAGTAGGTCTCAAGGCAAAGATCTGCCCCAGTCTTGGCCTTGCATCCTATGATCCTAGAGACCCAAGAGAGGGATGGGTCTGATGTTAGTAGGTCTCAAGGCAAAGATCTGCCCCAGTCTTGGCCTTGCATCCTATGATCCTAGAGACCCAAGAGAGGGATGGGTCTGATGTTAGCAGGTCTCAAGGCAGAGATCTGCCCCAGTCTTGGCCTTGCATCCTATGATCCTAGAGACCCAAGAGAGGGATGGGTCTGATGTTAGTAGGTCTCAAGGCAGAGATCTGCCCCAGTCTTGGCCTTGCATCCTATGATCCTAGAGGCATCTGTGGTTCCCTGGTTGAGATCTAAGCTAAGGGTTCCTAAGGCTGGGATAGGTCTGATTGAGTATAAAAAGGTGGAGTTGCTACAAGGGCCTTTGATTTACCTTGACTTTGGCTGGAACTGAAAATTCCCAGTGTTTCAGATCCCTCACAGAGATATTTAAATCACAAAGACACTGAGCTCTGGGTAGGGTGTTAAGTTGAAAAATATGCTTCTTTTAAGAGCTCAGGAAACTGATGTTTCTTATATTATTTTCCAATTTTCCATGCCTCAGGTCCAATGCCAAAAGTCTCACGTAAAAGTAATAGGATTTCACATACCTTACCTCTGAGACATTTACTCACCCAAAAAGATATACAAATATAGTGAGAAAAGCTGCACCAAGGAACTCCTGATAAAATATGATACCTACAATAGTGACAGAAGATAAAACTAAATTTAGGGTAAGAATATTTACAATAGCTACATATTATTTTTCTTTTTTTTTTAAATTTTTTTATTAGTTGGAGGCTAATTACTTCACAACATTTCAGTGGGTTTTGTCATACATTGATATGAATCAGCCATAGATTTACACGTATTCCCCATCCCGAACCCCCCTCCCACCTCCCTCTCCACCCGATTCCTCTGGGTCTTCCCAGTGCACAAGGCCCGAGCACTTGTCTCAATAGCTACATATTATTTTTCAAATTACAATATTATTTTTTTTCAAAGTAAATAGTTACCCTTAAAATGCACATCCAGTTGTTGCTGTTGAGTTGCTAAGTCGTGTCCTACTCTGCGACCCCATGGACTGTAGCCCGCCAGGCTCCTCTGTCCATAGAATTCTCCCAGGCAAGAAAACTGGAGTAGGTTGCCATTTCCTTCTCCAGAGGACTTTCCTGACCCAGGGATCAAACCCACATCTCCTACATTGGCAGGTGGGTTCTCTACCACTGAGCTACCAGGGAAGCCCTAAAAAGGCACATTCAGTAGCTTACTTTAAAAAATAGTTGCATGCAATACTAACATTTTCAATGACTGCAAAGAACACAGATTTGTAGACTTTACATAATGTATAATGTACATATCATTATTATAAAATCGGTGCCAGTAACACAGCTTTTGCCAACAGAAATTTTTTTATCCAGTCCAAGATTTGTCCCACTGGAACATGCAAGAAGAGTGACATTTCCCACCACCAGTTGTTTAAGCCAGGGGTTGGCAAGCCTGACCCGAGCGTCTGGGTGGATGCTGGCCCTTTCACATAGCACTTGCACTTCAGGCCAGCTGCTCCTCACGCTGTCGGCCTTGGCATCCCCCTGCAGTCTGCAGGTCTGGTCACAGGCTCACGTGTGCACTGGAGGATGCTAACGTGCTGCCTGAGTGCCATTTCTCACTGCCAGCCCCTCTCCCATCTCCCTCTGCGGCTCTTTCCTTCTGGGTGAAGGGAAATGTGCATCTGTCCTTTATTCCAATGAGCTCTCCTTCTCTCTGTCTTAGTATCAGTGATTCCCTTTTGGCCTATGGTCCCAAAGCCTTCGCAGACTTTTTCTTTTTTCTTTTTTTTTTTTTTTACTAAATAAGCTACCTTTTTTGTTTTAGTTGCGGCGAGCAGGGGCTACTCTCTAGTTGCGGTGCATGGCCTTCTCCTTGCGGTGGCTTCTCTTGTCGCTGAGCACAGGCTCTAGAGCGTGTGGGCCCCAGTAGTTGGGATGCCTGGGCTCAGCGGTTGCGGCACAAGGGCCTCGTTGCCCTGTGGAATCTTCCTGGACCAGGGATCGGACCTGTGTCCTCTGGATTGGCAGGTGGATTCTTAATCACTAGACCACCAGGGAAGTCCAAAATAAGTTATCTTTTAATTATCTACTACCTGGAATCACATTTGTGTGTGTGCGTGTGTGGTGGTAGCCTTGTGATCCTGTCGACAAGTATTTACTGAGAGTCGTGACTGCCGGCTGCTGCTGAGGTGTTACAGATGCCACAGAGAACAACACAGGGGGCTTCCTCAGTCTGAGGTCTGTCTCCTCACTTCCTGCAGGAACAAGCCATGTCCCATCTTGGTGAATCTTTGTTGAGTGAATCAACATTGCTGAAGCATTTTCCCCTGTGATTACACACGTCCTTGGAGTCATTTGAATGTTTTCTTGTTATTCTAAGCTGGTGCCCCATAATATTCATTTCTCGAAGGACATTTTAAATTGCTTCAAACGCTTTTGCTTTTGTGCTATTAAACTTCTTTGCACATGTTTCTTCCCGGTATTTTAGGATTTTTTTGTTGTTGTTGTCATCGCTTAAAGAGGAGTTTCTGTCTTCAAGAGTAAAAATTTTTCAAAAATTGTAGTAAAATACACATAACATGGCTTCCCAGTGGTGCAGTAGAAAAGAATTCACCTGCCAATGCAGGAGATGCAAAAGACACCCACTCCAGGATTCTTGCCTGGAAAATTTCATGGACAGAGAAGCCTGGCAGGGTACAGTCCATGGAGTCACAAAGAGGGGGACATGACTGAGCACGCAAGCATGCATGCATACATACCATAAAGTTTACCATATCCTAAACACTTTAAAGTATACAGTTCAGTTGTGTTAAGTATACAGTCATCACTCAGTATACACAGAATTTGATTGGAGGACCCCTCAGTGGATACTAAAATGTGAGGATGCCCAAGTCCCTTATATAAAGTGGCATAATATTTGCATATAACTTATACACATCCTCCACAAATATTATAAATCATCTCTAGATTACTTATAACACCTAATACAATATAAATGCTATGTGAATAGTTGGCATCACTTGGCAAATTAAATTTTTGCTTTCTGGAATGTTCTGGAATTTGGGGGGAAGGGGATATAGTCTATCTACTATTGGTGGTATCCATAGATGCAGAAATGTGGATACAGAGGGCCAACTGTATTCACATTGGAGTGCAGCCAATTTTTAAAACTTTTTTAACTTGTAAAACAAACTCTATACTCATTAAACAGATCCCCATTTCCACCCTCCCCCAGCCCTTGGCAATCACCACTCAGCTTTCCATTTCTATAAGTTTGACTACTCTGGATACCTCATATAAGTGGAATCATACAGCATTTGTCCTTTCATGACTGGCTTGTTTCAGTTAGATAATGCTCTTCTTAAGGTTCACCCAGGTTGTAGCATGTTTCAAAAGTCCCTTTTTAATGATTGACTAATATTCCTCTGTATGTATATGCCACATTTTCTGTATCCATTCATTTGTCAATTTAGGTCACTTCTGCCATTTGGCTACTGTGAATAATGCTGTTAGGAACCTAGGTGTACAAATATCTGTTTGAGTCCCCGCTTTCAATTCTTTTGGACATACACCTAGAATAGACTTGTCGGATCACATGGTGATTCTATATTTAATTTTTTGAGGAACTGCCACAGTGTTTCCCATAGTGGCTACACCATGTTATGTTCCCACTAACAGTGCACAAGGGTTCCAATTTCTTCATATGCTTGCCAGCGCTTGTTATTTTATGTTTTTGTTTTGTTTTTGCTAATAGCCATCCTAATGGATGTGTGGTGATTTATGGTTTCCATTTGAATTTCCCTGATGATTAGGGATGTTGAGCATTTTTTCCATGTACTTGTCGGCCAGTTGGACATCTCTGAAGAAATGTCTCAAGTCCTTTGCCCATTTTTTAATTGGGTTGTTTTTTGTTTTTGAGTTGCAGGATCAAAAAGAAGAGACATTTTTAAGGCTCTTGATAAAAACTATGAAACTCAGTTCTAGGAAGGTGGTACCCTGGTACCCGACTCCACGAGAGTGCCTGCAACACTTTAGTCATGTCAGCATTGCTTATTGCAATAAAAAGAACAAAACAAAAGCTTTACTAATTTAGCAGACAAAATACGGTATTTCATTTTAATTTTAAGCCATACTTTTTGATGGGGCAAAGAGGAGAAGAAAGTCAAGAAGCTTCACCTCCATTCCATACTTCAGTAACATCAGATGAACTGTTGTCACTCCTGGGAAGTTCTAGCTTCCCTGACTCATCAATTGTGTGTGTGCTAAGTACTCATTGGTGTGCGAAGTATTCAGATTCTGCCCTGTTGATCCTCTCATAAAACTTTCCTTTCAGGGGAACTGTATGTTTTACACATCTTTAGCACAGTAATTTTAACTACTATGCTGTATGTCATGCCTCTAACTGTTTTTGGCCTTGCTTTTTTCCCTTGTCAATAATTCTAGGGCACAGAAATATACAGTCTTTTGTTACTTTCTTTTGTCAAAAATGCAAGAAAAAATTAGATGTCTTCAGATATAACCTTTCTCTTTAAAAGTAAGGTTCAGTTTTGGGAGATGATAAGTTAATTAATTACGTTTAAAAATTTCCCACTGGCAGGAACACTGTTTGCCATGAAACAAAAAGGATATATTGATTAGGTAAAAATAATCCCTCATTACCTCCAAAATACATAAATTTTTCATGGAGAAATGAAGTCCTAATACAACCAGGTAGAAAATACTTCCAATAAGCTAAAGAACTAGGGTATACCAGTACCAAACTTAGGAGCGACATACCTGAATCTACTGTATTTTTGTTTGGACCAAGTTTCAGACTTATATTTTTGTAATAGTATTGCGTCTGACATATTTAGACATTTCTATGGACATTCTTGTCCACAGAAAGAGAAGAAGTGCAATAGCAGAAAAACAGAGGCCATAACTGCAAAGGTAGTGGTTTCTATTCTTGTCTGTCTGGCCTTCTGTGCAACACTGGATCACCTTAGGACCCTACTCTCTGATTCGGGCGGTGAGGGCCAGGGAGAGAAGAGTCATGGAACTGGGGATGTCTGACCCAGAAACAGGACACAGGAGGACCCTTCTGCTGCTCTGATTATCAGAAAGACTGACAGAGAAGACTCCAGAAAGTAGGACTAAGATGAGCATCTTGAATTCACAGGGAGGCTAATTTCAGCCCCCATACCAGGCAATACTTCTAATGATTAGAGCTCTCCAAATAATTCGAGTGATTCAAACTGGGACTGAGCTGCCTCCGGGGGGCAGAGAGCTCTGGGGAACATTCATGCAAAGTAGGATAACCTCTCCTAGAGGATGCTATGGAAGAAATTCAGACACTGGGGGGTGGCTAGGAGGATTTGGGCTATTTATCCCTTCTAACCAAAGATTCTTTGATTTCCTTATTATTCTAAGCAAGACTTCATTTACGCTCGTTGTGGGGGTAGAGTCACCAGAATGTAGAAAGCCCAAACTCACCTGCGATTATGGCACTGACGGTAAAGAAAATGTGGTTAACGGGCACCACCGTCGCTGTGCTGTAGAGTTTCGTGGCTTGATTCAGGAGCCTAGAGCAGAAGACACGTACTGAAGCTCTGTCTTTATGAGACGCCCCAACCATAAGTTAACAGTAACAATGAGAAATGCATGTTCTTTAGCTGCGACTACAAAGTGGAAGGAAGTGCAGTGAAAGGGCATTTCCAATCAGCAGTCACAGCTTATATGCATCTGATGTATGAGATCAGATGTCAGGTTTTATGGTCTGTTTAAACCAACAACAGTAACAATGAAAAGCAATTAATCATCTTTAGAGGCCACAGAAGTTTGAGTTGGAAGCGATTCAAGCTGCTGGACTGGTATCACACTGGGGCTGATTCATTAGGATAGACCCTAGAATCTGTTAAATATCATATCTGGGGAATGGTCTAGCTATCCCTTGACATGCCACGTGCCAAGAGAGAAGATGGAGAAGCAAAGGAATGTTTAAGGTTTCAAAAACAACGCTCAGCCCTCCAGCTGCTGAGCACATGTGGGAGCCTGGCTTCCCACTCTGGTTGCCAGCACGGTTCAGGTTCCCATAACGGCATGCTGCGGCCTTGCCAGGGACTAGACCTTTTCCAAAGCAGTGCACCGGACTGGCATCACCTGGACACTCGAAACAGCACTAATGCTTAGGTCCTATTCTAGAGCAACTGGGAGATAAAACTTGTGGGTAGAACCCAAGTGCTCCTTTGTGTGTGTGTGTGTATACATGCATGCAGGAATACACACATATGCATGTATACAGGCATGTAAGTATATACATACATGTACAAACAAACCTCCTCGGGTAATAGAATTGTAATGGGCAGGCAGGGCTGAGAACCACACCGCACAGTTCTGCTGCGGTCACAGAGTTCTAGTGTGAAAGGTGTGGGGATTGAAACAAGGGAGACAGGAATGTAGTTTACCTCCAGGTATATCTGGGTTTTGAATTCATGAAGCAAGAGTTGCAAGTTAAGGATGCTAATCACTCAAGTCTGAAAGCTATTATAACAGTACTGACTAATTCAGAAGAAGGGAGATGAAGCAAAATAGCAAGACGCAAGTATTAGAAACATGCTTGATCTTATAAACAAACGAAAGAAGCAGTTTGTTTATGACACACAGAACAGTGACAGGACATTGGATTTCTCCGGTAACACACTCCTTGTAACAGGGTCCATAGTAAACCCGTAACAATTAGACTTGACTTCCAGCACCCAAGGCAGGAACCACTCTCTTCGAGGCTTGGGCTCTGATTTCCCGGCTGACGCACTTGCCTAGCACTTTAGAGTAAACAAAAAACCTAGCGGGTAGACTCAGGAGAATCAAGCAGCTGAAGGCAAAATCACAATGTGAAATGGAGGGGAAGTAATTGGAGCCGATGGAGGTGAGGGAAGAGAAGAGCAGAAATTAGAAATGTTTCATGGTGCCACTGTGAGGCCCCAAGAGAAACATAAAACGATCATTCTGCAATCCCATGGGTGCAAAGAAAATTCTGGCTGAAGATGCAAAGTTTTAGAGAAAGGATTTCCCTCCCAGCCAAACGTCTGGTTTTGTCTATCTCTGGGCAATTAATGAGCATGAGCTAAGAGATGAAGGTGAAGGGTTCATGTATTTTCCATATTTAGAATGAAATCCTCGATGTGGACCTGCCCCTTTGATTTATTGCTAATGACAACCTGTGTACGATGGATATTAATTACAAGCAGAAGAGCATCAGGAAAGTATCAAAGTGCACTTAGCTGGATTACGGCCACACTTTAGAACTCACAAAATGTGGAGGCAATGCTTCGCAAAAACTTATTATTGGATGTGAAGGATAAAGCCAGGCATATTGGCTGAGGATAAGCTTAGACCCCTCAGCCTCAGAAATCAGGTGCACCTAATTTTAATTATCATCTCAAGCCAATACAGATTACTGCTTAGAGAAGCACAGGAATGATGAAAGATCAGTGAGTATGCAGGAGCTAACTTACTTGACTTGGAAAACACAAGATGCAATCATGATGATACACATGATATAGAAGATGGGATAAGTTAGTTGCATTTTATCTGTCACAGAAAAAGTGATCATGCCTGAGACAGCTTTTACGGAAATAACAGTCACCGAGGCTGAAAAAGAAAACACAAAACACAAATAAAATTCATAGTTGAGAGAGAATTACAAATAAATATCTTAAATTTATACGGTAGAGTAGTAAATACTCCTGGTATGCTTTAAGAATGAAGACTGCTGTGAGAGGTGTAGGGAGGAATGAGACGCAGGCCAAGCAGTAGCCTTATTGCTCAAGCTCTGCTGGGCTTTCCGTTTGCTTAAATCAACGTGCTTCTTATCTTTGGAGCAAGATGCTTATTTTCCAGCTCTCACTGTTGAAAGGATGCTGCGGAGGTTATAATTACTAGTAGATAGAAAGGAGAAAAAACAATGAGGGGAGGAGATAAGAAAAGGCAGGCTGCCCATGTGACGTTAATGGGAAAATAACCACTAAACTATACTGAAAAGACTTAAAGCCAAATAGATGAGAAGACTGAAAAGTGAAAAGCAACTCCCTCAGTGAGTTTATTAACAGTTGTACTAAAGTCTACATGTGAGCCCTTTTATTAAAGTTTCTCTTAATTTTTTAATTGGACGATAATTGCTTTACAATGTTGCATTGTATTCTACTGTAAAACAATGCTTGTTGAGCCTTTTTGTTAGTAAAGGCTTAGAAGTTTCACTAAAAATATTTTTTGACAAAGACAGACACAGTATAGCACAGAGCTGAGTATTCATTTCTCAGAGTCAACCAGAAGTCTAAGATTTCTATAAGCAATGTCTATTTATTTTCTATGTTGAAGAGAAACCTATGTCTATGAGACCATAGGTTCCAAATATCAATAAAGAAAAAGTGACTTGATAAGGTTCTGTCAATATGACAGCAAGGAAGCATTTTCTGGAAACATAGTTTTTCTGCAGGAAGAAGACAGTGTTCTCTTTTTGTCTTAGGTCCCTTGAAATTACTGTTGCATATAATTCTATAATTTAGCTGAAACCCACAGAAAGTTGAAAAATAATTTTTACCTGATATCAAATATCTGTAAGTCAAAGGCAATGTGATGAAGAAATACTACCTTTGATCTACTTGGTCATAATATATCTGGGCTTTATTCCTTTTAGCTCTTGAAAAGTGTGTGTGTGTGTGTGTGTGTGTGTGTGTGTGTGTCTGAGTGTCTGTGTGTACAGTGTTTAAAATAACAGGTGGCAGCCAACTAGAAAAAGCCCAATTTTCCAAAAACTAAAAATATACTTTGACTTGAAGGGTACCAGGGCATACTTCCAAATCAGGCATTTTCTCTCTGTTAAAAGTCATAATTAACAGAAGAGACCAGGTGATAAATTCTAAAAATAAACCCTCTACCTAAACAAAGAGGCCCTTACCGCTGGGACCGTCTTCATCTTAAATGTTTTCGACCCAATCACTTTCCACATTTTCTATAGATTATGAAAATAGTCATACTTTAGCTAGTCCAGAAATTTACAATATCTATAGACATGTATGCCACTTAATGGTTTCAGTTTATAAGGTTAGCTCTTGAGGGATCTAGATTTCCTCTTAAACACTTGGCTTGAAACTAGACTGTGATGTGGTGAGAGGCTAGTGGTCCAAAGAGCCACGTTTCCCAAATGGATCATTAACTGAGAAAGAGCTGAACACACTCTTCCTTCCTCTCAGAACTTCAGAACAGTAAAGGCCACCTTAGTAAATCACCATCTGATGTTAAATTATACTTAAATACAAAACAAAAACAAAACTAGAATTCTTTAGTGAAACCAACTATCAGTTGCTAGAGTTAATCATTATATTTTCAAAGCATGCACCATCACCACCTGATTAATCACTGTTTATTGTAACTCTCCAAGTTATTTCTAGGCTGGTGTTGAGTTCTAAATGAGAGAGGAGGTTGGCTGGGGAGGATGGTTAATGAGGATGGGTGGGAATACTGAATTATAATGCAGTATCATTCTAATGCTGTAGATATAAAAATAGAAAGTACCTACATATGCACAGAAAAAAAAAGCAGAAGAAACTACATCAAGATACTATAAGTAGCTATCTCTAAGCACTGGGATTATGAATAAACTTTAAACTCATTTTTTCAAACTATAAAAGTGTACATGCTCATTCAAAAAAAAATTGGAAAATACAGAGAAGTCTAGAAAGAAAAATAAAAGTCACCCGCCATCTCAACGGTCATCCTCAAATCATTTTTAACATTTGAGACTTATAGTTATTTTTCTATTGCTAAGCACAAATATAACATGTGAATCATACAATATACATTACTTAGGAACTTGTTTTCCATTGCCAGTAAGTATTTTCTAAGCCAGTAAGTATTCTTCTAAAACATGATTTTTATTGGCTGGAGAGTAGGCCTTTGTACAAATGTATACTTTATTTTGGTAATTCCATGTTCTTGGATATTTAGATTGTATCCTTTTTTTTTTTTTTTTTTTTGGTATTAAAAATGAAGCTGTGATGAATATCCTTGAATACAAACCTTTGTATATCATTCTTCCGGTATCTGTAGAAAAACACTTAAAGGACCACAATTACTGTTCTTCTGAAATCTATTGGCAAACTATCTTCTACAGAGGACCAGACTCACTTCCATCATGGCATGCTGCAGTGCTCAACTACATGGATTTTTATGTTTTACATAAAAACCTTTTATATTTTCTTGGTATCTTTCTCTGTTTTCTTAATTCTCAACAATAGATGTGTATTACTTTTATCGTTATAACAGTTCCATTTTTTGCCCAGCATTATACTGACCCATGTTTGAAAGTCAGCCTTCTCAGTTTATTCCTAGTTCTTCACCAGAACTGATTCTTGGGCTTGTTTACCTGTCCGCTGCTTTCCTGTTTTCTGTTTCGTTAACTTTTGCCTTTACCTTTACTAACTGATCTTTCCTGCTGTCCTCAGCTTTATTTCAGTGCTTTCTCCTTGACTTCTTACTAACTTGCTTATTTAATTATCGGGTGTGCTGGGTCTTCGCTGCGCTTTCTCTGGTTGTGGCCAGTGGAGGCTACTGTGTAGTTGCATCATACTGCAGTGGCTTCTCTTGTTGTAGAGCATGGGCTCTAGGCACGCGGGCATCAGTAGTTGTGACTTCCTCTAGCATGGGCTTAATAGTTGTGGTTCACGGGTTTAGTTGCCCCACGACATGGGGGATCTTCCTCGACCAGGGATTGAACTAGCACCCCCTGCTTTGCAAGGAGAATTCCAAACCACTGGGCCACCAGGGAAGCCCTCCCCTGACTTCTTGAGTTGAGTGCTTAACTGACTTACATTTAAAGCAATGAATTTCCTTCTGAATACAGCATTAGTCATAAACTGTAGGTTTTAATATTGTTTTCCTAATAATTTAAGAAATAAATGTTGTGATGAAATTGAGGTTTCTGCTTCAGCCCAGCTGCAGTTTTAAGTGTGGTGTTTAACATTCCCAGGTGGTATGGCTTCACTGGTTTCTATTTTTGTTATTATCTTCGGCTTTTCTCTCACTGTGATCTGAAAATGTGGTCTGTACTATTTCAACTTCCTGGAACTTATCAAAAATTTCTTTGTGGCCGATTATAAGATCAGCTTTTGTAAATGTTACACAGGCACTTGAAAGAAGGTGTATTCTCTGCTTTCTGGATTTAGAGTTCAACAATAGAACTGCCAGATCAAAATTAAGCATTCAGTTTCTCTAATTTTACATATTTTTCTGTCTACTTATTTCCATGAGCTAAGAGCAATATTCTACTTATATTTCTGTTAATGTATTTCTGAAATAGCTGCTGCCCCGTCTACTGAAGGCCCCTGTCCCCTAGGACCTCCTCTTCTAAGTTCCAGTTCTACCCAGATTGCGCTTCCCAGGCAGCTCAGAGGGTAAAGAATCCTCCTGCAATTCAGGAGACGTGGATTTGATCCCTGGGTCGGGAAGATCCCCTAGAGGAAGACATGGCAACCCACTCCAGTATCCTTGCCTGGAGAATCCCATGGACAGAGGAGCCTGGCGGGCTACAGTCCACGAGGTCGCAAACGGTCAGACGCGACTGCGCAGACACGCACCAAGAGGGGCGCCTCCAGGATCCTCCGCTGCACTGAACGCTTCTGCCTTGATTTTAACTTACGTGGTAAATTCACAACCGTCTGCTTTCTTTTACTTTCAATCTGAGTTACCTTGCTTTAGATGAAATTATATATGAAGTCAAAATATTTCACAACCAGCAAGGGCCAATCAGAAAGGATGTTATTTCAATAATCCTTATGGAGCTGAACCAGAGCAAACAGGCTGAATCCAATTTTAGAATCTTTTTCAAAATCAATAGGGGAATTTTTCTGAAGTCAATTTGGAAATCTTTCTTTTTCACTTGGTAAACTTAGCTCATTTATCTTTATGATCAGAGCTGATATGTATGGTCTTAATTCTGTTATCTTACTTTGTTTTTTCAAGAAAATTAAAAATTCCCTTTATTTTCAATATTTTCTGGGTAATGTACATCTTCTCAGTTTGCTTTTGTTCTCCCTGTCTGGTAATTTGGAAGAAAACAAAGTTTCTTTTCTGTTCTTTTGATCAACCGCATACTTGAATGTGTTCTAGAGTAAATTTATTTCTATAAGTAACTACCACAAATGCAAATCTTCCAATTCAAAGTCAGAGCAAACAACACAGGATGGATGGGTCATCTTATTGGCAAAGAAGAGGCAAAGGGCGGATTATAAATAAAAATCTTTAAAAAGGGAATTTCCCAAATGATTAATGAGATCTCCTACAGTTGATATATATATGAGAGAAAGAGACATAGAGACAGACAGAGAGACAGAGATGGAGGAATAGGGAAGGAAAATAGGTTTTAAAATATAGAGAGGGCTTATGTAGGCATCAGTTTTCAAATCTTATAATGTATATCTGGAAAAAAGGAAATAGGTAGGTAAATGAGTGAGAGAAATGTTGTATTTAAGAAAATCACTGACTTGCCTGGTGGTCCAGTGGTTAAGAATCTGCCTTCCGATGCAGGGGACATGGGTTCGATTCCCTGATTGGGGAACTAAGATCCCACATGCTGTGGGGCAACTAAGCCCGTGTGCCTCAGCCGCTGAGCTCGCAGGCATCAGCTAGACAACCCGCATGTTCTGAGCCTGCATACCACAATGAAAAATCCCGCATGCCTCAACTAAGGACTGATACAGCCAAAAATAAATAAATAACAAAAAAAGAAAATCATACTGTGCACATTTGTGTTTCATATTAGCCATGTTTTACAATTTTCTTAAAAAATGTAAACAGGATAGGCTTTGATAGTTCATTTCTGATAAAAAAGCTTCAACTGGGTTGATTCAGTTGTTTCTTTAATTATTTACTGCAAAAAAACCCCCTCAAATTGTCAGAGAGCAAAGAAAATTATCAAGAAGTAAAATTGCTTAAATATATTAAAAAAATAAGCACATATCCATTGTAGCAATGGACATGCAAAGTATAATTGGCATAACTGAGTTTCTTTCTATAGATCAGAATTGAAAAGTAGAAACAATGAGAAAGAACAGAATGCTCAAATATTTCTCCTTTAAAGTCCTTTATGACTTAGCATGGCTAGATTAGAGAATTAGAAAATAAAACAACCTTACCTAGGAGTGCCACCAGGGTTAGCAGAATCCCAATGTGTTTCATTCCTTTTCTTTTATGGAAATACAGGAGAATGCAGAAAATTAATATTTCTAAAATCTAGAAAGGGAAATAGGAAGAGTAAAGTTTAAATTACTCTACACAAAGTCTTCAGAATGCCACACTTCTCTTTTTGATTTTGCAACGATTACCATATGAGGGTTGAGGGTGACTAGAGTTCCCAAGGACAATTCTAAATCTATGAGAACAACATAAGGAGCCTCAGCCACCCAGACTGAGTTCTACCACCACCTCCAGGGCAATGACACCTGGCTCTAGATCTCCGGTTCTCCCTGCAACTCCAGTCTCATCACCCAGCTGTCGACCAGACATTCCCAAGTGCACGCTCAACAGCCATATCATGTGAATACGGGCGACACTTAACTCTTTATGAGGGGGACAGGCTGTACCATGGGGCATGTAGGATCTTAGTTCCCTGACTGGGGATGGAACCTGTACACCATGCAGTAGAAGTGTGGCCTCTTAACCACTGGACTGCCAGAGAAGTCCCAACACTTAACTCTTTTTTTTCCCCCTCTCCATCAACAAGGTTGAATTGTTATGGCTCATTCCAGTGATGACAAAAATAAAGGATCAATGGTACCACATTTAGAAGACTATTTTTGTGTGTGTGTGTGGTTCTAGAAACAAGTTTTTTTTTTTTTTTTTAATATATTTAATTTATTTATTTGGCTATGTGGGGTCTTAGTTGCAGCATGCTGGATCTTTCATTGCAGCAAGTGGAGTCTAGATCCCTGACCAGGGATTGAACTCGGCCCCCTGCACTATGCGCAGAGTCTCAGTCACTGGACCACCAGGGAAGACCCTGGAAACACAGCTTGACTCTTGCTATAAAAATAATACACCACTATCTATAATACTTTACTTATGCCCAAGGGGTAGCTGATAGTATGGAAACTAGGACTCAATACACATTTTCTTCTGTGGTTTGGCCAACACTTAATTCATGATTGCCTATCTTCTCTGCCTGTTCCTCCTGGGCCCCCACCGCCTCAGGAGGTGTCCCGTTGCACAAGCTGAAAAGTCCTCTCTTTCCCTCCCTCCCCCCACCCTCTCTGACTACTGCAACAGCTTCTACTTTGTCTCTGACTTGACTCCTGTCTCGTAATCATCCAGCCATTGAGCAACAAGAGGAGTCATTTAAAAATGCAATTTGGATAATGAACTATTTCATTCATAGAGACTCATTACTTGTATGATATACATATTAGGTATTTACAGTATTATGACAAATATCACTGTGCCCTCTACCCAATCTGAGAACTAGAACCCATCAGTCTCTATGAAGCCTTCCCTTCCCAGTTGCTCTCCCCTCCTTCTGTGACCGCCCCAGGAACCACTACATTGAATTTTGTGTTTACCATTCATTTTTTTAAAAATTACGTTTCTATGTATTCCCAAACGATACCATTTATTTTTGCACATTTGTTCTTTATACAAGTGGAGTCATATACTTGCCTTCACTCTTTTGCTTTTTTTCCACTGTGTATTATAAGATTCATCCAGGATGATACATGTAGTAAAAATATAAATTAGACCTAGTCATTCCTTTGCTTAAGACTCCTGGGGCCTCATCATCGTGTATGGCTGGCTCATGGATGGTCCACCTGCAGTAGCTACAAGGGCTTCCCCACCACCCCACTTCGGTTCTTTGTGGTTCTCAGGCTGCTCCTGCCTTTGGGCCTTTGCACTGACAGTTTGCCCAGCCTGGAATGCGCTTTCCCTGAGCTTTTGTTTGCACAATGACTCCTAGTCACTCAGCCCCTTGGAGAGGTCTTCCTAGATCCCTCTGTTCTAACGGAGTCACCTAGTCATTCTATCACAACCTCTACTTCAGGTGGCAACTGTAGAGTGTCTTAACCAGGACCTGTCCACGTGTTTATGTATTTCTTGTCTGTCTCCACCAGCACATCAGCTCTGTAAGAACAGGAACCTTTTCTTCCTCCAGTGCCTGGCACTCGGTCACTCAGTAAGTATTTTTGGAATTAATGAGTTAATTATTTATTATCAACAGTTTGCAAAAAAAACAGACCTAATGTCTAATAAACTGAGTATTCAATAAGTATTAACTGACTGAATGTTTAAAATTTTTCCTTCTTTTAAGAAAACTAGTGTAATTTTGAACTCTCAATTTTATTTTTTAGTATTTTTTTTCTTTTTTGAGGTCCTTAAGATAACCCAAAAGTTGTCTGAGAAGACCTTACAAACACCTGAGAAAAGAAGACAAGTGAAAGGCAAAGGAGAAATGGAGAGATATACCCAACTGAATGCAGAGTTCCAGAGAATAGCAAGGAGAGATAAGAAAGCCTTCTTAAGTGAACAATGCAAAGAAATAGAGGAAAACAATAGAATGGGAAGGACTAGAGATCTCTTCAAGAAAATTAGAGATACCAAGGGAACATTTCATGCAAAGATGGGCACAATAAAAGACAGAAATGGCAAAGACCTAATAGAGATTAAGAAGAGGGGGCAAAAGTACACAGAACTACACAAGAAAGATCTTAATGACCCTGATAGTCATGATGACCTAGAGCCAGACATTCTGGAGCATGAAATCAAGTGGACCTTAGGAAGCATTACTATGAACAAAGCTAGTGGAGGTGATGGAATTCCAGCTGAACTATTCCTAAATAGTAAATAACTATTCCTAATAGCTGAACTATTCCTAAAAGATGATGCTGTTAAACTGCTGTGCTCAATATGTCAGGAAATTTGGAAAACTCAGCAGTGACCACAGGACTGGAAAAGGTCAGTTTTCATTCTAATCCCAAAGAAGGCCAATGCCAAAGAATGTTTAAACTACCATACAAATGCACTCATTTCACATGCTAGCAAGGTAATGATCAAAATCCTTCAAGCTAAGTTTCAGCAGTAAGTGAATCAGGAACTTCCAGATGTACAAGTTGGACTGAGAAAAGGCAGAGGAACCCGAAATTAAGCTGCCATCATCTATTGGGTCATAAAGAAAGCAAAGGAATTCCAGAAAAACATCTACCTTCACTGACTATGCCAAAGCCTTTGACTGTGTGGATCACAACAAACTGTGGAAAATTCTTAAAGAGATAGGGCTACCAGACCACCTTACCTGTCTTCTAAGAAACCTGTATGTACATCAAGAAGTAACAGTTAGAACCAGACATGGAAAAATGGACTGGTTCAAAATTGGGAATGAAGTTCATCAAGGCTGTATATTGTCACCCTGCTTATTTAACTTATATGCAGAGTACATCATGTGAAATGCCAGGCTGGGTGAATCACAAACTGTAATGAAGACTGCCAGGAGAAATATCAACAACCTCAGATATGCAGATGACACCACTCTAATGGGAGAAAGTGAAGGGAACTAAATAGCCTCTTGAGGAAGGTGAAAGAAGAGAGTGAAAAAACTGGCTTAAAACTCAACATTCAAAAAGCTAAGATCATGGCATCCTGTCCCATCACTTCATGGCAAATAGATGGGGAAAAAGTGGAAACAGTGATAGATTTTTATTTTCTTGGGCTCCAAAGTCACTATGAATGGTGACTGCTCCTTGGAAGGAAGGCTATGACAAAACTAGATAGCATATTAAAAAGAAGAGACATCACTTTGCCGACAAAGCTGCTTATAGTCAAAGCTATGGTTTTTCCAGTAGTCATGTACAAGTATGAGAGTCAGATCATAAAGAAGACTGAGCACCGAAGAATTTATCCTTTTGAACTGTGGTGTTGGAGAAGACTCTTGGGAGTCCCTTGGACAACAAGGAGATCAAACCAGTCCATCCTAAAGGAAATCAATCTTGAATATTTATTAGAAGGATTGATGTTGAAGCTCCAATAGTTTGGCCACCTGAAGCGAACAGCTGACTCATTGGAAAAGACCCTGATGCTGAGAAAGATTGAGAGCAGGAGGAGAAGGGGGTGACAGATGATGAGATGGTTGGATGGCATCATTGACACAATTTGAGCAAACTCAGGGAGATAGTGAGAGACAGGGAAACCTGGTATGCTGCAGTCCATGAGGTCACAGAGAGTCAGATATGACTTAGTGACTGATCAACAAGATAGCTGAAGCAAAGCTCTTTTCTTTCTCCCAGAGAGACAGTATCTCTGGACTGAAATTATAAATTTGAATGTTTACATTGGACAAGTAAAAATATCAGCACTAGTTTTGTTTTTGTTTTTTCCCTTAAAAATGACGCGAGTTGGGGATTTCACTACTTTCAGGATTGCATTTTACTCATGGAGCCTTTTCTAAATAAACACAAGTGTCTCCTGTTCCAACTCAAGGTTTCACCCATTGCTTTGTTTCTCCCTTTAATCCTCTGTGGGTATGGAAAGCAGCAGAACCATGTCTTCCTCATTTAAAACCTTTTCATCTAATACGGAAGATTAACTCATCCTTTAGTCTTGTCTTTTCCTGGCAAATGAAACCAATTATTTTAACTTTTTCTTATAGGACTTATTTGCCAGACCTTTAATCTAATCAGGTTGTGCTACAAAATCTGTTCAATTCCTATCTCTTCACCTTCCCAAAAGCTGCCATCAAAACCGAAACATCCCTCTCAGCTTGGTCTCCCCTCAACCAGAGGAGTCCATTTCTCATGTGATGTGATAGCAGACAGTTCCCAGCAGCCTTTGAGATCACGGTATTTGTGGCTGGAGGAAGGAAGCCATTCCTGCACCAAGGCACAGAGCATGTTAGCTCAACCTGTTAGCACACCAATTATTTTTTTTGCGGGGGATGGTGGTAGCTGTCAGTTTAAAAAATCATATGTGACTTTTTTTGCAAACTTCATCTCTATGATTTCAGATCAATAAAATATGAGTTTCTGTTATTCACAGAATGACTGTTATTTGCCATGGGTTCTGTCCTGTGGCAAGAGATCACAGAGCTCCCAGGAGTAAGATATCCAAGCCGCGTGAGTTAATGTTAATTTTTTTCCTAGTAACATTTTCCCTCCTCTTTGAGCAAAAATTCAGTATTAAAGAAGCTGTGACTTCTGCAGGTTGCTGCAACCCAGAAGCAGCAGCTTTGCTGACTGCTATCTCAGAGGCCAGAAGTAACAACAGCACAGGTTGCACGTTCTCCACACGCTTGACTTGTACTAATTCATTTAATTCTCACAACCGTCTCAGGAGGTGGGTGCTATTATTATCCTCATTTTACAGATAAGGAAACCAAGGCTCAGAGGGGTTTCCTCTGGTAGGCAGGATAATGCCCTACCCCACCTCAAGATGTCCACGTCCTAGTCCCTGGAACTTGTGTGTGTGTTACTTTACACAGCAAAGGGGCTTCCCGGACACGATTAAGGCCATGGACCTTGAGATGCAGAGATTATCCAGGATTGTCCAAGTGGGCCCAGTGTAGTCACAAGGGTCCTTAAAAGCAGAGAACCTTCCCAGCTGTGGTCAGAGAGAGATGTAACATGAGAAAGACCCAAGTCAAGGAATGCTGGCCGCCTCTAGAAGTTGGAAAAGGCAAGGAAACAGATTCTCCCCCAGGGGCGCTAGCAAGGAACACAGCTCTGCCAATATCTTGATTTTAGTCCATGAGACCCATGTTGAATCTCTGATTTTCAAAACTGTTAAGAAAATAAAATCGCGTTGTTTTAAGCCACTAAGTGTGCGACAGTTGGTTATAGGAAAAATAGGAAACGAACTCAGGTTTGGGTACTTGAAGTCTTTCCAGAGGAACAAAATCTTCAGGATGAGTTTTCTGAATTGATTCTGGGTTTTCTGGGTTCATTCTCTAATTGAATTTAAAGGCACTCCTCACCCTGTTTTCGCCAGAGGATGAGGTGGTTAGCTAACATCACCGACTGAGCGGATATGAATTTGAGCAAACTCCGGGAAGATAGTGAAGGACAGAGGAGTCTGGTGTGCTGCAATCCATGGGGTCACAAAGAGTCAGACACAACTTAATGACTAAACAACAACAATAACAATCACTTCGTTGTCGGTGGCAAAAAGAGCACTGGCAGTCCATGGGATGATGTGACAAGAGAGATAAACAAAGTTTTACCACTGGAAACCCCACTCCCAGTACCAAACTCTGAGGCTGCAGTCATCTCATCTTCTCTCGTCAAGTTCTCTCTGAAAGTGTAGCTTTTGATATAGTGTCCTTGTCCAAAAGAAATGGGCACTGCAAAGATTCTCTCTAAAGCCACGTCTGGACCAAGATCTGATGCTTGGAGGTCAGCCTGTATCAATTCTATGTGGAGAGGTGGGTGGGGAAATGAATTGGAGCATGTACCCCATAAGTGGTCCACCTGGTTTTGAATTCTGGCTCTTTCACTTAGTATTTATGTGACCTCAGACAAGCTACTGAACCGCTCTACTTCGGTTTCCCCATCTGCCAATGTCTAGGATTGCTGCTCGGGTGAAGGAGAGAATGTGGTTGGCGCGGGCACAGGGCTCAACCTGCTCAGTGAGGTTGCTGACCTCGGCTGCAGAAGTGGGTCTGAGTGCAGACCTGTGAGCGCTACTTCCATTCAGACAACCAAGCAGATGAGCCTCACACACCAGACACAGAGGACTTACAGAAACAGAGTTTTATCCTTTCAGGTTTTAACACCTGCTGGTGGGTGTTGAAGCAGCTTTTGCCAGACAGGCTGACTTAATAGTGGGCTTTGGGGTAGAAAATCACACCGAATGGCAGGCTGGGCCCCTGCTTCTGCTTATTTAGTTTTTTTTCTGGTGGAGAGAAAATGAGCACCATGCAGATTATTTTGTGAAGGAGAATAGCCTGTGGGGAAATCTGGGTGTGCAAAAAAAAAAAAAAAAAAAAAAAAACCCAGCCACAATCAAGCCTGCCAAAGAACATAGAGTAACTGAGACTCAGCCACAGCCCCTCCTGTGGGTTCTGCCGAGGTATTCATAGTTGCTGTTCAACAAAAGGCCCTTCGAGAAAAGGGCCTCGTGGTCAAATAAGCCGGGGCAGGGCAGGATTAACAAGGTTAGGCCTAACTCTTCCCTAAAGGACTTCTAGTTTTTAACATGCTAACGGAAATGATGAATTTCTCAGGGGGCCAGGTATGTTTCACAGCATCTCTCCAAGCTAGTTTGACCTTGAAAACCTGATTGTTTTTTTGCTTTTTGGCAAGCACCAGGTGGGAAAGTATGTTTTAGTGGATGAGCAAAGGACACTTCATTCCTCTCTGACTAGTAGATACCAAGCTTCTCAAATCCTCTTCCTTCCCCAAAGAGTCCCAGCTCAGAGGTTGGGCCTTGTTTCTGAGGCTTCCACTTCATGTAATTCTTAAAGGGAAGATGGATATTGACCTGAGACAGCTAAACACATGATAAAAGGAGATGCTCTTAGTTAGTCTATAATATGACTTTATAATCCCCTTTTGAGATATGTAAAATTTATTTAGACTTTAAAATATTTCTATTCATTTTACTGCTTATTTGATCAGTCTCAAAAGGCAGTTCATGTGCTGTATTTTATACTTGGTATAATATACAAATACAAGATATAATACAAATATTGTATAAATAATATGCAATATAAAAACAGTTAGATGAACGATTCTTCAAAGAATTGCCTTAGTTACTATAATTATGATCTCTGCAATCACAGTTTGCAGAAAAAGTACAGAACCTGGCACAATGAAGGATTAAATATTAATTATGTACATGTTAACAGACTTAAAACTAAACTTCAAGTCAAGATCTTAGTATACAATTGATAACTTCTAGAGTCTTTAGAGATGTAACATATAATGGATTAAATTCCAAACTGAGATAAACTAAGATAATATAGATCTATTCCCCTAAGAGTCTAATGCCAATAGTGTTATTCAAATGTGACTCTATTAAAGTTTCATTTTATGCTGTCTTATAAATATCTGGAATTATCTGCATTTTTGGTGACATTTATTTTCAAATATTCTTTCATTGTTTTACAGGAATATGGATTGTAAAATTCCTGCTTCAAGAATTCTCCTCTATATACTAGGTGACTAAATTAGTTGGATGAATTTGTGAATAAATTAACTTAAGATTTACCTTTGGAAAATAGAAAAATGCAATTATTTCAGCGTACATTTTTGTGGAATTAGAAAGCTTAAAAAAGTAGTTTTTTTCTTTTAAAATGTTTTCTCTGGTATTAAAACAATATAAAATACATCATTATCAAACAATGCTGTTTATTCCAGGAAATAAGTCTTGATGCATCTTTAATCTCCAAAGGATTCAGTGCAGGCTTTTAATTTTCTGGTTGCAGACTCTGTGACCCTTTTCCTACCGGATGAAGAATTTGTTTTGCCTGTAGGCAAAGAATAATAATGTGTTGGTAGGACTTCAAGTCTAGACTATCACGGAATGCTCAAAGAGTCCTTCTAGTACTTAGATTTGATTGATGAAAGCTTTAATAGTTAAAGGATTGGGTACAGTGGACAAGTAGGAAGATAAAAGGGGGGGGGACAAAGTACGACAGACCTGAGGAAGCCTACTCTGAATCAGAAAGCCCACTCTTGAAGTTTGCTGGAGGATGAGGTTAAACGGAACTTTCCGATTTAAGAGAGGAGGGAGTTTAGGGGAGGAGACCTTGAGTTCAGTTTCTGAGATGTTAGTCCTGCGGACTCTATGGGATAGCCAAGCAGGAATAAGGAGTAAGTCGCTGCTATTGTTGTTCAGTCCCTCAGTCATGTCTGACCCTTTGAGACCCCCTTGCACCAGGCCTCCCTGTCCTTCACTCTCTCCCGGAATTTGCTCAAACTCATTGAGTCGGTGGTAATAAGTGGACAGATGAAAACACAGCTTTGGGGTCAGGAGAGATCTGGGAAGGACATGCAAGTCTGGATCTGAAAGTCTTTCTAAAGAATGACGGTGGTGGAGTAGGCAATGAGATCACTCCAGAAAACCCTGGAAGAGTTGTGCAGCATGGATGCAGAAGAGGAGTGGGTGCCCCCCGAGAGCCTGGGATGGACTGATCAGACAGGACGAAGAGAAACAGGGAAAACAAACTGAAGAAGCTGGGATGGGAGCGATGCCAGGAGAAGAGAGTGGGCTGTCAGAAAATGCCGCACAAGAGGCAAGAAGAATCAGGACCAAGGCAGCACCTCCATCTGGCAGTCCTTGGGGAGGGATCTAGTACATTATGATGAGTGGGGAGTGACTGGGAGCTGAGGGAGTGGAGGGGAATACATTTTCGGTGGTGTTTAGGGGGGAAATAGGTTAGTTTATTAAAGGGTGTGTAGTGTATGAGGAATTTTTTTTAAAACAGATTTTTGTTGAGTAAGAGACAGGAGGAGTGGGAGATATAAACAGAAAAGCCCGGTAAACACTTGTGCCCCAGTGGTTAGAATTACATATCAGAGATGGTAAGATAGACAGGCTTCTGGTCACCTGACTAGGAATGGCCACACAAGAGTGTAACAGTGTAAGGTTCCTGCTGTGACAGCCTGAGTCACACTGCGAGCAGAGCCGGAGACCATGTCCCTGCAAACACCAGGTTTAAATAACAGGCATAAAGCAGGATTACACTATTTTACAAAGGCAATACCAAAGAGTGCTCAAACTACCACAGAACTGCACTCATCTCACACGCTAGTAAAGTAATGCTCAAAATTCTCCAAGTCAGGCTTCAGCAACATGTGAACCGTGAACTTCCAGGTGTTCAAGCTGGTTTTAGAAAAGGCAGAGGAACCAGAAATCAAATTGCCAATATCCGCTGGATCACTGATAAAGCAAGAGAGTTCCAGAAAAACATCTATTTCTGCTTTATTTGACTATGTCAAAGCCTTTGACTGTGTGGATCACAATAAACTGTGGAAAAATCTGAAACAGATGGGAATACCAGACCACCTGACCCGCCTCTTGAGAAATCTGTATGCAGGTCAGGAAGAAACAGTTAGAACTGGACATGGAACAACACACTGGTTCCAAATAGGAAAAGAAGTACATCAAGGCTGTATACTGTCACCCTGCTTATTCAAATTATATGCAGAGTACATCATGAGAAACGCTGGGCTGGAAGAAGCCCAAGCTGGAATCAAGATTGCCGGGAGAAATGTCAATAACCTCAGATATGCAGATGACACCACCCTTATGGCAGAAAGCAAAGAAGAACTAAAGAGCCTCTGGATGAAAGTGAAAGATGAGAGTGAAAAAGTTGGCTTAAAACTCAACATTCAGAAAACTAAGATCATGGCATCTGGTCCCATCACCTCATGGCAAATAGATGGGGAAACAGTGGAAACAGTGGCTGACTTTATTTTTTTGGGCTCCAAAATCACTGCGGATGATGACTGCAGCCATGAAATTAAAAGATGCTTACTCCTTGGAAGGAAAGTTATGACCAACCTAGACAGCATATTAAAAAGCAGAGACATTACTTTGCCAACAAAGGTCCGTCTAGTCAAGGCTATGGTTTTTCCAGTGGTCACATATGGACGTGAGAGTTGGACTATAAAGAAAACTGAGCACCAAAGAGAATTGATACTTTTGAACTGTGGTGTTGGAGAAGACTCTTGAGAGTCCCTTGGACTGCAAGGAGATCCAACTAGGCCATCCTAAAGCAGATCAGTCCTGAGGGTTCATTGGAAGGACTGATGCTGAAGCTGAAACTCCAATACTTTGGCCACCTGATGCAAAGAGCTGACTCATTTGAAAAGACCCTGAGGCTTGGAAAGATTGAGGGCAGGAGGAGAAGCGGATGACAGAGGATGAGATGGTTGGATGGCATCACTGACTCAATGGACATGAGTTTGGGTAAACTCCAGGAGTTGGTGATGGACAGGGAGGCCTGGCATGCTGCAGTCCATGGGGTCGCAAAGAGTCGGACACAACTGAGCGACCGAACGGAACTGAACTGAACCTGCTTTAAAGGCAGAGCACTGGGTCCGATAGCTTTTTGAGGTCACTTCTAACCCTAAAAATGTATGACTCTGTGTGCCTTGATTCTTTTTATTGAATTCACAACTATTTTACCAGTTTAATTCCTGGTTAAATGCTCATCTAGACAACCCCATTTTTCTTCTGCCTGCCTGCCTTTTCTAGAATATTCTTAATTTCCAATCTAAACTGACTTCTATAACAAGTTATATGCCAACTATTTCAATCACATTCTCTCTTAATACCCAACAGACATAGTCATTGCATCAAATTAAAAAAAAAGTCCCAATTAGTGGCTTCCAATTTCTACATCAGCTCATTCTGTTTTTTCTTTTCCCCATCTCTCAGTATTGTCTTATTTCTCTTCAGACAGGCATGGGTCTCTATGAGTGCTTTTTTTAAGAGAATACCTACCTTAAATAAAATTCAATGAAGTAAGATATGTCTTCAGGTACTTTCCTTTGACTTGGGAAGAGAGGTTTTTTTTTGTTTTTGAGTTGTCCTAAAATACGTGACTCTGGAATTTGCTGGATTAAATTCCATTAAATTGTGGAAACTGTTCCAGTGATAAGTTATCCCCAAGGACAGAATACCCAGGGAACAGGAGTACTTCTATTGTTGATTTAGTGTTTCAAATACTGGTCAAATATATTTACATTTTAATGAGTTATTAACACTGAGAAGAAAAGATTATACTAGTTCTCCAACATTTCCATGTACCAGTGGTCTAGACAATATTGCTTCTAGGATAGAAAAATTTTTAGAATTCTTACCATGTAGATCATGAACTGCCAGCCAACAAAGTAATACTGTACTGTTCTTGCGGAGATAGCCTGAGTTATATTTGGAGCAAAGTTCACCAATAGATATGTTCCTGCCAATGCCAACGTCATACCTTTTAAATTGAAAAGACAAACCATGTTGAAAAAGGGCCATTCAAACCTTTTTGTTTATGTAAACATTTCCTATACACTGAGCATTACTTATAAAAGTCATGACAGTCATGAAAGTCGCTCATTCATGTCCGACTCTTTGCGACCCCACGGACTATAGTCCATGGAATTCTCCAGGCCAGAATACTGGAGTGGGTAGCCTTTCCCTTCTCCAAGGGATGCCTATGAAAATACAATCCATCAAACCATCCCAAGAACATCACGCATTTACCCAACAACATTACCTTTAGAAGGGGATAAGATAAGGGCCACAGGATGGATGGGGTAGCACATAACTTCTGATTTTTTTCTGTTGTTCAAGATGAATCCTGACCTCTACAGAGAAGGTTTCCCCAGAGATGGGGACGATCAGAACATGTGCGTATGGAGATGTGGAAACACATCCAACCTGGCTGTTTGTTTCCATGTGGACCAGGAAGTGCATGATGAATCTAGATCCACCTAGATCTAGATGGCAGGGCCCAGAGAGTAGGGAAATCCATCACCTGATGGTCCACTCTGCACTTACTCACCTTGGACCCTTTACACACACATACTTGGGTATTTTACACTTTGAAACTCTGGTAAATGAATACCATAATCATTGTCAGTTTTGGGAGTCCTTTTAAGAGAAATAACAAAGTGAATGCTGACTCTGAGTCAGATTGACTTGATCTAATTTAAAATCCAGAATTCCAGGGATAGCTCGGTAAAATATCACATAATAAACCTATGTAGGAATGTGTTACTGTCATCACTTTAACATTACTTATAATAATGGAGGAACGGAAAATGTGGGGGAGAAGTGGCCACAGAGAAGCAGACTTGGCTTTCTAAATAACACTGGAAACTGCTTATTTATTAATAATTATCAGCCTGAGAAAAACTGATTTATGTAGCATTTTTGGGGGAGCACAACTTGAAAACATAATTCAACCTGTTTCACCACTGAGGTCAGCATTGTTGTGTATATAATTTACAACCAGCACATACTCCAACCTGAAACAATTTGGTTTGTCTATACAATCTCATAATTTGAAGACATCAATTTCCTATTGTTCTCAACCTAATGATTTAGAGTTTTGAACTCTAGTTTCTGAGAATCCATTTGATTTTTTATACAAGCTAGACAACAGCTATTCATGGTATAGTATAGGAGCTATAAAATAAGCTTACTCTAATATAACAATTTATTCAGTACTACTTTGTGAAGACAGAAATTATACACACAATTTTAAAAGCTATTTTCTAATGAGAATTTTAAAAAAGAAAACAATATACATTATTAAGCATATAATAAAAACTATATATAAGAATTTGGGCAAAATTATTGGTCAGGTCTGTCCTTTCTTTGACCAAAAAAAAAAAAAAAAGAAAGAAACCAAAGACCTTATAAGATAATTGTTCAATATTACATTCCTAGGAAGAAGGAATATTTAAAAAACCCAGCTTTCTAAACTTAGTAAAGCAGAATAAATGCATTGAAATACAATTTCAAAATCTCAAGAGACTTCCAACCTATTCTTGTGAAACCCAAATCTCTTATTTATATTGAGTTCCTCTGCCAATTGTTTCTTTATCTTATCTATCTAGCATCAAATTTTGTTTTTCAAGAATTTGGTTTTTATTTATTTATCTTTGGCTGTGTTGGGTCTTCATTGCTGCGTGGGCTTTTCTTTAGTCGAGGCAAGTGAGGGCTACTCTTTAGTTGCAATGCATGGGCTTCTCACTGTGGTGACCTCTCTTATGCAGGAGCAGGGGCCCTGGGGCACACGGGCTTCAGTAGTTGTGGCCGGTGGCTCAGTAGTTGAGGCTCCCAGGCTCTAGAGCATGGGCTCAATAGTTGCGGCATGGCATGTGGGATCTTCCCACATCAGGGATGGAACCTGTGTCTCCTGCATTGGCAGGTGGATTCTTTACCACTGCGCCAGCAGGGAAGACCTTGAAATTTTAGTTTTGAATGGATAACACATGCGTACAGTAAAAAACTGAAAAGCCATACAAGAGGGATCAGTGAAAGGAAATTCTTTCTCACATCCTTGTGGCCCACGAGGTCCCCTCCTCAAAGTGAGCTACTGCTGCTGTCTCTTGAGATTTTCTTCCCAAAGATGCTTTAGGTAGGCGTGGGTGAGAGCGCATGCGTTTTGATTTTTTTTACACAGAATGATGTTAGCATGTTATACACACTTTTCTGTATCTTGCTTTTTTCCTACTTAACAGAATCATCTTTTTCTACTCCAAGAACATCTCAGAAAACGTTTCACATCATTATATGTCGGGCAGCCTCATTCTTGCAGAGTCTGCAGAGTGTTCCATTCATGGAGGCAGTGTTATTTCCAATTCGGCCTGTGCCCATTTCCACCAGTGCAGATCCTCACCGCCTTCCAAAGCTTGCTAAAAACAAATGCAATAACTGATGGTTTTGCGAGTATCCTTTCAAAGTAATTTTTCACACGTATTATCTCATGTGAACCTCACATCACTTTGAGTCTAATGAGTAACTCTATGGCAGCTCAGGCGGTCACACATTCTTTCTTGCTAATAATTTTAACTTCAGCAACGTCCTACATTTACAAAGGCAGTTCTGGATAACTGCTCTAATTTGTTTGTTTCTTTGGTGTCATTTTTATTTTCCTATGTGATATACTGTCTCCTTCATGAGTCATGTGCACATTTTTCATAAGTGTTTGAAAGTGCTGCAGACAGCTGCTGCAGTGCAGCAGATTCAATAAATCTCTGCAAAATATTTTTATATCCCACCTTTTCCTAAAAGTGGCATGAAACATCACGTTGTTGTTGTTGTTTAGTTGCTAAATCGTGTCTGACTCTTTGTGACCCCATAGACTGTAGCCCACTAGGCTCCTCTGTCCATGGGATTTCCCAGGCAAGAATACTGGAGTGGGTTGCCATTTCCTTCTCCAGGCGATCTTCCTGACCCAGGGATCAAATCCAGGTCTCCCACACTGCAGGCAGATGCTTTACCGTCTGAGCCACCAGGGAAGCCCTAACCTCAGGGAACTGGTACAGAAAGCACTGAGAGCTGACCATCGGTGGGGACCAACGGCGGAGCGGTCAGGCAGCAGTGAGTCAGCGGCAGGTGGTCGTCAACCACGGGATGCTGGATACAACCCATGATACAGGGATGTGTGCTCATCTGCCACCCTTATGCCCAGACCTGCACCAAATACATTTTCTCATCAAATACAACTGAAGTCATATAAAAATCTACAATGATCTGGTGGGCATTTCAGATTCAGCTTGATACAAGTATTAATAAAATCTCTTCCTATAAACTTGTCATATGTACAAAACAGGGAAACAAGCTCATCCCTGCTCTTTGGAGTAGATGGACTAGGTGTACTGGGAGGGCATATGCCAAGGGAAGGTAATCATTCTTTTTAAGCAATGTGCTCAAAGCTATAGATTTCATAGACAATTGTGGCAGACATGAGAGTTACATTATGATCACCATCACACAGAAATGTGATGATAATAAGAACTATAATAGCAATAGCTAATACTTAGCATAATCTAAATGCTTTATACAAACACAACTAATATTTCTTACAAAAATCCTTCAAAAATAACTATACTGCATGTTACTACACTAACATATAGTATATGTATATTGTATAATATATAACATTGGATACTATTAAACTATTACTAGCCATATTTGACATATGAGAAAACTGAGTCACAGACAGAATAATTATCTTGTCTGGGCTGAGTGAAGAGCTTGAACTGGAACCTAGGTAACTTACTCTTTTTATATATATATACATATATATATATATACACACACACACATATATATATACGTTTATTTATCTACTCGTTGTGCTGGGTCTTAATTGTGGCATGTGGGATCTAGTTCCCTGACCAGGGATCAAACCCGGGCCCCCTGCATTGGGAGTGTGGAATCTTAACCACTGGACCACCAGGGAAGTCCCTAGATAACCTGTTCTTAATGATTATACTCTTCTGCCTCTTGTATGCATAATGGACCAGGGCTGACAAATGGATTACACAAGTCGTCATTCACCTTATAGTCTCAGTGAGTGGCACTCCAGGAGTTGTACTGAGCACATGAGGCTGGATGAAACATCTCCACAGGGGAGAGAAGGAATGGACTCCGTCTGGCAGCGGTTCCTGAAGGCCCCAACTGGCCCTTGAGTTTCTTGAGAAAAGCGTCTCCAAACTGGTGTTCCCTAGAACCCAGTTTCATAAGATGGACACACCACCAAAAAAAGTTTCAACTCAAGTCTATTTGGAAAGAGGTGAGTTAAACAAATTTAAATCGCTATTTTACTGGAAGACCCCTGAGAGCCAGAATGTGTTAGCGTTCATTGTGAATCTCCTTGGGGAGGATATGGTTGTAATATTTTCTAAACATATTTGACCATTTATATCATCCTGAAGTAGTGTTTGGAGGAATATTTTATACTCTGAGAAATGCCTGACATTTAACTGGATCCAGCTGTGAGAATACAGCCTCTGTTACAAGAGGCTACTGAAGCTCTGCTGCAGAAGTTTCCTATAGATGCTTGTGGATGGAGGCTGATATACAAAGATGGAGGAAGGGAAAACAGCCTATAGGCAGGCTCCTTCTGAGGTGTCTGTTCACCGGCATCTACAACCTGCTGAGCTCCTCACCTGTGCAAGCCTTGGATTCTAGAATCCACTTGCACAGTTCTTCCTCAAAAGACACCCAGTTTCCCAGCCCACCCTTCTCCTTAAGTAAAACCTGAAATCGCTTTTAATTGTGTCCCCACTCCTCCAGCTCATTGCCAGTTAGTTAATTGCGGTTAAGCTAGCTTCTGAAATCTGGTTTGACCTGACTTGTGATAGCCTCAAGAGTTGAAAAATTCAGCTAACTTGACCTTAACCTACTTTGCTGTCTGCTTCTCTAAGAGCCTGCAATATGCCGCCTGATCAATGGTGGTCCAGCTATTGCTTTAGTGGCATACCACTAAATACCACAGCATAAACTGGATTCCTTCACACCAAAGGGTGCCTTCTCCTCAGTATAGTCTCTCCAGATTCCTCAGGCTTAAGGCCAAGTCCTGAAGAAGCCCTGGATTGGCAAGTCTCAAAAGTGTTGTTCAGTCGCTAAGTCATGTCTGACTCTTTGTGACCCCCATGGACTGCAGCATGCCATGCTTCCCTGTCCTTCACCATTTCTTGGAGTTTGCTCAAACTCATGTCCATTGAGTCAGTGATGCTATCTAACCATCTCATCCTCTGTCATCCCCTTCTCCTTTTGACTTCAATCTTTCCCAGCTTCAGGGTCTTTTCCAATGAGTCGGCTATTCATGTCAGGTGGCCAAAGTATTGGAGCTTCAGCTTCAGCATCAGTCCTTCCAATAAGTTAACTAAGTAGGGTGTATACTGTCACCCTGCTTATTTAACTTATCTAAATAATATAGTGAATTTAAATTGTTCTGAATCTACCATCATAAAGTCTCCCATTCTTGAGCCAGTTTTAAAACCAAATAGCCAATCTGTCCTCTCAACTAGAAATGATTTTTTGTTTGGCTAGATTAGTATTCTAGGTCCTGGCTTCAAACCAAGCTGACCTCTAGTGTGGGAGAAGGAAGGAAGGAAGTAGTCTTCATCTCACTATTAGTCTCTTGACATTCTATCAATGGGGAAACCATATATAGGTGACTTGAAATAATCAAGTTACTCTGGAGAGTGCTGATGTAATTTTTATTTTTATGATGACAATGTCTGGACTTAAGTCAACTAGGATCCCACAGACTATTAGATTCGGTATTTTTGATGACTAAGGGAGGAGAGGGGGAAATACTATAGTTTTGGCTGATTGAAGGGGAGAGAATTTTGGTGCATTTTAGAGGAAAAATAATCATTAAAATAATTTAAAGTTATTAATCCACTAAGAATCAGAGCACAGTCCAAAGCCTGTCATTGAATTAATAATAGTTGGTGATTTCTTTCAGACATAGCTTTTGTGAGGTCATTTTTTGAGGCTAGTGGTGAAAAGCTTCATAGCCACAGATCAACATTTGGCAATAAATTAGTTCAGCTTGTTTCCACACGGTCCAAAAAAATCTTCATTTGTTCCATCATGAAAAACAAACTTTCATTTGCCTGAAGCAGGGAAAAATAAATGATTTTCTTTTACACATTTTGACAATTTGATTTTTAGCATGCTTATATGTTAATCTTGTATAAAATGCCACTAACTACTCTTTCCCCTGTTTGGTCTCAGTCCCTGTAAAGAAAAACGAGTTTTTAGCTTTTAACAGAAAGAGCCAAGTTTTCTCAAGGCAACAGCAATATAGGTCCCAAGAAAATACATGTGACCTAACACACTACTGAGGATGGTTGGGGAAGAGTCCTTCCCTAAGCCTGAAAAGGGTTATAACATCTCAAGTCATGATAATCATATGGTATTGCTGTTGGGAGGCACGGATATGGAATCGGTGACTGTGCCCTTTCTTATTCTTGTAATGTTAATCAAGAATTGATCACTTTTAACTACAGTATGATACAAATATGATAACAGATAAATCCCTGCTCAAAAAGCATTCAGGTAAAAGGCAAAAAAAACTCAGAGTTGTGGGAAATGTTACCTGGATTACTAAAGTTCGCTAAAATATCCTAATCAAGGTTTTCTTTCATGAAGAAACAGCACAGAGTGGTGGGTGGTGGTATTAATAGCTATGATAATAATAGCGGCCATTATTGAGGACTTATTACATGACAGACCCTCTTCCAAGAGTCTTACATACACAAGTTTTATATACTTGTTTAATCCTATGACATAGGTAATATTATCTTCATTTTAAGGATGAGGAAATTTGGGGCTTAAAGGGATTAAGTAATTTAGCAAAAGTCATGTAACTCTTTGAATGGGAAATGGCAACCCACTCCAGTATTCTTGCCTGGGAAATCCCATGGACAGAGGAGCCTGGGGTTGCAAAAGAGTTGGACACGACTTAGCAACTAAACAACAACAACAAAGCAGATCTGTAAATGAATGTTCCTACATTTAAATGAGACGATTCATGCAAAACACTTATAGTACCTGAAAGAAATAGATATTTAATAAATCTTGGCTATTTTTAAAGTAAGAAAAATTAGCAGAGAATCAAAGAATTGATCGAGGGTTTTTTTTGTTGTTGTTGTTACATGTGTATGTGAGTGTATTTCCTATGTTTTTAGTATTACCTCTTAGGAATGAAGTTAATCATAGAAATAATAATTTTATTATTAATAACAGGGCTTTCCATGTCTCAAAGTGCTTGTATCAATTATCCAATTTGACCCCTAAAATAGTCTTCTATATTTGTCAGCAAACTGGCTTAGAGAAGTTAAGTAATATGTTGGCCACACAGTTGACAGCAGAAGTTGAATCCAGCTTTGAACCTTTGAGAGCGAGTTTATTTTATATCCTTTGATGTGGAACTAGTTTACTGCTTTTAGTAATGTTCAGTTGATCTTGGGTTTTCTAAGAATATAATCAAATCACTGGCACATATTGATATTTCTATTTCTTTCCTTCCTATAGCTATGACTTTCATTAATTTTTCTCCCAATCCTCATTGGCAGTGCTTGTAGCACAGTACTACATAGAAACTTAGCTTACCTTTTCATTCATTTGTCAACAGTGCTCATGTTATTCCCTCTGTTTGCCATCCTCCAAATGCTTAGAGGTGGTCCATGCCTGTCCTATTCAGCTGTCAGAACTAATTCAAATGGTATCTGTGCTACAGAAAATCCTCTCTAAGCTTTCTAACTAGAGTAATCTCTCTTTATTCTAAACCAGTGGTTCTCAACCGGAGGCAATTTTGCCTGCCCTCCGCCCCCCAAGGGAGATGTGACAATGTTTGAAGTTATTTTTGGTTGTCATAACTGGGGCAGAGTGTGCTACTGGCAGCGAATGGGTAAAGGCCAAAAGGGATGCTGCTAAACACACTACAATGCGCAGGACATCCCCCTATGATGAATTATCCAACCTAAAATGTTAGTAGTGCTGAGGCTGAGAAACTCTGTTCTAAACTAACGGTTCAGGCATATAACACATATTATTTTCCGCTTTTAAAAATGTATTTCTAAAAAAAAAATAAAAATAAAAATGTATTTCTGTATATATTTGATCATTGACCATATTACTTGAAGGCAGGGATTCTCTCTTAATCATCGTTTTATCACAAGGGTTCATAATAATTGGCAAGACTTCCTCTTTATCCATCTGTATTATTTCATTAAATACCTTACATTTATTTAAACATTAATCAGTCATTAATTACAAAAGATGACATACGTAAGATTAAAGGACTTAAAGTTTCCATAAGACTTTTGATAAATGAGAAACATAATGTAGGACCTAATTGCTTTAATCTATAAAACTCAGGCATTGCTCATTCTTATTTCTGATTCCATACAACGTCCCCAAATGAGGCCATAACCATAGTACAAAAAAAGAGTATAGAAAAATAATGTATTTGAAAAGCCACAATTCACATATGAATGCATTTGGAAAAACATTTTAACCATGAAAATTTGACAGTGTTGACTAAAAAACTCTACCAGCAGAATCAAATCAAGGAGGAAAAAGAAAAAGTGAAAACTCCTTCAAGACACTAGGCTCAAGGGAAACATGATCAGGGAAACAAATGTTCAACATACCAATGCTGGTGTCACATTTAAACTCAAACAGTTTTTTTTAATATGATCTCCTTGGAACTGAGTAGACATGGCTTTATTTAAAGTGCCTAAAGTCTCATACTCATTATCATATGTCGGCAGTAATTCAGACAGGATTTTGTCAAGGGAGAAAATATGAATTTTTATAATTCTTCTCACCAGTGATATTTCCAACAAGAGGTAGAAGATAGCAGAAACATTTTTTACAGCCAGTAAGGCTACTGTGATTTTTCATTAATAGCTGTATTTATAAATTAAAAAAAAATTTTTTTTTTGGCTATACTGCACAGCTTGTGAGATCTTAAGTTTCCTGACCGGGGATTGAACCCGAATCCTCAGCAGTGTGTACGTGGAGTCCTCACCACTGGATTGCCAGGGAATTACCCCTAAATAAAATTTTGAAGATCAATATTCTATGTTACTTTTGGAAAAGGCTAACAAAAAATTAGGTAGTTAATTGGTACATCTAATTTTTGGATGTGGTTTTCATTTTCATGTAGTCCCTCCATGGAACAATCTATCAAATATGTCCTTTGAAGTGGAATACTCTATTAGGTAACACAGATGTTTTCTTGGATTTTATTACGTTCATAAAATTTTCATAACATTCACAATAGTAATAATACTGTACAATAATGATCTGCTGTGGTCAATAGCTTGGGCAGCGGCCACAATGAAGATGCACATATTTCATGTCAAAGAGCAGATGGCAACTCCGAGGCAGGATAGATGTTCGCCTCTAGATGACACTATATCCATTTCAGTAATTTGTTCCTTGCTTTTAAA
Organism: Cervus canadensis; assembly: GCF_019320065.1. Taxonomy (NCBI): domain Eukaryota; kingdom Metazoa; phylum Chordata; class Mammalia; order Artiodactyla; family Cervidae; genus Cervus; species Cervus canadensis. Next base: position 62,542,309 of record NC_057397.1, on the reverse strand, counting down.
GCACATATTCTTAATGGATAGGATTAGTTATTTCCTCATCAAACAGAGCTTTAATTACCTGAATTAAATAATTACTTACCTAGTAAATCCGAGGCTCTCAAATTTTCTCTCAGAAACATAACAGAAATAATAGCACTACCTAGAAAGAAAATGGCCATTAGAGGTGTTTCCAAATAGAAAAACACGTATTATGCAACACCATTTGAAAGGAGTTAAGTAGTCTCAGGTCTGACTAGCTGTGTCCTGGTCAGAGACACCCGGTGACTGTGGCCGTGGAAACGGCCTCTTCCCCCTCATGGCTGAGGGTTCACGGAAATGGGCCTGCTTTATAATGAACCTACAGCAGTGACTGGGAGAGTGCATGGCCTACAGTGAGGGCTTAATAAAGGCTGACTGAATGACTAAATGCCTGAGTGAAAAGAAAAGAAAGAAAGAAAGAGGTAGGGAGGGAGTAAGGAAGGAAGGAGGAAGGTAGAAACAGAAGGGAAGGATGGAAAGGCAGAAAGAGACAGAAGGGAAGGAAAAATGGACAAAAAAAAAAGAAAAAAACCCTTAACTTTATATCTCAAACTGACACATACTTCCCCTCATCTCCTCCCATAATCCCGTCTTCCAACAATACCAGGACCCGAGGGCTCCTCCTGGTCTCCCCTCTCCTTCACACGAGACATCCAACAGCCTACTGGGTCAGGATCTACGGTGGGATTTCACTGTCTCTCAAGCCCACCCCTGCATCTTCATTCCCTCTGTCACAACTCCGGCCAGCTTCACCTCACGGTGGTAACAGCTCCCCTCTGGAGCCTCCCATTTCACTACCCCTTCCCCACAGCACTAGAGGCATCTTTTTTTTTTTTTTTTAGTTGGAGGCTAATTACTTCACAACATTTCAGTGGGTTTTGTCATACATTGATATGAATCAGCCATAGATTTACACGTATTCCCCATCCCGATCCCCCCTCCCACCTCCCTCTCCACCCGATTCCTCTTGGTCTTCCCAGTGCACCAGGCCCGAGCACTTGTCTCATGCATCCCACCTGGGCTGGTGATCTGTTTCACCATAGATAGTATACATGCTGTTCTTTTGAAATATCCCACCCTCACATTCTCCCACAGAGTTCAAAAGTCTGTTCTGTATTTCTGTGTCTCTTTTTCTGTTTTGCATATAGGGTTATCGTTACCATCTTTCTAAATTCCATATATATGTGTTAGTATGCTGTAATGTTCTTTATCTTTCTGGCTTACTTCACTCTGTATAATGGGCTCCAGTTTCATCCTTCTAAAAGGCAAATCAAATGTAAATCCACAGCTTAAAACCTCTTAATGGCTTCCTGTCACAAAGGACAAAGGCCAAACTACTAAGTATGATGTTCAAAGACAGGCACGATTTTACTCCTGACAATTTCCTTGCCATGTTTGCTCTTGATCTCTTCTATATTCTGTGTCCACTCTTACTAAATTAATCATAATTCCCAGAACCACCACTGAGTTTCATGCTAAAGGACTTTTCTACAAGTGGTTCCCTGTGCATCTCTGCCTCCATCTTTTAACCCAACTCTGGGCTCAAGCAACACCTCTGGATTCTCCCAGACTGAGTTGACCACTCCACCCATATGTGTCATCACCCCTCATACAGTTTTCTCATTACATAAGACTTTTTTTTTTGCCTGTTTCCTGCAAAAGATATTTTGGCTCTTTTACTCTAAGATATGTCTTTTTAAAACACTATTTATTTGGCTGTGTGGGGCCTTAGTTGTGGCATGTGGGTTTAGTTGCCTTGCATTGTGTGCGATCTTAGTTCCCTGACCAGGGATTGAACTCACAACCCCTGCATTGGAAGGCAGATTCTTAACTACTGGACCTCCAGGGAAGTCCTGAGATATGTCTTATTTTTTTCAAGATCTCTTGTATGTAGTTAGTGTGTGTGTGTTAGTTGCTCAGTCATGTCCAACTCATTGGGACCCCATGGGCTGTAGCCCACCAGGCTCCTCTAGCCATGGAATTCTCCAGGCACGAATACTGGAGTGGATAGCCATTCCCTTCTCCAGGGAATCTTCCTGACCCAGGGATCGAACCCAGGGCTCCTGAATTAAAGACGGATTCTTAACCATCTGAGCCACCAGGGAAGCCCAAGGAGTTAGTACCCAGCACATAAATAAAAGGGTTGCTGGGATCTCCTGCATTTGTTGACCCTTGTGATGTTTAGAACCCTCTTTCCCATTACTGATGCTAATGAATCCTCAACCTTACAACTGAACCATGACCTACTAAGATGTGTGGGGTAAATTGAATCTGAGTTGTTCCTCCTCTGGAATCATGAGAAAATGGGAACATCCAAATTTGCAATAATACAAACACAAAAAACAAAACCTCACAACATAACTTGCATTTAAAATTTTTAAAAAACCATTAGCTGAATTTTTTGTTTTTTAAAGCAAAAACACAGAAAGAAAAAAATACCATAAAATAATATTATCACCTAGGAAAAAACCATAGTTAATAAACTTGTGTGTTTACTTCCCTTTGTTGAAATCAAATCACAATGCAAAATTTCTTTTCTCAGTTACTGTATTAAAAACAATTTGCCATATCATTAAAAATTCTTCATAGGTATAATTTTAATGAGTCTGAATTATAATCCACCAAATCAGTTACACGTGAAAGTAACTCTGTCTGATGTTGCGGTTACCCTGGTGGCTCAGATGGTAAAGAATCTGCTTGCAATGCAGGAGACCTGGGTTCAATCCTTGGGTCAGGATGATCCTCTGGAGAAGTGAACGGCTACCCACTCCAGTATTCTTGCCTAGAGAATTTTATGGGCAAAGGAGCCTGGCAGGCTACAGTCCATGGGATCACAAAGAGTTGGATATGACTGACTGACTAACACACACACACACGCATATCTGGTATTCTGGCAACTGATTTAAAACAAAAGCACAAACCCACACCAGAAACCTTCATTCAAGATAAGCTGGGATCTCCATATGCTTCCTCCATCTTTTCTCAACCTAGCCTCTCTCATTCAAGTGAGACATGTCCTTGCAGATCTTTCCCGGGCAGGTTATTTACAGAAACAGAGGTTTCACACAAAATAAACAGAGCATGGGAAATGTCCACCAAGTGTGAGTTTGATTGTGTGGCACGGCTGCTCCTCGGAAAAAAAGTTATGACCAACCTAGACAGCATATTAAAAAGCAGAGACATCACTTTGCGACAAAGGTCTGTATAGTCAAAGCTATGGTTTTTCCAGTAGTCATGTACAGATGTAAGAGTTGGACTATAAAGAAGGCTGAGTGCTGAAGAATCGATGCTTTCGATCTGTGGTGCTGGAGAAGATTCTTGAGAGATCCTTGGACAGCAAAGAGATAAAACCAGTCAATCCTAAAGGAAATTAGCCCTGAATATTCATTGGAACACCTGACGCTGAAGCTCCACCACTTTGGCCACATGATGCAAAGAGCCAAGTCACTGGAAAAGACCCTGATACTGGGAAAGATTGAGGGCAGGAGGAGAAGGGGGTAACAGGATGAAATGGTTGGATGGCATCACTGACTCAATGGACATGAGTTTGAGCAAACTCCGGGAGATGGTGAAGGACAGGGAAGCCTGGTGTGCTGCAGTCTATGGGGTCACAAAGAGTTGGACACAACTTAGCAACCGAACAACAACAACAGTGGCTTTAGAACATTAAAGCAATATTTTCTACAGATAAATTAGTGTATAGATACATAGCTCATTGCATTAAGAACTGAGTTTGGGACTAGCATAAAAATGTATGAAAAATTTCTATTTCAGATTTGGACCAAAATAATTCAGGGAAACTAATTTCACATGTTAGAGCCTTAGAAAAGGTATTAAAAAAAATCAAGATCTCACTCCCAACTCCCATTACAGACTTCCTGTGTAATTATGTAAGGAATGTTTCCAAGCAGCCCTTCTCCAGGGGATCTTCCCGACCCAGGAATCAAACCAGGGTCTTCTGCATTGCAGGTGGATTCTTTACCAACTAACCTACCAGGAAAGCCCCTGCAAGCAGAGGGAGATGGATTAACAATAGGTAACAATAAAAAAATAGGTAAAATATCATTACACTAACACATACTAAATGCATTCCATTATAACAATCCTTGAGATGTCTATTTCACAGTGAAGGTTTCCAGCAAGAAGGGAGACACTGCTTACATGGAATAAGGAGATTTTAGAGCTAGTAGGAGACACAGAGATAATCTAGTCTAACCTTTACAGTTACTCTAACCTAGAGTAACTTACTCTATAATAATTTACTACTAATAATAATTTACTCTAACCTAGGTTCTAACCTTTACAGTTGGGAAACTGAGGTTCAAAGGTCTCATATTTATTGATCTGTTCATTTAACAAACATTTATATTACAGCACAGCTGGAACCAGCACCCATATTTCCTTGTCCCACTTCAGAGCGCTTTCTAGCATACTATACTTCATTTCCTTCCTTAGAGCAAGAAAGGCATCATTTTCCTTCTCATTGCTAAGCCACAATTTCAGAAATAATGTCACTTTCGAAGGAAGACAGAAGGATGCTATGTAGTAGACAATTTCATTGCTAAAAGCAAAAAGGACATGATTGGTAAAAATAAACTTGAAATATACTATATACATTAAATTATATCAATTGCCATAAAATAGTTATCAGAGTCTTATGAAACACAAATATGCTACTTTTACTTTCTGAAAGAATTTATGTGCCTGATTCATTTTCCAAGTTTTGAGAAAACATGTAATTTGCTACAAAATTTTAGCTAAGATAGGGAATGAGACTTTAAAAAATTTATCTAGCTAAGAAAGTAATGAAAAAGAACATTCTATTAAGATACATCTACTTATAACTAATTTATCTTGCAAATCATGATTAAAATGAGCTCTGTGTTGAGCAAAAAGACAGTTTCTGAGCAACAGCTGATAACATGATTTCTAAGAACAGCAGTAAATTTTAATTTTATTTATTTTTAATTGGAGGATGACTGCTTTACAATGTTGTGTTGGTTTCTGCCATACAAGAAGAATCAGTCATAATTATATATACACACCCTCCCTCTTGAGCCACCCTGCCCACTCCTATCCCACCCCTTCAGGTTGTCAAGAACAGTAGTAAATTTTTTAAATGAGAAAAAAATAAGCAAACTGAACTGTTCCCATATACATCTGCAGTCAGAGATCTGTCAAACTCAGCCCTGTCTAGCCGTTGCTATAACAACAACCTTGCCTTCTAAACATGTACAAGGGGGGGACAACTATTACACTTTTATTTCTATAGTAAAAATTAATATTTTAAAATAGAGCATCTTAAGATCAATAGTTTAAAAAGCATTGAAACAGATAATACTGGTAAATGAACAGATTTTTACTAAGTATGATTAAACTAAAGTTACTACAGAGCCCTAGGTTGAGCACTCACAGTTTTATGTGCATTTTTGACTAAAGGCATGGTTGAGTAGAGGTTCATAAATCCTTTTCCATCCTGGCTTTCACAGGTCATGCTTCTACACAGAGAGTGCTCCCAGACACAGGCCTACACAGAGTGCTCCTGAGCACAGGAGCAAATTCATTGCATGGTGAGCACAGTGACTCCAGAGGCACTGAGGACCACAATGATTAAATGCATTAAAAAAAAAAAGGTAGCCTATGAAAGATAACACACCCAAATTAAACAGTGGTTATGTAGGAATCATGGGAAAAAATACAGCAGGAATACTATGTAAAAGAAAAGTACAAAAAAGTGTCTTCTTGGATTTGGTGCAAAAGAGTGCTCCCAAGGTGCCGTTTATTAAAGTATTCACACAGCCTTGATCATAATACTTCATGGTCAGGAGAATCAACAACAGTTATAACGGACTGACTCCTATTGGGAAGTCATCTATACTCTTTTTGGTGAGGAAGCGTCACCTGGCTTGCAGGCAGAATGGAAACGATTTCCTGTCATGGCCCTGTACAAGGGTGAGATACATGGACATTCTGATTTGGATTTCCAGATGAAAACAGACAGAGGCCAAGCCAAGATTCCCGTGGCTTCAGCTGCACCAGGTACAGGCGTGAGGAGCTGTCAGTCCCAAGTGTAGACATGTTTCAATTTGCAGCATGATGATATATGTACACATTTTACTTAAATTCTCTCCTCCAACACAAACAATAATTTTTTTTTTTTTATTAAGGGTTTAAGAACACAAAAGAGGCTTCAGTAACTATTCAAATGTGTTATGGTATGGCTATTTTTTCATTCACATTTATTTACTTCTCTCCACTTTTTTACCCTTTTATGACCACTGCTATAAAGATAGATCTAACCCAAAGTTTTAAAAAATCAATTACACTTTATTTAAATGTGATTATCTTATCTGATTCAGCTGGAAAGGAAAAACCTTTGGTTCCAGGGTCACAAACCCAAATGCCTACAGGGGCCCGTTGGGTAATCCTCTAAAGAAGAAGGAACAATGAGGGTGGTGGGTTACGTTGATCAGGGGCTGTGGGCCTGTGGTGACCTGGTGTACACAAGATCAGTGAAAGGCAGTAGCCAGAATTCAGTCCTAGCCAACCTCAAGTCCAGTGTCACCAGATCTGATTCTTTTAAGACAAAAATCCAGTTTTTGTGCATCACTGTCCAATTTTTAAACATGGGAAATTAATTTGTATTCTTAAAAAGCATTCTTTGAGCAAAACAAACACAGCAGAGGCCAGATTTGGTCTACAGGCCACCCGTCTATAAACTCTGATCTAGTCCGCAAATGAAAATTCCATCAGCTCTCCTGCCTAGATATTCAATTTATTGTTTAACCTCTATAATCTGAAGAGAAACCAGGGTATATGTTTATAATACAGGAAAGCAGAACACAAAGTACTAAAGAAAACACTCTTTTATAAAAAAAAGATCCCATGACATGAAAAGAACATATTTATACAATAATGCTACAAACAGTTCCTCACATGTAAATATCTGGGTTGTGGTTTCTGACCACTTAAAATGGCAACTTTATTGTACTGCTAAAAAGCAAACCACAAAAGCACTTTCATGTCAGTCACAATCAAACTTCAAATACGTGGGCATGTTGAGTGCACTCACAGGCTCAAGCAACTCTAACCGTTTTGAGGTGCTGACTTCTCCAAAAGGATCATTCCTCCTTAGTTGTAGAATTGGAGGAGAAAAGTATGTCAATTACAATGAATTCCAAGGAATTAGGATTCGAAAATCTGAGGATGTGACACTCTGAAAAATGTTTCTTGACAGAGAAAAGAGTTGTCCCACTGCCTACATCAGCAGGAACGAAAGTATCCAATAATTCATGCTAGTAAAAAAATTGCTAGAGGGTGTGGAGAAAAAGGAACCTTCCTACACCACTGGTGGGAAGGTAAATTGGTACAGCCACTATGGAGAACAGTATGGAAGTTGCCTAAAAAACTAAAAATAGAGTTACCGTACAATCTGGAATTCCACTCCTGAGCATACATCCAGACAAAACTACAATTCAAAGAGATACATGCACCCCCATATTCATAGCAGCACTATTTACACGAGTCAAGACATGCAAGCAACTTAAATGTCCACTGACAGATGAGCCGACAGCTGAGTGGATAAAGAAGGTGTGGCACATATATACAATGGAATATTACTCAGCCATGAAAAGGATGACATAATGCCATTTGCAGCAACATCGACGGACCTAGAGATTTTCATATTAAGTGAAGTAAGGCAGACAGAGAAAGACAAATATTGTGTTATCACTTATTTATGGAATCTAAGAAAATGATACAAATGAATTTATTCGCAACACAGAAAGAAACTCACAGATGTAGAAAACAAACTCATGGTTACACTCTAGATACAAATATAAAATAGGTAAACAACAAGGACCTACTGGATAGCACAGGGAGACACACTCACTATTTTATAACACTATCATGGAAAAGAGTCTGAAAAACACGCACACATATATAACTAAATCACTTTGCTGTGTACATGAAACAGACACAATATTGTAAATTAACTACACCTCAATTTTTTTAAAAAGAAAAAATTGCCATTGTCATTTCTTGAAGATAATGAAATTATAGGTAACATGCATAGTTTCAAAAGAGGAAAGTTACCTGGATTAAGAACAAACATCTTTTCTACATTTTTCTTGATATACACTAGTGATTAAATTGAAAGGACTCCACAAATGTAAAAATACTATCACTGACAGGATTAACTCTGTATTATACATGTAATAGGGCAACATATCATCAGCAGCAATTTCTTTAGAAATACTCTGTGGTGTTCTCAAAAATAAGGATGGGTGGAAAAGATGTTTCAAATAAAGGTTCTTGGGTTTTGGGAATGCTTTCAGCTGAGAGTGCATGAGCAGACATAAAATGAAGACTTCAGGGATTTATTCCACACATTTTACTTAGGCAGGTTTTTGGGACAATGTGCTAGGGCAGACAACCCAGCAAGCCACCGAGAAAAGGGATATTTTCCACATATTTTCAATGTAAAGTGCCCCTATCACAGGCAGCCCATGAGGTCTAGAGCCCTGACAACCTCATTCAGGCTGGCCCCAAGCACAGGGCATTAAAGGACAGAGAATCCACCGCATCGAGGTTTGTGGGCGCTACAGGTCACTCGCTCATGGGCCTGTTTGTGTTTTCCTTCATTTGTTTCTAATAAAAATCTTGGAGACCAAAGTTACTGCTTGAGATGACTTCTCTGGAATTCCAAAAGGCCTCACCAGGGTTTTCTGGCTGCGCTATGACCATTGTTTAATGGAATACAGACACATTGCAGCTTACAGCTTCATAACGGCACACAGAAACACATGAAACAACATATATTTCCACATCATGAATTTCAATTTGAACAAAAGCCAGCATGTTAGGGAAAATGCGTGATGGGAAAGACTTACCAGTCATCTGCTTCATTCTCTCCTCATTTTCCCAGAGCAGTTCAGATCTCCAGCCTTAATTCAAATTAGCCTTGTCACAGGGTGACTACTTCTCCTAGGAAATTATCCCAGGGCCAAGGAGAACTCACTACTATTAATTTTATCATTCCATATAAAATTCCAAGTGTTTGATCTCATATAATTCATCATGAGTTTAATCTACTTATTACTCACTTCTATTCATCTGGGCAGTAATTAAGTAAAATAATAAGGTTGTATGTCTCATACAGTACCTGGCATGGTGGATGCTCATTCAGCATTAGTTTCCTACCTTTAACTATTTCTAAACTGTTGTTACCTGAATTTAACTTGAAAAAGGTGATCTATTCTCTGAACTTAACTACTTTCAATCAATACACTCAGAGGTATAGAGCGGAAAAATGTCCATCATGTTTTTATTTCTCCCACCCTTCCTGCCCCCACAACAACATCCCTTCATATTCCACTCCCTAGCTACCCCTAGACAAGTCAATTTTATACTGAGAGAAGTCTACCATGAACCTCCTTCATTTTTTGTGGCTTCAACTCTTCAGATTATTGACAACTTTATTATTTTCACTCATCTCTTATTGCTTATGCATAGCATAGATCACCATCAGGGGATAAATAGGAAAAGGAAAACATGAAATGTAAGGGCACACTTTGTATTAATAGATGCACAAATAATCTAACTCAACCCCCCAAAGGACAGGCTTATAAACCTGTAAGTATGTACAGAAGTGAGTATTCACAAGTTCTTTGCAAAAAATGTTTAACCACTGCACTTCATCAGGAATTGAAATCTTTTAAATAACACCTTGGAGAAGGAAACGGCAACCCGCTCCAGTATTCTTGCCTGGAGAATCCCATGGACAGAGGAACCTGGAAGGCTACAGTTTATGGGATCGCAAAGAGTCGGACACAGCTGAAGTGAGAAAGCACACAAATAACACCCTAGAACAGAACAGAACACTTCTCTTTCAATATCCTGGAACAGGACATCCTAGAACACTCAATCCTCACTGTATCAAAATTCAAATTCAAACCAATTCTGTGAGGCTGTATTGTATGATTTCTTGTATCAAGCTCTCCTGAAAAAATCAGACAGCAGGCCACATGACACAGAGTCCCAGTCTCCTGGTCTCAGATGAACGGCCAAGATGAACATTAAACAGGTCATTCTGAGCACGATGAGAGTTGCCAAAGGGGAAGTACGGGTCAAAGCTTCTACATGCAGTTGAACAGGTTGTGCACTGCACAAAGACACTACATTTGAGGGGGCACCACCCACATCTCAGATCTTGGTGCTTCGTGTATTTCTCAGGACAATTTTCTGACAGATGGCACAAGAGTGTCCTGCTCCCGTCAAATTATTGTATTAAGATAATCTGCAGATCAAAATAAAGTATCATGAGAAAGGCTGCTTTTTTCTAATTCACAAAAAGGCACCAAATAGATGAGAGGAGGGCCCATGCAGGGTGCTAAGGGAGCAGAGAAGAAGCCGGTTTAATTTAGTACAGAAGCAAAAAAAAAAAAAAAAGCCCTCCTGGGGAAGAGGGACAGGAAAGATTAGCAGCAGTTTAAAATTTTATTACAAACTGCACAGAATATCCAACTTATTTCTCCTTATTGGATTTCTGGTGTAATAAATAGTTTCTCAGAAAAACACTTTCTCAAATTGCAGTTAGACCTGAATGTCTCTCTGAAGTTAATTAGCAAGTGAACAAAAGTGCTCTGAAGCCAGAGCAAGAAGACAGCAAGTTGCACGCACATTTCAGACTGTTTTCCCTTGGACAAAATTCTGAGTCTGTTTTTTATATGTATTTGTTTTTGCTAGGTTATTTGGAAATGCTGGTATTTTCCAACACATTTTGGTGGGTAATATGTGGAGGAGTCATAGGATAATTGCTGCTTAATGGCTGAACAAATGAGCGGTGAGGAGCCCACCCTTCTTCTCCCTGAGAATTAATTAATTACTGGAGGACCGATGCTGAAGCTGAAGCTCCAATGCTTCGGCCACCTGATGCGAACAACCAACTCATTGGAAAAGACTCTGATGCTGGGAAAGATTGATGGGAGGAGGTGTAGGGGGCAACGGAAGATGAGATGGTTGGATGGCATCACTGACTCAATGAACCTGAGTTTGAGCAAACTCTGGGAGATAGCGAAGGACAGGGAAGCCTGGTGTGCTTCAGTCCACGGGGTTGCAAAGAGTCAGACACGACTTTAGTGACTGAACAATGAACGACAACAATGGTAAGGACAATAAAAGGCATTTCCTGAAGTGGTTTACTCATTTTTGAGAATTTAACAACCAGCCATCTTCAGAAGCACGAAGTAAACTCCCTTATAAAGAATAATGTACTGTGTTTCTAGTTAATTAAAAATATAAATCACAGTGACAATGGCTAGGTTTGTCACTGTGTCAAACACTGCACTATGTATCCAACACTGTTCTTAAGTGTGTGTGTTTACTCAGTTCTTCCCCATGACAACCTCTGAGGGAAGAACTGTTTTTATTCCCATTTTACAGATGAGGGAACTGAGGCATAAACCCATCTAAGCAACTTGCCTGAGGTCACAGAGCTTTCCAGGTGCAATTGAAACACCAACTCTTAAGATTTCTTAATTAATGGAAAAACAAACTCCTAGAATTAACCATGAAAAAAAGTGAAACTGGCAGTAACTCAGTCATGTCTGACTCTTTGTGGCCCCATGGATTGTAGCCCACCAGACTCCTCTGTCCATGGGATTCTCCATGGAGTGGGTTGCCATTTCCTTCTCGAAAGGATGGAGGTAGCCATTTCTCTCTCCTGACCCAGGGATTGAACCCAGGTCTCCTGCATTGTGGGTGGATTCTTGTCTGTCTGAGCCACCAGGGAAGCCTGCCAGCATATAATCAGCATTTTAGCCAAAATAAGCTTTTATACTTATTATTCACTGAGAAAGCCCTTCAGGGAGGAAAGGAAGGTAAAAGTATAAGGAGATACAAGAATATGAGGGCTCTGAGCCTCTTTCTCCAAAAGAGGACTCAGGCCTGGGCATTCAGATCTGCCTGTGTATCAGGATTACTCCCATTATCCACCTCCCCACCCTGCTGTAGGTACCGGCGAGGTATCTATCCTGTCTGAGTCTCTAGAACGCTCTGACTGCCTGTGAGCGTTGCCGTAAGGACTCTCTAGAGGGTTTTCTGCAGAACTGTTGTCCCTTGAGATGCTTCTTATAAAGGCATCTTGTGGACAACAGATTTGGAAAGCTGGCTTACTGCATTTGCTTCTGAAAAATTGACAGCATGCCTGGGCCTATCCCAGAGCCTCAAGAAATCCTCTACTCAGGAAACCTGTGTACTGTTTTAAATCCAATATTGCAGAAACCTGCTTGATTACAGAATTCTTTGTTTCTGAGAACGCCTATGAAAGCATCAGTAAAACTGGTGCCTGAGAAATGCCACCTCCAGGTAAGCATATCAGTGTAGAGCAGCAGGATACACAGAGAGAAGGAAAGAAAGACTAGAAAGGAAGATGGTTCAAGGCGAGAACGTGGGTGGAGTACAAACTGAAATATCCAGGGTGGTTACCGTAGTGCTTCTTACGTGCTAGTCCTAAAAAAAAAAGTCTGTTGCACTGAAGTGTACAAAGGGAGGAGGAATTTTGATTATGTAAGACAAAGCAGTGGGAATGACATATTAGCAGCCTGGGCGTAGTGAGATGATGACCCACACAGTATCGCCTTACTTCTGGAGAGGAGAAAAAGGAACACAGTGTATTGGTAGGAACCAGGCTACCAAAGGAGAATGAAGAAGATGGAAGAAAGTTCCTTCACTTGGACTTAAGAGCTAAAACTTAAAAAAAAAAAAAAACTGTTTTGGACTTCAGTTTTCTTTCTTTCTTATATTTTTTTTCTTTTCAAACTTTGAAAGCCACAAAAGACAGCAGAAAAGCCAGAAAAGAACACGTAATCTCTCATGCAACATTGCAACAAATATTACCTTTAAAAAAAAAAAATCATAGGAAGGTTTGATTTCCTTCTTGAAGCTCCCAAGAAATAATAGGGAATATGAAATTAGTAAAGTGTAGACACTTCTCTGCCTCAGCTGTAGACACAGCCATAGGATAACATATTTATTAAAAAATACTGTCCCCTTTGCTTCACGTTTTCTAGAGTTTCTAGAACCTTTATAAGGAATCATAAAAGTGGTAGGGGGTTTTTCTGTGGAAAATCCTCCATCTCCAGCATTCCTGACCCACCCACAACACTGCACAGTGACCTGAACTCAACGCAGGAGTGCTGTGGGAATATTATTTATGAGCATATATTACTGTGTGCAAAGACTGTAAAGCAGGAAACAATTTGTGTTTGAGGCTATAGTTTTACTTCTTGGAATCATTTTAAATGGGTAGAGAGGGAGGTTGCTAAAAATGTTCTAAAGTTGAAACATTAATCCAGGCCAGGGGTAGACAAAGAAAAAGGAAGGATAGCATGGAGAAGAGCCCATCTCCAAGTCTGCAGGTGCGTGGACTGCCCCGCCCCTCCAGCAGACCTGGGAGGATGCTGTCGGAGGGAAAGGTGATTAGACTGAAAACCTCCCGTTATTAATGAGAGCTTCGAGCAAGTCATGCCAAGATGAGCGGCTTCACAGGAGGCTTCACGAAGGGCTGTGAGGACCTTATCAGGGCTGGCCCTTCATCTCTGATAATTTCCGAATTCTCACTTCGGGTCCCAAGAGGCCTGGCTTATCTTCATTTCTGTGAGATCTCTGGGTCTTTATAAGAAATCCAGCACATCCCCCTTCCTTTGTGCTAGTTGGAATGGCTCTTTTCTTGTTCCCAGAAAAAAGCTTCCCAGGACCGGGGACTTCGAGATAAACGGAGAATTTCAGTGCAATGTGATGCACTCAACCCTCCTCCAGGCCTCTGTTTGATCTGTCTGGACACTTCTGTTTTAGGCTATTGAATGGAAACTGAGCATGAAGCAGAATCAGAAATGAAACTAGAGATGAGCTCTAAACAGACAGTCACTATGAAAAATAATACAACAGTTTCAGAACAATTGGGGCCTGTAGAAGTCTCACGGTGACAATATAACTATGCGTGCATGCTGTGTCACTTCAGTCGTGTACAACTCTTTGCAACCCTATAGACCACAGTCCTCCAGGCTCCTATGTCCATGGGATTCTCCAGACAAGGATACCGGAGTGGGTTGCCATGCCTTCCTCTAGGAGATCTTCCCAACCCAGGGATCGAACCTGCCTCTCTTATGTCTCCTGCATTGGCAGGCAGGTTCTTTAGCATTAATGCCAGCAGGGAAGCACAATATAACTATATCTTTTTATCTATTATTTTTCAGATTTTGAGAAGAAAAAAATATAAATATAAAGAATGCCCTTGTACACAGTATATGCAGTAGTAAATAGAAGATAAGACACCTTCAAATTGCTGATTTTATCTGAATTTTAAAAATGTCAAATAATTACATAAATTGTGTGCCTATTCAGAGTAGGGTGATTTTCACTGAACAATTTCTAGAAAGCCAAAAAAGCATTCTTTGGGGAAAAAAAAAAAGCATTCTTTGCTAACCATTCTATTATTGTACATTATGAAATAAGATATTTTAAATGATTAAGAAGGGGAAACTTCTTTCAAAATGAAACAAAACTCCCTTTGAGTATACATTATTTCAGTTGAAATTATGTTTTTAAAAAGAATATCATATAATTTTTTGGAAAATATCACACTTGGGATAATATGCTTGATCTAGTTGCTACCAGACAATAACCATCAACTTGTTTCTATTTCAATGAAGATTCCAAGTTCACAGAAACTTAGAAACATGCTGTTTCCATAGCAGCAGATAAAGGGTGAAACTCAAAAGATTTTATTGATTTTAACACAGCTTAGAGAATTTGCTCTCTTTTTTAGCAGTAATTTTTGCTTTTTCTTTAGTCTTTAGCAACATCTCATATTCTCTTGTCTAAATGTATCTAGCAGGTCATAAAAAATTTTGAAAGCAGGTTAATTATGACATTACTGTAAAATTACACATTCTTATAGATAGTAATATATCTAATTCTTAATGTAAAAGAGATGCTAAACTATGGATCAGGCATCAAGGACTCTGCATGTCATGTCAGTTTAACATATGAATAAAATATGTCATTCTATTACAAATGTTTTAAGATAATTCATTAATGATTAAAAAGCATGTATAACACTTGCTGTGGCTATTGATTTATTGACTCAGACACCGGGAATCAGGCTTTTAAACATAAATATTACAGCTACAAAATGCCAGTTTCTTCACGGTTAATGGGGCACCATGACAATGAATACTGAAATTAGGAGTATAACTGTTCCAAGTGAGCATGCTAAGAAAACAGGAAACAGACTTTCTTCTTTTGGGCCTGTGTTCAGTTGTATGTTTTTTCACCGATTATTCTGATCTCTTAAAATTTCTATTTGTCAAAACACAGAAAAATGGCCCACCTGTAACAGACATACAGCCCAACGGAGCGATGAGAGTAATGGGGGCGAATCCATAGGCCGCGAAGTTTCCCGTCTCTCCCAGGGCCATCAGTATGACCCCACCCCACCACAACACGCTCCTGAAGTATGGCCTTGGGTGTTCTTGCTGTGCTGACCGAAGATGTGAATACTTCTAGAAGTCAAACAGAATGTAAATAAGAAAACATTTCCACGCAACTAAAAATTGCCTTGAAAATTTTGGTCCTATAAAATTGCTTCAAGGCTCTTAAATTTATTTGCAGATTATAATAGAGCAATGATTATGGTTTTCTGTTTTGTTCCAAACATACTAAAAGTGACTCATACTGACACAGTATTTTATAGTTTAAAGGGCCTTCTTCATATTAATTAATTCTCATAACTCTGTGATATAAATATCATTATTACTATCTAAAGATGGGATGTATGTTAAGGAGTTAAGTGACTTTTTATTCTACCACACCAAAACACTTCTTTTATTAGATTGTCAAAAAAAAAATCAGGTTCCCAAAATAAACATCATTGAAATAAATACGATAAATTATTAAAGAAACACCTTTGGAAAAGGGATTTAAAGAGAGCATATCTTAGGGTGAGTCAAAGTAGCTATCACAATAAATGTAACAGGGCAGAAAGTTCTGGTAGCAGAGGGTTGGGATGGAGGAATTCATTTATATCTGGTTTGAGTATATCCTTTTATTGCAAACATGTGAATTCCTGAAAAACTGGCCATTAAATAAAGCCCTATTTCCCTCTTGATTTTCTAATGATAATTGAACTCACTTCTTTAAGAAGTATGCACAATTCTAGATGACTTTAAAATTTTTTCTTTAAAAATTTTTAAAAGCTTCAGGAGCTATTCAGAAAATAATAAAAGTACCATAAGAAAATGTAGAACATTAAAATAAACCTTGGTTTATGCCAATATTATGAACACCTTTTCTCAATGTGATACAAATTCACATGAAGTTTAACTGGGGTATACAATACTATTAAGAGGTTCACAAAAATATTTAACTTCTTTTAAAATCAAAAGAAAAAACATGGATACAATCCAATCAGCACTACATTTGTCTTTATATGAATAAGGACATAAGATACACTTTCTTTAATGGAGGAAGAAGGCAAGAGTGTCTGTGCTTATTAAAGTCATAATGTGTCCCTGGATCAAACTACAGAGTTAGAAAAATAAGCTTCTTCTTACCTGAATATTTAGGGAAATGCTGATTACCAGGTTTCCTAAAATGGCCAGCAAAACTCCAAAAAGGTGAATCTATAAAAGAAAATGCTTTCTTTAAATAGCATTTGTAAGATATTTACCAGAAAAAAACAACCTACAAAAATTTAAGTTGATACATTCATTCCTTTGTTCATTCATTCTGCAAATATTTCCGTAGCATCCATTTGCCAGGGTCATTTGGAATATGGATAACAGTTTTATTAGGATTAATTTCTCACTTTAGTCAAATATTATTTTTTAGAACTAGTTCAGTCTATATTTAATTCTCTAGATACTTGCTCCCTTTACTAAAATAGTCATCAGGTTCTCACTTTTTCCCACTAAGATGCTTCTACTTATTCTGTTTCAGTTTTCCTCAGCAACCCCTCTGATTGGGGTGTTCACTGTCTCAAGTATGTGAGTGCTGTTCTCCCTCTTTTCTTTCTCTTAAGATATTCTGGTAGACTGGAAGATAGTCTGGAAAACTGTGGTATGAAAGAAAGATCATTGGCTTTGGAGTTAAAGGATGAATGTGAGATTCAGATCTGCTATTTTCTAATGGGCAACTTTGAGCAAGCTACTTCAGCTCCCTGGATCCAGTAGACAGTGGTAGTTAGATAAGATGTTTCCAAAATCCCTCTATCTCCAAAGTGTCATGAACTCTACCGGTGACAGACTAAATTTTCCACTGCTCCCCTGGTCAAGAACCCACAGTCCCTCTCTACAGTCAACTACATCGAGTATAAAACTACTATCCCAGCTCCCCATAATCCAGCCTCATCCCGAACACCCACTGTCCACAGCATGCTCCAGGTTGCTCTCTCTGTCTTGGGTACCTGGGTCCCGACTTCTCCGGTCAGATGTCATACCTTGCTCACGTCATTGCTCTCACCCAGACACCATCTCCTTCCCTCAGCCCATTCCAAACAGACCTCACCCTCCTGGCTATCTGAGCTCCACTCATTACAACTGTCTCAGACACCACAGCCCATCTTTACTGTCTCAGAATCTAAATGGTGCACGTCCCTATTTCTTCTTTTATACTGTCACGTGTATCATCAGGCTCTGTCAAGAGATGGCAAATTCTCCAAGGGAAGAGGATCGTGTCTTAGACTTCCACTGGGTCTTCTACGTCATCTACTATACACAGTGAGGGGCTTAAAAAAACACTTGCTTGAAAAAGTATATAGTGGTTTAAAACAAGAACTACAGAGGTTAAAAAATAAGTTCTGACACATTGCCCAAGATGTTTACTATAGATAGCATATGTATTACTTAATAACTTCAAAAGATGCATTTACTGCTACTATCTGGGTACAAAGATGTAATATCTGCTAGTAGTAACAATTAGTAATGATAGAGGGACTCTTCCCCCTTTTTCTTCTTTAGTACAGAACTTTTAACTAGCTTCAAATTCCAAAGCATTATTTGAATTTCAAATGAACATTACAAGCACAAGGAACCCTTTTCAGAATGCAAAATGTCTTTGAAGTTTTAGAACTTTATTATGCGTGCTGAAGTGAAATTCAGTATTTTTTTAAAAATGAAGCAGAAAAGCTGAAAACCCATTTAATAGCTGACATATAATATCCATAGTCTTTAATCAGTTAAGAATTTTCTTTTCCTAATAAAGGCAGTTGGCAACAATTTTGATCACTATTCCTCATGGGGAACAATTGTATCATAACATAATGTGCTATTTCCATGCTTTCGATTTACAATTGAGTACATTTGGCAGTAATCAGGAAAATAAAAATTCAGAAGAAGTTTGGGATTCAATGAGTAATTATGAAAATCTTCTGTAATTATAAAAGTAAACTGGTGAATAGAAATAACTTACTTCAAAATTCTTTAAATGATTCACTGAGTAGTTTAAACACCACCAGGCCCAGTGTTTAGAAACTGGTTAGCAGGATTTGGCAATGATTTCTTGGATATGACATGAAAAGCACAGGCAACAGAAGAAAAAATAGATAAGCTGGACTTTATCAACAGTGAAATATTTTGTGCATCAAAGGACACTATTAGCACAGTGAAAGGCAACCCACACAATGGGAGGAAATATTTGCAAATCATATATCTGATAAAGACTGGTATCTGAAATATATAAAGAATTCCCACAACTGAACACCACCAAAAAAATAAACAATGCAGCTGAAAAATGGTCAAAGAACTTGAATAGACTTTTCTCCAAAGAAGATATATAAATGGCCAATAGGCAGATGAAAAAATGCTCAACAGCACCAATCATTAGCAAAAGGCAAATCAAAAACAATTAAAAAAAATAACAGTAAGCTTTGGTAAGGATGTGGAGAAACTGAAACTCTTGTTCACTGCTGGCGGAGATATAAAATGGTTCAGCTGCCGACCTCATACCATATACAAAAAAATCAGCTTAAAATCAACCAAAGACCTAAATGTAAGAGCCAATACTATAAAATTCTCAGAATAAAACACAAGGGTAAATCTTTGTGACCGTAGATTTGGCCATGGATTCCCTTAGATAGGCATCAAAAGCATAAACAACAAAGAAAAAAATAATTGGACTCATCAATATTAAAGAATTGTGTATTTCAAAGGACACGATCAAGAAATTGAAAAGATAATCTATAAAATGGGAGACAATATTTGGAAATAAGACATCTGATCATACATCTGATAAGGGACTTATACCTAGAATCTGTAAAGAACTCATATAATGCAGTAATAATGACAAATGACCCAAATAAATGACCCAAAGGATCTGAACTCTCACACACTCTTATGGAAATATAATATGGTGCAACCACTTTGGAAAACAGTCCAGCAGTTCTTCAAAAAGTTAAGCACAGAATTTACATTTGACTCAGAAATTCCATTCCCAGGTATAAATCCAAGAGAAATGAAAACATGGGTCCACACAAAAGCTTGTACACGAATCTCCATACCAGTGTTGCTCAGATTAGTCAAAAGTGGAAGTAACTCAAATGTTCATCAACTAATGAATAGATAAGCAAAATGTGGTATATTCATACAATGGGATATTATTCATCCATAAAAATGAATGAAGCAATGAAATATGTTACAACCTATGTGAACCTTGAAAAGTTTATGCTGGGTGAAAGAATTAAGTCACAAAAGACCACGTATTTTAAGATTCTATTTACATGAAAGGTCCAGATTAGGCAAATCTATACAGACAGAAAGCAGAATTGTGGTTGTTTAGCGGTGGGAAGGAAGAGGGACTTGGGCATTACAGCTAAAGGCCGGGGCTTTCTTTTTGAGGTTATAAAAATGTTCTAAAGTTAATTGTGGTGATGTTTATACAACTCAGTGAACTGTACACTTTAAATGAGATTATATGATATGTGAATTATATTTCAATAAAGTTGTTAAAAAAAAACACAGGCATTAAAAAATAAATAAATAAAAATAAAAACACAGGCATTTACTTTTTTGGTCCAAAGAAACAAAATGCTACAAATGTAACTAGCTCTACTTCAGTCTCTTCTCCCTCCCAGAGATAAATGACTGTTTTTATGAAGCTGACATAAATATATTTCTTTCCTTCCTTGATTTAATTATCTTTATTTTGTTTACTCAATTTTTCTTTTTTTGTCTTCTTCATTTGAACTCTTAACTCACTAGCTTTTTCTGCTTCTTTCTATCCAGTGGTATATGCAAATAGGGCTACTCATTTCTAAGTATACCTTCTGATTTCCCACCTGCATAGCTTTGGCATCCACAGTTTTCACTGGCATTTAGTTCTAAACATTTTATGATCATCTTATTTTAATCTGAGCCTATATTATTCAAAGGTGTGCTTTTCAACATTTCTAAATGAATGAGGTGTTGATCACTTTATTACTAATTTCTAATTTTACTGAGTTGTGGGCAGAAAACATGCTGTGTATAAATTAACATTTGCCTTTCACCTATTATACAGTGTAAATTAAAATTTGTGACTGACTGGTGTAGGGTCAAGAAATGCTCGATGTTTGAAAAAAAAGTACTTAATAGTTGAGTTAATATATTTTATATATTCTATCTATTCATCTATCTCCATTAATTCATTGCTCAAATCTTTCCTATTCTTACTAAATTTTGGATTGTTTATTAATTACCTAGGGAGGTATGTTAAAAATACACTCAAATGTGTACTTACCCATTTTTCCTTTTAAATCTATTGAGCTTTGTTTTATATTTTTAAGACCATAGTGCCAGGTGTATACAGGTTCAAGACTGTTTTATCATCCCAGCTAATCGTTCCTTTTAAGTATTAATCTCAATGTTTTTTCTTTAAAATCTATTTTAGCTGATATTAATATAGTTACTTTCTTTTGATATTTGCCATTTTCCACATCACTTTAACATTTCTGTGTCATATTTTAGTCGTCTCTAATACACAGAAAATAATTGGACTAAAAAAAACCCTGACACTTTCTGTGAAATGGGGAGGTGAGTCCATTTTGTTTATTGTGACTATAAACATATTTTCATTTATTTCGACATTATTTATGTTTTTGCAGTTATCTTGCTTTTTTTATTTTGCTTTCTAATTTCTCTTTTCCTGAATCCTGTTGAAATGACTGAGTTTTCTTTATTCTTTTCTTTCCCCTATTCTTCTGGCCAGGGAAGTTACATATCTTATTTATATTCTGTTAGTAACTACTGTTAAATGTTTTTAACTTTCAATTTTGAAATAGTTATGGATTCACAGTAGGCTATAAAGAAATGTCAAGGTAGGTCTATGCACTCTTCCTCTAGCTTTCCCCTCAATGTTAACATTTTATACAACTACAATCCAGTATCTATGGTCTCTCTATCCTTTCCATGTGGAACTCCGCTTACAAGTATGTTAGACTTTTTGATTCTTTTTTTCCTAAAATAGCTCTCATATTTTCTGACTCTTATCTCTTTGTACTGACTTATGGATAAGTTCCTCAGATCTATCTTCAAGTTCAGTATTTCTGACCTCCCTTTCAGGTCAGAATATACACACCCATCAGTGCATATATTAAGCTGTACTATAATCATTATGTTTACAAAATATCTATTTGGTTGTGTTGCTGGACTATTAAGAAAGCTGAGTGCTGAAGAATTGATGTTTTTGAACTGTGGTGTTGAAGAAGACTCTTGAGAGTCCCTTGGACTGCAAGGAGATCCAACCAGTCCATCCTAAAGGAGATCAGTCCTGAGTGTTCATTGGAAGGACTGATGTTGAAGCTGAAACTCCAATACTTTGGCCACCTGATGCAAAGAGCTGACTCATTTGAAAAGACCCTGATGCTGGGAAAGACTGAAGGTGGGAGGAGAAGGGGACGACAGAGGATGAGATGGTTGGATGGCATCACTGACTCAATGGACATCAGTTTGAGTAAGCTCCAGGAGTTGGTGATGGACAGGGAGGCCTGGCGTGCTGCAGTCCATGGGGTCACAAAGAGTCGGACACGGCTGAGCGACTGAACTGAGCTGAACTGACTGGGTATTAGCTGCGTCCTGTGGGACCTTTTGTTGCCGCACGCAGGCTCTTTAGCTGTGGCGTGGGCTTAGTTGCTCCATGGCAGGTGGGATCTCAGTTCCTGACCAAGGATTGAAACCCCCTCCCCTACACTGCAAGGCAGATTCTTAACCACTGGACCAGCAGGGAAGTCCCTATATTTATTCTTTACAGGTGTATTTTCCCACTAGACTATCAGCTCCTTGAGGGCAGAGCTGTGACTTACCAACTCATCTTTGTAACCCTAACAACTAGCACAGGTATCCGGCACAGAGAAGTTGTTTACTAAAGGCTATTTGAACTTAACTACTCTCAGACTGATTAAAGACTATCTAGAAATAGTAAATTTTGACCTTTGGCCTTAGAAAGATCTCAAACAGAGTACTTCATAATCAACTGGGGTTGGAATTCAGAAAACACTCAGTTTCATGAGAAAAAAAGCTTGTTGCAGAATTCAGATTTCAACAATTAAGGGTCCACTTGTGTGCAATAGAAAGCTGCCTGCTGTCTTCTAAAGTCTAGTTATTTCATATCTACTGAAATATATAGGTATAAAGCAGGTATCAGAAACAGTTTCCTGCTAATACAGATATACTTCATTCCTTGTGCTTCACTTTATTGTGCCTCACAGATAAGCATTTTATACAAATAGAAGGTTTGTGGCAACCCTGCATTGAGTAAGTCTTTCAGCACCTCTTCTCCAACAGTACTGCTTACTTCTCGTCTGTGTATCACGTTTTGGTAATTCTTGCAATATTTCAAACTTTTTCATTATCATAGTATTTGTTATGATTATCTGTGATCAGTGATATTTGATGTTACTATTGCAAAAAGATTATGACTCACTGAAGGCCAGATGATGGTTAGCATTTCTTAGCAATAAGATATATTTTTTTATACATATATATGTATAGTTTGTTTTTAATTTAGTTGGCTGTGCCAGGTCTTAGTTATAACATGCAGGATCTAGTTCCTTGACCAGGGATCAAACCCAGGCCCTCTGCATTGGAAGCATGGCATCTTAACCAATAGAACATCAGGGAAGTCCCGGCAATAAATTATTAAGGTATGTACACTGCTTTTTTTTTTTTTTAGACACAATGCAAAATGCAATATAATTGCACATTCGATAGACTATGCAAGTGTAAACATTACTTTCACATGCTGGGAAACCAAAAGTTCATGTGACTCACTTTGTTGCAATACTTGCTTTATTGCAGTGGCCTTGAACTGAAACTGCAATAGCTCAGAGGTATGCCTGTGCACAGTATAAACTAGTATATCTCATTCTTTGTTTTTCTGAAAGTTTACCTAGTTATTCAAGGTTAATTGCATACTCATTAAATTCATTTGACACATACCTGTAAATAGTAGTAATTCAGTAAATCGTCATTAATGTCCCTAATTGGTTGAGATGGGGAGGTTCAAATTTGTAATGTTTCCCCAGAAAAAGTGGTTTAGTTACCTTCAAGGACATAGAATAACTTGAGGTAAGCACTACGAAACGCTGTTTCCAATTAGAGGCTCTGGTAAATGTGCTTTAATGATTGCAGAATTCTCATCAGAAATCAGTGGTGTCATTTGCATATAGCGAGCAGCCCTTATAAACTTACCACTTAAATTAAGAGACATCTAGTTTACTTCATTACTTTATTCAGAGTGCTATCTGCCTTCCAGCATACTAGAATTAATGGAAGCTTAGGTTCCTCTCCTCTCCCAACCCCCTTTTCTCCCCTCCCTATTGATCTGGAGACTGGTGGTCAGGAAAGAGAACAGAGAGCTGGAGAAGGAAAGTGACTTGCACAAAGTCACACAGTTAGATAGATACCAGGCCAATTTTGGCCCCAGGCACCCAGCTCACGTCTGAATCACCGTTTCTTCATAGACTGCAATAGCTAACTGTCTGGCTAGTTAATGTTCATTTACTGCAATTTTAAACTTAGCAGAATCTGTTTCTTTTTCCCAGTGCACATAAACTGAAGCAAAGATAATAGAAGCAAAGGTGGCTCGACATCTTGACAATGCAATTACAAGTGCAGACCAGAAACACAGAAAGATGCCCTTTATTTTTGTAGGGTTCACTCCTGTCACTACTGCAGCTTAAGGTCTAGCTTTTCCAGGATGTCTTGGCAAAGAGATGGTGGGAGCCACAGCAAAAATTTCTGGAGAATGAGCTTTAAAATATCAGCACTAATAAGTACTCAGGATGTTTTTGTTTTACTTGGAATAACAATCTTCTATCCTCCTTTTTGGTGCCAGAATGGTCTTTAGATATTCCACATAAAGTTACTGACCTATAACCATGGGTGGAGGAGTTTGGCCAGATGGTGACAGGATATGATAATAGGGACGTGTAGAATTGGTCATAGCCTGTTCCAGTCTCTGGCGCTGCCTTCAAAACATAAATTCAGAATCAGACCCTGGTGGAGCCAGTATATGGTTCAAAAGAACCATAGATTCAGAGCTAGTTTTGAACACTGTAATAGTTGTATTTAACTCACAGCTAGAATAATGCTATCTCCTGTTCCAGGCAGTAAAATATCCTTGACCATGGAAATGAGAGATCCAGTTTTCAGTGTGGGAAATATCACAGGTTAAGTGATTTAAGTCAACTAATCACTGAAGGAGTGATCTTACAGAACCTGAACCTACAAGGGGATGATATGCCTGAGAAATGAGTATTCAGTTCATCTCATCTCACAGGAAACTCAGGAATGAGCTGGGGTGGTTTTGTATTTGCACCTAGTAAACAGGTGCAATCTTACTTCCAGAAAGTGGGGAGGGGATAGGAGGACATCCAAAGTCTTCATGATACATCCTTAAATTTGTAGGAGTAAAGATTCATAATGTGTGCAATCTACTTTCAAATGATACGTGACAATATAAATAAAAAACAGGAAGAGAGAGGGAGAGACAAAGAGAATGAGCAAGAACAAACAAATGTGGTACAGTGTTAACAAGTGAATCTCCAGATGAAGACATGTGGTGTTTACTGTATTATTCTTCTGAGTTTTCTATAGGTTGGAAAAATTCCAAACTAAGAAGTTAAAAAAATATGCTTTAGAGGTTCAATTAATTTTTTAAAGACAATATGGGTTCACTTTAAAAGAGTTAAAAGAGGAGATGATAACAAAGAAAGAAAAAAAAAAGTGAGAAATAAATAGGAAGCTGGCTGAACTAAGGAAAGAGATAAATGAGAAAAATAAGACCACTGCACAACTTAAAACCACATGTAGGCGAGGGTGGGATGAGCTGAAAGAATAGCATTGAAACATGTATATTATCAATTGTGAAGCAGATCGCCAGTCCAGGTTGGATGCATGAGACAAGTGCTCAGGGCTGGTGCACTGGGAAGACCCAGAGGGATGGGATGGAGAGGGAGGCGGGAGGGGGGTTCAGGATGGGGAACACATGTACACCCATGGCTGATTCATATCAATGTATGGCAAAAACCACTACAATATTGTAAAGTAATTAGCCTCCAACTAATAAAATAAATGAAAAAAAAAAAAAACCCACATGTAGACACTGGTTGGGAAAAATACGCAAGGTGGAGGAAAAAGACATGAAATGTAAGTGATCACAGAGAAGATGGTGGATAGGGGAGACAAAGTCCACATCAGAGGCTATTTGCTCAGTCATGAACCCATTTGGTATTTATCTAGCATCTAGTAAATATTAGGTCCTATTTCAGGAACAAAGGATGCAAAGAATCTCGAGAAGCTCAGAAGAGGTAGTAAAAGTGACCAGTAACAGATGGCTGCTGCGCTCACTCAGTCGTGTCCGACTCTTTGTGACCTTGTGGACTGCAGCCCACCAGGCTCCTCTGTCCGTGGGATTCTCCAGGCAAGAACACTGGGTTGGGTTGCCACTTCCTCCTCCAGGGGATCTTCCTGACCCAGGGATTAAACCCGCATCTTACGTCTCCTGCATTGGCAGGTGGGTTCTTTACCACTAACGCCACCTGGGAAGCCCAGTAACAGCCTGGTGGTGGTTTGGTTGCTAAGTTGTGTCCAACTCTTGGGATTCCATGGACTGTAGCCCGCCGGGCTCCTCTGTCCATGGGATTCTTCAGGCAAGAATATTGGAGTGGGTTGCCATTTCCTTCTCCAGGGAATCTTCCCGACACAGGAATCGAACCCAGGTCTCCTGCATTGCAGGCAGATTCTTTACTGACTGAGCTACAAGGGAAGCCCCCCACCTACCACCAGTGAAACCTCTAATAGAGGTACTCTCTAGAACCCATACGAAGAGAAGGGACAGAGAACAAGTCTGCCTAGATTGGAGAGTATATTAGCTTCCTGAGGCTGCTGTAACAAATCAGCATAAACCTGGTGGCTTAAGACTCTCTCGCGGTTCTGGAGCCTGGAAGCTCCAAATCAATTTCATTGGGCTGAAATCAAGATGGCAGGGCCACACTCCCTCTAGAGTTTCTAGCATAGAATCTATTCCTCGCCTCCCCCAGTTTCTGGTGGCTGCTGGCACATCCTTGGTTTAGGGTTGCATCACTCTAACCCCTGTTTCTGTGGCCGCATTGCCTTCCTCTTCCATGCAAAATCTCCCTGTGTCTCCCTCTCATAAAAAAAGAAAAAAGATAACATGTGATGGCATTTAGGGTCCATCCAGATAATCCAGGATAATCTTCCTGTCTCAAATCTTTATTTTAATTACACTGCCATGACTCCAGCATAGCTGGACTGGAGGGGCAGGCAGCAGCCTTTTTACGCCATGGGTCTGCAGGTGGTGCCACAACATGAAGGATGCTAAACCAGAGAAGGATAGGCTCAAAGGAGACATTTAGAAGACATCCTGGTGCAGTGTGGAGGATGGACTGGGAGGGAGCAAGACCAGAGAACAGGAAAACCAGTTAGGAGACACTTTGGGATCTCAGAAGAAGGAAGGTAAACATGGAGAGTTAACTACAACAGGGCCATGAAGAAACAATATTCATATTCATGGCAGCAAACGATGGAAATACGTAATGCTTTTTAGAATGCCGAATGGGTTGGACCCCTAATCCTCTTTGCCCTCATAGAAAATTGCGTTGTCTGCAATACTAACCCAAACTAAGTTAAAGCTATAATCCCATATGTGAAAATGAAGAAAGAAAAAATTTCATTCCAGAAGAAATTTTTAACTTGTTATCTTGGTTTTTGTATGCCATAAGGTTATTGCCTTTCTATCCTGAGAAAGTCTCATAGCATTGGATCCAAATCTGGTGATTCAAAGCCAACAGAAAAGGTCAGGGTTACAAAACACAGTGTATCGTTGCTATTCTACAAGCTGTTCTATGCCAATTTTTAATCAACTTTAAAAACCTAGGCAGAAAAGCCCAACATACTGCCTTCCCATACAATTAAGCACTGTTACATTTTGTCTTTTACTTGGGAACACATTTACTTACATAATTGTACATTCCTTATCTTAAAAAACTGAACTCCATTAACAGTAAGCCTTACTTAGCTGACTAAGCCACCATGTTTGTTGTTTTTGAGAAATTTAAGTTGCAGCAGAACAAATTTATGGGAAAAACTTAATAAGACATCCTTTGGGGGCTTTTAACACTTTATTAAAAGGAGAACAACAATAGTCAAGAAAGGTGAGATATCACTTAAGGAAATCTTAAACTTGGGTCTATTACAAAACAAATCAATCCTGTTTAATATTGGAAAGGGGATCTTTGAAACAAGGGCTGACATGCTAAACACAAAGAAAGCTATTGTTTGCATCCAGATCAATATGAGGTCCCATAACTTTCAAATTTTGCAAGAACATATTCTTAATAATAGCTTAATAAAATCGGTCCTTCTTTGTTTTCAAAGAAGCAGGATTGCCGGCTGCCTTTTGCAGGGAAATCCCAGGGTGTGTGAGAGGCTTCCGACCTTGAGCTGGAAAACCTGGGAGCTCGCTGAATTACAGCTCTTTCCCCTGAACCTGATTGGGTTTCAAGAGTACATGACCCTTTTGAGAGCAATGCTGGCCTTGAACTTGGGCTGTATTTTGCCAGCTCTATCCTCCTGGAGACTAAACTCCACTGTCTATGTCAGGCCCCAGCCCCTGGGTGAGTTTTTGCCTCAATATAGGAGAGGGATCGTGACACTGCCTCTTACTGACACACATCTGCACGAGACTCCTGCAGCCCTCTCCACCCACCAGACCAGATCTTTCTGACATCAAGGCAGGAATCAAGTGCAGATTTTCTCCTCTGGGACACTGTGACCTGGACACTCCATTGCCTCTAAAGGGCCAGTACTCATAATCAAATAAATTCCCCTAACCCCAAGCTCCCCCTTTCCCGGCAAAATTCTCACATCCCACTGGTCCAGCAAACAGGTCCCAACCCACCTTATGGTCAACCCACCTCTGATACCCAAAGAACTCATCGATGGTGACCGTGATTTGGGTCTACAAGCACAGTTCAAAAGTCTAATAAAATGCTGTGCATGTAACTCAGAATTATTCTCAACTTCACGGCTGTGGCCGCCGCTTGTAACATGAGGTCCACTTGTACCTTGTTCACAAAGAACCACTCGTTTCTCCACTGCTGTGACTCAGGCAGTCACATCCAAAGGCACTTCACACTGTTTCCTCTTCTGCTTTGGCTCGCTTTACTTAAAATTATGTAACTGTACTATGCGAGTCCTGGAAGCACAATGGAAGCAGTCCATCAGATTGTATAAGCAAGGGCGGCTTCACACCAGTCCTTCAACTGTGGTTTTTCAAGTATTTCTAATGCATTCTCATTCTCTATCTATACCTTTCACACACACACATTGTACATTGTATAATGTATGCCTGTGTGTGTGCTAAGTCGCTTCAGTCATGTGTGACTCTTTGTGACCCCATGGACTGTAACTCTCCAGGCTCCTCTGTCCATGGGATTCTCCTGGCAAGAATACTGGAGTGGGTTGCCATGCCCTCCTCCAGGGGGTCTTCCTGACCCAGAAATCGAACTGGGGTCTCCCACATTGCAGGCAGATTCTTTACCAGCTGAGCTACCAGGGAAGCCCTGTATAATGGATATGTGATCTAATTTACGTATATCACACCCCATATATGGCTAGTTTGAGGACAGAGTCCATGTTTCCGATTTCTCTGATATCACTGCCCAACACTCTTGAAAAGGGCTTTCTACTTGTGATTTTTACTGAGTGGAATGTTGGCTGCATTTGGGCCGTCACTGTTGACTAGCTGATCAAACTCAGTGTGGGCTGTAATGAGGGTACAGAGTATCACTGTCTCCCAAATAGCCCCGGAACAATCAGAGCCCTGGAAGTCCAGAGGCTGAAGAAGAAATAAAGACCTCCCAGAATTCACAGGACTGACCTCAACCTTGAATGACATTATCAGCAATGCTGACGTGGCTTCTAGAACTCCGTACATCGCTGCACTCACATACCACACCTACTTCACCTAAATCCACTAAACTTTTAGGAGGCTCATACCTTCTGAAGAGGTGGCTGTTGACAGTAAAGACATCACTAAGCAGGTAGAGGTAAGCCTGAGATACTGCTTTTGCCAGTGGATAGCCTCTGACTTCTCTGTCCGCAGAAAAACAAGAGGCTATTCTAGAAGTCCCTCTTGGGGGAGAGAGCATGAGCAGGGGTGGTAAGTGTAGAATTTAGAGATAAGTCACAGCTTAGAGTTGACGCTAAGAAAAATATTTCAGAAACTGATCCTATAACTAAGCTTTTAAGGAGATTACTGCTCTGGTTCACCCACAATGGCAAGGTGGGCTCCACTGGGGTGACTTTTCTGGGGCTGCTCCTCTGAGGCAGGATGTAGAAAGTGAAGGTCCCCGATGAGCTGGGGGGAGAGGTGGCTGCCCAAGAAGACAGTGAACCACAGGAGGACTCCAGCCTATCCAGTGGGTACCACTGTTAGGGCCACGTAGTGCCTCTTGTCCTGGCTACAGGACCTCTCTTTCATCCAGCCCTTCCAAGGGCTCATGTTCTTTGGGCCTTGGCGACTGGTTCAGGAAAGGACATGGGCCTAACCTCGTCCAGTCAGACTAAAGGCAATGGATTTTCATTGCTTGAGAAAGTCAAGCTTTCCTTCCTGAAAATGAAAAGGAAGGATGAAGGCTACACGAGTGAGCCTGCAAAAAGTGGGATCAACATCCCTGAGGGGCAGAAGTGGAAGAGGAGAGGGAAAACCTGTGTTTGCCATGTGACTGCAGCCTGTGCATCAAGGCTGGCGTGGACCCAGAGTTCTTCTGGCATTCCACGTCATCCATACTGATTCATTTCCTCTATTATTTAAGCCAGTTAAAGTTAGGTTTCCTGGGACTCGCCAACCAAAGCCTCTTAACTTACAAAGCGTTCTTGGTCGGGAAGCCAAGTGCCAAAGCCAGAAGAGAGACGACCCCTGTTGCAATCTACAGAGGTCAGGCGGGGGGCCCAAGTCACTGAAAGGGGGAAACCATTTGAGAGGCACTGAGGTGGGCGGGTGGCTTAGGGAACCACAGTGTTGAGGCTACTGGCAGACCTCGGAACGACCCGCCAAGACCAGGGTGGGTCTCTGAAGGAGTCATGCCAGGACAAATACAATATTTGGTGAGGTGTGGAGCTCATGGCTAAACATAAGCTGGCCTGTGTTTACACAAGCCTGTGTTTACTCTGTGTCTCCTGACGTGTGCCAAAGATGACAGGAGACCCACGCTGGGAGTGACCGTGGTCCGGGCCGAGTGACAAGATGAAGCAAATGCACAGGTGTGCACATGCTGAGAACTGTGTAGAGGGGAAGTGGAGTGTTATCTGCCAGCCT
Source organism: Cervus canadensis (assembly GCF_019320065.1). Lineage (NCBI taxonomy): Eukaryota > Metazoa > Chordata > Mammalia > Artiodactyla > Cervidae > Cervus > Cervus canadensis. Next base: position 62,511,418 of record NC_057397.1, on the reverse strand, counting down.
CTGGGCAATTAGGAGACTCTAGTGGACCAGGACAGAGTGCTGAAGAGTTCTGACTTTATGTAAAGTGCAATTCTCTTGAATGAAACAGAGAATTACATCCAAGAGAATGGGGCTGGTTATAAAAGGTGTCAACTGGGTAGAGGAATATTGGATCTTTAGAGGAAAAAAAAAAAAGCCAAAACAAAAAAACCCAAGCTAAAATAAACAGCACTTAAGTCTTAACACTGACACAGCATGAGCTTTCCCAAGCTGGAGTGTTAGTCCTTAGTTGGTTAAGCTACAGTCAGCATCTGGAGATGTCATCACACTTCTGACACCAAATCCTGTCAGCTGTTTCCAGGGCCACACACCCATCCTCCCCAATCCAGAAGTCTGGAAAGCGGCAAAAGACATGGGGGGAATCCTTGCCTTAGTACACTTGCCTTAGATGACAAGTGTTCCAGCTAGGAAATTACTGCAACCAAGAAGTGTTTTGTAAGGTGACTATGTCTGGGGAGTGAAGGGGAGGCAAACATCAAATGGAGTGAGGAAGGCACTGGAGGTAGAGAAATAGTTGGTTCTGGATTAAAGAAAAGAGAGTTGCATCAAATAACTGACAGGATTTCTCTTACTTCCATTTGCAATGAGTTAAATGCTCAAAATTCTCCAAGCCAGGCTTCAACAGTACGTGAACTTCCAGACGTTCAAGCTGGATTTAGAAAAGGTAGAGGAACCAGAGATCAAATTGCCAACATCCATTGGATCAATGAAAAATAAGAGAGTTCCAGAAAAACACCTACTTCTGATTTATTGACTACGCCAAAGCCTCTGACTGTGTGCATCACAACTGTGGGAAATTCTTCAAGAGATGGGAAGACCAGACCATCTTACCTGCCTCCTGAGAAATCTGTATGCAGGTCAAGAAGCAACAGTTAGAACTGGACATGAAACAACAGACAGGTTCCAAATTGGGAAAGGAGTACGTCAAGGCTGTATATTGTCACCGTGCTTATTTAACTTATATGCAGAGTACATCATGAGAAATGCTGGGCTGGATGAAGCACAAGCTGGAATCAAGATTGCTGGGAGAAATATCAAAACCTCAGATACGCAAGTGACACCACCCTTATGGCAGAAAGCAAACAAGAACTAAAGAGCCTCTTGATGAAAGTGAAAGAGGAGAGTGAAAAAGTTGGCTTAAAACTCAACATTTAAAAAACTAAGATCATGGCATCTAGTCCCATCACTTCAGGCAAATAGATGGAGAAACAATGGAAACAGTGAGAGACTTTATTTTGGGGGGCTCCAAAATCACTGCAGATGGTGATTGCAGTCATGAAATTAAAAGACACTTGCTCCTTGGAAGAAAAGCTATGACCAACCTAGACAGCATATTAAAAAGCAGACACATTACTTTGCCAACAAAGGTCCATCTAGTCAAAGCTACGGTTTTTCCAGTAGTCATGTATGGATGTGAGAGTTGGACCATAAAGAAAGCTGAGTGCTGAAGAATTGATGCTTTTGAACTGTGGTGTTGGAGAAGATTCTTGAGAGTCCCTTGGACTACAAGGAGATCCAACCAGTCCATCCTAAAGGAAATCAGGATATCCTAAAGGAAATCAATGAATGAATATTCATTGGAAGGACTGATGCTGAAGCTGAAACTCCAATACTTCACCCACCTGATGTGAAGAACTGACTCATTTGAAAAGACCCTGATGCGGGGGAAGATTGAAGGCAGGAGGAGAAGGGGATGACAGAGGATGAGATGGTTGGATGGTGTCACTGACTCGATGGACATGAGTTTGAATAAACTGGGAGTTGGTGGTGGACAGGGAAGCCTGGCACACTGCAGTTCATGGGGTCGCAAAGAGTCGGACACGACTGAGCAACTGAACTGACTGAAGTTCAATAATGACTAATCATTATAAATATATATTTTATGATACTTCCTATAACATAGGTTGATTTTAATACTTCTAATAATAGCTAGTTTTAAAAAGCAATTTTGCAGATTACATTCCTTTAATTGGTTGTGCCGGGTCTTAGCTGTCTTTGAGCTGTGGTGTGTGAAATCTAGTTCCCTGACCAGGGACTGAACCTGGGCCTCGGAAGCAAGGAGTCTTAGCCACTGGACTACCAGGGAAGTCCCTAGCTAGTGTTTTTTCTGTGCTTTCTGTGTGTCTGGCACTGCTATTTGATATACATTATCTTATTTTATTCCTACATCAGCCCTTTAAGGTATGTAGTGTTATTGCTATTACCATTTCGATAGAGAAAGTCAAGATTTGGAGAAATTAAGAAAATTGCCAACACATTTAGTAAAGAGGCTGAGCTTTTTAAAACACCCTATCCTAGAACAAAAAGGGTAGCTTAGAGGCAAGTCATCTTTTCCATGGTAAACTCTCAAATGCCAATTTGAACAATCACCAACACTTTAAAAAGAAATTGTTTAATTCTCCTAAGCAAACAAAATGAATACAGCATACCATTTCCCACACTATCTGGATAAAACGTGCAAGATGGACAGTCGTAGCATTGACAATATTTTTACAAAATTTTAAAGTGTAGAATATAATAGATACAGGCAACCGCAAAGAAAATGATATAGATGAACAAATTACTAAAATGAATTATTATAAGGCAAACACCCTCATAACAGCATCCAGATCATGAAATAGAAACAGGGTCCCCCCCCCCCCCCCACAAAGCCTTCCCTTTGCTTCATCCCATCACAGCCTCTCCCTTCCCCAAGGAAACCCTGGTCTGCCTTCAAGGCAATCACGTCCTTCCTTTTCCTTACGGTTTCACCACAGAAGTGTGCATCCCTGAACACTGTGAAGGGAGGCTGTCTTTTTTGTCTAATACATCTTCTAGTTGCATTTTAATCTGCAAGGAGAATCTCTATCCTTGCTCTTCCCCTTTTTTTCCCCTGTAAAAGTGATCTGCGAAGAAACTGAGCCACATAGACCCGTAAACTGGTGAAGTTTCCCACAGCCTGAACTTAGCCGACTGCATGAATACAACTTTATAACTAGTTCATAGGAATCAGCTTCCCTGGTGGCTCAGTGGTAGAAAATTCGCCTGCAGGAGAAGCAGGAGGTACGGGTTCGATATCTGGGTTGGGAAAATCCTCTGGAGGAGGAAATGGCAACCCACTTCAGCATTCTTGCCTGGAGAATCCCGTGGGCAGAGGAACCTGGTGGGCTACAGCCTGTGGGGTCACAAAGAGTTGGAATGACAGGTAGATTTTTTTTTTTTTTTCATAGAAAAGAAGTCTCAAATTTATTAAGATGTCAGTTCTTCAAAATTCAGCAATCAACTGAACACAATCCCAATTGAAATGACAGGTAGATTTAAATGCAAACATGTGGTGTGACAAATTCACGACAACATTAAGAATCTGTTCCTCAATTAAGGACCATGGGATGACTACGATGATGATAATGGTCACAAAAGCTTTGATACAGTTGCTTTGAGGTAATTGATTTCTTCCTTCCTCCTTTTTGCTGCCTTATGTTGTACATACATCTTGAAGAAAATCTGGTAAAGGGGAAATGCCACATTGGCTATATAAGGAAGGTTAAAAAAAAAAAAAAAGGTCAATAAGTATAAACAAAATTTAAAAAGAGGCTTTTCTTGGGAAGGAAATGGAAAGGACCAGTAACCTCCACCTCGCCCTTTGGTTATTTGTAAGTTTTGACACTTCTCTGTCTCTAAGAGGCAATCAGATGCAGTGACCAGCAGAAAAGAGATAAATGGTAGCAAAGCAAAATCAATAAAAGGGCACTATAAAACCCAATGTGATTTTTCTTTAGTCCAGTGAGACAAGCCATATTCATTTTCCCTTACCACATTCTTTTCAAGCTTTAGTTTCTAAGCAATGGCCTTCAGGCATGGAATAAAAATAGCTCTGCAGTTAAACCTACTTGCTGTAAGATCTAGGGCAAGTTATTTAACACAAATTTCCTTACATGAACAGTGAGGATAATACGTATCTCACAAGGTTGTTGGGGGGCTCAAATGAGATAATAGCTATAAAATGTCACATAGCAAATGCATAACAAATGTCAGTCTCTTCCATTCCCCTTGTCCCTGCCAAGATGTATCAATTTTCCTTTAAATATGTTGACTTTAAAAATTCAAGCCATTTAAAATCAAAAGTTCAAACAAAGGACATTAAAAAAAATCTGAATTCTTCATTTCACCCTATGCAGAAGAAACCTTTCTGACAGCATCTTTGCGAAGTTAGATATTTAACAATGTGCATAAACTTAAAGAAACAGTCACGAAACCCCTCCTTTACAATATTTCCCACTTTCATCCTTTCCTGTCCATTCCCTCTACAGCCTTGCTGGATTGGCACTTATTTATTCAACCAGATAACATGAAAAAGACTGTGGATCTTTCATTCTAAGCCTAAGTTTACCAGCAAGGAAAACTGAAGCCCAGTGTGACTTGCCTACAGGCACTGAGCTAGTTGACAGCAGAAACTAGACAACAGCCTCTGACGCTTTTTGCAAATTAAGTGCCTACAGGGGTCAGTAGGTAAAAGAGAAGACAGCCCAAGTGGGGAGCACAGATGTTCGGAGCTATGAACTCCCCCTCACAGTTATCATGTGGGGAAGAGGGCCAAGTTGCTAGCACTTCTGATGTTTAAAAAGATCATGGAAATTTGAAACCTTACATACTCATTTTTTAAATGTTGGCAATGTATTAAACATTTTTAAACCTCTGTGCAGTTTGACACAAGACACATCTACAGGCGGGATTCAGTCCACAGTTGGCCTGTTTGAGGCTCCTTCACACTGCTAACTCTAATTCAAATGTCTTTCATTTGCTTTGGGAAGAAGGAAATGGCAACCCACTCCAATATTCTTGCCTGGAGAATCCCAGGGACAGAGGAGCCTGGTGGGCTGCCGTCTATGGTGTCACACAGAGTCAGACACAACTGAAGTGACTTAGAAGCAGCAGCAGCAGCAGCATTTGCTTTGATTGCTTCACTCCCTGTTCACAAAACAACCTTCAATGGCTCCCCACTGTCTGCCGGATAGAGTCCAAACATCTTAACCCGTTGTCCTTCAAGGCAACTCATGTCGATATGTAAGACCTGAAACTGTCCTTCCACTTTCCAGTCACTGTCAGTTTTCCACGGCAACCAGAATGGCCACTGACGTCTACTCTACGTACAAAGATGTTCAGAAGGGCACCTGTCCAGACCACGTGGGCTGCTCCTTCATCTCCAGACTTTCTCCTTTCTTGGAGTGCCTTCCATCTGGGCACTCTCATTAATGAAACTTTGTCTTTAAGTGTCCAGCTCAAACAGCACCTCTCTGGAAAACATTCCTGATGGCCCCTGCTGAAAGCCACCTTGTTCTGAATTCCCAAAGGACTTTATATCCCTCACATGACACTTAAAACACACTGCCTTGCTTTAGAGTTACCTAAATAGCTTGTTTCCCCAAGCATCTAATAACAAGAAGGAAGGAAGAGTTTGAGTCAAAAGACTATGTTGAATATTCCACAGTGCTTTGTACAAAGTGAGGAGTTCAATAATCATCTTAGAAGCATTGTCTTTTTATACTAAAAACTTGTGGATCAAACATAAAGAAAATACCTTTGCAGAACTTAGTTGGATTTATACTTATATAGGCAGATGCCTAAGTAATGCAGATTGGGCAAAAGCCTTGCTTCCCTGATTCCCTAGAACACCTTCCCACTGAATTCCCACTTATTACTTGTTTGGGGATTTCTTCCTCTAAAACCACTCACATCTTTGCCTTAGATGCCACTGATTCTAAGAAGGCACTGTTAAATATTCATCTGTCACCTGAAATGTGTTTCAGGGAAGTTGCTCTTTTTCTGTGAGTAAGGTTAGTTTATCAGATCTGATGGTTATCTCTTGAAAAAACACAGAGAGCTGAGTATCACCGAACAGACACTGTCCAAATATTTCAGTAGTGATAAAATTTATTAAACTCTGGCTATCCAATAATAAGGGCTTCCCTGGTGGCTCACTCAGTAAAGAATCTGCCAGCAATGCAGGAGTACTGCTTGCAATGCAGGAGACCGGAGTTCGATCCCTGGGTTGGGAAGATCCCCCAGAGAAGGAAATGGCAACCCACTCCAGTATTCTTGCCTGGGAAATCCCATGGAGGGAGGAGCTTGGTGGGCTATAGTCCATGGGGTCGCCAGTCAGACACGACTTAGCAACTAAACCACCATCCAGTAGTCAAGGTTAACTTTGAGTGTGGAAGTCCTAAACTTATATCCCTTATTTTGTTTTCTTGAAGCCACTCCCATTTGCAGCTATCTATAATCAGTTAGGGCTTCCCTCCTGGCTCAGATAGTAAAGAATCCACCTGCAATGTGGGAGACCTGGGTTCAATCCCTGGGTTGGGAAGATCCCCTGGAGGAGGGCATGGCAACCCACTCCAGTATTCTTGCCTGGAGAATCCCCATGGACAGAGGAACTTGGTGGCTACAGTCTATGGGATCACAAAGAGTTGGACACAACTGAGCGACTTAAGCACAGTACATAATCAGTTAATGTCCAAAAAGAAAAGAAAAATTAGATTCCATTTTATTTCTACTGGCCTGCTCAGCACAAAAGGCACTCAATAAAATGTTTGCTGAATGAATTTTTTAAATTCAAGTTTTACTTTTGCTTAAAAACAAATGCAATCAATAAAATACCACAATCTTATAAGATAGCCTAAATCTGCATAATAATGGAAAAAGTTGATACAGTCTTATCTCAAACCAGCTATGGTTCAGGTGTCAGCTGAGTAGTTGCAATTAGCATATTCCTGATACACTCCTTCTAACCTGTACAAACCTATACTGTCAAAGGCAAGTTAAGCCTTGCAAACATAAAGTTAAGTTTTCACATTTACGTCACATGATAAGCTATGTTTGGTGTCAGAGAGCCAAGACAATCTTGAATTCCAGGAAGCATTAAAGAAAACTAATGTCTACAGAGGTTTCCGCTCTGCAAACAATGTTTTCTCCTGTTTTGGATGATGCCATCTCAGGTCACATTTACTAACTCTTTAATTCCTTTACCAAAAAGACAAAAAATCAGTCAACTTTTATTGGGACTGCTTCTAGCATTAGCATATTATAATATGCTTTATAACATAAGCTAGCATAAGCATAGTATAACAGATATGCTCAAAGAACTTCCCATGAAAAGCAGTCTTTGTAAGTCTTGGTAGTAGGAAGGAGAAATGGAATCTAACAGGTTCAGTGTCCTCTCATTTTTCCTGTTTTAGTATGTTTTGTGGTAAAACACACTCAAAGCGACATTCTCTCCTCTGTTGAAAACTAATAAGGTGGGCACATTTATTGTCTTTATATAAACAATCTTCTGGGTTAAATTTTTGAAAACAAAATTCTAACATTTCAGAAACTAACATTCAAAACACTTGGCAAGCATAAAGGCTTCCAGGTGTTTGATTAGTGGTTAAAGCCCCTGATTTAGACCAACAACAGATATTTTATAATTACACTGTTGTAAAATAAAAAGACCTATTGATTTGTTAAAGAACAAGAACAAAGTAACACATTATGAAAACAGAAGGGAGCCTGGAATAATCCACCATATCAAGATCACTTGCTCTTTCCTGAAAGAATATAAATGTGGCTAGAGGAAGGGCTTTTTTCTTTTTTTTTTTTCCTCCTGCTCTTAAACCAAGCCTGAAATAAATGGGCAGCTCCAATCCCCTTTGATCTTGTTAAATGTGTGTTTCCAGCGTACATGGGCGTTGTTGAGGCTGACGACGTTTTCCCACAGGGTCTGTGAGCAATGAGAGTCTGGCAACTGCAACGTGAGAATGTCAGTGTTCCTTGTGCGGAAATGGAAGGAGCTGAGCTTACACACTGGGGACACACACACACAGTCACCCTCAGAGCATCTGCAGAGAGGTGCTATCTGGTGGCCTTGAACCAGTTCTCTGATTCTGAGAATACAGTCTCACTCATGTTTTCAATTGTGAAACGATCCTGGGGGTGAATATGGGTGGAGGAGGTTTGCCCCCACACGCCTTAGAGTCCATCTGGGAGAACAGGGCGGGTGAATTCAGGCAGGAGAGGCGGGATGTCTGGGGACACAGAGGCCCAGACCCGCCGGCCTGTGTGACCCACTCCCGGGGGCGGCTGCCCAGGGCTTCCCCGCTCTCCCGAACGCGGGGCAGTGAGGTCCACGTGTGGAAACTGCGTGTCAGCTCTGCCCACGTGGGCAGCCCAGTGGCCTTGGGACCGTCGGCCGGAGGGCGGCCCCAACCCGGTCCCCACCGGGCGGCGGGGCGGCCGGCCCTTACCTGGTTCCGGCGGTACCACGCGCCCGACAAGGAGCCATTGCCGGCGCCCCGCGCCCCGTAAGTGAAGTTCCCAGTCAGCTCGTCCAGGACGGCCGAGGCGGCGGCCCGGGTGTCCCCGGGCGCCGGCGCCGCCATGAGCGATCGCTGCCCGCTCGCCGGGGCTCGGGCTCCGGCCGCCTCCCGGCCCGGCCGCACCCGCCAGGCGCCGCGGAGGAGGCGCGCCCTGCGGAGGCCGCGCCGGAGCCACTTCCTGCTCCGTGTCCGGGCAAGGCGGGCGCGCCCGGGCCACCTGGTTCCCGCCCCCGCGCGGCGCCAGGTGCCCCCGGGGCCTCCCCGCGCTGCGGCCTCCCGGGGCGGTTCGCCTCGGCTCGGCCCGCAGCTCCGCGTGGCCGGGCCTGGGCGTGCAGAGGCCTCACGACTAGCCCCTCTCTGCGCGCGGGGTCGGCGCCGGTCGGGGTCGGGATGCGCTCAAGGTCAAAGCGCTTACAACTCCAGCGGCGCTGAGTCAACACTTAAAACTAAAGTGAACGGGAGTGAAAGGAGACATTCAGTTCAGTTCAGTCGCTCGGTCGTGGCCGGCTCTTTGCGACCCCATGGACTGCAGCACGCCAGGCCTCCCTGTCCATCACCAACTCCGGGAGCTTACTCAAACTCATGTCCATTGAGTTGGTGATCCCATCCAACCATCTCACCCTCCGTCGTCCCCTTCTCCCACCTTCAATCTTTCCCAGCATCAGGATCTTTTCTAATGAGTCAACTCTTCGCATCAGGTGGCCAAAGTATTGGAGCTTCAACTTCAGCATCAGTCCTTCCCATGAATATTCAGGACAGATTTCCTTTAGGATGGACTAGTTTGATCTCCTTGCAGTCCAAGGGACTCTTAAGAGTCTTCTCCAACACCACAGTTCAAAAGCATCAATTTTTCGGTGCTCAGCTTTCTTTATAGTCCAATTCTCACATCCATTCATGACTACTGGAAAAACCATAGCTTTGACTAGACAGACCTTTGTTGGCAACCCAAAGCAGCCACCTTTTTCGGTAGCTGGCAATCCAGCTCTCTATCTCAGATGCAGAGTTTCTCACTTATATTTTTAAAACTGTTTGCATATGGAAAATTCAGGAGTTCCCAGCAAATTTTATATGCAGCAAGAGAATAAAGATCTGAGAGATTTCATCTCAGGGCCAACACTTGACAGAACCTTAGCAATTATTCCTAGAAGGAAAGAAGGACTCTCCAGTGGTAGCTGGAGGACCCCGGCATATATCTGGGACTGGATGGGCTTCCCTCTGATGGAACCAGAAGAACTTGCTGGAAAGTTGCCAGCCACTGCATGTAACAATTTAGGTGGGGAGATAATTTGTAATGGGCCTGTGGAACTCTAACCAGGTGTTCTGGTTTTACCTGTATTCAAATAATACTGAGTTACTACATGTGATGTTAGGTCCCTCTGGCCTTGGGAACTCCACGATTCTCTATTGTTGCCCTGAAACTTGTGATTCTTTCATCGCCACAATGCTGAGTCTTCTTATATAAAGTGCTTTGACTGCCCTGACTTCATGAGAGAGAGACCTATAAGAAGAGAGAATTGCTGCTTAGCAGGGAACTAGGAGAAGGTTTTCAATGTTCCTTAGGGAAATGTGCAAATGAGAGAATAAAATGAGAAAAAAAAATCATTTCAGATAGAGGAAAAACAAGACATCTCTTAAGCTGTAGTTTCCTGCTTAAGCACTCAAAATATTCAGTGAACAGTTAATATGGTAGCTAACTATTTCCAATTTCGAGGCTCATTTATTTCCAATAAGTATCTGAAGGGAACAGTGTCTATTTTTAATATTTCCTATAATGTTATATTACTTTGTACTGGTGACTTTATTAATGTTCCTTTCAGTTGAGATGGTTTGGGGTACAAGTAACAGAATATCCAAGTAAAAGCAACTTAAGCAATGACCATCTGTTATCTCCAGTGGGAGGGGGGCTCTGTGCGGTTCTATCACGTTGTCACCTCCATCTTTCTGCTCTGCCATCCCTGAGGTATTGGCCTTGTCCCTATTCATTGTGGCATCTCCAGACACTGCATGCAAACATGATCACATTTAGAAAAGAAGTGGGGCTTTTCTCCTTAGGCATCTTTTCGCTAGACAGGAAAGCTTTTCCAGAATCTGCTCCTCACCCCCCCACTCCCCAGCTGCCTCCCCCTCTCCGATCCCATTAGCCAGGACTGGATCACATGCCAGGGAGGCTGGGAAAGTGACTGGTAGGCATTTCCAGGCTTGGGAGTGGGAGGTGAGCCCCGCTGGTGAGGAAGAAGCAGGATGGGGTGGGAGGGCATCAATAGCAGAGCTTGGCACAACCATTGTATAGTGTATTCTATCAGCCAGATTGTAACTAGTCACAGGGTCTGTAACGAGCAAACTAATAAATGGATCGTGTTACTTTCCTAAACTGCCCACTGCCACAATAAAGTTCACACTTCTTCAGTCTATCAGTAGGAGACCCTTTATGAGCTGGCCCCCATTCTCTGCTGCATTTAGCTCATTCTCATTTTATTTTTGAAATAAAAAATCATTTTCAGTTTCTTGGCATTTTTTTTCAAACCTTTACTTTTGGAGGATGATGGCACTTGGTGCAGAAGAGGTATGATGTATACAGCCTGTGATGTGCTCTGCTCTAGACGCCAAGATGTCACTGCAGTTGCTGTGACTGTCCTAGCATGTGGGGGTGGTTGAAACAAAGGATTCGTGACCAGCGCTCCTTCCCACACAGTTCACAAGGAGGCAGCAGGAATGCCATGTGAGCTATTTTGGTCCCAGGAGTGTAGGCAGCGCCCGGAGGCTGTTCCGGGCATTGTGATGGCCTGTGCCTCTTGCAGGGTTTCTTCGGGGGCTGTTCTGTTCACTTTACAAGATGCCAAAAGCCTTTGATCAACCTCCTGTCCTCAGCACTGGAACAGTGGAGGTCTGCCTTCCTCAGTTAATTCAAAGGATTCTATTCTGGGGCCACATCATTTGAAGCTGGACTTCACTGTGAACTTGGAGAGCAGGGTTACATTTAGCCCACCTTGCCTAGGATCACTTGCTTATAGCTTCTACAAAATAGTTTTGTTTTTTTAATTCACCTTTAGCATGAGTCAGTCAATGATAGTTTCACTAATGATGAATGTCTAAGGGGATAAGGTAGTTATTAGGGTAAAGATTAATTCAGGTCTCTTACATCATATACAAATGACAACCTCAGAGTAAATAATGAGAAAGGTAAATCTCTAAATTCTTTTGGACTAACCAGATGATCTCTACAGCTGACAGTATAAACAGTCTTTAAAGTGCAAATGCTAAAGGCAGATGGTCAGGTTCACATTCTTATTCTACCACCTATTTACTGTGTGACAGTGATCAGGTTGCTTAATTTCTCTGTGTCTTACATTCATCATCCATGAAAGGGAGTTAAGAGTACTGAAACATAGTACTTAGTAAGGAGCTTCCCTGGTGGTCCAATGCTTAAGATTCCGAGCTCCCAATGCAAGGGGCCAGGTTCAACCCCTGGTCAGGCAACTAGATCCCGCATGCCACAACTAAGACCCAGCAGAGCCAAATAAATAAATATATGCCACTCTTCAGCATCTATCCAGTGAAAAACAAGGTCCAAAAGGACACATGCACCCCAGTGTTCATTGCAGCACTGCTTACAATAGCCAAGACAAGGAAGCAACCTAAATGTCCATTGGCAGAAGAATGGATAAGACTTAGAGAACTAACTTACGGTTACCGAGGGAAGGCGGAGGGAAGGGATAGTTAGGGAGATTGGGATGGACATGTACACACTACTATGTTTGAAATAGACAGCCAACAAGGACCTACTGTATAGCACATAGACTTCTGCTCAGTGTTATGTGGCAGCCTGGATGGGAGGGGAGTTTGGGGGAGAATGGATACATGCGTATGTATGACTGTGTCGCTTTTCTGTGCTTGAAACTATCACAACATTGTTAACCAGCTATACTGCAATATAAAACAAAAAGTTTAAACGAAAAAAAAAACAGTAAAATCAAACCCCCAAAAAATCTTATAAAAAAGAAAGAAAGGACTCAGTAAGTGCTGGTGTTTTCTATTACCTTGGTGGCGGTTTGATCACTAAGTCGTGTCTGACTCTTGCGACTCCATGAACTGTAGCCTACTGGGCTCCTCTGTCCATGGGAGTCTCCAGGCAAGAATACTGGAGTGGGTTGCCATTTCCTTCTTCAGGGGATCTTCCCGACCCAGGAATCGAACCGAGGTCTCCTGCATTGCAGGTAGATTCTTTACTCACTGAGCTACAAGGGAAGCCCTATTATTACCTTGGGTACTACTATTACCTTAGGATGGGGAAGTATTCCTTAAACAAAGAGAAAAAAATGCAAACCACAGAGGAAAAAACTGACACATACCATTAAAATAAAATTAAGAACTTTTATACATCAATAGACCATAAAGTATAAAAAGATAAGTCACAAACTAAGAATGTTTATTTGTTGCATATGTGATTGACAAAGGATTCACATCCAGAAAATATAAATAACAGTTAAATAACAAAAAAAAATCAGGCAGCCTCATGGAAAAATGGGCAAAAAATATAAATAGGCATTTTTCATGAGAAAATACAAATGACTCATAAACACATAAAATGCTTCCATCTCATCAATAATCAGGAAAAGCCAAGTTAAAATCCCAATAAGAACCATTTTATACCAGCTGGTTTGACAAAAGAAAAAAAATTTTTTTTAATTTACAAAATATCTTGGTACATTTGGGAACACTACTGATTGTGTAGCTTATAAACAACAGAAATTCATTGCTCTTAGTTTTGGAGACTGGAAGTCCAAGATCAAGTAGCCAGCAAGGTCATATTCAGGGAGGCCCTCTTGCTGGTTCATGGTGAGCACCTTTCTGCTGTGCCCTCATATGGTGAATTGAAAGAGGCTAGGGATCCCTCTGGAGCCTTTTTATCAGGCATTAATCCCATTCATGAGGGTTCACCTCCTAAAGCCTCATCTACTAATACCAGCCCCTTTTAGGGGGGTTGGATTTTAAATAATAGTTCTGGAAGGACACAAGCATTTAGACCAAATGCTGGTGAAGATACAGAGCACCAGAAACTCCTATTCATTGCTGATGCCATAGATATTGGAAATTGGATGTTGTTTGGTAAAGATGAAGGTGCACGTATAAATTTCACTCTTACACCCCAGAGAAACTTCTGTGTGTGGATAGCAGAAATATACAAGGATAACAGGACTGTTTGTAATAACAAACAAGCAAACAAACCTGGAAGCAGCTCAAGTGTCTATCAACAGAATTAGTGGGCAAATGAACTTTGATACATTTATATGATGAAATACAATACATTGAGTACATCCACATGTGGGAAAATTTGAAGAAAAGCAAGGGAATGAAAAAATTTGGATAGTGGTTCAAAGGTATTGGCAATGTTCTATTTCTTAAACTGGGCACGATCATTCATTTTATTATTAAAGATATACATTTATGCATAATATGACTTTTTATGTATGTTTTTATGTTTCTATGTATATTTCTATGTAAAATATACTATGGTATATTTTATAAGTAATTCAGGAAAGCACACAGTTTTGTGGTCAAAGTTTCCAAAAGTTCAGGGTCCTTAGACCTGGATTTAAGTTCAGTCTTCTGCTCAGTTACATGGTTTTGGACAAATTCTCTGGGATTCAGTTTCCTCATTCATAAAGTGAAAATAATAACATTTATCTCAAAGATTGTTTGAAAAATTCAGTGGTAGGTTCAATGCTAGTGAAAAACATCTTTTAGTTCAGTTCAGTTCACCAAACACTTTGTGCAGGAGCCAAGGACACAAGGATGAATGAAGCATGGGCCCTGTCCCTGGGGCTTGCACTGTAGTAAGCAGATAGGCAGGCAAGCTGATAAACTTGAATTAACCTTTGCCTGGAGCTAGGAGAGAGCAAAGAAGATGCACTCAGTTCAGCTTGGAAAGGCAGGTGCAAGCCTGAGATGGCTTCCTAGAGGGGGATGATGTCTGTTGAAATCCCAAAGGACGAGTTAGCTGAATGAATGAGAGAGGTAGGGGGTGAGCAAGAACAGCATAAGCAAAGGCCAGAGGCAAGAAACAGCACAGTTTGTACGTTTTCATGTTAGTCTCAGGTGGGATGAAATGTACCTTAAAATAAGGATAGAGAGACTGGCACGGCCAGGAGATTCAGAATTTCACACATCGGTTTATTACAGTTGAACTTGATTCTTAATGGAAGCCATGGAGTAACTAGATAAGACAGCTGCAGGACAAGATTGGTGCTGTAAAAGATCCTCTGCTGGAAGGACAGGTGGAAAACGCCAGAGATAAAGAGATAAAGAGAAAAGTGAGAAGACTGCAATGGCTCAAGTGAGGATATATAGAAAGGCTGGAGAGAAGCAGAGAGAGTTTAAGAAAAGTTTAGACATAAAACCAAAGCAACCTGTTTATGGGGCAGGGGAAGAAGGCAGAAAGAAGAACCTAACTTGGGTGCTGGGTGCCAAGCCAGCACCATTGCTGATGCAAATTGGAAGGAAGAGCTGATTTGAGGGGAAAAGGGATGAGTTCGGTTTAAGTCAGAAACTTACTGAATTTGAGGTGCTTGTGGGGCATCCGTGCAGAAAAGGGTATACAGAGTTATCCCAAGATGCAAGGTGAGGTCAGGGCCAGGAAGATAGACTTGGGACTTATCAGCTTGCAGGTGAATGAGACTGACCAGGAGAGCACATGGCCTCCACTTTTTAGGGTAGGGCTCAGCACTGCTTGTCTGTAAAGGGCCAGGTAGTAACTATTTTAGGTTTTGTGGACTCTATGGCCACTATCATAACTATTTACTTCTGATACTATAGTGTGAAAGCAGTCACAGATAATACATAAGTGAGTGCATGGGGGTGCGTTGCAATAAAGCTATTCACAAAAACAGGTGGCCGGCCAGATTTGGCCCATGAACCGTAGTTTGCTGACCCTTGTTCTAGAGAGAGAAGAGCTGAGTGCAGAACACAAGGCCCAGAAGGACCACTTGAGAGGGAAGGGACTATATTTTCCAGGCCTCTTGGCATGTAAATGATAGAATTCCAATTCAAGGGGAAATTCAATAGCTCATAACGAATATCTGGGAAGTGGGGGATGGAGTCAGACCACTGGGTCGAGGAACTTGATTTTTTGGGTATGGGTTTCATCCTCAAATCTGCTTCACATGACGGGGGCAGGGCCACAGCAGCTCCCAGTGTCCATCTTTAGAGCCTGGGTTCAGAGGAGTAAGGAATGCTGCAGATTGACTATTGTTCCCAGTTCTTCATGCCCCTACTCGCAGGGATATTTGTATGACACAACCCCTGCAATTCCTCCCACAAGAGGTGTCTTCCCAGTGATTGTGGATGTGGCCACACGACTTGCTTTGGGAGTGTGGACAGAGTCACAGTGTGACGGTTCCGGCCAAGGCTTGAAGAAACGTCCCATGTTTCTGCTTGCTCCGCGCCCTGTCCTGAGAAGAGTGTGTCCCAAGTAGCCACTGGTCCAGAGAGAATAAAGAAACCTGTGAAACATACCCAGAGGCAACCTTTGCCACATCTGACTGTGGACTATTGGCAAGAAAATAAATACTGGGTGTCACAGGCCACTGAGATTTTGAGAGTCTTTGCTACATAACAAAAGTGACTGATTGAAGGTATTCCCAACCAGCTTCATTAGTAAATGCTGGTGAAAAACTCTGATTGGCCTGATTTGGGACACGTGACCCATCTCTGAACCAGTCAGTGCGGACAGAGAGGTTTGGTATTATGATTGGCCCACCTGCATCACATGCCCACTCTTCAGGTAAGTGGGGCACTTACTGAGGTGAGGAGAAGGCGTACGGGGCAGAGGAAACCCTGCCGAGGAGAACCAGCATAGAGTGGTGCATGGAAACTCGGGCAGGAGAGTAACAAGAGCAGGGGTATGTGAATAATTGCATCAGCAGCAAAGAGAACACCAAGATGACAAACGAACTTTGTTTCTTGGTTTTGGCAACGTGCACGCGTGCGTGCTGAGTTGCTCAGTTGTGTCCAGCTCTTTGTGGCCTCATGGACTGTAGCCCTCCAAGCTCCTCTGTCCGTGGGATTCTCCAGGCAAGAATACTGGAGTGGGGTGCCATTTCCTCCTTCAGGGGAATCTTCCTGACCCAGGGATTGAATCCACATCTCCTGCGTCTCCTGCAGTGGCTAGCGGAGTCTTTGGTTTTGGCAATAACAACCAGTAAAAGTCATTGGTGATCTTTGCTTGAGCCGTTTCAGTTGAGTATCGGATGACAGCCGGATTATAGCTCACAATAATGTTTCAGTCAACTCCAATCCATTATGGGAATGCTAGTTGTAACCAAAATAGACCTTTGATAGGAGCAGATTAGGAGTCTGTTAAGGGAGAGCCAGGAGTTTTATTTAATTGTGCATCACTTGAAAGCTACATGAGGCTTAGGACAGAGATCATGCACACTCTACAAGACACAATTCTTAAGGTGTGAGAGGTCTCTTGAGGGTGGAACCAGGCGGAAAGGTGGAGTCCCGATCCTGGCATGACCCTCAGGGCCTGTGGGCAGAACCAGATGTGAAGACTAGATCCAAGCAACAGGAAATTTAAAACAGCAGAGTTTAGTGAGAGATCAGGAGGAGGTGGGAGAGGCCAAGGGAGGGGAGAGCTGATAAGAGTCTCTGGTCCCAGGCCTGGAGAAACAGGAACACAGCCAGCCTTGTAACACAAGTATCCATCTGATGGAATGTTCATCCAGTGCCCAAACCTTCAGAGGGGTCTGACTTTTTCTTGACTTCTTCTAAGACCTCTTTCCTGGCCCCGCCCCATGCCCTGTCCTCCATATGCTCCCTGTCCCTCCTGCTTTCACTGATGTCGAACTCTGTGCAACTTCCCAAGGCTGTGTCTCATCAGGGCTGGTCCCCGGCATCTCTCCCTCTGCCTCATCGTAAATGGTACCATCTCAGGTCCCATTCCTTTGCTCTCCACTTTCATCTCGGGATGAATCCATGCCAAGATATTAAAGTAACAGCTCTTCTTCTTCTGTGCTTATTTGCTTTCTAAATAGAGTCCTGGTAATGTGATGTCTTCATCCAAAAGAGCATTTCTGTCAAGGGAGTAAGACTTAGGGCTGCTGGATGTGGGGCAGGCAGAATTGTCCCTCACATCTTACCGCAAGAAGAGCTGATTTTGCAGTTCAAGTTTGAAAATAGGATAAGAACAGCATCCCAGCTCAGCAGTCAGCATCATTCTCTCTTCTTCTACTGACGGGATGAGGCCCACCCACATGAGGGAGGGCAATCTGCTCTTCTCAGTTTACCAACTCAAATGCTAATCTCACCCAGAGACACTCGAAGGAATGCTTGACCAAATGCCTGCTTATCCTGTGGCCCAAATTGACACATGAAGTTAGACACCATAGCAGGCTCCACAAGAAAGGGAATAAGAGAGACAGTCCTGTTTGCTTTTAAAACTGATAAAATGGCCTGACGGCTGTGACGAATGTGGCAGGCAGAAGTTTCACAGACAGAAATTTGATTATTTCTACCATTTTCCTTTGGCCTGGAGTTTGATCTCTGTAGTAATCCGATTTGTAGGCCATTCTACCTGGATAGAATTTCTTTTCTATCTTTGTCCTCCCTCCCCTTCTCCTCCAGCAACACTATCATCATCGTATTGTCATTGTCATCAACATCCAAGGTTTCTTGAGTGCCTGCTGCTTATGGGACTCTGTGCTAGGAAGAAATTTGGAGTTCACAGGGGAAACTAGATCTGTCCCTTGTTTTGAGTGGCTAAGTGTCAGTTTAGGAGCCAGAACATGTACATAAAAAGTACAAATCAAGTATGAACTGGATAACTAAGTGCAACATGCAGGAGGATAGACTGGAGGAGGGCATGGCAACCCATTCTAGTCTTCTTGCTTGGAGAATCCCATGGACAGAGGAGCCTGGTAGGCTACAGTTCACGGGGTAACAAAGAGTCAGCCACAACTGAAGCGACTGAGCGTGCATAGGTTCATCTTCGATTCCAGAAAAAGGAGGGCTTAGCAGGCTAACCATGGTCTGGAATAGCTTCAAGGAGGTCATGATCCTTGGGCAGGGCCTGAGGGAAGAGTATGACCAAAACGCATGTTGGGAAGGAGAAAGACTGTGTCCGGTCACAGAACACTGGATCCAAGTGGAGAGTGCAGGTGTGGGAGGGGACTGACAGGGCCTGGAGGCTTGGTGGCACCTGCACCAAGGAACAGCTTGACGCCTGGGGCGCAGCCTCCAGGAACAGCTTTAGGCCCAGCTTGCTCATTAAAATCTTTTGACTGTGTGTGAAGTTTTCCAGGATCAGCACAGAGTGTCTGCATCTCCCGGAGGCGTCTCCTCCCAAACTTGCCTTCTGAAACCTGCCCAGCAGGTCAAGCATGAGGCTGCTCCAGGGAGTGATACACACACCCTCTGCAAAGCCCTTCTCCTGGATTTGCACATGATTAAAAGAAAGAAAAGCAATGAAAGCAAAAGCCTTGTTCTCCCGGGTGCAGTCGGGCTGGTTTTATACTGTTAGTCCGGTGTATCTGGGCCCGCATCACTGTCGGTTCTTGGTGAGTGTTTGGGGGATGGGATAGAAACTGTGTGAGCCAGGAGACAGTGCAAACTGTGCCTCCTGCAGCCAATGAGGCAGCCTCTCTACCGCCCCCGAATCTCCCCCAGGCCTTCCTCGGTCCTCAGGAGGCAGTGTGGGTTGCAGAGAGTCATGTTCTGAGAAACCACATGAGCTTCAGTTCTGCTCTGCCAGGAATCAGCTGCATGACCTTGGACAAGTCATTTTACTTCCCTCAGCCTCATTTCTCATCTGTGAAATCAGAGGCTTGGACTAGCTGACGGTGCAGAATGTTTCCAACTCTGAAGGATGAGTACAGGAGAATTTTATCTTCCTTGGATTATAACAAAGAGCTTTTTTGTTTTTTCCTCCCCTGTCTACTTAGGGGAAGAGAGAGCCACTTGAGAAGGGACTAATCCGTCTCCCTGAGATGTCTTGGGATGTCTGACAGTCTCCAGTCAAAGAGGGTTGGCTTTTAGCTACCAGCCACACTTAAAATAATATCTTTTATGGGTATTTTAGAGAGATGGAATATTTAGAGAACTTTAAATAAAAGAGAACTAAGATTCAAGAATGCTATAATTGAGTAGCTCTGTGATCTTGGACAGATTACTTCACTTTTCTGAGATTCAGTTTCCCTTTTTGTGGTGGCGCTAGTGGTAAAGAACCTGCCTGCCAATGCAAGAGATGTAAAAGACGCAGGTTTGATCCCTGGGTTAGAGAGATCCCCTGGAGGCGGGCATGGCAACCCACCCCAGTGTTCTTGCCTGGAGAATTCTGTGGACAGAGGAGCCTGGCGGATGACAGTCCATGGGATCACAGCGAGTCGGACACGACTGAGTGACTGAACATCAACAACATACAAAATATTATCATTTCAACACAGAGTCAACATGGAAATGTTAATTAAGTATTTAATTTCTTCATACCGTGCTTGAAATCTGCTTTGGATTTTACACTTTGCATGTCCCAGTTCAGACAGCACAGTTCAAGTCACAAAAGCCACATATGTCTAATGAATGGTTGCTGTATTGGAAGGCGTAGCTCCAGGTTAAGGTTGATGAAGCCTAGCCTTCCACCCTCCATTCCATTCCTCAGTTCTAAGTCCTGTTTGAGAATCCAGGTCTTTCCCAGGTGGCTGTCCTGAGAAAGGCTTTGGGCTTCTTTGAAGACATGCCCACCACCCACATGGGCATGCTTCAGTCTTACATGTCTTACTAGAAAAATCACAGCATGACACCATAACCATAAAATCCATTCCACAAGGTACATGTATACCATGAGAATAAATTTCTCAAGGCCCTTCAAGCTTGTTATCTGAAGTATCAACTATCATCAAATATCAACTATCATCCTCTTTTTCAGACATGCATTTTGGAGAGCTTGATTTACTGTGATCTTGGCTTACATTCAACCTTCTCTGATAATTCATTTGTTCATTCAATTTATGGATTGCCTACCATGTGTAATGGAGTTAGGAATGTTATCACATGCAGGAAGGATTCAAGGCCTACCCTTGGGAATCTTAAACTCGAGCTGATGAGCATATCAAGAAACAGGATTTTATAACACAGAGTAGTGGGGGAAATACTCAGTACTCTGAAAGTTTGTAGGAGAGCAGCTAACCTAACAGAGGAGTGTGTGTGTGTGTGTGTGTGTGTGTGTGTGTGTGTGTGTGTGCGCACACATGCAAGGGGGCAGTCAGGAAGGCAATATCTAAAGTAAGACCCAAAGTATAGAGAAAGGGAACCCTCCTACACTGTTGGTGGGAATGTAAATTTATGCAACCTCTATGGAAAACAGTATGGAATTTCCTTAAGAAACTAAAAGCAGAATTACCAAATGATCCAGCAATCCCACTCCTGGGCATATATCCAGAAAGGATAAAGACCTGAAGGTTGAGTTGAAGTTGGGGTGTAAATTATTGGGGCGTGTGGGGCTGGGGAAAGGAGGAGAGCCTTCCAGAGAGGTGACGAATGAGTAGGCACATGTCCCAGAGGGTCAAGGACAACATAGGGGGTCTGCAAATCACTCCATCTGGCTCAAGTCCAGGAAGAATACATCTTTGGCTTGGGTAGATATAGGGAAGGCATAGTCAATAGTTTTGACTTTATTTACATTCTACAGTAAAGATACTGGAAACTTCAACTTTGGTTCTGATTTCTCCACCTGCCTTCTTAATCTGTATTTTCTAGCTGTTTACAGGGTAACTCCCTGTTCCGCTTAAGATCAACATTATCAGAATCACTCATCACCCTCACTCCTCTTCTAAATATTCCAAACTGGTTCTCTGTCCTAATTTCTCTGTCCCTCATAATGAGATCAGCATAATTCTAGTCTCCTACCCAGCTAAGACATCTTTCATCCCTTCTATATCTTCGCCCCTCGTACCCAAGCTGTCACTGACTCTCGCTAATTTTTTGATTGAATAGCTGAAAGCTTTTGGTTCAAGCACTTTCTGGCTTCCTTGAATTCATCACTCATCTTTCTATAATAGCTTTAAATTTTCACCAAGGCTATCTGAACTCCAAGTGGTATAACTTGTACTCCTTTGAGATATCATTCTGGAACAAAGCAGCAGTTTAAAGATCACATCAGATTATAAAGTAGGAAAATAATTTCTGCAGTCCAGAAAAGCCTCAAGTAATTTTTACTGGAAAAAAGACAATTCTTAATGTTTTATTTAGTTTTGCTTCTACTATCATCTTTAAAAAAAAATTCATCAACCTTCCTCTTGGAATCTGAAGCTTTTATTACCTGCATACAGAATTCAGAAGTTGGGATTTTTACTTGTCTAATTGTGTCCCTCCCTTCAAGGTTTTTCCTGGATTCATTACCTGAATGCTCACTCACCCTAAAAAAATGTTCAACACTGTTTAAACTTGCCCTGATTACCAAGTATCTTACTTCATACTGGCTCAGCAATTCATTATAACCACACCCTGAGAACTGGACACGGAAAATTTAAAACACAAGAACCAGATTGCATTTTGTGTCTCAGGAATAAATGAGAAAAGAAATGATAATTTCCCCCAGTTGCATTTTGTCATATTTTAAACAAAATGTCCACTGGCTGGAAATTGCGTTACAATCAGTTAAGTATTAGGTGAGGTTTAAGTAGTGTGCTCAGCATGAAACTACTTGTTAGAGGTATGGTCATCACGTTTGCTACATCTAAAATCAGGACACATGGTGTGACAATGGGACAGAGGGTTTGAAATCAATGTTACCTTGGAAAATGTGGGTTATGTGACTGCTATAGTTACAGGAAAAGGAAGAGAAATATTGTCCCTCAAGTTTACAGTATTATTGGAAATACAAGTGTAACACATTCATTTACTCCACAACTAAATAGTGAACATTTAGTATAGGAGGTATTTTCTTAGCCAGTAAGATTACAAACATGAAAAATATAGTCACTTTAAATGCATTCTTAAACAAGGTAGGCCCATATGAGGCTAATTTCATGTGCCAACTTAGCTAGGCTCTGGTGCCCAGTTATTTGGTCAAACACCATTCTAGATGTTGCTGTTTTCAGTTTCAGTTTAGTTGTTCAGTCGTGTCCAACTCTTTGCGAGCCCATGGACTACAGCATGCTAGGCTTGCCTGTCCATCACCAACTCCCAGAGCTTACTCAAACTCATGTCCATTGAGTCAGAGATGCCATCCCACCATCTCATCCTCTGCCATCCCCTTCTCTTCCTGCCCTCAATCTTTCCCAGCATCAGGGCCTTTTCAATTGAGTCACTTCTCATCAGGTGGCCAAAGTATTGGTGCTTCAGCTTCAGCATCAGTCCTTAATTTTTTAGATGTGATTAACATTTAAATAAGTAGACTTGAGTAAAGCAGATTATACTACATAACATGAATGGGCCTCCTTCAATCATTTGAAGGCCTTAAGAGCAAAGACTGAGATTCCCCTCAAGGAGAAGGAATTCAGCCTCCAAACTCAAGGCTACAAAATTGACTCCTAGGGGAATTTCCAGACTACCAGCCTACCCTGCCAGGTTTGGATTTACCATTCCCCAGGCATGTGAGCCAGCTCCTTAAAAATAAATCTCTCTCTCTTCTCTCTGAAGAATTCTAATACAACCCTCGTAAGAATTATTTATTTCCCACTCCCGAGGTGTATATTTAAGCCTACTTGTATAACCTTTTTTTTTTTCCCCACAAACAGTAACATTCCCCTTCACAATATGTCTTCTAGCAATGTTTTTAAACATATGGCATTCACTTTCAAGGCCCAGCTTGCTGCTGAAGAGAAAATTTAGAAGCTGATATGTAATGAACTGATGGAACAAAGTTGCCTAATTTTAAGTGGAATGGAAAAGAGGGACTGCAGAGAACTGCAGGAAACCTGAGAGCATTCAAGTCAGAGAGGCCATAGGAAAAAAAGCACAAAGAAGGCAACTCCCTGATGGCAGAATTTGGAGGCAAGAAACTGCATGGAAGATAGGGCCTGTGTCTATGAGGACATACAGTAGAAAAAGATGCTGTGGGGGGAGAAAAAGAGGACAGTAGAGTGAAGCTGGTCAAAGCAATTTGGATAACAATCAAAACTGCTTGCTGGTAAAAAAAACAAGCAAAAAATGTCATTTATGATATAGAACTATGAGTTCAAGGCTAGATTAGTGTTTGGGGGTTTTGGAGTTTCTATGAGCCTTTCCAGTGGAAAATGGTACTGGTTGAGCTGTCCTAACAGGAAATGTGGGTGCCTCACAGCAAGAGAATTTTGGAAGGAATAAGTGATAGCTGACTTCCATATCTGGTTTGAGCACATAGTGAGCCCACTTCTCTGAACTGGAGATAGAACCCACTTGGAAGAGGGAAATCTTAGAAATAATTAGGCTTAATTAGGTTGGCAGCTCAAATATCATTATGTCTCGCTGCTCAGGGATGTTTTGCAAATTTAATTAGTTAATGTTTGTAAAATAAGCTACAAGTGCCGTGTATCATTGGCATAGAATTTGATTTTCAGTATGATGAATCTTCAGTGTGATATAATTAAGTCATACTGATTTCATATGAACTTTCTTTGCAGGGTAATGTCTGTTCCGGAGTGTTCTGGGGGCATGGGCTCTTGGGTTCTCATACTGGCATTTCATCAGGAAGAGCTCTGTCCCTGGAGCATGGTGGCAGGCATTCCGCCTGGAATGTGATTCACAGATCAGGTGAGACAAGACATTTAAACTGTCAGATGAGAACTGTGACTTACTGATGCATAAATGTGATGTTGTAACGACACCCAGTTGGACAGTATAGTAAATAAAAACAAACACTTTATTATCAAGATTTGCATGAGAGAAAACACTAAGGATCTTAGTTGAGGCCCTAAGTTCTCTTTGCCTAATATATGACATGTACATTAAATACTCTTCAACTAGGAAATTAATTTTTTAAATCCGAAAATGACTTCAAGTATTACTCCATCCATACCTGTTAGTAAGCTCTTCTTGTGTGTGTGGGAAAGTCACTCAGCTGTGTCTGACTCTTTGTGACCCCATGGACTGGAGCCTGCCAGGCTCCTCTGTCCATGGAATTCTCCAGGCCAGAATACTGGAGAGGATAGACTTTACCTTCTCCAGGGGATATTCCCAACCCAGAAATCGAACCCAGGTCTTCCTCATTACAGGTGGATTCTTTACCATCTGAGCCACCAGGGAAGTCAAGAATACTGGAATAGGTAGCTCATCCCTTCTCCAGTGGATCTTCCCAACCCAGGGATTGAACCAGGGTTTCCTGCATTGTAGGTGGATTCTTTACCAGCTGAGCTACCAGGGAAGCCCAAGCTCTTCTTAAGCAGTACGATTTATTGTTGACTCAGAAACTCGAAAGTGTATTCACAGTTTTGGACTTGAGAGAGGAATCAAATAAGGTCTAGGATAGGGTTTTTCAAACATTATAGTCTCAGCATTCTTTTTTTTTTTTTCAGCGTTCTTTATACTCTTAAAAATTGTTAAAGATCCTAAAGAACTTTTGTTTATGTGTATTATATCTATCAATGTTTATTGTATTAGAAATTAAAGCTAAGAAAAAGTTTTTTTTAATTTATACATTCATTGAAAATAATCCCATTATATAATAACATAAATAAGAGACTTTTAAAGAGAAAAGGTGAGAAGAATGACATTGTTTTACGTTTTTATAAATCTTTGAAATTTTTAGCTTAGTAGAAGACAGCTGAAGCTCCATATCTAGTTCTGCATCCGATCTGATGTGATACATTGGTTGCAATAGATGAAAAAAGTTTGGCCTCACCCAAATATGTAACTGGAAAGGGAGGAGTATTTTAACAGACTTCTTAGATGATTGTGGATATTGCTTTTTGACTTGAGACTGTAACACAACAACTGATAGTCTTTAAAGGTTGGTTTCTTCAAAGTTGATGGATTTTGCAACTATATCAATGACTCTTATAAAAGATTTTTTTATGTGGGCCATTTAAAAAGTCTTTATTGAATATGTTACAATATTATTTCTGTTTTATGTTTTGGTTTTTCAGCCATGAGGCATATGAGATCTTAACTCCCACACCAGTGATTGAATCCATACCCTTTGCATTAGAAGGTGAAGTCTTAACCACTGGACCACCAGGGAAGACCCTATATTCCATTACTTTAAAATCCATTGGTCTGTCTTGTACTTGTATCATGCACTGGTCATTTGGAAAATATTGATTCACTGAGTTGTGTAAATCTTCCAAATGTTGACACATTTTTTTATACAATATCAAATAATCACTTTGTTCAATATCACCACTGATTTCATCTTAAAATTCTTTAGATATTGGTATACTGCCAAGTTTTCTAAAATTTTCATTTTTGCTATAAAGTTGGAATTTTATTATTGGCAATAAATACTTTCAGTTGTTTTCCTTGAAGTGATAGTCTCACTTTGTTCATTTTAGAAAAAAATGTCTGCCAAATACCCACATCTGAATAAGCATAGTTTGTTTTCAAGTAAAAATGATATTCCATTAAAAAAGCAGCCAGTTTAGCTCACACCCATTGTAACTGATACACCCAGAGGTCTTGTTGGAACATCCCATTTTTCACACAGAATGTTAAAATGATATGTGCTCAAGGGTTGACATTTAATAAAGTGAATACTTTTTACTGCCTTATCAAGGTCATTGTTAAGTGAAATTGGTACTTTAAGAAAAATCCAGGTCTACATGGCAGTGCCATATACACTGGTTGTTACAGTTTGGTACCATTGCCTCAACTGGTGCTAAGGCCCAGTATTGTATTCATTTTACCTTTGCTCCACCAATGCAAATGTAAGCACAGTGAAAATACAAATAACGTCCTCATCTTACAATGAACTTGTAGATCTATTCAGAGACCTCCGGAGTCTGTGGACAGCATCTTGAGAATCACTGGTACAAGAAATGCACTGAAGGGAGGCCAGAGGAGAGTCAGGGTGTTTTTTTTTAAAGCAGCTACTTCAGGAGTACACAGGATTGTATAGGGCAGTATAATCTGATGGAATTTGTTGTTACTATTGTTTGCTTTTTAAATAGCAGGAAGCATAATATACTGCCCTAGATCAGTTTTTCCAACTTTTGGGACTATAATACACAAAAGAAATATTTTCTACATTGTAACAGTGTGTACATACATACATATTTACTGAAATAAAACTTTCATGAGATATCCTTACAATTTGTGATGAACTCTAAAACATTTTTATTTTCTTCTATTTCACCTTTTTCAAAAAATGTTAGTTATGACCCACTAAATTGATTTTAGCAACTCACTACAGTACTCTTGCCTGGAAAATCCCATTGATGGAGGAGCCTGGTAGGTTACAGTCGGTGGAGTTGCAAAGAGTCGGACATGACTGAGAGACTTCACTTTCACTTTTCACTTTCACGAATTGGAGAAGGAAGTGGCAACCCACTCCAGTGTTCTTGCCTGTAGAATCCCAGGGATGGGGAAGCCTGGTAGGTTGCCGTCTATGGGGTCGCACAGAGTCGGACACGACTGAAGCGACTTCACTTTTGCAATGGGAAATTACTGTTGGCAAAAACCTGCATTTAATAAAGATGCTTTCATTTTGTAATATTTAAACATGGAACAACGGACTGGTTCCAAATTGGAAATGGAGTATGTCAAGGCTATGTATTGTCACCCTGCTTATTTAACTTATATGCAGAGTATATCATGCGAAATGCCAGGCCGGATGAAGCACAAGCTGGAATCAAGCTTCCCAGGAGAAATAGCAATAACCTCAGATATGCAGATGACATCACTCTTATGGCAGAAAGTGAAGAGGAACTAACGAGCCTCTTGATGAAGGTGAAAGAGGAGAGTGAAAAAGCTGACTTAAAACTCAACATTCAAAAATCAAAGATCACGGCATCTAGTCCCATCATCTCATGGCAAATAAGTGTGGCAACAATGGAAACAGTGACAGACTTTATTTTCTTGTGCTCCAAATCACTGCAGATGGTGACTGCAGCCATGAAATTAAGAGACACTTGCTTCTAGGAAGAAAAGCTGTGACCAACCTAGACAGCATATTAAAAAGCAGAGACGTTACTTTGCCAACAAAGGTCCGTCTAGTCAAAGTTATGGTTTTTCCAGGAGTCATGTATGGATGTGAGAGTTGGACTATAAAGAAAGCTGAGCACCATAGAATTGATGCTTTTGAACTGCGGTGTTGGAGAAGACTCTTGAGAGTCCCTTGGACAGCAAGGAGATCAAACCAGTCAATCCTAAGGGAAGTCAATCTGGAATATTCATTGGAAGGACTGATGCTGAAGCTGAAGCTCCAATACTTTGGCCACCTAATGCTAAGAACTGACTCATTAGAAAAGGCCCTGATGTGGGAAAGATTGAAGTCAGGAGAAGGGGATGACAGAGGATGAGATGGTTGGATGGTATCACTGACTCAATGGACACGAGTTTGAGCAAGCTCTGGGAGTTGGTGATGAACAGGGAAGCCTAGCGTGCTGCAGTTCATGGGGTCACAAAGAGTTGGACATGACTGAGCGACTGAACTGAAGGGTTGATTACCTTTGGTTGGAGACTAAATGTATCCAGGAGTTTTTAATGGCTGCTTATTCTGCTATTTCTTGGCTTAGTTTAAATGATTTTAATGCGTAATCAAATGAGAAATGCTTTAAGGATACAACATGTATATTATTACATTAAATATCTGATTAATTTGGTTTTCTCTGCTAAAGTCTAGATGTTTACCTGGAGTTGATGAAACCTAACACTTTCCCTCCAGCATTGGTGGATAAATATATGCACTGTGCTGTGTTTAGTCACTTAGTTGTGCCTGACTGTTTGGGACCCAGTGGACTGTAGCCCACCAGGATCCTCTGTCCATGAGATTCTCCAGGCAAGAATACTGGAGTGGGTTGCCATGCCCTCCTCCAGGGAACCTTCCCAACGCAGGGATTGAACCCAGGACTCCCACATTGCAGGCAGATTCTTTATGGTCTGAGCCACCAGGGAAGTCCAAATATACATACTGCTGCTACTGCTAAGTCACTTCAGTCGTGTCCGACTCTGTGCAACCCCATCCCTGGGATTCTCCAGGCAAGAACACTGGAATGGGTTGCCATTTCCTTCTCCAATGCATAAAAGTGAAAAGTGAAAGTGAAGTCGCTCAGTCATGTCAGACTCTTCGTGACCCCATGGACTGCAGCCTACCAGGCTCCTCCGTCCATGGGATTTTCCAGGCAAGAGGACTGGAGACAACCTTATAAAAGATTTTTTTGTTAAGACTGGTACAGTAGTAACTATCACTCTCATAAAAAGAAAACTTTAGTACATTCCCAGGATTTAGGTTTATATCCCAAGATTTAATACTGCTGTGACTTACTATTCCAGTTTTTTGAAAGCGTTACTTTGATGGATGCAACTAATTGCAAAAACCCAAATGAAGTGGCTATCAATTGGGGATTTTATGCTTTAACAGAATTCTTTCTTGCTAGTGATAAGACTAGAGATGGTAAGCAAGTAGAATGTATGAGAGATAAAGAAGTAGCTTTGATCTTTTCGGTATTTGTCCCTTTCCTGCTTCTCCTCCTTGGCTTTCAAGATATCCTTTCAGAATCTCTCTCTCTTCCTATATTTTTCAATATTTTAAAAATATTAACTTACTGTTCTATTCTGCTTCAATCTTTAAAGTCCGTTTTAAAAAAATTTTTTTAACCAGAATATAATTGATTTACAGTGTGTGTTAGTTTCAGCAAAGTGGATCAGTTATACATATACTCACTCTTTTATAGATTCTCTTCGGATGTAGCCACTGCAGAGTATTGAGTAGAGTTGTCTTTGCTGCTCAGTAAGTCCTCATTCATGATCTGTTTTACATGTGGTAGTGAGTATGCGTCAGTCTCAATCTTCCAATATATCCCTACCTCCCCTCATCCCCTGGGAACTATAGGTTTGTTTTCTATATCTGTAACTCTATTTGTTTTGTGAAGAAGTTCATTTGTACCCTTTTTTTAAGATTCCAGTGTAAGCAATATCATATGATATTTGTCTTTCTCGGTCTGACTTCACTAAGTGTGACCGTGTCTAGGTCCATCCCTGTTGCTGCAAATGGACCTTCTTTCATTCTTTTTCTATGGATGATATTCCCTTGTATATATGTACACATTTTCTTTATCCATGCGTTGATGGACATTTCAGTTGCTTCCATGTCCTGGCTATTGTAAATACTGCTGCAATGAACAGCCTTTTTGAAGTATGGCTTTCTCCGGATGTATGCCCAGGAGTGGGATTACCAGATCATATAGTAGTTCTATTTTTAGTTTTTTAAAGGAAACTCCATCTTGTTCTCTGTAGTGGCTGCACCAGTTTACATTCCAGCCAACAGTGTAGGAGGGTTTCCTTTTCTCCACACGCTCTCTAGCAATCATTGTCCATAGATTTTTCGATGATGGCTATTCTGACTGGCATGAAGTGATACCTCATTGCATTTTAATTAGCATTTCTCTAGTAATTAGTGATATTAAGCATCTTTTCATGTGCTTTTTAGCCATCTGTATGTCTTCTTTGGAGAAATATCTATTTAGATATTCCATCCATTTTTTTTAAAAAGGAGGGGGGTTTGTTTTTCTGATATTGAGCTGCATGAGCTGTTTGTATATTCTGGAGATTAATCGCTTGTCAGTTGCTTCAGTTGCAAATATTTTCTCCCATTCTGAGGGTTGACTTTTCATTTTGTTTATGATTTCCTTTGCCTTGCAAAAGCTTTTAAGTTTAATTAGGTCTATTTTCTCTCTGTTCAAGGCCAAGGTACTTACTTAGACTTGCCTCCTCTGCTTTGGCATCACTCTGGTGATATATAGGAACAATTGGGCGGGGAGACGGGAAGTGAGAGTTAGCTATCTATTGCAATTGTTCAGAAGAGAGATGAGGAGGCCCTGAATCAGGGAGGTGCCTCTGCAAATGGAAAAGCAGGAAGAGGCCCAGAAGATTTGTCTGGTGATGGGAGAGTGGGGATGTAGGAGAAAGAAAAGATTAGTTTGAGATTCTCAATTAGAGGAACCTGATAAGGTAAGAGGAGGAGCTGAAACAGGAAAATAATTAGGTCATTTAAAAAAACATATTGCAGATATTAAACAGGCATCAGAAAATATAATAGTGGAGCCAGAGAGAGAGCAGGCCTAGAGCCTTGAGCTAAATTATCTACACAGGAGCAGTCGTTGAGCTCATGGGTATAAATGAAGTCGATGATGTAAAGAACACAATAGAAGAAGGTGACAAGGTAAACTTTGGGGAATTTTTAAATTGGAAAGAGCAATGAGAGATGAGGAGCCCCTGCAGGAGGCATTCAAGGAGCAGAGAACCAGTTAGAAGAAAGGCGCTTTGACAGCACATGAAATACTAACTTATAGTCCTTTGGGGGAAAGGACAGCTTCTTTCTTTTTTTCTGAGCAAAAAATAACACAGAAATGTTCAAGGAAATGCGTGATATGGAGAGAAAGATCCTAGAATCTGGAGCCAACAGCCATGGGTTTTCATTTCCTCATAAGAGCTTACTAGTTATGTGACTTTGGGTAAGCAACAGAACACAGATATGAAGCCTTTAGAGAACAGCTGCAGGAAAGTCTGTGTGCAATATATTGTCAGAAATACGTCAAATCAGAGGGAGGAGAGCTTTCTGGTCGGAGGAAGGCAGAACACATCACTGAATATGTAGAACTTGAGTGAAGTGTCAGAAGATGAATAGGATTTTGGCAGATACAATAATGAAGGGAGAATACGTGACTCAGAAAAATGAGGGTTTGTCATCTGTAGAAGAGAGAATTGAAGACAAAAATTCTCCTAAAAGAGAATCCTTGTGCTTTCCTTTTCCTTATTTTTGAACTTACGTGGCTTGTTTATTTGAAATGTTGATGTGCCATAGTATATACAGAAGAAAAAGGTAAGTATGCACTTAAAGGAAAAGCCTTCTTTTAGGATGAATGGGTTAATCAATGTTTTATTTTATTCACTTTCATTTTAGAAATGTACCATGAAAAAGTTTCCATAAGATGCTTCTTGTATTAGTGTTATGGAGAAGGGAATGGCAACCCACTCCTGTATTCCTTCCTGGAGAATCCCATGGGCAGAGGAGCCTGGCAGGCTATAGTCCATGGGGTCCCAAAGAGTCAGACACGACTGAAGTGACTTAGCACCATGTTTTTGTTAAGGAGATTAGCAGTACTTTATGTAGAAAGTTCAGCAACCACTTAAAGATCACTTCACTTTTCAAGTTGGAGGTACAGATAAGCAACTTATTTAACTTTGAGATCAAAAGTGCAAGTCACACAATGGAGGTCTGGGAGATGTATATTAGATGTGATAATGAAAGTGCATCTTCTTGGATCACAATAATAGAGAAAAACAGGAGTTGATTGCAAACTGAAGAGAGACACAGAGGGAATACAATCCAGAGGAATAAATTGTTTAAGAGTATTGTGACTTTAAGATAAAATATCAGTTTGGTAGTTAACCAACATTCTTGGGCCATGATGCTGGTTCTTTGGGGGAAAAATTAAATCAAGCAAACATAAAGGCATTTTATTCCACTATCTTTGGGGAAAATACAGTTACACATTTGACCTCTCAGAATCCGTTCCAGAACCCGATGGGCTTTATGGACCGCGCACTGGATCAGCAGTAGGGTGTGTGACAGGCATCCTGTCTGTGGCTGAGCATTGTTCATTAGGCATTACCAAAGGCTTCAGAAATGATCTCAGTGTGGTTCACCTTGCTTTGAATGAAACCAGTGAGATCACTAGCACTCACTTTAGTTGAGGACAAGCTGAGGATTAGCAGCTTTTCAAAATGAAAACCAGAGAGTACTAAATGTGTCATCATTGGGAGGGGGTGCTCTGGGTTTAAGAGGATTTGGACACATACAGAGATCATTACTATGTTATTAAGCAGTTATAAGTTAGTTTATATTTGCCAAACGCAAATATAAAAATCATTTCTTAATTATACAGGCATTAAAGTCTTGCATCATTAACCACATATTTAAAACAGCTTTGCATCACTTAAGAAAACAATTTGAAATATCAGATTATTGAATTTCCTCTGTTCTAATGGCCCATTGCCTCACAGCCAGCCTTAACCTGTTTATTATCTTATAATTAAATGCATTTTTTTAAAAAAAGTGTTATTCTGTCATTTATCAAAAACTGAAGTTCAGGGAAATGAAGCAATTTGTGCATATGTTTTCATCCATCCAGTGTTCAAATTCAAGAATCAAACTCAGATTGTTTTTTAACCTGGTCTATATTTGTACAGTATGCCAGGCAGGCAGCATACTGTTAAGGGAAAAGAAGGAAAATAATAAAAATTTTCAAAAAATGATTAGCTTTGAGTTAAATAACAAAGGAGCACCAAATGGAAACTCATCCACTAGCCAAGAAGGGCCATAGTTCACTCCACCATCCATCACCACCAGCTGGCAGATGGGCTCAAGAGTAATGCACTCCTGCGTAGATGCCAAGTTCTCTGCTTATGTAGCAATCTTTGTCCTTGCCATCCAGGGTGGGAGGACAGGGAGTGGCTGGAGCCTACAGTTCCACGTAGCAGTACATCCCACTTGAAGGAAACTCTTGGGGTTAGCCAACAAAAGTGGAATTCAAATTTGGAACCAGATCTCACCTGATACATTTTAATTGATTGCCATGTGATTGGCCATCTGTTTATAATTTGTCTTTTCTTTGTATGAGAAATGCTTTCGTACAGGGTGGGACCCATGTGCCTCTCAATTTCTATATGGAAAAAAAATATTTTCTATCTTTTCATTGCTTTGCTGAGTAGCTTTCAACAAGCTTTTGGAAAAAGTCTGGATCCAGATTTATAAAGTATCAACTGATGCTGTGCTAAAACAATAGGATATTTTATGGGTTGTAAAGCTCTTATTATTAAGTAATTTTTGGTTGTGGTAATTTTAATAATAAGAGTAGTAAACTATTCTACAGGGTGGAAGGCTGATGAACCTTTTAAAATCAGTTGAGATTGTTTAAATTCAGTTTATGCCTTAAGAACTAAACCTTAAGTATCATTTGGCTCTTGCTATAGTTCTATAATTTATTTGAATGTCACCATTTCAATGAGGTATAGACATTGATGCTAGCTGGAATCATGGAGTTAAATGATCAGTCCCTAAAATTTCCAGAAACACCAAAATTTTTGTGTTTTTACAATTTAAAATGTGCTAATCTTCATTGGCAGAGAAGGCAATGGCACCCCACTCCAGTACTCTTGCCTGGAAAATCCCATGGATGGAGGAGCCTGGTGGGCTGCTGTCTATGGGATCACACAGAGTCGGACACGACTGAAGTGACTTAGCAGCAGCAGCAGCAATCTTCATTGGGCCAAATTTCATTCTCTTGTCTAGACCTCCCTTTTATGAGTCTCTCATTAAAACCATGGTGGTTAATATAAGACCAGGGAGCTGCATTTCTTAAAGATGAAGAACAGCATTTCTCTAACTTTGGGGCATCAGAATAATGGTGGGCGCTCCATGACCCGGCCCAAATCCGTGAAATCAGAATCTGGGGTCTGGACAGCTTTTGTTGTCACAAGTGGCTCAGGTCATTCTGATGCACACCAACATTTGAGAACAAGTGAACTTGAGAACACAAGATCAGCCCAAAGGCCAAATACACCCACTGCCTGTTTTTGTAAATAACATTTTATTGGAACAGGGCTACAGCCATCATTTTTGTGCTGTCTGTGGCTGCTTTCCCAATACAATGACAGAGTTGAGTAGTAGTGACATAAACCATATGGCCCACAAACCTGAAAGTATTTACTATCTGTCCCTTCACGGAGGAAGCTTGCCAACTCCTGAGCGAGATGAACGATATAAAAAGAAATATGTTTTTCCAGATCTAGTCATTTCAGTTCACCCATTCATCCATTCATTCACTCCTTTGCCTGGACAAATAGGAACTAAAATTCTTAGAATCACTGAGGGGGTTAAAAATGACTTTAGATATCACCTCTTAATATTCTTTAAACCTTTAAGTTGTTTCAAAAAAGAAAGGAAAAACAGCTGAATAATATGTTTTTTAAAAATTAACTTTTAAAAATTCTGTATTTGATTAAGATTTTGGATATTTAAGGATTTTCCGACTTATTGCAAAAGGACCCATGGGCAAGTTAAACTCTGTAGTAGCATGTATTTTAGCAGCAACTCAAATAAAATTCAAATATAAGGAAAAAATAAGCCTTTCATCTCAAAAGGTACATAATGTTAAAAGATTAAAGGGGCTTAGAAATGCACTTGGATTCAGCAAGGCCGTGAAATGAGGAAAAGCGCTAATGATCTTTAGGAGCCAGAGACAGCCATCATAAAATAAAGATGCTTTCTGGTGATATAGTACAAAAATGCTCTGTACACCGTATGAAGCATCTTGAAATGTGAATAAATTGGATGAAGTTCCAAAAACAATAGATATGCTCAAGTGAATGGGAGGACTGAACTGCAGGAAGGCTTTTGATTTACATAGCATGATTGTTTCAAGGTGCACACAGCCCTTCCCAAGAGCTGGGCTGGATTTTCCTCCCAGCGCCTGCAGGAGATATTGAATTGACATCACAGAAAATTGTCAGCAGAGAAGAGAGACTGATTGCCAGGCTGTAGGAGGGAGTTGGAGAAGGGAATTAGGTTCCTTACACCTTGTTCATCATGTCATTCACTCCCTTCTTCAAAGATCTTCAATGACTTCTCATTACTTAAAGGATTAAAGGCAAGTCCCGGCTGGTATTTCAGGCTTTCTCTAATATGTCCCTTATGGGGTATCACTAAGCATTTTCATGCCTACTACCTCATTTGATCTTCACAGTATCCTCCTGCAAGTCAGAGGGGGGAATTTGCATTCCCATTTTACAGATAAATAAGCTCAGGAATAGCTGGTTTAGGGGCTTCCCATGTGGCGCTAGTGGTAAATAACCCACCTGCCATTGCAGGAGACACAAGAGATGTGGGTTTGATCCCTAGGTTGGGAAGATCCCCTGGAGGAGGGCATGGCAACCCACTCCAGTATTTTTGCCTGGGAAATCCCATGGACAGAGGAACCTGGTGGGTTACCGTCCACAGAATCACAGAGAGTCGAACATGACTGAAGTGACTTAGCACACACATAACTGATTTAATGGACCAGCTAAAGGTCATACAGAAGGCGGGGGCTGAGTCAGGGCTAGGACTCCTGTCCTCTGTGTGACATCATGTTCATGAATCTTTTCCTCTAGGTTAGCCTGGTTCCTGAAACATGCCTGATGCTTGCCTGGTCTTTGCTTGTGCCGTGGAATACCTCCCCCTTCTCCACGTGCAAGGCTACCTTTTGAGTTCCAGTTCCCTCTGGGGCTTACTCGGTGGCTCAGTGGTAAAAGAATCTGCCTACAGTGCAGGAGACGCAGGAGATGCGGGTTCAATCCCCAGTTCTCTTGGTCTACTAGCAAATGTTTCCTGAGCTCCAGAATTCTGTGCTCTCTTTCTCCTCCTCTGAGCTCACATATATCTTGTTGACACCATTTTCTTTTCCTCCCAATCCTCCATGCCAAAGCACAGCTCCTCCACTTTCCTGGGTGTTCGTCTTGTGTGCTGAGACTCTTGAGTCACTCTTCAGCTTTGCTCATGTGTACGCCCCGTGTCTCCAATGGAACTGTCTGCTCTTTGAGGGAGCATCTAGATAGCATATATTCCTCTTCTCCTCCACAATGCCTTCTGTGATGCATCAAGAAGGTAGGAGATCCGTAAATATTTGTTGGACAAATGAATAATTTCAATCTCAAGCTGTCTCTGAATATGATTAAGAGAAATGAGATGAAATTGAAAAGTGGAGACCAGATTGTCTTTTTAACAGCAAATTCCTTTCTGATGAATCAAAATATTCCAAGGACAGCCACTGACGCTCCATGTTCAGCTGAGGCCTGGAGTCATAAGGGCTGAGTAATCCTAACCTGGGCACAAAAGAAAAACCAGCCTCACAGGAAACTGACTTGGAATACGCACTGGTGAGACAACTCTTTCACAACCTTCACTTGAGGCCAGCAACTCACAGGCAGTTGACCTAACAGGAAGAAACAGGATCAGGTTTCCCCCCTGCCCAAAAGGCTGGCATTGCCATTTCTCCACCTTCTTGGAGGTGCATGCAGCTCTGTGCTCTCCTAGCCAGGAACCCAAGGAGCAGCTGCAACAAAGCAAACCTTCCCTGGAGCTTCACCAAGGTCTTCCCATCTCTCTTTGGTTGTGGGATTAAGAATGAACGTAGTCTCTTTGTGAAGTCTGATACATGGGAAATACAGTCCATGGGGTGACCCCTCATGGGAGTGGGTGGTGCTTGCCTCTGAGCAGGGCTGGCTAAGCCTTCATGAAGCCTACTCTGGGCACAGGGCTTCCCCCCTCAACTTTTGTGCATTTCCTGCCCAGTTGCACTGATCCCACCCTCACCCCCAGGATTGGTGCACAAAACGACCACGCCTATGATCAGCATTCTCTGAGGTCAGGGCCCCGGCCTGGTCAGCAGGGCTATGTGGTCTATAGCAGGGGTCCTCAGCCTTTTGACACCAGAGTCTGGTTTCGTGGAAGACAGTTTTCCCATGGACTTGGGGATGGTTTGGAGATGATTCAAGCACAGTAGCGTCCGTGTTCCTGTGAGACTCTAATGCCCCGCTGATCTGACAGGAAGCGGAGCTCAGTGGTAATGCGAGCAGTGGGGAGCGGCTGTAAACACAGGTGAGGCTGGCTGGTTCTGCTGCCCACTGCTCACCTCCTGATGCAGCCCCAGGAGGTGTTGGGGGCTGCTGGGGACTCTTGGTCTATACCATTCTTCCTAATTCTGGCTGAGTACATTGACCAAGTTACAACTAAATTTGATGTTATACCTCTGTACATTGATGACTTCCTCGTGATTTACTAGATCTTTCTGTTGCAGAAAGTGATTATATTAGTCTGAGTGCTACCTGGGAAGCTGAAAATTTATGTGGTTTTTGTGTGTGTAGAATATAATTGAGAGGTTTCTGCAAGAGCCTCTCAATTATATTCCACACACATATTTCTTCACTTAAGAGTAAAGCAGAGCTGTGTAAAGTGAGCAGCGTGTTTACACTAGGTCCCTATGGCTTGCTATCAAATTAGTGGCAAATCAGTATTATAGTAAACAGAGGTCAAAGATCAAACCCACAATTTCACATAAAATTCAAAACACAAGACACAAGACACAAAATAGAAGGCTCGTGTCATGAGACCATCAACTACTCTTAAAAAATAATCAAAACCAGGAAAAGATGAGAGGAAACAAAATTTAAACATGATTTTGGTCCAGGATCTGATGCAAAAGCCAGACCTTACAGAGATTTTTTAAAAACCATGACCACTGACTACATGTCACTCATCTTAACTGGAAACACACACCAAAAGGTGGCAAGAACCAAGACTCAGTAACTCCCGGATTCTATTCATGGACTTGACACTGACTTTGAACAAATCAGAATCTGTCTTCATTCTTCACTCTGAAAATTAGGGTGGAAACTATTGTTTTACTTCTCTTGATGGACAACTCTGGAGAGAATCATGCTAATAAGGAGACAATGGTAATTCTCTCCTAGATTTGATTAGATGTATTTTTGAAAGGTCAAATAATTTAGTAGCATAAAATTGTACACACCACACCCCATTTTTACTGTGGGCAGCTCTCCACTCTTGGCTTCTAAGCAGGAAATGAGAAGAATCACATTTATTCCATGTTAAAGCATTCCTTGAAACAACAACAAAAAAAGCCCCATACAAATTGATTACTGCTTAGCTCTTATTATTGAAATTGGAGTCCTAAATTAGTCAACAGTTCATACCTATCATTATTAATCTAGGTTTAATTAACCTTGAGTTAAAGCATAATGTTTTACTGAGCGGCTTAAATGAATGGGCTAAGCCAGATGACAAATATTATTGGGAAACAGCAAAGCCTTTTTAAAAAAGCTTAGAAAAGCTTAGAAAAGCTCCAAAGGAATGCTGAATATTTTTAAATAATTTAGTCAATAATTTTAATTACAATGCTGCTTATTAATTCTTAAGTATTTGCTTAATCAATACCACCAGATGTCAGTATATTCTGTATGATTAGCACTGAGTTCTCAAAACCAGCCAGAGTTTTCATTCCAGTTAATGAAAATGATGTAGTGGCCAAATAATTAAAGCTCTCTAGAGGATTATAAATCCTCTTCCTCAGCGTTGGTTATGTTATGGTAGAGGCCCCTCAGTTTAGATACAAATTCCCAGCTTCCCAATAAATCTTGGCACTGAGGTTCTTGAAAGTAAGAATGCCATTCTCTGCAAGTGATGCATGGTCTTTGAGCTCAAACAGCGTGTTGAGGGACACAAACAAGCACAGCTTCAGCTGCGCCAGCTCTGGATCCCTACTTCTGTGCTTTTTTCCTAGCCTATTGACTTGACTTTTCCATTCAGGCAGTGTCTTATTGGCATTTGATGTTTAAACCAAAGGGGTTATCAGCTAGATAAGGGGAATTTTGTTAACAAAGAAATAATTTTTACTAACTCCTGGATATGTACTGGGACTTTTACCTATGTTATCTTATGGAAGCAGTAAGAAGTTATGAAATAAAGTTTAAAAGGCCTGAAAGCTTATTGTGTGTCTCTTTTTGACAATATGAAGGGCTCAAACTGAGTTCTCAAGCCTTTCATTTCAGTTAACAAAAGTGATGTCATGGTAGAAAAAAAAATTAAGGGTTTTAGTAAAACTGGCAAAATCTTGCATGTTCAGGTTATTATTAAGCAAAAATCAGTCCATTCTTTAACAGGATAAACCTGGAAGGCATTTAAGGCACCGTAAGGATAAGATTTTAAATGCTCTTTAACAGAATGCTATTAATTGTGAGATATGTGTGCATTTTGATAACTGTAAGCTTTAGAAATATTCAAAGTCCCTGGCACTATGCTATGTTTTCAGAAGAAAAAAAAAAGTATTTTGTATAAACAGAACCCACATTGGAGCTTCACATTATGGAGGCTCAGTGTAGGACCATCCTAGGTGTGGTCTGGGGAGACAGCATAGCAAGGTAGCTCCAAGCTTCTTGCTGCATAATGAAGAATGCACCTCTCAATTAGAAATAATAGGGTCCTCGTTTATCCTAGAAGTTGATATTGCTGCAGGCTTTACCTTTGAAGGAAAATCCTTTGAAATATTCTATCTTTATTGTGTGAAAAATGGTTATAGTCTTGTTCCTTTAGGACAAGAGGAAGAAACACTCAACAAAATTCCTTGGACGCTACTTACAAAAACATTGAAACACCTACAGTTGTATTAGTGAAAAGATAACATTGAGTTGTTGGGTTTTTTTGTTGTTGTTTGTTTGTTTTTTTTTTAAAGCTTTTCCAACTTCAAATGTTTGTGGAATTCACTGCAAATAGAATTCCCACTTCCCCAAATGCACACGTACACATATTCTTTCATTGGCACCTGGAGACCACTGCACCAGATAGTTAAAACTCTCTACTGGACAAGGTCAAATCAGAAATTTTCATTTGGTAACATATATGTTTCATGAAATAGACCACTGAAGTCATTGTATTTCAATATGTGCACTCACATACCATCCTAAACCCACAGAAATCAGAATGTTCATTGTTACCTAGTAGCTAAAAGAAGATGTTACAAAAGCCACTCTTAGATAAATCTTACTTGTCCTGAAATGTTTCCTTATAAAAACACCTTAAGCACACCACAGAATTACTTACTGGTTGAATCAAAATTGTGCCAGCTGGGTAGGACTTTGGTATTTATACAGTGATAGGCAAACCCACTGCTTCCCCAAGCCCCACTATTTTTGGAGGGACACTGATGCTCAAAGGAATAACTTGCTTAGGACTCATAGGTCATCACTGGTATGTGAATCCCAGACACTCTCAGGCACCTGGGCATTTGCACTATTTCACTCTTTTATTGAAGTATATTTGATTTACAAACTTGTGTTAGTTTCAGGTATATTGTAGAGTGGTTCAGATATAGATATTTATCCAAATATATACACATTCTTTTTCAGGTTCTTTTACCCTTATAGGTTATTATAAGATAATTAAGTATAGTTCTCTGGGCTCTACAGTGGGTCCTTGTTGTCTATCTATTTTATATATAGTAGTGTGTATATCGGAGAAGGCAATGGCAACCCATACCAGTATTCTTGCCTGCAGAATCCCAGGGACGGTGGAGCCTGGTAGGCTGCTGTCTATGGGGTCACACAGAGTCTGACACAACTGACGTGACTTAGTAGCAGCAGCAGTGTGTATATGTTAATCTCAAATCCCTAATTTATCCCTCCCACTCCTTTTCCTCTTTCAGAGCCATAAATTCGCTTTCTGGGTCTGTGAGACTATTTCTGCTTTGTAAATAAGTACTTTGTATCATTTTTTTTTCAAGTTCCACATATAAGTGATATCATATGATGCTTGTCCTTCACTATCTGACTTACCTCACTTTGTATGAAATCTCTAGGTCCAGACATGTTGCTGCAAATGGCATTATTTTTCTTAATTCTTAATAATCATAGTTTTATTATAAACTAACTTGTTTACTCACTGTAACTGGTTTCTAGGCATTAACTAATCTTGACTAATCTTCATAATAGATCACTAGCCAAGTAGATAGCGAGTATAATTCATCTTTTAAAGCTGAAGAAAGAAAACAAGAAGAAGAGGAAGGCATTTTACACACATCACCTTATTTATTTTTCACAACGCCATATGAGGGAAGGTAACTCCATGTGACAAACAAGGAAACTGATCAGATAAGTTAATTAACATGCCCAAGGTCACTATCTATTTAAAACAGCAGAGCCTGGGTTAAACCCAGATCTGTCTGATTCCAGAAACTGTGCTTTGTCCAGTCTGAGATGTTTCTGATTAAGTTGCTTTTCCAAAATTACATGATGAGAGATAATGGAATTGGACACGAAAGTCACTGCCAATGTACTGGATGATGTTTGAACAGGATCTTCACAATTAAGTCCAACAGTATAACTTTTAGCACTAACCAACAACATCCTAAGTTTTTCTCTCTCTTTTATTACCAGTCCTGATATATTCCACATACTCAGTATCTTAACTAAATTACAGGTTTGTCTTTTTCTTGCAATCTGTAAACTCCCCGAGGACAGTCCATAGGAATGAAATTCACCATGAAGTAAAATGTTAAAAATCCCAGCAAGAGATACTGTTCAAATGTGGTTTTAAATGCAGGTACGTATGGTCAGCAGGCTTCTGTTTGCTCACACAGAAGAGTTTCAAATGGGGCAGGAAGAGGGAACATGGACTCAGAGCCCTCGTGGGGCTCAACGCTCCAGCTGTCCTGCTCTCACTCTTTCCCCCATTTTTCACCTCTAATTTAAACGTCGTTTCCAAAGCAGAAGTTGATATACTCTGATGAGTTTTTATTATCAAGTTATGTGAGTTTGATATTGCCTTGACAAGTTTGCTGCTGCTGCTGCTGCTGCTAAGTTGCCTCAGTCGTGTCTGACTCTGTGCGACCCCATAGACGGCAGCCCACCAGGCTCCCCTGTCCCTGGGATTCTCCAGGCAAGAATACTGGAGTGGGTTGCCATTTCCTTCTCCAACGCGTGAAAGTGAAGTCGCTCAGTTGTGTCCAACTCGTAGCGACCCCGTGGTCTGCAGCCTACCAGGCTCCTCCATCCATGGGATTTTCTAGGTAAGAGTACTGGAGTGGCTTGCCGTTGCCTTCTCCAGTTGACAAGTTTAGGGTTCAAAAACTGATGTATTTTAAAATTCAGCCTTATTTATTCAGCATGGGTCTCAATAGGCTTAGGAGGTACAAAGTTCTTAAACAGACCTCAATACCAAGGGCACAGTGGGAAATAAACCTCTTTCCTCACCAGATAGCTGTTTGTTTTTAATTGGATGACAGAGGCAGTTTCTAACTCTGGTGTCTAATTGATGATCCCCAGTGTTTTGGAAAAGCAATAAGATCCTTCCTGGGGCCAGTTTGGAGTGTGCCAGAGAGGCTTCTAAGGACACGGGCAATTGCTGAGTAAACACTCATGGCCCAGTGGCTGCCATGTTGTTCTTGAGTACACAGAGGACAGGGGAGTGGAAAGGAAAATAATTTCACAAGACTGTGCAAGTATTATTTATAACTTCCTGCTGGGGAAATTCATGAAGTTTCAGAAACCCTCTTGTTGGTATTCATTCATCAATTGGTCCTGGGGGTGGGGTGTGCGTGTGGTATTCACCACTTTACCCAGCCGTAGCCTTGAAAGTCATCTCATAAAAATTCCAGCTGTTCTGACACAATGGAAGAGAAACTCTTATTCTTAGGTTTTTGCATATTCTGTGCAGGAGATACGGCTCAGCTATGCTTCCTCCCTCTGCATGTCCTTTGGTTATGAATGACCCAAAGCCTGGTCACAGTCCCTGTGTTACTCTGGAAGGCCTTCCATAGCAGAGTGGCCCTTCCCAAGGTTGTCTTCAGAGCTGCCGTCAGAGGGCACCCTGAAGAGAGCCAGAGATTTTAAATACCGCACTGCTTCTTTGTTTTTGAGTAAACAGAAACTCCTATGTGCAGGTAAAGGGAAAAATAACCAGTTGACATTTCATTGACCCAAAAAGGACAAGCTTTGAAATCTCCATGAAGCTGAAAGAATCTAGGCTGGAAAGAAATGACTGATTTTTGCAAATATTTGCACTAACCATATAGTCTTTGTATTAAATTTTTTCTAAAAGATCCTCAATTTAGGAGCTTGAAACCTATCAAATCATTCTCACCATATGCTTGTTTTTCTTAATCATATCATAATATTTCAGAGTAAATTGGCTAGCTTTCTTACTTCCAACTGCTCTGATACAATGAAAAAAGAGCTTCTCTCTTTTTTCTTTTTGGAAAGTAATTTTATCAAAGTTTGTATTTCACCAGGGCATTGCGGACAAGATTCCTTCCTCTGGCTCTCTGCTGTCATAGCACTAGTTGATGCTCTCAACATTAATCATTACATAATAGAACTAATAGTAAAGTTATTACTTATCGGTTAATTTGGAAAGGCCATGAAAATGAAAGTGCCAGTCGCTCAGTCATGCCTGACTCTTTGGGATCCCCATGGACTGTAGCCTGCTAGGCTTGCCTGTCCCTGGAATTCTCCAGGCAAGAATTTGGAGTGGGTAGCCATTCCCTTATCCAGGGGATCTTCCCGACCTAGGGATCAAACCTAGTTCTCCCACATTTCGGGTAGATTCTTTTCCATCTGAGCCACCAGGGAAGCCCTGTATAGGCCATAACTCTGCTGATATAACATAATGTCTGCTGCAATAATATGCATAATTTTTTTTTTGTCTTTTAAAATCTTATTTTATTTACTTATTTTTTAAAATTAATTAATTTATCTTAATTGGAGGATAATTGCTTTACAATACTGTGGTGATTTTTCCCATACATCGACGTGAATCAGCCATGAATGTGCATGTGTCCCCCCATATTTATTTATTTGGCTGTGCTGAGTCTTAGTTGCAGCATGCAGGATCTTTATTTGCGGCATAGAAATTCTTAGTTGCAGCACGTGGGATCTAGTTCATTGATCAGGGGTGGAACCTAGGCCCCCTGCTTTGGGAGCATGGAGTCTTAGCCACTGGACCACCAGGGAAGTCCCTACATTATTTAACCCTCATAGCAGTAAGTGAACAAATAAGGTTAGCAATGAGAGCTTACTATGTGTAATGGATAATTTTATGTGTCAACTTGATGGGGCCATGGGAGGTCCAGCTCATTATTTCTGGGTGTATCTGGGAGAGTGTTTCTGGAAGAGATTAATGTTTGAATTGGTGGACAGAGTAATGCAGACTGTCTTCCCCATGTGGGTGGGCATCATCTAATCCATCAAGAGCCTGAATAGACCAAAAACGCAGAGGAAATTTGAATTTCTTCTCTGCTTGACTGAGCTAGATGTCAATCTTTTCTGCTCTCAGCACTCCTGGTTCTTAAGCTGTCAGATCCAGACTGGAATCTACACCATTTTCTCTCTGGCTCAGCTCTCAGGCCTTCCAACTATACCACTGGCTTTCCTGGGTCCCCAGCTTGCAGATGGCAGGTTGTGGGTCTTCTTAGCCTCCAAAATTCA
The DNA here is from genome assembly GCF_019320065.1 of Cervus canadensis. NCBI lineage: Eukaryota > Metazoa > Chordata > Mammalia > Artiodactyla > Cervidae > Cervus > Cervus canadensis. The sequence continues at coordinate 62,466,884 of NC_057397.1, read as the reverse complement.
ATGAGTGAATACCTGTAATAAATCTCTTTGTAGTTCTGTTGTGTAATCTGTTCTGTTTCTCTGAAGAATCCTGACTAATCCACTCTGCATCAAACATTTTTCTAACCATTTTACACATATTAACGCATTAATTCTCTTTAGTTCTATTTGGTAGATTTTTATCCATTTTCTCTTTTTGTAGGTCTGTTGCATGTGGACTGTGACATTAATTTCCAAAATGATAGCAGTTTCCTCTCTCTTGCCAATTCATCCTTCAAAGATATCAGGGTTAAAATCTTTTTTTGTCAATCCTTTGATGGTTTACCACTGCCTTTAGTGTGAATTCCAAATTATTTGACATGGTGCTGCAAGTCCATCAACATCTAGGTGGCCTTGATTCTCATCAATTTCTACCGTTCGCTCTGGGCTGTAGCCAACTTCTGTGGCATCTGTCAGCTCCACTGTGCTCCTGGTGCCTAAGGCCTTGTGCATGTGTTCCGTCTCTGCCATTACTGCTCATTCCTCAGTTCAGTTCAGTTGCTCAGTTGTGTCCGACTTTTCTGGACCCCATGGACTGCAGCACACCAGGCTTCCTGGTCCATCACTAACTCCTGGAGTTCCTAGGTTCCCATTTTTCATGACTGCAGCTGGCTCTCAAGTGGTCTTCTTGCCTCTATTCCTTCTCCCCTGCAACTCATTTTCTGTTTAGTAGCCAGAGTAATCCTTCTATTAATAAAAATGCAAAGATGAACATGGCACGCCCATGCTTGAGGTCTCTCAACAAGTTCCCATTGTCAGAGGTTGAAGTCCAAATTCCTTCAAAATAGCCTTCAAGACCTTGTCCCAGCTTCTCTCTCCAGCCTCGTCAGTCACTATCCTCCTAAATAGACCCTTTCACCACCAGACCTTTGCACAGAAAAGCCCTACTGACAAAATATTCTGCTTTGTCCTCCTTTGGCCAATGCCTCAGCCTTCATGTCCCCACTGAGATGTCATCTCCTCTAGCCCACCATCCTCTAGCCCATCATCAACTCTTGCCCCTGCAATGGCACCCCACTCCAGTAGTCTTGCCTGGAAAATCCCGCGGACGGAGGAGCCTGGTAGGCTGCAGTCATGGGGTCGCAAAGAGTCAGACACGACTGAGCCACTTCACTTTCACTTTTCACTTTCATGCATTGGAGAAGGAAATGGCAACCCACTCCAGTGTTCTGGCCTGGAGAATCCCAGGGACTGCAGAGCCTGGTGGGCTGCCGTCTATGGGGTCACACAGGGTCGGACACGACTGAAGTGACTTAGCAGCAGCAGCAATGCCCTCCAGGGTGGGAAGCATACTGTGCCATCTGTGTACTATAGCACACTATGCTGATTACCCACTTCATCTCCCTGTATGGTCACGCTTGGCTCTCATCAGCTTCTAGCACTGGACTCTGCATTTCCTAACTGGCAGGACCGTCATTTTACCATCACTGCCCCAGTGCCTGCCATTTAAAAGAAACTCAGTAAGTATCCAGCAAGGATGGCGAGAGAATTAACAGACGAATGGCTAGCTGGATTCCTGCCCTATCTTCACTCCTTGATGAAAAATCCCTGCTTTCCTTCTTCGGCTCCAACTTCAGTTCTTCACTAAAGCTGCCCTGCCCGCTCTGTGGAATCAGCTTGCCTTTCTCTGTGCCCTCCTGAAAACGTGAGGCACATATGGTCCTGTTGAATTGTAAGCTCCTTGAGGTCAGGGACTGTATTTTTGTCCACTTCAAGCTTAGTCTCTGGCACAGGACCTGATACTTAGTTGACTGTCAGTACATTTTTGTCAGATAAAATTTGAATTCACTCATTGCCTCTCTATTCACATCAGTTGAGAGTTTTCATTAGTATTGCCACATGAAAAATGAAAAAAATATCTACAGAGGGTTCAAAGAGAAGAAAATTAAGGAAGGATGTAGCATTGTGATGAAACAATGCACCCCACCCCCCTGCCAGGTAAGCACCCAGCACTCTGTTCCTGGGGCTTTCTGCTCCCTCCACCTGGGTACCTGGGGCACCTTGACTTTCTCCTCTACCTTCTCTCCACCGACTCCCCCGCAATGGGTCTGCAGCCCAGCACATCCTGATCCATTTAGAAAGCAAATTGTATTTTTTTCACCATTGTTTTTAATCAGTCACTCAGTTGTGTCCGACTCTTTGCTATCCCATGGACAGCAGCACACCAGGCTTCCCTGTCCATCACTATCTCCCGAAGTTTGCTCGGAATTGAGCCAGTGATGCCATCCAAGCATCGTAACATTTATTGCTGAGCAGAAACTATATGCAAGCAGATGGAAAGTGCTCAGGGGGCTAAACCTTGGTGTCATCTGATACATGCATCGGTCGGGGGCTCGGTCAGTCAAGGAGCTTTCCCCTCCAGAATCGCTTCGCCTTAACTTTGTGTTCAGTCCAGCCTACACCTTCTGCTCAGCTAGAAATTCCCTCTCCTTTGCCACCCAAATGCCAACACGGATGCTACCCCACCTTGAGGTCCCCCTTCCACACATTTATTGTACTGCATCTGTCCTCTTGAGAATTCCCCTCAGTCGATGCCTTGTCTAGTTGCTGTTTCTTTAGAGTTCTTCCTTCCTCTCTAGTTAATTTGATTTTTTCCTCACTTTCTGTAAGTAACCTCCTTCTCCTCTTTATTCCTGCTCCCACTGGCCCACCCTTCCAGCTCTTCTGCAGAGGATTGTTCCAGCCCCTCTGTCCATTTCTCCCTCAGTTTACTTCCACCAGCATTTATAGAGGGTCCACCATCTGACAGGCACTGAGGATAAATAAATAACGCACAGGGCTTGTCCTCAGAGGAGCTCGCTGAAACACATAGAAATAAATAATTACAACGCAGAGCTGTCACAGGGTAATGGAAGTTTGTATAAGACTGTGTTGGTATGGATTCTCTTAAGAAATAGAACTTGTGATAAAGATTTGGGTACATTCATTTATTCAAGAGGTGATCCAAGGCAGCACAATGAAGGTGTGAGGGAGTGAAACAGAGAAGGGGGAAGCGCCAATCAAAAGCATTTTAATAAGTGGGTAAAGGCTGTGGGTAATGGAGACTCAGACCTACTGGGAACCATATGAGACATGGTGGAGAACATCCTTCAAAAACGGTTTCTTTGTAGATTCACAGATTTAGGAAATGAAGTTACGGTTCATTTCAGGATGGGGGGAAAGGATAGTTAGGGAGTTTGGGATGGACATGTACACACTGCTATATTTAAAATGGATAACCAACAAGGACCTATGTGTATAGCACATGGAACTCTGCTCAATGTAATGTGGCAGTCTGGATAGGAGGGGAGTTTGGGGGAGAATGGATACACGTACATATAAGACTGAGTCCCTTCACTATTCACCTGAAACAATCACAACATTGTTAATCAGCTATACCCCAATACAAAATAAAAAGATTTCTAAAAAATGGTTTATTTGTGAAGTCAGGGAGGAATTCCTGCCCCTCAGTGGTTAAGGATCGCTTCTGAGACAACCCCCTCACTCCACTCTTGCTTGTCACGTGCAGGGATGACATGCTCTTTTGGTCAGAGAAAGTCCTCAAGTCAAGAGACACAGAGTCCTGAGAAATGAAGCCATACATGTGCCCAGGAATGGTCTGCTGGGTCTCCAGGTGGCTTCTAGGGTAGCCAGAATATGAGCCAAGTACCGATGACACCTGCCATATGGACACAGAAATATGTATGTGTGTGAGAGGGTATCATGGGTCAGCAGAATATTCATAGAGGTGCAGTCCTAGCAAGGTCTTGAAGGTGAAAAGTTCTCCAGGTGAACAAGTAGGGAAAATGTTTAAGAACAGGAAGACAGGACGAGGGCTTATAGATGTGAATTGCATGCTAATGTTGGTTACAGATGAGTCGCCGGTGGGGTGGAGGTGGAGACACAAGGGGGAAAGTAAGATGGGCAAGACTTGATAAACATTCACGATACATCTTTTCAATGTGAAGAGACAAAAATCCACAACAAGGTGGTGAGAAAATGTTGCCAGCCTTGGCTCTGTGACGTGGTGGTAGGTTGCAGGGAGAACGGGCTGGATGGCCAGAAGGTCCAAGCGTAAATGGAGGATGTAACCAGGTTTGTGGGCCTCATCTTAAACCTTTTACAAATACATTGCAGCTTCTGGTGCCTTGCTTGCCTCTAGATTGTTTACTTACTTTGATGGAGGGAGAGATTTCCTGTTCCTGAACTTCTCAGTTTTACTCTAGTCATCAGCAGAGTCATGTGGAATAAAAATCTCAAGGAAAATGTGGCATTTTCATCTCTTATGAGGAAGTGTAATTTGGGGCTGAAGGAGAACTGAACCTGGATTATTGGCAGAAGAAATATGACCCTCTCTGGGCAAGGCAGAACAATATGGATTGGGATATTCTTCTTACTTCAAATATACATCACTTGTGTTTAAATAAATAAATAGCCCAGACACACCTACCATGGGGGGAAAGCACAATTAGCCAATCGTGATGATCGTAGTCCCCCTGTGCATTTCATCTCCATCTGAGGTGTTTGGCTCTCTGAGTACTTCACATAAGCAAGGTTTTTTCTCTGCTCCATGACCCCCCGCCAAGCCTCAGCAGAAACCTTCAGAGATCTTTCTCTATAATAGTGTGTTTAACTCCATCTGCAAAAAAAAAAAAAAGGAAAAAAAGGTCAATGACATAAACAGAGGGTATTTGGGGGTTGTTCTTGCTTATTTAATTTCCTTAAAAAAAAAAAAAGACAGCTAGGGGCAGCAAAGGGAAAGGCGGGTGAGAGTCTTTAAAGGCTAATTATAGCATAAAAATCATCCAAGAGCTCTGTTCCGGCCTCTGTCAAAGTCCCACCTTTGTCCTTATGCATGAGTCAAAGCTGCCCAGGGGTCAAGCTTGTAACTACCAAACACCATTACTGCGTCTGATTGCTCCTGTGGAATTTCGGAATGTAGTTAGTGTCCCCTACCATCCCACTCCATGATGTAGGACAGGGTTTCTCAGTCTCAGCACTACTGACATTTGGGGCCAGATAATTCTTTGCTGTGGGCTCTGTCCTTGCACTGTAGGATGTTTAGGAGCATCCCTGGCCTCCAGCTGATACACAGATGCCAGCAGGCAATCCCTCTCAGAAGATGTGACAACCGAAAATGTCTCCCGACGTTGCCAAGTGTCCTCTTGGGGGAAAATCGCCCCTGTTTGAGAACCACTGACATAAGGCTACAAAATCATTTCTTTGGAAGGCTACAAAATATTTCTTTGAAATATTCCACAGAATCTCTCTAAGTGAGTTGTTCAATTATTTTTTCTCAAAAGAGCAAAGGAAACCCGTCTTTATGTTTCCCCACTTTGGTCTGTGGTTGCTTTTCTAGTTCTGTTTTTTTTTTATTGCCTGAAAATAACATTCCCCTATAATACTTTGTCTTCATTTGATTTTCTCAGTTCTCTCGGGCAGACTGGTGCTGTGAAACAAAGTCCAGAACCCTGTGGCTTGGGAACCTTAGGCAAGCTGACAATCAAACATTCAGACATGACAAGGGAAAAGAGAATTTTTTTCATGTCTTTTCTATTAAAAATTCTGTGTTGTAAATGATGTTATTTTCAGTTTCCAGAACAATTATCAAGGTTTCCATCTCCTTGAAGATAGGAACCTCCGAGTATAATTATGTAATTGTTCAGAATGCTTGGCACATAGTAGATGCTTAATAAATATATAATAATTGACTGATTAAGATGGATCTACTAGTAATTTGACTTCTACTAGCCCCAGTCATAGGGGGTCCCAGAAACCAGAGACCTTTGAGTGAGTCACTCATGAGGAAGTAAGTATCCCCCCAAATCCACATCTTCTCAGTTTGAATCTGTTCAGTAAATATTTAGAGATTGCTTAGTGCAGTGGGGCTGAGACACAGAGGTGAAAAAATGCAGTGCCCACTTTTAAGGAACTTAAAGACACACCAGTGGATAATTTTAATGCAATGCTGTACATTCTAAGATACAGAGGCTAAACCAATACTGTGGGTGTTCGGGAGAGGGGCCCCACCCTGGCCTTTGCTGAGAGATAGAAGCAGGGTCAGAAGATGTAACACATAAACGTGTGTCAAGGGACAATCCGAGTCAGTTCTGTGAAGAGGCGCGGGCAGTGAAGAAGTGGGGTGGTGGCAAGGGCGTCCAGGCAGAGGGCCGGCATGGACACACACACAGAGGAGTGATCTACTCTTCCTGAAACGGGGGTGCTGGGAGATGAGTCTGGAGACGTGGAGAGGCAGGCCCTGGAGTGGGAGCTTTCTTCCACCTAGGGAGCTGTGAAGGTTTTTGTTTTTAAATTGGAGTATAATTGCTTTACAATGCTGTGTTAGTTTCTGCTATACAACAACGTGACTCAACGGTGTGTATACATATATCCCCTCCCCCTTGAGCCTCCCACCCACCTCTCTCCATCTCACTCCTCTACGGCATCACAGAGCACCGAGCGGAGCTTCCCACTAGCTATCTATTTTATGAATGTTAATGTATATACAGGGCTTCCCTGGTGGCTCAGATGGTAAAGAATCTGCCTGCAATGTGGAAGACCCAGGTTCAATTCCTGGGTTGGGAAGATCCCCTGGAGGAGGGTATGGAAACCCACTCAAGTATTCTTGCCTGGAGAATCCCATGGATAGAGGAGTCTGGTGGGCTACAGTCCATGGGGTCGCAAAGAGTCAGACATGACTCAACGACCAACACTGACATATATATGTCAATATATCTACTCTTGCAATTTGTCCCACCCCAGCAAGAGAATTTCAGAAAAACATCTACTTCTCCTTCATTGACTATGCTAAACCCTTTGCCTGGGTGGATTACAACTTACTGTGGAAAATTCTTAAAGAGATGGGAATACCAGGCCACTTTCCTCCTGAGAAACCTGTATGCAGGTCAAAAAGCAACAGTTAGAACTGGACATTGAACAATGGATGTGTTCCAAATTGGGAAAGGAATATGTCAAGGCTATATATTGTCACCCTGCTTATTTAATTTATGTGCAGAGTACATCATGAGAAATGCTGGGCTAGATGAAGCACAAGCTGGAATCAAGCTTCCCGGGAGAAATATCAATAACCTCAGATATGCAGATGACACCACCCTTATGGCAGAAAGTGAAGAGGAACTAAAAAGCCTCTCGATGAAAGTGAAAGAGGTGAGAAAAAAGGCTGGATTAAAAACAAAGATCATGGCATCTGGTCCCATCACTTCATGGCAAATAGATGGGGAAACAATGAAACAGTGACAGACTTTATTTTGTGGGTTCCAAAATCACTGCAGATGGTGACTGTGGTCATGAAATTAAAAGACATTTGCTCCTTGGAAGAACCTAGACAGCATATTAAAAAGCAGAGACATTCTTTGTTGACATAGGTCCATCTAGTCACAGCTATGGTTTTTCCAGTAGTAATGTATGGATGTGAGAGTTGGACTAGAAAGAAAGCTGAGTGCTGAAGAATTGATGCTTTTGAACTGTGGTGTTAGAGAAGACTCTTGAGAGTCCCTTGGACTGCAAGGAGATCCAACCAGTCCATCCTAAAGGAAATCAATCCTGAATATTCATTGGAAGGATTGATGCTGAAGCTGAAACTCCAATACTCTGGCCACCTGATGTGAAGAACTGACTCATTGGAAAAGATCTTGATGCTGGGAAAGATTAAAGGCAGGAGAAGAAGGGGACAACAGAGAATGAGATGGTTGGGTGGCATCACCGACTCAATGGACATGATTTTGAGCAAGCTCCAGGAGATGGTGAAGGACAGGGAAGCCTGGTGTGCTGCAGTCCATGGGGTCGTAAAGAGTCGGACACGACTGAGCGACTGAACAACAAGAACCCTCACCGCCACTGTGTCCACATGTCTATTCTCTATGTCTGCCCTGCACGTAAGTCCATCTGCACCAGTTTTCTAGATTCCATACATTTGCGTTAATATACAATATTCGTTTTTCTCTTTCTGACTTCCTTTAACAGACTCTAGGTCCATCCATGCATGCGTGCTCAGTTGCTCAGTCGTGTCTGACTCTGAGACTCCATAAACTGTAGCCCACCAGGCTCCTCTGTCCATGAAACTTTCCAGGCAAGAATACTGGAGTGGACTGCTGTTTCCTTCTCAGGGAGATCCTTCCCACCCGGGGATCAAAGCCACATCTCCTGCATCGCCTGCGTTGGCAGTCGGATTTTTTCTTTTCTTTTCTTTTCTTTTTTACCACTGAGCCACGTGGAAAGCCCCTAGGTCCATCCACGTCACTACAAATGACCCGATCTCATTCCTTCAGTGAATGGTTTTAAGCAAAGGGTAAGGCAGCCTGCTTTGGGTTTTCCTTCAGTATGAAACATGGATTTAAAGACCAGTGCTGCTACCCAAAAGTCTACAAGCAATAAATGCTGGAGAGGGTATGGAGAAAAGGGAACCCTCTTACACTGTTGGTGGGAATGCAAACTAGTACAGCCACTATGGAGAACAGTGTGGAGATTCCTTAAAAAACTGGAAATAGAACTGCCATATGACCCAGCAATCCTGCTGCTGGGCATACACACAGAGGAAATCAGAATTGAAAGAGACACGTGCACCCCAGTGTTCATCGCAGCACTGTTTATAATTGCCAGGACATGGAAGCAACCTAGATGCCCATCAGCAGACAAATGGATAAGAAAGCTGTGGTACATATACACTATGGAATATTACTCAACCATTAAAAAGAATTCATTTGAATCAGTTCTAATGAGCCCTTTATACAGAGTGAAGTAAGCCAGAAAGGGAAAGACCAATACAGTATGCTAATGCATATATATGGAATTTTAAAAGACGGTAATGTTAACCCTATATGCAAAACAGAAAAAGAGACACAGATGTACAGAACAGACTTTGAGACTCTATGGGAGAAGGCGAGGGTGGGATGTTCTGAGAGAACAGCATTAAAACAAGTATACTATCAAGGGTGAAACAGATCACCAGCCCAGGTTGGATGCATGAGACAAGTGCTCAGGGCTGGTGCACTGGGAAGACCCAGAGGGATGGGATGGGGAGGGAGGCGGGAGGGGGGATCGGGATGGGGAACACATGTAAATCCATGGCTGATTCATGTCAATGTATGGCAAAAACCACTACAATATTGTAAAGTAATTAGCCTCCAACTAATAAAAATAAATGAAAAAAAATTAAATACAAAATAAAATAAAGACCAGCGGCTGCATGAGAGAATAACATGACACTTGAGGGAAGAGGCGGTTAGGGTCTTTTCTAGGTAATGGAAGGGGGAAAGGCACACAGTCGACAGGTGGAATGGAATGCCCCAGGATAGACTGAGACCCCAGGGGCAACCCTCTGAGGGACAGACCAGGGTGGTTGGTGGCATTTGAGGGATGTGTCTAATCTGTTGTGATAAGAAAAGTATTTCTCCCTTACCTCTGTGCCACTCCTGCTCAGATCTTTGTGTCTTTTTAGGTAGAGAGGGGGCTTCCCTGGTAGCTCAGAT